>NC_139039.1:1956200-2661200 GCF_964662115.1 Mustela nivalis | reverse complement strand
TCAGAAGTACTCCTCCCCCAGTGCCCTTTCCCTTGACCAAGAAACTTGTCATTTTCAGTTTACTTGAAAAAATATTTTCAGAAGCATTTGCAGAGACTGAGCCTACCCTTTGGGAAGGTCAGCTTTGTCACCAGTTATTTAAATTGTCATTTTTGCTCTGGATAATTATGTACTGAACAAAAAATTTTGGAATTGGAGTTGGAAGACATGACTCTAAGGGCAAGTCACACTTCTGGATATCAGTTGTTGTCATGTGAACAGTGAGTAGTTAGGTGATCTATTATTTGAAAGTTCAGCAGGTGCTTTCCTAAGTCCATGTGGTCTAACGGTTGGTGATTGTCCTAATTATGCTATAATTTCTTTGGACCACAGCAAGGATCTCAGATGTGAAAAGTGGTTATATGACCTGAATTCTGTTTGCTCAGCTATTAGGCTTAGTAAGCTTTCCTTTATCTAAAACGTATACCAAAATGGATGCCTTATTGTATTTCATTTGTACGTAAGGATACCTTTCTAAAAGACTTAAAAAAACTGCACTAGGAGGTTTTGACTATTGTTAAAAATGAGATGATATATGTAAAGGGCTATGTCAGAAAATGTGATTTCCTTTCTTCTCAACTGATTTTAAAGACTGTCTTTCTCTCTTTTTCTTTTTGTGGAGGGGGAGGTATTCACTAAATTTATTGTTTACTGTGTCCCTTTAATTCTCAGCTTATTTGCAGAGCAGATTGTCTTGTCTTGTGTCCAAGAACTGAATCTGTTCCAGCTCTTGTTACTAAACTACCTCTGAAATCCCACAATTTTAATTTTAAAATACCAAAATACTTGAGAAAAGTTAGATGGTAGATAGCTGATGTCATTTACATTAAGGAGCCCTGGGCTCACTCCCCTTGCATTGCGGGTGGTTTGATTTTAGGAGTTGATAGTGTGAAATCAAAGGGCAAATTAAGATGATCTATAGCTCCCTAAAGTTTGGTAACTCTTTTTGCATGGGAAAAGTAGTTTATTTCTAAATTATTCTTATACATGGTTCAGATGATTTATTCATTAAGCGAACACTTTGGTAAGAAACAACTGTGTGCCAACTGACTGGTAGGCACTGTTCTCCTGGTTTTCTTGCTTATTACCTCATTTGTTTAAAAATACATATTTTTAAAATCAAAGATGGTTTCAAGAAACATGTAACTTTCTAAAACGTATTCCTTGGGAAGGAAGGCACCCCTTTTCTGAGCACCACCTCCTCTCTTATGTGACTCAGTGATCCAGGGAAATTGTCTTAAGCATCATCTCATCTATTTTTAACAGATGATAAATGAAGATAGGAAGAACCTGGTTTAAGCATCATGCCTGGGAACATACAAAGTTGGCAATCGGCAATGCTGCTTTCCTTTTTAAGATAATGCATATGATGTTTTTATTTAGCAGTGATGGTTTTACTTTTCAAAGTTATTAAGAATTGATGTTCCTCTTGGATTCTGTCTTCTTTGCCATTTTTTGGTATTTGCTCCCCACTGTGCAATATTAAGGAGCAGGTAATGTTTAAAAATATATATACCTTGGGGAAAAATGTCTAGAGAGAGCTCACTGGTAAGTGTTTTGTACTGGTCAGAGCTTCTAGACTCCACAGTGAGGGAAGTGTTTGAAATTATTGAAGTAATTCTAATTGGTGGATATAAGTAACCAAAACTTCATGGTGGAGACTTCCAACTTTTTATGTAGGTTATAAGAGGAAGCATCCTAATTACTATTTTCAGGCATCTTCTAGTCAGGTTGCTTGGTGTGTTTAGACTAGAACATAGTCATTGACTTTCCTTTTTAAATTTTTCACAATTGGTTTTTAGGTTCTTTTAGAGAGTTTCTGTGCCAGTCCTTGTACTAGGCACTGAGACAGAAATGTGATGAAGATCTGGATTCAGCCCTAGAAACTTTACAGACCAGCTAGGGGACAGTAGTGAAGACATGATGCACAGTACGCAGTGGACATTTGTGCTCTGGGATGACTTAGGGGATTGCTGGAGTAGGCCTTGGATGACGCTGAGGGTCACAGAAACATTCTCCGAATTAGGGGAGGAACTGAAAAACAGGCTACTAACTTTGGAAGCTAATGTGTGTCTAACTAACAATCCATTTTGTTGTTGCTGTTTTATTGGTTTTCTTTTTAATTGTTGTGCTGTTTCTGACCATAGGTGTTTTGAGAATTGGAGTTGATTTGGGGGCTTTTGAGTGAGTGACTGCTTTGGATGTACAAGTGAGTTCAGGCCTCACCACTTCTCTTGCTCACTTTTGTCTAGCTTTAGTGTCCTCTCTGTGCTGTCCTTTGGACTTGCCAAACACAGACCTACACAGGCCTTAGTATTTGTTTGGAGCGCTCTTCCTAAAGATGATTTGCGAGGACACATCCTTTATTTTCCTTCAGTTTTCCACTCAGGTGGCATTTTCCTGGTGCCATGAATAAATCAGAAGTTCTAGCCTCCCCTCTTTCCTTACCTGGCTGTATTTATTTCCAAGGCATTTATCACCATCACTGTCTGAATGTTAGCTCCATGAGAGCAAGGACTTTTGCTCTTCAATGCTTTATTAACCCTTTAATATTTATCTAGAACAGTGTCTTACTCATAACAGATATTCAGCAGATATTTGTGGAAAGGTAAAAGGGCGGGACACAGAGAGGAGGACCTTCATTTGGCTTATTGTCTGTCTTTTATTTGAAGTTTAAACTACAAAGGTAGGGCTTTGTTACAGTCATTCTGTACTCCTAGCACCTAAAGTATGTCCAGCACATATTAATGCTTCAATAAGTTATTGCAGAGAGAATTATGCAAATTGATGTGTACACTTAATTAACTATACTAAGGACATTTAATCATATGGATGTCCCTTAAGAAGTAGACATTTTTGTTCTTATATGCCAGTGGTATACCTGAAGTGTATCTATTACCGCAGGAGGAAGGCCAGATAGCATATTGTTTAAGACCTTGATCTTTGCAGATCAAACTGCCTAGCTTGAGCTCCTATCCAGCTTTGCCATTGATTAGGATTGTGACCATGTGAAATTACTTTCCGTCTCCCTGTCTTAGTTTATTCCTCTGTTAAGTGGTGACGATAGTACCTATCATAGAGCTGTTAAAAGGGTTAGGTGAGTTCATATAAAGTGGTTAGAATAATGTACAGAGAACAGTAAGCATTATGGATGTGCTTACAAAATATATTAAAGACAAAAATGTATATGGATATTCTTGCTAACTCATTCATCATAGGCAATACAGAGTGGAAAAATCCCTTTTTATTCCCATAGCCCCAGAGGAGGATGATCCCGTTGATCTGTCTTCAGATGAGCTGGAATAATGTAAAGAGATGAAAGCAGGAAGTGACTGAGATAAGATTTTATTTCCTTGGGGGATGATCTTCCTGCTTTCTTTGCACTGATCTTCCTACACTCTTCTTAGGGAGCTCATTTTTTCTCTTTAAAATTATACGCAAAATTTATTAAGCAAATCTGATAAACCTCTGTCAAATATGGCAGCTTTCAGGGTACTTGCAGTAGGTAGCACTCAGGGAAAACTCCATATAGAGAGGATATGCTGACAGGCCACCGTAGTAAGAATTGCATGGACTTTGTGAAAACGAAGAAGCAAAAACTTGCATTGACTGGATCATGCCCCCAGAGGAGTGTGAAGGGTGAAGAGTAAAATTATTTATTGAAAATTAATGCCTCTAAGGTAAATGCAGGCTATTTCATTCACTTGGTGTTTGGGCAGTTTCTGTACCCCTTTGCATGTTGGTGCCCTCTCCTGGAAGACTGCAGAAGGTGTTTGCAAGATGAGACTGAGGGTCCCTGCATTGGCCCTGTCAGACACTGAGGGACACCGAAGGTCAGCTGTGTAGTTATGAGAGCACTGAAGAAGTGTAGCAAAACTGTGATGTGGGGCCGTGAAAACAGGTGATTATAAAAATTTGAAGAGAGGGCAGGAAACATGAAGAGTGATGATACAAATTAGATATAACCAACTATGGAAAGTATTCATAAAGCCTCTTGTTCTTCTGAAGATGGAAGTTAGAAGAGGAAGAGAGAGGAAAGTATAGAACTGAGTTAATGTTCCCTAGCTAGATAATATTATTTAGTACCTGGACCTGCAAAGGTGCGTGTTGGGGAGGGTATGATCAGGCTAAATTTGTACTTACACGTATACTTTTGAATGGTTGTAATATTTAGTTTTAGGAATGGGATACTTATAATTGTAACTTATTTATCCGCAGTGGTTATTATTCTCAAGGAAATTACATTAAAAAGAAGTTAAGTTCTAAGTTGAGACCTCTAGCAGAGATTGATTTAAAAAAAAAAATTGACTTGAATTCGTATACATCATCTAACTCTAGCCACTGCTGACAAGATAGATCTATGCTTAGCGAAATAAGTCAAGCAGAGAAAGACAACTATCATATGATCTCCCTGATATGAGGAAGTGGTGATGCAACATGGGGGCTTAAGTGGGTACCAGAAGAATAAATGAAACAAGATGGGATTGGGAGGGAGACAAACCATAAGTGACTCTTAATCTCACAAAACAAACTGAGGGTTGCTGGGGGGAGGGGGTTTGGGAGAAGGGGGTGGGATTATGGACATTGGGGAGGGTATGTGCTTTGGTGAGTGCTGTGAAGTATGTAAACCTGGTGATTCACAGACCTGTACCCCTGGGGATAAAAATATATGTTTATAAAAAATAAAAAATTATATTTAAAAAAAAAAAAAAGATAGATCTATGCCTGACTTGCTTTAGGTACCACTTGACCTGTGTGCTTAGTGGCAAACAGGGATTCACAGGATTGGTTTAGATGCAAAGCCTTTTTTATTTTCTTTTAAATTCCAGTATAATTAACATAGTGTTATATTAGTTTCAGGTATATAATATAGTAATTCAACACTTCCCCACATCACTGTGTGCTCACCATGCCAAGAACACTCCTTTGTCCCCATCATTTACTTCACTCATCCCTTCCCCCTTCCAGAGTGGCTGCAGCAGCATGCATATCCACCAACAGTGAATAGGGTTGCTTTTTTTTTCATATCCCTGCCAACACTTGTTGTTTCTTGTGTTTTTGATTTCAGTCATTCTGACAAGTACGAGGTGTTATTCACTGTAGTTTTGATTTGCATTTCCCTGATAGTGAGTGATGCTGAGCATCTTTTCATATGTCTCTTGGCCATCTGGATGTCTTTGGAGAAATGTCTATTCATGTATTCTGCCCACTTTTAATTAGATTGCTTTTGGGGTGTTGTTTATTTTTGTTTTTGTTCTTGTTTTTTAAGATTTTATTTATTTATTTGACAGTGAGAGATCACTAGTAGGCAGAGAGGCAGGCCCAGACAGGGGGGGAGCAGGCTTTCTGCTAAGCAGAGAGCCTGATGTGGGGCTTGATTCCAGGACCCTGAGATTATGACCTGAGCCGAAGGCAGAGGCTTACCCCACTGAGCCACCCAGGCACCCCTGGGTGTTGAGTTTTGTAAGTTCTTCATATATTTGGATACTAACCCTTCATCGGGTATGTCATTTGCAAATATCTTCTCTCATTCTGTAGGTTGTCTTTTAGTTTTGATTGTTTCCTTTGCTGTACAGAAGTCTTTTATTTTGAGATAATTCCAATAATTTAGTTTTGCTTTTATTTCCCTTGTCTCAGGAGACATAACTAGAAAAATGTTGTTATAGCCAAAGTCAGAGAAATTACTGCCTGTGCTCTCTTCTAAGATTTTTATGGTTTCAGGTTTCACATTTAGGTCTTTAATCCATTTTGAGTATATTATTGTGTATGGTATAAGAAAGTGGTCCAGTTTCATTCTTTTGCATGTAGCTGTCCAGTTTTCCCAATAACTTTTCTTGAAGAGCCTGTCTTTTCTTACTGATTATTCTTTCCTTCCTTCACAAAGTTTAATTGGCCATATAGTTGTAGGTTTATTTCTGGGTTTTCTGTTATGTTCCACTGAACTATGTGTCTATTGTTGTAACAGTACCATACTGTTGTGATCACTACAGCTTTGTGTAATGCGACTTGAAGTTTGGAATTGTAATACCTCCAGCTTTGCTTTTGTTTTTCAAGATTGCTTTGGGTTATTTGAGGTCTTTTGTGTTTCCATACAAATTTTAGGATTGTGTATTCCAGTTCTGTGAACAATGCTGTTGGTGTTTTGATAGGGATTACATTACATTTGTAGATTTCTTTGGATAATAGAGATATTTTAGAAATATTTGTTCTTTGGATTCATGAGCATGGAATATCTTTCTATTTGTTTGTGTCATCTTTAGTTTATTTCATCAGTGTTTTAAGTTTTCAGAGTACAGGTCTTTTATTTCTTTGGTTATGTTTATTTCCTAGGTATCTTATTATTTTTAGTACAATTATAAATGGGACTTTCTCTCTTTATTCTTTCTTTCTTTCTTTCTTTCTTTCTTTCTTTCTTTCTTTCTTTCTTTCTTTCTTTCTTTCTTTTTTTCCCTAAGTTTTTATTTAAATTCCAGTTAGTTGTGGGGTGCCTGGATGGCTCTGTTGGGTAAGTGTCTGACTCTTGGTTTAGGCTCAGGTCATCATTTCAGGGTCATGAGATCAAGTCCTGCATTGGGCTTTGGGTTCAGCATGGAGTCTCTTGTTCCTCTTCCTCTGCCCCTCCCCCTGCTCACGTGTGCACACACTCTGTCTCTATCAAATAAAAAAATAAAATCTTTAAAAAAATAAATTCAATTAGTTGGGATTGTTTATCTAATTTCTTTCTTTTTTTAATTTTTTTAAAGCTTTTATTTATTTATTCGACAGAGAGAGATCACAAGTAGGCAGAGAGGAAGGCAGAGAGAGAGGAGGAAGCAGGCTCCCTGCTGAGCAGAGAGCCCGATGCGGGACTCTATCCCAGGACCCTGAGATCATGACCTGAGCTGAAGGCAGCGGCTTAACCCACTGAACCACCCAGGCGCCCTCTAATTTCTCTTTCTGCTGTTTCATTATTGGTGTATAAAATGCAAGAGATAGCTCCACGTTGATTTTTGTACCCTGGGACTCTACTGAATTTATCATTTCTGGAAGTTTTTTGTGAAGTCTTACAGTTTTTCTGTATAGAGTATCTTGTCATCTGCAAATAGTGAAAATTTGACTTCTTCTTTGCCAGTTTGGATGCCTTTTATTTCTTTGTGTTGTCTAATTGCTGAGGCTAGGACATCTAGTACTATTTTGAATAAAACTGGTGAGAGTGGACATCCTTGTTGTGTTCTTGACCTTAGAGAGAAGTCTCAGTTTTTCCCTTTTGAGTTTGATATTCACTGTGGGTTTTTCATAGATGGCCTTTAGTATGTTAAGGTATGTTCCCTCTAAACCTACTTTAATGAAGATTTTTTAAAATCATGAATGGATGTTCTTCTTTGTCTAGTGTTTTTAGTGCATGTATTGAGATGATCATATGGCTTTTATCCTTTTGTTGATGGGTACACCAACTCTTGATATGACACTATTTAACAAACTGTTCACAATAGTAAAAATGTAGTAATTATTCATATAAGGATTATCCACTTAGTGGAGTATCTGTTGCCAGTTGTGTTGGTCAGAGTTCCTGCATACCCTCATTGGCAAAATCCTTGCTCACTTTTTGTTGCCCAGTGATTGTATAGTAATACTAATTCAGTGCAGTAAAAGTGTAGACAGAAGATAAATTTTTGCTTAAAAATTATTTATTGTGTTCTAAAATGTGTAGAACAGCTTTAATATGAATAATTAGAAGATGGTTTAAGATCCCATTGAAAGGTAATTCAGTGCTTCATATTTTTTAAATTAACATTGAGGATTTCCCCCCCCCCCCAGTATGAAGGGGCAGAATATAGCACTTTTAAAACATTATTTTTCAGTCATAACTTTTCCTCAATAATATAACCATAGTGATAGAAAACTGATCATTTTTAAGTATCAGATAAATTTAAAAAACCAGAAACAATTTCAGATAATTATGATTGAACTAATAATAAAACATATCTTGAGTTATCAGGTGGTTATTTGGGAATGCTTTTGCATTGATGTCTTTTGTTTAATGATAGATTGTGTCATTGAATGGGCCTCAATAGGGGGAAGTACTAAGAAATAGTCTGGTAAGTGCTACAGAAAAGCAGCCATTGTCACTAGTTTTCTTGTTATATAGAATTGTATGTGACTATTATTTGTTGTCTGTCTTATTTTAGTTGGTAGGGATTTCAGAGAGAAAAAGCAAAGATGTGCTAGTTCAGTCAATTCTTGGCTTCTAAAAATTTGGCATTCCTTCTTATAAATTGTCTTTGGAAGGATAGACTTGATTTCATTCTGTGTTACTGTAAATATTCTCTCCAAGGGTTTTAAGCTTTCTTCCTTATAATTGTATTGCATTTGGCAGTAATAGCATCCTTGACTAAATCCCAGGTGTGATGTAGTGGACTCTAGCAGTTTAGTTAGTCCCTTTTACAAGTCTTTCTTTTCTCATGTGTCAATGGGCCAAGTAATACCTCCTCCTCCAGGTCAAAGGAGGGTGTGTTTTGATGAGTTTATGCTTTATTTGTGCATGTATGCATTCATTTATTTAGAGTGTTGATGCCTTCATTTCAAATAAATGAAAATTTATTAAATTAGAAAATTTGATTTTGGAGAAACATGAAGGGGTGTAATATCTTGGCATGGGGGATAAGCTTGTGTTTTTCTGTGTAGAAGTGTTTGCATATTGTCTAAATTCAGACCACCCCATTTCCCCTGAGTGCGTAGTGCATAAACACAGTCACTAACCGATATGGTCAGCTTCAGACTGTCTACTTATGAATTTACAGGGATATGGAATGCAGTTGCCCCTTTTATTTCCTTTTGTCAGGGTAGAGAGTGATATAGTGTAAAGGCAGTGAGGTAACATGGCCAAAGGCTGTATCTCATGAAAGATGTAAACTCAGAATATGCAGTGGCATTTTAATAGCATTCCAGGAGAACAGGTTAGTCCATCTGTGAATGATTCACTCTTCCTTTCTTGCCCACTGGAATTGGGATTCACTGATTTGTTCACGGAAGCTTCTGTGCAAATAATAGCTCGTAAATGTTTTTGTATCACTTTCCTCCTTATTTATTATCAAGCCAGGCATCTAGTAATAGTTGCTTTGCAGATGATTCATCTCAAAGTTTTATAATGTAGTTGTATTAAAATTGACTTGATACTATTACAGCAAAATTACATCCTCGTTTGAGAGCCAGGCCAGAAAATCTCCAGTTTAATATGAAAAATCAAAACAAAATAAAAAACTCAAAAAGCAAAAAAGCAAAAAGAAAAGAAATAACCCTGCATAATCTGTGTTATGCCCCTAGAGGAGTATGAAGCTCTAGAAGAGTAAAGATTCTAATTACTGCAAATAAATGCTTCCAAGGCAAATTGGTAAGTTTGGTCAGCTTCTGTACCACTGCCTTGCACGTTGGTGCCCCTTTCTGTAATACTGAATGCAGGACTAAGTAAAATAAATGGGCTTTAAAAAAATATCCTGAGCTAGAACCTCCAGGTGACACTTACAATTCTTCATTTGTAAAGACTGAATTACGTTTTCCATGCCAAACAGAACTAGCCATTAGTAGTTTCTATGGTTAGATTTTGTCAATGGTTCTCTAAAATTATAAAGTCCCTGAAATCATTTATAAGTAAAATGCAGTCCCATCTAGAGAGATGTATTCTATGTAAATGTCAAAAGTGGGTTCATTTGAGGCAGTTTTCTTTAGAGAAAAGTACTAATTTCTACTGAGAGCCAGTTAACATTTGTGTACAGTACAAATAACATTTACATTTAATAAAATACTGCCTGAGGTAATTATTTCATGTGATCATCTAAATAACCAAGTAATAATCTTAAAGATATAGGGAGTAGTAGCTGTGAAGAAAATGGGTCTGGTGATGGCAGCTAACACTTACTGTTCACTATGTGCCAAACACTAGTAGGTAAGCATTTATGTGGATCTTCTCATTTAATCTGCACAACATCTTGGGAAGTTGGTACTGTTCTCTCCATTTTGTAGATGAAGAAACTGAGGCTCACAAAGAAAATAATGAATTTCCCCTTTCTGGTGACTGATAGAACCAGTGTTTGAACCTTGGTGGTCTAACTGGAACTTTTTGGCAGATACTTGCTTTTAGCATCTTATAAACTAATAATTGTTACTGGCAAACTAAGCACTTGCATGTGGAATCTCATTAATACATGAAAGGAGACCTCCTAATTCTTCTGTCATAATGAATTTGTGTTGAGATGAATATAGATGTATTTCTTTGTCACACATTTCTGGGCTCCTTGGTCATATTGGATATTACAGCTTCTTACCAGGTGATCTATCCTCATTAGTGGAGGGGACTGCTATGCCTGTACTGAGTTCCTACTGTAGTGGCATAGCTGCTGTGGCTACTACACAACTCTGCCTAAATATTCCGTAGACCCCTTATGCTATTACATCTTCGAATCAAATTCATGATCTTTTCTCTTTCTGTCTCTTGTTGCTGTATGTGCGCGTGCTCCTTTGCCCCTCACACACTGTGACACTCCCCATCTTCTTCCTCTTTATTTGTTATCTTGGTTGGTGACAACATATTCTTCCCAGCTTCTAAGTCAGAGTTAGCCTTCTGCTCTCCCTTTGAACACAGCTTCACACCCATTCCAAATCACTCAATATGTGCTTTCAGTTTACTTTCTAAATCTCTTTCAGAACAGGTTATTATTACTTTTTAAAGATTTGTTTATTTGAGGGAAAGAGCATGCACAGGGGGAGGGGTGGAGGGAGAAGGAAAGAGTCTCAAGTAGACTATGTGCTGAGTGTGGAGCCCGAGGCAGGCCAGTCTCTTGACTCCGAGATCGTGACTTGAGTGGAAATTGAGAGGTTCATCACTTTACCAACCGCCCCTCGGAGCAGGTATTTTTTGTTGTTGTTGTTTAATATTCACATGAATTATCTTTTAATTCAGGTTCTTATCGCCTAGCCTGAGTATTTTGATAGCTTTCCTAGCTGATTTCCTTGCCCTCCATTTTGTCTCCCTATAGTTTTTCCCTCATGGTACAAAGGAAAGTGATCTCATAAAAATCCAAGTCTGGTGGGGTGCCTGGGTGGCTTAACCATCTGACTCTTGGTTTCTGCTCATGTCATGATCTTAGGGTTTTGAGATTGAGCCCTGAGCTGAGCTCTGCCCTTGAAAATGGAGCCTGCTTAAAACTGTCTTTTCCTCTCTCTTAAAAAAAAAAAAAAAAAAAATCCAAGTCCGATAATTACCATTTCTCCTCTTTGGACCTATAGTGAGTTTCCATGGGTTACGGTTGTGGCTTAAAATCCTGATAACATCAGAATCTTCTTGGAGCTTAAAAAAGAAAAAGAAAATGTGAAGGCCCACCTCAGGCCAACAGTCTGAGAATTCCCTGGAGTAGGCCCCAGGCATATTGTCTTTTAATTCTTGTATCTCCTTGGATGTCTAATGGAAATATCAAAGTCAGTGTATCAAAAATGGAGCTTCTGGGGGCGCCTGGTTGGCTGAGTCGTTACGTATCTGCCTTTGGCTCAGGTCCTGATCCCAGGGTCCTGGGATTGAGCCCCACTTCCTGTTCGGTGGGAATCCTGCTTCTCCCTCTCCCATTCCCTGTGTTTTCTCTCTCACTGTGTCGCTCTCTGTCAAATAAATAAAATATTTAAAAAAGTAAAATGGAACTTCTTTCTCTTAAAACCTGTGCCAACTTTGGTTTCCTTATATTAAGTGCTGACAGCTCTACCCTTCAAGTTGCTGGGACCTCCCATGACCATTTTATAAATAAAAATATATCTACCTCTCTCCCCAGACTGAGATTCTTGATCTCTATTTTTTTGTTCTATTTTTTTCCATAGCAGTTATTACCTTCTAACATACTACACACACACACACACACACACACACACACACACATACACACACACACACACACACACATATTTTTTTTCTTTTATTATGTTTGTTGTTTATTTTCAGCTCTCCTGGGGTAGAAGTGTTTTCTTTCGTTTGCTGAAGTATTCCTAAGTAGGAAGCACCTAAACACATTGTCTGACACATGGTAAGGAATTTGTTAATATTTGTAGAATCAGCAAAAACAACCATACCAGAAAATGACTACCAGTAGCAAAATTAGTAGTAGTAGAGGATATAAAGGACTTGGGTACTGAAGTACCATTGTCCATGTCCAGCTCTGTGCCTCAGTTTCCATCTATGAAATGGGTATACAACTATCTACTTTATAAGACTGCTGAGGGTTAGATGAGACAATCTCTAGGAAGCACTTATCTGGCACAAAGTAAGTGCTTAACCAGGGTGAGATGCTGTTAGGTGAATGGGTACCTCTGGGGGTACTGTAGCTGTTCTGAATAATTTCTCATTTATATTTCCTCCAAGATTAGATGATATGCTCTCTGCAGTGCCTGAGACATAAATGCTTGATGGCCAGTAAGATTCCTTTCTTTTCTCAAAGGCAATTTTATACTTCAGAATTTAAATGTATCTTGCTTATGATATACTTAAAACTCTTTTTTGACTGAGATTCATTCTTGCCATGAAAGCTAATGCATTTGTACTGGCTTCCCTAAATCTGTTGGTTCCATACTTTTGTGTCTGTATTTGCAGCATGAAAAATGTTGCCAGGGTCATATTGTACCCTCTGGTCCTTTCATTCCACTTGCAACTCTTCAACTCCTTGGGATTCTTCTGACTGGCCTTTACCTAGCCTGTACAGTATAAAATTGGACTAGGTGCTGTTTGTTGTTGTTTTCTATGTACAACTCCCCAATATACTTTATAAATGGTGGGATATGGGAAGCTTAGACACTTTAACCTAGTTCACTTTTTATCCTACTTTTATTACCTCAATTCAATACAAATTTAAAGAACTTTTTAAAATTAATATTCAAAGTAAATACGACACCAGAAAATCTAACTGGTACCCTCTGCTGATGTCAGTCTCTTCTAGAACATTCCAGGATTGGTCATAATGAACTAGAAAGTCCGCGCCATGTGTCATTGATAGTATAGCAGAGAAGACAGTGGAGACAGTGGATACAGCCAGTTGCTCAGTTCTTGCATCGTTTTAGCAGGTGGCTATTGAATAACCGGCCTACTGTCATGATGTACATAACAGAGCGAAATTCAAGATTTTGGTAGGTGAGAGAGGAGACTTTTAAAAGAAGAGCTAGAATAAAGGTAATTTATCAAGTGCTCTGAGAATGCAGGTGGAAGGAGCTGGGGTATGATTCTTTGTAAAGTTATCTCACTTGGGGTCTTGTAGGGTCAAAAGAATTTGCAAAATTTGGGGCACCCCAGAATTTTAGCATAGGTGTAACAAAAGGGGCAAAAGGAACAAGATGGAAAAGCACAGTAATATCCCCGTAGGGCCCAAGCATGAGTTAAATGGTAGATGATAAATCTAAATGAGCAGTTGGGATCAGCTTGTGAATGGTCTTATCTGACATGCTACAGATATGGATTTTTATCATTTTTTATAGTTTTTTTTTAAATTAATATATAATGTATTATATTGCCCAGGGGTACAAGTCTGTGAATTTTTAGGCTTACACACTTTACAGCACTCACCATAGCATATACCCTCCCCAATGTCCATAACCCAACCACCCTCTCCATACCTCAGTTTGTTTTGTGAAATTAAGAATCTCTTATGGTCTGTCTCCCTCCCAATCCCATCTTGTTTCATTTTTTCCTCATACCCCCCAAACCCCCCACTTTGCCTCTCAACTTCTCATATCAGGGAGATCATATGATAGTTGTCTTTCTCTGATTGACTTATTTTGCTCAGCATAATACCCTCTAGTTCCATCCACTTGGTTGCAAATGACAAGATTTTATTTCTTTTGATTGCTGCATAGTATTCCATTGTATATATATACCCCTTCTTCTTTATCCATTCATCTGTTGATGGACATCTAGGTTCTTTCCATAGTTTGGCTTTTGTGGAAATTGCTGCTATAAACATTCGGGGACTTGTGCCCCTTCGGGATCGCTACACTTGTATCTTTAGGGTAAATACCCAGTAGTGCGATTATAGTAGTGCAATTGCTGGGTTATAGGGTAGCTCTATTTTCAACGTTTTGAGTAACCTTCTTGCTATTTTCCAGAGGGGCTGCACCAGCTTGCATTCCCACCAACAGTATAGGAGGGTTCCCCTTTTTCCGCATCCTCGCCAGCTTCTGTCATTTCCTGACTGGTTAATTTTAGCCATTCTTCCTAGTGTGAGGTGGTATCTCATTGTGGTTTTGATTTGTATTTCCCTGATGCTGAGTGATGTGCACTCAGTGATGAGCATTTTTTCATGTGTCTGTTGGCCATCTGGATATCTTCTTTGCAGAAATGTCTGTTCATGTCCCTGCCCATTTCTTGATTGGATAATTTATTCTTTGGGTGTTGAGTTTGAAAGTTCTTTAAAGATTTTGGATACTAGCCCTTTATCTATCTGATATGTCATTTACGGATATGTTCTCCCATTCTGTCAGTTGTCTTTTGGTTGTGTTGACTGTTTCCTTTGCTGTGCAAAAGCTTTTGATCTTGATGAAGTCCCAGTAGTTCATTTTTGCCCTTGCTTCCCTTGCCTTTGGCGATGTTTCTAGGAAGAAGTTGCTGCAGCTGAGGTCAAAGAGGTTGCTGCCTGTGTTCTTCTTAAGGAATTTGATGGATTCCTGTCTCACATTGAGGTCTTTCATCCATTTGGAGTATATTTTTGTTTGTGGTGTAAGGAAATGGTCCAGTTTCATTTTTCTGCATGTGGCTATTCAATTTTCCCAACACCATTTGTTGAAGAGACTGTCTTTTTTCCATTGGACATTCTTTCCATTCTTTGTAAAAGATTAGTTGAACATAGAGTTGAAGGTCTATTTCTGGGCTCTCTCTTCTGTTCCATTGATCTATGTGTCTGTTTTTGTGCCAGTACCATACTGTCTTGGTGATGATAGCTTTGTAATAGAGCTTGAAGTCTGGAATTGTGATGCCACCAGACTTTGGCTTTCTTTTTCAACATTCCTGTGGCTATTTGAGGTCTTTTCTGGTTCCATATAGATTTTAGGATTATTTGTTCCATTTCCTTGAAAAAAATTGATGGTATTTTGATAGGGATTACATTGATGTGCAGATTGCTTTAGGTAACATAGACATTTTCATAGTATTCGTTCTTCCTATCCATGAGCATGGAACATTTTTCCATTTCTTTGTGTCTCCCTCAGTTTCTTTCATGAGTACCTTATAGTTTTGAGTATAAATTCTTTGACTCTTTGGTTAGGTTTATTCATAGGTATTATGGTTTGGGATGCAATTTATCTTTCTTCTGTCTTATTGTTGGTGTAAAAAAATGCAAATGATTTCTGTGCATTGATTTTATATCCTGACACTTTACTGAATTCCTACACAAGTTCTAGCAGATTTGGAGTGGAGTCTTTTGGGTTTTCCACATAAAGTATCATACCATCTGCAAAGAATGAGAGTTTGATGACTTCTTTGCCCATTTGGATGCATTTAATTTCTTTTTGTTGTCTGAGGGCTGAGGCTAGGACTGTTGAATAGCAGTGGTGATAATGGACATCCCTGCCATGTTCCTGACCTTAGCGGAAATGCTCTAAGTTTTTCTCCATTGAGAATGATATTTGCAGTGGGTTTTTCATAAATGGCTTTGAGGATATTAAGGTATGTACCCTCTACCCCTACACTTTGAAGAGTTTTGATCAAGAAAGGATGCTGTACTTTGTCAAATGCTATACTTTGTCAAATGCTTTTTCAGCATCTATTGAGAGTATCATATGGTTCTTGTTCTTTCTTTTATTAATGTATTGTATCACATTGATTGATTTGCAGATGTTGAACCAAACTTGCAGCCCTGGAATAAATCCCTCTTGGTCGTGGGGAATAATCCTTTTAATGTACTGTTGGATCCTATTGGCTGGTATTTTGGTGAGAATTTTTGTATCTGTGTTCATCAAGGATATTGGTCTGTAATTCTCTTTTTTGATGGCATCCTTGTCTGGTTTTGGGATCAAGGTAATGCTGGCTTCATAAAATGAGTTTGGAAGTTTTCCTTCCATTTCTATTTTTTGGAACAGTTTCAGGAGAATAGGTATTAATTATTCTTGAAATGTGTGGTAGAATTCCTCCAGGAAGCCCTCTGGCCCTGGGTTCTTGTTTGTTGGGAGATTTTTGGTGACTGCTTTAGTCTCCTTACTGATTATGGGTCTGTTCAGGTTTTCTGTTTCTTCCTGGTTCAGTTGTGGTAGTTTATAGTCTCTAGGAATGCATACATTTCTTCCAAATTGTCAAATTTGCTGGCGTATAGTTGCTCATAGCATGTTTTTATAATTGTTTGTATTTCTTTGGTGTTGGTTGTGATCTCTCCTCTTTCATTCATGATTTTTATTTATTTGGGTCCTTTTCTCTTTTCTTTTTGTAAGTCTGGCCAAGGGTTTATCAATTTTATTATTTCTTTCCAAGAACCAGCTCCTAGTTTCATATTTCTCTTCTCCTTCTTGGTTTAGGCTTTCTTTGCTGTTCTTTGTCCAGCTCGTTTAGGTGTAGGGTTAGGTTGTGTATTTGAGACCTTTCTTGTTTCTTGAGAAAGGCATGTATTGCTATATATTTTCCTTTTAGGACTGCCTTTGCTGTGTCCCACAGATTTTGAACTGTTGTATTTTCATTGTCATTTGTTTCCATGGATTTCTTCAATTCTTCTTTAATTTTCTGGTTGACCCCTTCATTCTTTAGCCTCCATGTATTTGGGTTCTTTTTAACTTTCCTCTTGCAACTGAGTTCTAGCTTCAGAGCATTGTGGTCTGCAAATATGCAGGGAATGATCCCAGTCTTTTGATACTTGGTGAGACCTGATTTGTGACCCAGGATGTGATCTGTTCTGGAAAATGTTCCATGTGCACTTGAGCAGAATGTGTATTCTGTTGCTTTGGGATGGAATGTTCTGAATATATCTGTGATGTCCATCTGGTCCACTGTGTCATTTAAGGCCTTTATTTTCTTATTGATCTTTTGCTTGGATGATCTGTCCATTTCAGTGAGGGGGATGTTAAAGTCCTCTACTATTACTGTATTATTATAGATGTGTTTCTTCGATTTTGTTATTAATTGGTTTATATAGTTGGCTGCTCCCATGTTAGGGGCATAGATATTTAAAATTGTTAGATCTTCTTGTTGGACAGACCCTTTGAGTATGATGTAGTGTCCTTCCTTTCTCATCTCTTGTTACAGTTTTTGGCTTAAAATCTAATTTATCTGATATAAGGATTGCCACCCCAGCTTTCTTTTGATGTCCATTAGCATGGTAAATTGTTTTCCACCCTCTCAGTTTAAATCTGCAGGTTTCTTTGAGTCTAAAGTGAGTTTATTGTAGACAGTGTATTGATGGGTTTTGTTTTTTTATCCATTCTGATACCCTGTGTGTTTTGATTGGGACATTTAGCCCATTTACATTCAGGGTAACTCTTGAAAGATATGAATTTAGTGCCATTATATTGCCTGTAAGGGGACTGTTGCTGTATATTGTCTCTGTTCCTTTCTGGTCTACTACTTTTAGGTTCTCTTTTTGCTTAGAGGACCCCTTTCAATATTTCCTGTAGAGCTGGTTTACTGTTTATAAATTCTTTTAGTTTTTGTTTTTCCTGGAAGCTTTTTTAAATCTCCCCTTCTATTTTCAATGATAATCTAGCTGGATATCATATTCTTGGCTGCATGTTTTTCTCATTTAGTACTCTGAATATATCATGCCAGTTCTTTCTGGCCTGCCAGGTCTCTGTGGATAAGTCTGCTGCCAATCTAATATTTTTACCATTGTATGTTACAGACTTCTTGTCCTGAGCTGCTTTCAGGATTTTCTCTTTGTCTCTAAGATTTGTTAGTTTCAGTATTAGATGACAGGTTGTGGACCTATTTTTATTTAATTGTGAGGGGGGTTTTCTGTGCCTTCTGGATTGATGCTTGTTCCCTTTGCCATATTAAGGAAAATCTCTACTATAACTTGCTCCAATATGCCTTCTGTCCCCCCCCTTCTTCTTCTGGAATCCCATTTATTCTAATATTCTTTTGTCTTATGGTATCACTTAGCTCTTGAATTCTCCCCTCATGGTCCAGTAGTTGTTTGTCTCTCTTTTGGTCAGTTTCTTTATTCTCTGTCATTTGGTCTTCTATACCACTAATTCTCTCTTCTGCCTCATTTGTCCTAGCAGTAAGAAACTCCATTTTTTTATTGCATATCATTAATAGCTTTTTTGATTTCAGCTTGGTTAGATTTTAGTTTTTTTTTTTTTTAATTTTTCCAGAAAGGGCTTTTATTTTTCTTGTCAGTGTTTCTCTAATATCTTCCATGTCTTTTTTGAGCCCAGCTAGCACCTTGAGAATTGTCATTCTGAAGTTATTATTACCAATGTCCGTATTGATTAGGTCCTTAGCCTTCAGTACTGCCTCTTGTTCTTCTTCTTCTTTTTTTTTTTTTTTTTTTGTGGTGAGTTTTTCTGTGTTATCATTTTATCCAGATAATAATATGAACGAAGGGCACCTGGGTGGCTCAGTTGCTTAAGCAACTGCCTTCAGCTCAGGTTATGGTCCTGGAGAGCTGGGATCGAGTCCCACATCGGACTTCCAGCTCCATGGGGAGTCTGCTTCTCTCTCTGACCTTCCCTCTCATGCTCTCTCTCACTGTCTCTCTCTCTCAGATAATAAATAAAATCTTTAAAAAAATATATATGAATGAGAGAATAAAATACTAAAAGGGTGGCAAAGACTCCAGAAAAATGTATGCTAACTAAATCAGAAGAGACCCTAAATTGGGGGTAGAAGAAAGGGGGTAAAAAGGATTATATATATATATATATATAAAAGACTGGTGAATAGAATGGAGCCACCCACTTGATTTTGGGTGTTAGAAGAAACTACCTCCCAAAATTTTAAAGAAGAGAATATATATACAAAAACAAGGGTAAACATGATGAAAGGATGGAATATGACTGTAAGGATGAAAAATTTTTAAAAAGTCTAAAAAAGGAATTGGTAAGTTGGTTGGAAAAAGAAAGAAAAAGAAAGTGGAGAGGATTTGCTCAGGCTGGAGACTAGAACAAAGCCGTGTGCTAGATTTGGGGTATATTTTGATCTATTAGAAGGTACTGCATCCCAAAATTTTTTAGATGAAAAAACCCTATATGTATACAAAAAATAAAGTTAGATACAATGAAGGATAAAATATGACTATAATAATGAAGATTTAAAAGACTTTTTTTAAAGAAAGGTATTGTTTTTTTTTTTTTTAAAGAAAGGTATTGTTAAGATAAATTAGTTAATAAACACTAAAAGAAGAAAGAGGAAAAGTTAAAAAATAGAATAACAAAAAAATATTAAAAACATTTAATTAGCTTTGCAAGATTAAAGAATCATGGGGAGAAAGCCATGAATTCCATGCTTTGCTTTCCCTTCCTTCGGAATTCCACTGTTCTCCTTGATCAGTGAGCTTGGTTTTGGCTGGATATTCTTGCTGATCTTTTGGGAGAGGGGCCTGTTGCCATGTTTCTTAAATGTCTTTGCCCGAGGCAGAATTGCACCACCCTTGCCAGGGGCTGGGCTAAGTAATCTGCTAGGGTTCATTCTTGGGAGCTTTTGTTCCCTGAATGCTTTCCACAGAGCTCTGGAGTCTCTAGGCAAGAGGAGCCAAGAGCTCGTGGCCCCACTTCTCAGTGTGCTCTCAGAGAAAAGCGCCCAATCATTCCCATCTCCCTGGTCTCCAGCCCCACTCTGAGCTCACCCAGCCTGTGACCGAGAATTTCTGTCTCTGGCACATGGTCCCCTTTGGAGTCTCCAAACCCAGCAGATTCTTGCTGCACTGTTCTGGTGGAGGAAGGTGGGTCTCCCTGGATCTGACAGTTGTGGGGTATCTGCTCAAAGAGCAGTGGCCCAGCTGTGCCGCAGATCACAGTTTAAAGTAAGCCCACGCTGGGAGTTCACTACTTGGCTCTGTCTCTGTTGTTGGCTTCCTCACTCTGACACCTGTGAACTCTGCTACCCTCAGACATCCCTGATCCTTCTGTGACCCCGTGGGACCTGAGACCACACTGTCCCCGCAAGGGCTCCACCCCCACTTAGCCTCTAGAGCTGTGTCCCTCAGTGGAGCAGACTTCTAAAAGTTTGGATTTTGTGCTCCATTACTCCCCCACTTGCTGGGAGCTGGCCCCTCCCCCATCAGCTAGAATCTGTCACTTCAGATTCACTTCTCTGCAAGTCCTACCTTTCAGAAAGTGGTTGATTTTCTGTTTCTAGAATTGCTGTTCTTCTTCCCTTTGATCTCCTGCTGGGTTTGTAGGTGTTTGGATTGTTTTGATAACTACCTAGCTGAACTCCTGTGACCTGATGTCATCTCAGTCTGCTACTCCTCCACCATCTTGACTCTCCCCCTGGATTTTTATCTTGTGTAGGATTTTTATGAAGGAGGCATATTATTACATCTGTGGTAGCGGTATGTAGGCTTGGAAAGAACAGTGACTATATAGAGAAAAGGGAGTTTTTCCTTTGTATTTAGAGGAGGTTAGAGAAGAATCAGTAGGTCATAGGCAAATGAGAGAAGATCTTGATGAAACTATAGAAAAGTAGTTTAATAAGGAATAAAAATTACATAAGTAAGTCACAATAAACCCATGGTATGGGCTGTGAAACACATTACCTGTTGGCAGTTAGGGAACACCATTATTGGAATTCTTCAAATAAGTTTAGAACAAACATTTTAAGAGGTTGTGTTATCAGGAGAACCTAGGTAAAGTATAAGACCAGTTAAAAAATTTGAATTTCAGATAAACGTTGAGTGATTTGTGTGTGTATGTATGTTCTGTACTAAAAACTATTTTTTGTTTATCTGAAGTTCAGATTTTTTGTATATTTGACATTTAATTAGGTATCCTATTATTTTTATTTAGAAAAACTGGCAATCCTATCATTAAAAAAGGTTATGGGAATGCCCGGGTGATCAGACTCAATAATTTGATCTTTCTTTTGATATTAGTGTTACCATATTTGTTTGCAGGTGTGAGGTACAGGCCCCAGTGAAGCATTATCTAGAACACAGGGAGAATCTTTTGGGAGTCTTTCTATATTTAAGTGGCTAGTAGGAATTTCACCTTAGGAAATTGTGAAAGTACTTGATCAAGAAGAGGGACTAGGGGAAAAAAAAAAAAAAGGAAAAAAACAAACTACTGAAAGCATCTAATATTCAGCAGACTAGATGAACAATTTCCTGTGTATTCCAGGAAACAAAATGGGGTGTCATCCCTCCTGAGAGGGATCATCCAGTTTGCTTTATCAAGTGTGAGCGAGGCTAGGCTACCATTGTTATTTATGCTCCTTATATACAGTGGCTCTTGTGTTCGGGCTCCTCTTTTTATTGTGATTTTAAAAACATTACAAAAACCCCAACAGTAAGCCCTCTGCCAAGTTGGTGAGGTCATAGTAATATGACTTCACAGGGAGCTAGATCCTTAGAAGCTCTAGTGGATCAACAAACACTGGACTTGTGGGGCAAAGAGTGCTGAGAAGGGGCTTATAAGAGGATGTATGTATGGCCCAGTCACCCTATGCTCTGGGATGAGTTCTCTTTGGTGTCTTCCTTATTGCTGGTGAGTTTGTATTGCCATCATATTGTGACGCTTTCTGATTTGAAAAGAGCAGTCTCTGTTCTTGTTCAAGTAATCTCATAAATCATGAAATGGGACAGAATGAAGCCATCTAGGAATGGAGGTATTTATCCCCACTGTATTTCTTTTTCATTGAAGGTTTTTTCAAGAAGATCCAGAGAAATCTGATTTGAACAGATTTTAAAATTACCTCCTTTTGAAGAATGTAGGGAGAATGAGGTGAAATAGACTGGACTGGGCAAGAGAGTAGAAAGAGGGGGCAAACATGAGGAATGAGGAACAGGAGTGACTATCACCACTACACTTATAAAATGTATATGCTCTTTAGGATAAGTCTCTTGTATTTGAACAAAATCTTTGCAGTACTGAATGTGTGGTGCAATTATACTATTTACATGGAGTGATTAAATATATGCCATAAATTTGTCTTGAAAAATGAGCGGTAAGTAGCAGTTTAATTGAAAAGAAACTGCTTTCTTTGGCATTTGTTTTTTCTCCATGATAGCTACTACATAGAGTAAGAGAATGCATGCAGACACAACTGCAGGGGTTTTCTTTTATAATTATAAAAATTACTTGATTTTAACTAAAATAGTTCTTTGAATAAATATTTTACATTTCCACCACAAAGTGTGAGTTGCCCTTTAAAAGAATTTTTTACTACGAGTTTATATATTACAGGTTTGCTGTATATAATGACTAAATACTCAGTTTTCTGATAGGATAGATTTCATAAAACTGGCTGGTAACTCTGTAGAGGAAGGTTTAGGATGAAAAAATATTTAAATGTATTTGCATGAAGATCTCATAATGAAGTAATATATTTTAATTGGTATCTATTTCTTTTTTTTTTTTATTTTAAATCTTTTTTTTTTTTTTTTTAAAGATTTTTTATTTATTTATTTGACAGAGATCACAAGTAGGCAGAGAGGCAGACAGAGAGAGAGGAGGAAGCAGGCTCCCTGCTGAGCAGAGAGCCCGATGCGGGACTCGATCCCAGGACCCTGAGATCATGACCCGAGCCGAAGGCAGCGGCTTAACCCACTGAGCCACCCAGGCTCCCAATTGGTATCTATTTCTGATGGAAATTTGTTTAAGGTGGCTAACTGTTTAAAGAAGGGTTAGCAAATATCTTAGTTTGCCTGGGGCAGTTCCACTTTATGTTTGTTATCCTGGCATCAGTTATGGTTTAATATTTGACTGACTTTAAAAAATGAAGTATTGTCATTAATAGCTGCAGTAAAATCAAGTCAGCCTGGGTTTGATAAGCCCCCACTTGGTACGTCTAGCTTCTCCACAGTGTCCTGTGGGATGTGTGAGTTGACCTGTGCATTGAGCAGAATAATTGAGTGTAAAAGACACTATGGGATAAACTCTTTTTATTCCTTCCCCATATAGCTCTCTTTCAAGGATAGCATGTGGAATACTTGCTAATAAAATGGAGTTTGGAGAGGAGTTGTGAGGGATGGTTATCTCCCTCAAGTCTAGCATGGTTGGGGAAGTATGGAGCAGTGCAGTTCCTAAGAGCTACCTGGTGTACTGGCTGGGCCTAGTGGCTGGAACTGCATTTGAGTGGTAGTGTACCTGCCAGACTGTCACTTATTGGTGATAGGAAATGGAAAATCATAAGGTACAGTAAGTGCCAAAAATAGATACTGAATAGTTCTGCTTAAAAAAAATATTTTTTTGTTACAATGATTTTTGTCATTTATTGTAAGTTTACAGCTATTTTTATTGGTTTTTAAAAAACTTTGTAAATGGGGCACTGGGGTGGCTCAGTGGGTGAAGCCTCTGCCTTCGGCTCAGGTCATGATCCCAGGGTCCTGGGAGCACTGAGCCCCGCATCGGGCTCTCTGCTCAGCAGGGAGCCTGCTTCCTCCCCTCTCTCTGCCTGCCTCTCTGCCTACTTGTGATCTCTCTCTCTCAAATAAATAAATTAATAAAAATCTTAAAACCCTTTGTAACAATTATAATTACATATTTAATTTTATCATCCTGTTCCCTCTTCAGAGTATCTTGGGTTAGACGTAAATGGATACTCCACTTTAATTCAGGTCAAGTTAAAGAACTATGTAGAGCAAAGACATGGCAAGAGTAGGCTTGTGGGCCTGCCTGTTCAGCCTAGCCTGGAATGGTTTTTAAGTTTTAAAAAGTTGGGAAAAACAAAGAAAAACAACAACAACAACAAAAATAGAGGCATGTGTGACAGAGACCTAATGTGACCTTGCCTGAAATATTTAGTGTCTGGTTCATTATAGAAAAATTCTGTGTCCAGTTTAGAGTCTGTGGTAAGTATGTTGGAAGGCTATTTAAATGTCATAGTTTATCATAAATGTATCTTTCCTTAGTTATCAAGTTAAAATGAGGATTTGGAAATTATTGCATTATTGGTTATGTTACAAATGGAGGATGCAGCATTCCATAGCCAGCCACAGGCTATAGCTTGTGACTCTTTTCAAGGGCAGAGGTGCTCACTTTGTGGTTTGTGGGGCTTACTGAAACCCTTTCAGGAGGTTTATGAGTTCAAAATTGTTTTATAATAACAGTACAGTATTATTTTCCTTTTTCACTGTATTGATATTTACACTGATGATGCAGAAGCAATGGTTTGCAGACTTTAGCACAAATCAAGGTAGTGACTCCAAACTGTCCTAGTTGTTACTTTGTTCTTCACTATCATGCACTCAAAAGAAAAACAAAAGTCAGTCTCACCTAAAAATTCTTTGATGAAGCAGTACAGAATAATTACATTTTAACCTTTGAGTATATACGATTTTAATTTCATGTGTGATGAAATGGGAAATATGCATAAAGCCCTTCTCCTGATGGTTTTCTTTGGGACAGTCCTGTATGTAATTTGATTTATGAGTTATAAACTTGTTGCTTTTCATGAAATGCCATTTTTCCTTCGAAGTGTAACTGACAAATTATGGTTATTGACAGCCATTTTCTCAAAAATTATTAGAGCAAACCTATTAATACTCTAAGAAAACTGACAATATATTTTGCCGGCAACTTGAGCTTTCAGTTAAAACTTAGAAATTCGGAAAACTTTTATCTGTCACCAGGAGTTTGGTAGCCTTTCCATAATTAAAGATTTTTCTGAAGATAATAGTGGTGATGTAATAAATATGATTTTAAAAAGTATTGTATAATGAAATGTGTCAACAGATATTTTGCAAATTGCCAATGTATGGTACAGAATCTTGCCTGGGTAAAAGATTGATTTAAAGTAGAAGACAAATTTTAATACGAGTACAAAAAATTCTTTGATACTATATTGCCACTAACCTTTGGGAACCTACCACTTATCTTATTTTAGTGCCACATTGAAAGAAAAAGAATATCTACAATTATCTGGAAAGGATATTAAGTTACTTTTTTTTTTTTTAACCGAATATCTGTGTGAGGTTGGGTTTTCTTAATATATTTTAACCAAAACAGAGTATTGGTTAGTGGCAGTGAGAACCCAGCTATCTTCATTAAGCCAACCATTATTCTAAATATGTAAATAATTGTTGCCTTTCCCACTAAATTTTATGTTGTTTTAGAAACTATTATTTTTAATAAAATATATTATTTATATTCATGAAATGGGTTTGTTATTTTTAAGTGAGTTAACATTTAAAATTTTTCTTTTTAAATTACCAATGCTGTGAATATCAATAGATGTAACCCACATAAACACAGAGGTGTTTGGTGTCCTCTGTATTTTTAAAAATGTAAAGGTCCTGAGACTAAAAGTTTTGAGAACTGTACCTCAAGGGTTTAAGGAATCACTTCTTCAGTACATTGAAATATGGTAGCTGGAAATACTTTTAGGACTAATTAAGGATAAAACTCTCTCATTTAAAAGTTTTTTCATTTAGTTTTTACAATAGCATGGTAATTTCATCAGCTATTTTTCCTTTTTGTCACATAAAAAAAAACCTTTTCTTTTTTTCTTTTTTATCAATTCTCACAGCAATGCTGGGGTAAAAACAACACTGCTAGAGGCTCATTCTGATATGGGGAGCACTGAAATTCTGGAAAAGGAGACCTCAGAAAGTCTCAGTAATGGTACCAGCAGCAACATAGAAGCAGCCAAAAGGTTGGCCAAACGCCTTTATCAACTAGACAGATTCAAAAGATCGGATGTCGCAAAGCACCTAGGCAAGAAGTACGTTGTGTACCAAGGCTGGTGTCTGAGTGTGTCCTTGTGTGTGTGTCTTTTTAAATAGCTTGGATTTTAATAACAAAGTCTATCCTGTTTTCTTATAGCAATGAATTTAGCAAACTAGTGGCAGAAGAATATCTGAAGTTTTTTGATTTTACAGGGATGACACTGGATCAGTCTCTCAGGTATGACTAAATACCACTTCTGTTCTTTTTTGCTTCCAAATAATTCTGAGAAGAGGAAGTAATGCTGAAACTAAAATCCAAGTTTTAATTCTTTTAGCCCACAGTGACTTTGTGATCTTAGTTCAGATTATACAATAGTTTATTAGACATAATAGAAAGAAAATAATTTTTTTATGAAATCACACATGAAATCATATTTTCCATCTAATAGATGACATAGTAAAAAATAGTAAGTCTTGAGAAGTGGAATCTCAAAAGTAGATCTTGACAAGTGGAATCTGTGGAAATCTGGTTTTTGGATGATCAATTTTTTAAAAAGGCACAGATTTACAGACTGTAGAATTATAGGCTTCCCTCCTGCCCAAACATTTATTTATAATAGCCAAATAGCCTTTAAGATGATGCTTGGAATTAATTCATGAATGGAATAAAAATGAACACAACATATAATTGGCAGAAGGTATCTGTAAACTGTTTCAGATAGTAGCACTTTTTGCTGATCTGTTCAAATGAAGGTTTAAACACACTGATCCTCACTTTTCACACCATAGTGTACTGTAAATTTCTAAAAGTCATGAAGGTAAAACTCAGTCAGCGTTTACCTCTTATTAATCTTATAACATGTCAGAGCCTGGAGGAATTTTGAGATCATCTGTATAACCCTCTAGTTTTATAAATGAGGAAACTGTGTTTTGGGAGGTAGCATGAGGATATTTAGGTTAGAATACACAATAATGACTTATTCAGTGGTACTTTGTGTGAATTGAAGGCATACATAGGTTTTTCCACTGAAAACAAGGGTAGAGAAAAGATTGATGTTTATGCATTATTCTCTGATACGGTTTATAAAAGACAGTTATGAAAAATTCCACTTTGATTGTTATAAGTTAACACACTAAGAAAGCAACACTTTCATCATAGAAATAATAATGTTGTATGTTTCTTCTAATTGTGAGATTTCTTAGAACATTTTAAAGGATTTTTTTTTCCTTCCTAACTCATGTTTAGGGAAGCACATCCACTTTGTCAAGTGAGGGTCATTGGAATTCATCATTAATAGACGGTACTCTTAGTGACTCTGATTTAGATTGGTGTGTGGTTCTGGGCATATTTTTGTTTTTCAAAGAATTTTTATACATTAATTAGTTGGGTTTTAGCTCCCAATTTTCTTCTCATATAAAAAGTTAATATAATGTGATAATAGGCAAAATAAAATTAACAAAACTTGTACACAAGATAATATAATTGTAATTTTTTTCTTTTTTTTAAATTTTATTTTATTTATATTCAGTTAATTAATGTATAATGATTATTAGTTTCAGAGGTAGAGTTTAGTGATTCATTTGTTTTATATAACAATGTGTCAGTGGCAAGTACAATCATATAAACAAAATGACAGACTGTTACAGTTTTAAAACATAGCCTCCATGGTTATGGGTTTGATATTTAAGTGTTCTTTGGTTTTTATCTGACTGATCTTTTAAATGGGTACTTGTCATTTCAGTCATATGGTGAAGTTACTACCTTCCCAGGGCTTTATTTTAATGTATTAGCTACCATGTTACTGTTACTATTCTGTCATCTTTCATATTAACATTTTATAGAATTAAATTTATATCGAATGGCTATCTCTAGCAAGTTTTTTTAATAACTAGAATATGTTTGTATAATTAATTTTATATTATATATGAATTAACTTTATCAAACATAAAGAGTATGGTAATGTTTTCTAGTTTCACTTTTTTTCCTCTTAATTCTTTCTTTAGGTATTTCTTTAAAGCATTTTCTCTTGTGGGAGAAACTCAAGAACGAGAGAGAGTTTTAATACACTTCTCCAATAGATACTTTTATTGTAACCCAAATACCATTGCTTCACAAGGTAATGTGATGGAAATGTTTGTATTTCAAGAAACAAGGGTTATTTTTCTCATAAAAGTTAAATTTTATTGGGGCGTCTGGGTGGCTCAGTGGGTTAAGCCGCTGCCTTCGGCTTGGGTCATGATCTCAGGCTCCTGGGATCGAGTCCCGCATCGGGCTCTCTGCTCAGTGGGGAGCCTGCTTCCTCCTCTCTCTCTCTCTGCCTGCCTCTCTGCCTACTTGTGATTTATCTCTGTCAAATAAATAAATAAAATCTTAAAAAAAAAAGTTAAATTTTATTGTGGAAAATATGGAAGATTATACAGAAGAAAATGAAAATCATCTAGGGCTCTCTAATTATCTGGAGATAACTTTTAACAACTGTTTGATTTATTTCCTTCTCTATTTGTATAATATTTAATTTCAAATTTGAATCATTACAGAGTTGTGTTTTCTGTTCTTTCCCTTTCAGTTGTGAGCATTTTCTCGTGTCATATTTAATGGCTGCATGACATTTTTTTCTTTTCATTATTTTTACTTTGTTTTCCAGTTCTATAGTATGATAAGATGCTTTAAATCACTCTGAAATTTTACATGCAAAGCACATTGTAATAAATGAAATGCAGGTTTTATTTCTTCTTTCTATCCCTCTGATTAATCTAAAGTTCTTGAAGAGCATGTATACTTAGTTTTGGAAACGTTTACAAATCTCACTGGTGTTTGTAGTGTGTCTCCCGTGCTTTGGTTTGATAATTCGTTGTAGCAACACTGACCACTGACTTTGACTTGTGATTTTAATGAACTATGAGTTTATGTTTATTGTACTATTTTTAAAAAGCAACTTCGAACTATTTCATTGTTGATGCACCCTATCAAGAGGTTTTTCTTCCATGTCAATTCCTGCAATAAAGTAAAATTTTCAAGGTTTGAAGTCAGGCGCATTCATTTGCAATTGGAGAATTTTTCATAAACATGAATTCTGGAATAGATCACTAGGATTAGAGGCACCAGAAATAACCATTTTCTCTAGCTTCAGTCTTGCCAGTTAACTGGGATAAGTGTAGATGTTGACTAAAGTGATTAATTCCCAGCCTCTGCCCTGCAGGCCTTAGCTAAATTAACTAACAATCTCATCATTAGAGTCACATTCATCTCCATAAAATGGGAATTTAATTTTCTTTTGTCCTTTCTTTGATTATACTTAGACTATTTACTCACTGTTTCTATCACTAATCAGTATTGTGTAGCGAATGAAAGGGACAGAAGGGAATTGTTTTTATTAAAAGCCTCCTCTAAATCTAATAAAATATTGACATTCCTGAGTGAGATAAGGAATTTGGATATGTACACTCATCTGGCTGTTGATAAGGGTATTGGAGAGTTGGGTGCTGAGAGTTTTACAAATGCTTTCAAGGAATTTATTTTAAATGTACTTAAAATTTAATAATAATAATCTGGAACTGGAATAAATGCACTTTTGGGCATTCAAGTAGCATCTCCTTTGAGATATTAATAATAGAAATCACCTACTCTACTCAAAGGCATACTTCTGAGAAATAAGCTGTCTCTAATTCATGAATTCAGTAATTAGGAAGGCCTGCCTTTCGCACATTTGGCATACACAATAAGATTTTTCTGCATCTGCAGAAAAAATTCTGTTGAGAATTGCAGGAAAAGAATGAGGAGAAGTAATTCTAAGGTTTGGAAATGAGAAGCTTCTAATTTTTAGTGCTTTCTCTTTTCCTTTATCAAGGAATAAAGTGATGTTTCCACCTAAATGGGACATGGTCCATCTGGTTGGAGCAGCATCTTTCCCCTGAATATTTAATTTTTTAATCTTTACAAGATTATTGCAGTATTTTACTTTTGGCTGATCCATAGTATCCTGGACCAGTGGCCTTTAGTGAATTGTCAAGAAAGAGGATAACTATTGCTGCCCATATATATTTTTAGCCAGAGAACTAATACCCGGACAGTACACTGAGAGACCCAAATCTTGGTTTCCTGTAACTTTTGCTTCTTCTTAATTTGCATTCCTCCCAGAAAGTTAAAAAAAAAAAAGAAGGAACGGTAGCAAATAATTTATTTTCATTTCTGCATCTTTTATTACATAAGATTAGGAAAATATAAATAAAAAGATAAAAATTATCTCATTACCCAGAGACAGTAATGTTTTAATATAATGCTATATATTATTCTAGATGTATTTATATTTAAATGGGATCATACTGCATTTTGTGCTTTTCATAGAATATGTGCTTTTCACATAACAATGTGCTTTTCATATAATAGTTTATTGTGAAATGTCTTTTTGTTTCAACACTCAGCATACTTCGACAACATTTTTAATGTCTTAAACATAACAGGATTGTGGTTTTGGAGGGTTTTATTTCCTTGTTCCCCATTATAAGTGATATTTCTTTGGATACCCTTGTATCTTGTCTAGATCCTATTTCCTTAGTGTAAAGTCTTATAAATGGATTTGTTGTGTCAAAAGATACTGTTCAAAGCTTAAGATATGTACTCTCAAACTACACTCCAGAGAGTTAAGAATAATATACTTTATCACCAGCAGAGCCCTATTGTCTGCACTGAGGCCCTTTTAATAATTTTTGTTTGTTTGTTTCCCCAAACAAACATGATTGTGCTTAGCCACATTATTGTGTTTTCAGAGGTTCTTAACATATGCCACTTTGATGATTATAAGTAGTTCAACGGGAAATGGTGAATTAATGCTTTCTTTCCTGTCACTTCCCTTAGATGGAGTCCATTGTCTTACCTGTGCAATGATGCTTCTTAACACGGATCTCCACGGCCATGTAAGTGTAGGTGTGTGAAGCCGTTACTTAGAGAAATTAAAATATTTTGAGCTTATCTTTGCTTTTGTATTCATACACACTAATTCTCTCCCCTTCCCTTCTCTCATTCTCTACGTGGCAGGTAGGTAAATGTAAACCCTTGGGAAAAAAAAAAAAAACTTACTTTACATGCTAACATGAATACGATACGTTCTGCATGTCTGCAGTTGACTTACCTGTAGTGAGTGTGTTCTGTATCTTTTCTCCAGTAGATGGCAGAGGCAGAGCATTTGTTTTTGGGTTAGCTATTTGGGTTGATAATATGATGGAAAGAGGAAATAAGTTAGAGCTGAAGATGATGACCATGTTTTTACTAAATCTAGTAGCCAGTTTTAAGAACACAGCCTTTTCTTTGCTTCTCAGCTGACATGGTCTTTTTTACTAGTTGAAATATCAAAATATTCTAATTACCATCTCATCTGCTGTTGAAAAATCTAGAGAAAACTTAACCAGGGTGAGATGCTTTATAATTATATATAAAATTTTACCTCCATAGGTGTGAAATTTTAGCATTTACTTAAACTGTCTATCTTAGAGAAAATGAAAATCTTTTAGTTTAATATAGGCCAGTATGTACTCACTTAGCACAAAAATTATTTCATAGTCCCAGGTCCATTTATTCTGAAGAGAAAACCAAGTTTCTTATAATTAAAGAATCTAGGTCATCCCTTGATTTGCTATATGATTTATCTTAAAATTTTAAAAAATCACACTGAAAGAATAAAGCTTAGGTATCTGTACAAATTCATTTTCATCTTCCAAAAGGACACATCATTTCCTTAAGAAAGGCAAAATGGTGCAGTTTGGGACGATTAAAGTGGACTGAAGGGAAAAAGAAATGTTCTGTCAGAAAAATGAAGAGGAGATACAGTGATAGCTAACACTGTCTTCACATACCTCCCAACTCAACTAGGAAACTAGGAAGTTCCTTTTTCAATTTCCATGAGTTGTATTTAGAATAGCGAAGTGACTTGTAGACATATGTAACGTGTCCAGCGATGATACAGAATAAAATTAGTAGATATGCTCAGGGACATTTTGGGGCCATAGCACCATAATACATCCTGGGGATATAAAGGTGCTAGGATTCCCGCAGCGTGAGCCTTGATATGAGGATCAGAATCTAAACTCACTGGTTTGTTACGGGGATGACAACTCATTGTACCGTCCTGACCCCTGTTTTTCTGTTACCAGCAAAGCAAGTTTTCCTTGCTTTTTTCTCTGCCTGTCTTATGATGATGACAGTTAGAATTTTGTCCTCCTCTTTTCCTCCCACTTAAGAGAGAATTTTTGAATACTTGTCCACATATAACTTTGATCCAAGTTAGTGAGCCCAATATAAGGTAGCTTTGTCACGTGAGATATTTTATATTTCACATATGATGGGTGTGCATTTAGTGTCTGTTGACTGAGAAAATTTATGATGACAAAAAAATCCAGTAACACATTAAATTCTTATTTAAAAGTTAAGGATCTCATAGAACTTCTGTAGAAGTTGCTAGATGGGGGATTAATTTCTATTAAAAGCTGAATTACTTTTTAGAAAGCTAATATTGCCTTAATACTTTCAAATAAGTGTTTATCTTATTAATCACAATAATTTTAAATATGGCAGTAAATAAAGGTGTGAGGTTTTTTACATATTCAGATAACTCAGCTTGTTTGATATCCAGACTAACCATGAGCACCCCAGTGTTTATAGTCCATAAGTTCAGAACCACAGATCTCGGATTTGCACTTGCTCTGTTTTCAGACCACTTTTATATAATTGAAAAGAGACTAAATGAAGAGTAACGTTTCTTTTTGCAACTAGAATGTAAGAGTTTATAGGTAAGAGGCAGTATACGAATAAACAGTTTAATATTATCCTGAGTTGTGCCAATTGTACATAATTAACAACTGGCTATAGTGACAGAACTACATGTAAGAGGGAGAATAAGTACAATATTATCAACATATTTTTATTAATTATTAATTTTATTATTAATTTTTATTAATAATTTATTAATAATTTATTGATTGTTCTTAGCTTTGTTCTTGAAAATGTGTGCTATATACTTAGGATTGTCTGTGGGTAGGTTTTGTATATTAGAGGTTTTTTAAATCCTTATTTACAATGCATGCTGTTGAAAGTCTGTTGAATATATAGTTGTTTCATAAGAACTAACCATACGAAAATGTGTTTTCTTATCTTCCAACTCTGGATTCATTTTAAAAATAAATTTTCCTTCTAGGTGGTAAGTTTTTATCCATAATTCTGGATGTAGTTTCTGTTGCATCATGATTGCCTGATGTATTGTTACAGTTTCTCTTTGACTTACTAGCATGACCCCTTTGAAGGTGAATCATTCAAAATATAAAGTGAATTATTTCTAATATCTGCCCCTTTTCACCTCCTCCCTAGGCTGTACTGCCTAGGCCATCACCTCTCATTACTTAGTCCAATGCTAGAATAGTCTTCTTGGGAAGTGAACTAGTAAGCCATTTTCCTTTTCTTCTTTACCATTGTGCCCTGATAGCAATACACCAGCATGATCTTTCTAAGAAGTACTGCAGTAAGCTTGTCCTCATGCTCTCAGTGAAGGAGGCATAACTTGGGAATTAGCTTCTTTTGGCTTTTCTTTGTGATGAATCCTCCTTGTGGATTTTATTTACTCTGAGGAATGATACATTGGAAATGCACTGGTATGGGCCTTTGTTCATTCTGCTAACTTTTCTTACTAATAAAATCACTGAATGTATACTAATGTAATAAATCTAATATAGTGTTATATGTTGGAATGCCTTTCTGTCTTTCTTTTTATAATTTATTCTAACATTCAACAAACACTTATAGTATGTCTACTCTATCCAAATTCTGTGCCATCTGGGTAAGGATTGGAAATGAATGAGACATTCGTGGAAGTCAAAAATCATTTCTGATAGTGTTGGCTAGGCTGACTTCCATTAGTCCTTTTAACTTAGAATATAGCAGGTAACTGAGGTGCTGTAGTGGAAAAGTACTGGGGAGATATTTTAATTATACCTTGGATAATTGAATTTCACATGGAAAAAAAATAATCCGAAGTATATGCAGTATTTTTGGGAGAAGTTCATTCAAATGTCATAATTTCAGTGGAGCTAAAAATGCTGATTCCCTTTTGTACCTATTTTTAAAAAAATACAAATGATGCATTATTATTTTAGCAACAGTATTGACTTGCTTTTATTTGCGTGTAGTTTATTCTCTTAGAAAAAATATTTTATAATTGTGGTCACATAGCTAATGTGCTGAGTAATCTCTTATTTTTAAAATGACTCTTCATCGATGAAATATGTATGTAAATTAAACTTTTGCATATATAGATAACTTTCTATTAAAACAAACTCTAGAGTTTATTTTTCTCTTACAATATGGGAACTAAGTTGTATTTATGTTATTTGAGCTATCAACAAGGAAAAAATTGAAAATATGAAAATCTTTTTCTTTAAAGCCTTGTGTTTTATTGGAAAAAGTATGAATAAAGGATTTTATAAAGTTAGAATAAATTCTATACTATTTCTTTTCTGGACTGATCTTCACTTGTGCTTTGTTGACTGTAACTCGCTCTCAGGTCCTTGGATCATAACAGAGATTCAGCTGTCTACCAGGATTATCACTGGAGCTGAAGACAGGTGTCAGGGGCAGGACAATAGGCAGAAACTTTGTACCAGTGTTGGACCCTGAAGTGGGAAGAAGTTTTAGATGTAGACTGATTTGTAATGAAGAGTGGGATGGATAAATATAGAATCAGTTGGTCATTTTCACAGCTAAAAGTCAAAAGAGATCTGTAAGACAATGGCTGCCCAGGGTCAGGCCTTGGTTAGAGGCAGTAGCAAGGACATTTATTTGTAATCAAGGTATTGTGGCAGAGTCTATCCTTTGACACTGTGGCTTGGGATTTTTAATAGGAGTTTTACCGAAGGTATCTCTGTGTTTTTCAGTAATGGCAGGAGCTAGCCCACTCTGCAACAGGTGTAAAGGAATTGGGGGTGTGGTTCTTCTGGAGTGGTGGCTCAGTCTAGTCATCTTGTAGATAACTTTGGGATACTCTGGGTATGTTGAATATCATCCTCAGTGGTCTGAATTTAATTATGAGGCAGGACCCTACTGTTTTTTTTGTTTGTTTTTGTTTTTCTTTTTGTTTTTGTTGGTGTTAGATTATAGGTTGAATAAGGATAAAACGACAGTTAGTATACCATACTGGTAGAAGGGCAGAAAGGAGTCAAGTATAGGTTATGTAATAGAAAAATGTTAGCAGTTCATTATTTTTCAGTGTGTAAACTGCATTGGTAATTTTTTTTTTTAATTCCTAGATTGGCCCTGTAAGATCGTAGAATTTTAAATTGGCGGGCAAAATATTTTATTTATTATCAGAAGTAGAAAATGACTATTATAAGAATTGTTTAATGCTTTTACTTTTCACAGTGTGCTGTTTTACCTTTTTACCCTCAAAAGCACCATAGGCCTTTAACATCCTTAGGAAATTTCTGTTTCTGTAATAATCATTATTGTAATTGGCCAACTGCCTGAAGTGCTTTTTGCCTGCTGCTCTCCCTCCTGTCTAGCTGTCTTCTCTCTGGGCTCCTCTTCCTGTCTCTGTCGCCCCACATCCTAGATGCCCTCTGCCAGGAAAGCTGTCCTTGGCATTCATTTATTTTCCTATCTGAGCTTTGCCCTACTGTAGATTCTAGCCTTGTTCTTAATTTCCTTTTAGTCAACAAGCCTTCTTCCCTTGGAGGCCTCTTTTCCATGTCCTTGGTTCCAAGTCTTTCCCTTCATCTCTTTGGGAGCTTTCCAGCTACAGTGACTTCCAGGCTCTCATCCCTGGAGCTTCTCAGTGATAATGATAGTTCATGGAAGGATCAGGTCTGGATCAGCATTGCCAAGGATTTCTGGTGGGGCATTGGATTCAGTTTTCCTGTTACTGTTTCTCTTACCTAAGGAGCATTTTGGGGATTGCTTGAGAACCTTTACCATCAGCTGTGGAAGTGTTTTTATCGAAAAATGTCTTATAGATTGTTCTATTTTTTTTAAAGATTTTATTTATTAGAGAGAGAGCAAGAGAGAGCACAAGTTGGCAGGGAGGGGCCTAGGGAGAGGGAGAAGCAGTCTCCTTCTGAGCAGAGAGCCTGACTCAGCTCAATCCCAGGACCCCAAGTTCATGACCTGAGCTGAAAGCAGATGCTTAGCCGACTGAGCCATTCAGGTGCCCCTCAGATTTTTCAATTTTAAAATGACCTTTAAGATACTGTCACATTGACAATGATGTGTGGATTTTTTTTTTAAGACTTTATTTATTTATTTGACAGAGAGAGATCACAGTAGGAGAGAAGAAGGGAAGAGATCACAGAGAGAGAGAGGAAGGGAAGCAGGCCCCCTGCTGAGCAGAGAGCCCGATGTGGGACTCGATCCCAGGACCCTGAGATCATGACCTGAGCCGAAGGCAGCGGCTCAACCCACTGAGCCACCCAGGCACCCCTGATGTGTGGATTTTAATAGGAATGCTTACTTCAGCATTTCACAGTTAATCATGCACTGGTGCATTTTCTCTGCTTCTGTGACTTCTCAAAATGAAAGCCTCCTTTCCCCCATTTTTTTTTTTTAAATTTATTTTTTATTTATTTTCAGCATAAAAGTATTCATTATTTTTGCACCACACCCAGTGCTCCATGCAATCCGTGCCTTCTATAATACCCACCACTTGGTACCCCAATCTCCCACCCCCCCGCCACTTCAAACCCCTCAGATTGTTTTTCAGAGTCCATAGTCATGGTTCACCTCCTCTATTTCTTCCTCCTCTAGCCACCTCCCCCACTTCTCTTCCTTTCTTCACTTTTTTTTTTTTTTTTTTTTTGCTAGTTCTCCTTTTTTAAGAATAGGTTCATGCATGGAAAATACAACATGGAGACATCAGTTGGGTCAGTGGGGCTCATTTAGGGACTTCGGGTTATCGAATTTGTACGTTATTCAGTAGCTGCTTTCCTTTTCCTTCTTACCATTAAGAGTTTTTCACATTCGCACAGGTCTTTAGTAGAAAATGATAAAGCAGATCAAACTCCGTATTAAGTCTGTTTTTGCTCTTTCTTCCTGCACATGGTTTGAGGAGGGAAGGAGTGAGGGTGAGGAAGGTGACTGAAACAAACCTCTTACCTCTAATCCCATTACTTAAGTTAACATCTGTCATTCTATGACAAGTTAAAAGTAGATTTAGTCTTTGTAACTTGATAATGAGGTCAGTGTCTTCTATCTTCTCAAATTTCAAGGAAATACTTTCTATGAAGTTGTTACAGAATCTGCTACTACAGTACTTCTTAAACTTTTTAGTATCATATTCCCTTTATACTCTTAAATTTTTTTGAGGACCCCAAAGAGCTTTTATGAATATCCATTAATATTTTACCATGTTAGAAACTAAAATGGATAAGATTTAAAAAATATTTAGTATTTTAAAATAGCAATATAAACCAATTAAATGAATAACATACTTTTTTCTTTTAAAATTAGTGAATTTTATTTTTTAGTTTATTTTTAGGTATATAACATAATGATTCATTATTTACATATAGTTACAAAATGATTACAGTAAGTCTAGTTAACATCTTTCACCATCCATAGTTAGGTTTTTTTCCTTGTGATAAGAACTTTCAAGCTGCTCTTCAGTTTCAGACATTGAGTACTATAGTCACCATGATGTACATTATATCCCCATGCAGTACTTCCTTTACAAATGGAATATTGTACCTTTTTTTAAATTAATTGAAGAACAGTTGACACACAATGTTACATTAGTTTCAAGTGTACAACCTCGTGATTTGACAAGTCTGTTTGTTATGCTATGCTTACCACAACTGTAGCTACCATCTGTCACCATACAGCACTATTACAATACTATTGACTGTTTTTCCTGTGCTGTACTTTTTATCCTGTGACTTACTCATCCATAACTGGAAGCCTGTGTGTCCTACTCCCCTTCACATGTTTTGTCCAACCCCCAGTCCCCGCTCCACTCTGACAGCAGTTTGTTCCTCTATATTTATGGGTCTGCTTCTGCTTTTCCTTTTTTTTTTTTTAACTTTACACACATTATGTATTTTTTAAGTTTTTAATTTAAATTCCAGTTAGTTAACATACAATATAATACCAGTTTTAGGTGTACAATTCAGTGATTCAACACTTACAAAGAACACGTGATGCTTATCACAAGTGCACTCCTTAATCCGCATCACTTATTTGTTCATTTGTTTGTTTTTCAGATTCCACATATAAGTGAAATCCTATAGGAATAACATTCTTTTTTATGAATAATAATTAGACTTAGCAAAACAAAAAAATCAGTGAAAAGTATAGCATTGAAAATTTTTGGCAAGACTCTTTCCTATTTGGCTTAATAGAAGACAGCTGAATTCTCTGCTTCTGTATTTAATTAGTTGCTATATGTCACAAGTAATGTAGGTTGTAGAAAACTCCACTCTAACTTACGAGTGAGAGTGAAAAAATGTTCTGAGTATTATTATAACACTAAGTGTGACCTCATGGACTCCCTGGACAGGATCCCTGAGTCATACTTTGAGAACCACTGTCTTAGAATGTTATTATCAGTTGCCATATTTTTTTCTTTAAACCATGTCTACTTCCTTTTTTAATGGCAGTGTATTATATAAGTGGCAGGGAAGTCCAAGTAATATTTCAGATATCCCTAAAAGTTGAACTTCTAATACTTACATTAACCTATGATTGGGGTTTATGAAAGAATACTTTGAATATCACAGCCACAGCTTCTTGGTTGGTTTGGAAATTTATGAAGGATCTTGCTTTGCCTGCTAATCATACATATAAAAAAATAGACACCTGAGGGCAGCATAATACAATTAAACTTGCTTGATAGAGAAGAATACAAAACGAAAGCAAAATAGCTTATAGCAGATCTATAGAACTGAAGTAATTACCAAATCTGTAGTATGCTTTTTCTCCCCCCAATTATTGTAACATGTTGGAGGAGGTGGAATTATCATGTGGGAGGGTATGCCTGCTGTGGTTTTAAAATCCCAAGACTTATGAGGCCAGATTTTACCAATGGATCATGAAAGCTTTTAGTTTCTCTGAAATTTTTTTTTTCCCTACAATGCCACATTCTACATTATTAAAAAAAAAATTTTAGGGGCGCCTGGGTGGCTCAGTGGGTTAAAGCCTCTGCCTTCGGCTCAGGTCATGATCCCAGGGTCCTGGGATCGAGTCCCACATCGGGCTCTCTGCTCAGCGGGGAGCCTGCTTCCCTTCCTCTCTCTGCCTGCCTCTCTGTCTACTGTGATCTCTGTCTGTCAAATAAAAATAAAATAAAATCTAAAAAAAAAAATTTTTTTAGGATTATTTTGCCTAATTCTGCAACCTGTAAGTCAGAGTATATGCTGTGATCTGTTTTTCTGGTGAATACTTGAGATAGCTGTCCTTGCTAGCTGCTCTCTTAGATCTGAGTTTAGGTTAGGTCTTGTCTGGAGCTTTGAAGAAGGTTTCATTCCTCCAGTTGTCAGGGAAAGCATACTCAAAGCAAAGACTTGGTCACTCTTGTGCTGAATTTCAGACAGTAGCTTGTATGGTTTCTAGGTGACTCTAAAGAAGGAATCTCTTCATCTTAACTTTTTCCCTTTACTCTCATTGTTACCATTAAAGCTGGGAGCTGATTATCAACTGAGTGGGGAAAAAGGCCATAACTTTAACAGTAAGGCACAGAATACATCTGAATACATACTCTAATACATAATTCTAATCTATTTACATGCTCACTCATGATGTTGTCTTGAATACAAATGCCATTTCCTTCCAGTTTTCTTTTAGTTCAGGGGTCAACTAGGCACCTGGCTGGCTCATTGGTGGAGCATGTGACTTTTGATCTTAGGGTTGTGATTTCCAGGCCCACACTGGGTATAGGGAGGACTTAAAAATAAAATCTTAAAGGAAAAAAAAAAAAGATCAGGGGTCAGCAAAGTATGACCCACAGGTAAAAATCCAGCCGAAGGTCTGATTTTGTAAGTGAAGGTTTATGGAACACAGCCACACCCATTTCTTTTATATCTTCACACTAAAATGATAAGGTGAAGAGTAGTTATAACAGAGACTTCATGACCTGTAAAGCCTAAAATATTTCCTATCTAGTTCTTTTCACAAATTTATAGAACTTTTCTACACCCCCTGCCCTTAGTACATATGAATCCTCCTTCTCTCTCTCCCAGACATAGTAGAGTAAGGTTAAAGATGATCCTTTTACTTAACATTCTGAATGACATGTTAAAAAACGTATCTATGTTCAGTTTTTGAGAAATGATAAATTCATTCTAAGTCATTTAATGTATTTTTTTTAAAAAAATGGAGACAAGAACTCTTTCTTGTATTCTAAGGTAATAGTTTAATATATTTGAAAATGGCAGTATAATCATTTTGGAGAAAAGCCTTAAATCTTTGGGGGGATATGAACCACCAGTCTTGGGTTTTTCATCTTTTTGCTTAATATTCTCTCTCATTAAGGATTGTGCCTTAATTGGCCAACTATTCAAAATTTGGTCCTGCTATTTTGGGGTTTCAAACGGAATTCTTACTTTTTGTGGATTTTCCATTTTGTATGTTAAATTTTAGATTTGATTAAAGATGCCTCTTGATTTTAATTAATGATCCAGAGATTCATATTCATCAAACAGCTCAGATTTGACTGGAAATGTTGCACTGATTTCAGGAAACAATTTCTTCGACTCTCAATTCATCAGGAGGCTTTTTCACATCTCCATGCTTTTATTCATTTAATGGAAAGGAATCCAGAATATAAAAAGGTACTACAAAATTACTGCCTTGGCATGTAACTGGCCAGCATTTGTTTCAGAGCAAGCCTACTTTTTTCCAGAGTTATGAATCAATTTGGGAAGAAAATAGAATCATGGCAGTGTGTGAGTTTCTCTGTGATAGCTATGAATGGTTGAGATACAAAATCAGTGATTACAGTTAGCTTTGTTCAGTGGACAGTATTTGAATAATAATATTTCAAAATAATGGATACAGTTTGGTATAAGAAGAAGGAAAAATCCAGGTATTATATGAAGGAGTATTTCTCAATTACAAAGAGTTCATTTCATTTTACTTTTACTCCATGATAAAAATGGTACAAAAGCTCAGGAAGGTTTAGCCATATATGTAAGTAAGGCACAAATGGACTAACGAGACCCTTCGCCTTTCCTCCTGGGCCTTACCTAGAACTGCCAGTGAGTCAGAGAAGGACAATAAATGGCAGATATAACCACCTCAACTAATCAAATATTAGTAAGTTGTTGAGTATCTTTGATTAGTAGAGAGCCATTTATCTTGGTTATTTTCCTGCATTAGTCAGGCAGATTGAGGCACCAGTTCTTGGGTGTTTGTACTAATTCTTCTTTACTCTCGAGGACCCAAAGTGTATGAATTGTTATTGTTAGCTTGAATTTACATATCCATTTTCTCCCTAATTGCTATTTTCCTAATTGTTATTTCAAAATTCATGTGAGTCAAAATGGTATCTTTACACTAATGTAGGCTGTGAAAGTATACAAAAAGCAATGCTAAATAAGCAAGTAAATAAAATAAGTCTGAATTTAGAATGAAGTATGACTTTATAAACCAAAATAATGCCAGGAACTCTATCATTGTTTTTCAGTGTTACAAAACATAACTATTAATTAAATGATGAAAGTTTTATTTATACCATATAATAAAAATTCATAATGTCCTCAAGTTTTGTGACTTAGTGATCTTTAAACATATTGCTCATTAGTCTTTCAAAAGAATTTTGAACAAAAAATAGTACCCTTCTTCCAGTTTAAAGGTGTCCTCTAAATTTTTTCATTACAAGTTTAAGTAATTAAAACTTACAAAATTAATTTTTGATATGGACATTATTGACATTAAAACTATTCTTTCATTAGTGTCTAAAGGTTAGACCGAGTGAATAGTACTTCCAAGTGACAGTAAGTACTTCTGAAAATCTGTTCCTCCAAAGAACAATGAGAACACTTGCAAAAAATGGTCAGAATGTTTTTAGAACTCTGGAGATTAATGAAAGGCTTGCAACAATCTGTAGAGTGTTTATTGAAGAAAACAAAACAGAACAAAAAGCTGAATATCCATAAGAACAGTAAGATTTTGTGGTGTTTTCACTTGCTTTTTTATCATTCCCCTGTCCTCAGTTCCACAGTAATCTTAAAAACCATTAGTCTCTCACAGTCATATTAGCTGTGAAAACCAGAATCATTGACAGGAATAGGCAGTTAGGAGCTCCCTCAAAAGCTCCATTCCCAGGGAATTGTCATTATTTGACTTGTCTGGCAGCTGCCTGGAAAAGCCTCACTTGCAGAGCTCGTTTTTTTTTTTTTTTTTTTGATCTGACTGTGCGCTCATTCAGTAAAAACAATCTTTTCCCTAAGCATTTGACCATTGTTCAACATTACTGTTGCATCTGGTTCCAATAGCAGTTGGGCAAACATAAGGTTGACCAAAAAACTTAAAAGGAAAAGCTGGGAAATACAGCATACTGGTGAACTTTGACATATTCTTGGGAATCTATGTCCACCTGCCTTGGAAAAACCTGAGAAGGCTTGAAGCTCTTACCTCTGACGACCCTTGAGATTCTGCATAAGCAAAAAGTGAAGACTATGACAGACTTAAAAATATCTTTAAAAAAAATCTTAAAAAAAAAAAAACCTGTCTCCTGGAGCACTGAAATTATACCTTAACATGCATGCAGAACCCAATGACAAAGGCTGGGATGCTTACTCATTCCAGGCATTTCAGGAAATCTCTATCCAATAATAAGATCAGCTAACTGAGACTTCAGGGATCACATCCAACAAAGAATTAGTTCAGGAAAAGCCACTAAACAAACAATACAGTAACAACAAACAGTTGGGGAAGGGGAGGAATCTGATTTACAGATTTGCCATATTATTTCAAATCTTTAGTTTGCAACAAGTAGTTCTTGCAAAGAAAGAAGAATGTATGGGTCATACGCACTAAAGGAAAGCAGTCAATAGAAACTGCCTCGAGGAGAGCCAGACATTGGACTAAAAACATTAGAAAAATGGACTAAAAACATTCAGCTATGTGTTGTCTAGAAGAGACACATTTTAGATTCAGAGGCAAATATGTTTAAAGTTAAAGAATGAAAAAAGTAGTACCATTTAAGCAGTCATTGGAAGAGAGCTGGAGTTTCTGTGTTAATATCAACAAAATGTACTTTATGACCAGAATTAGTAGAAACAAAGACATTTTATAATGATGAAAGGGTCAATATACCAAGTGGATACAACAATTCTAAGTTTAGGAACGTAATAATAGCCCTGTAGGGACACCTGGGTGGCTTACTTGGTTAAGTATCTGCCTTTGGCTCAGGTCATGATCCCAGGGTCCTGGGATTGATCCCTGCATCAGGCTTCCTGCTCAGTGGGGAGCCTGCTTCTTCTCCTGCCTGCCTCTCCCCCCGCTTGTACTCTCTTTTTCTCTGTCAAATAAATAAATAAAATCTTCAAAACTAATAATATAGCCCTGTAATAAATGGATAAACAGGGATACCTGGGTTGAGGCTCAGTGGGTTTTGCCTCTGCCTTCAGCTTGAGTCATGATCTCAGGGTCCTGGGATCCAGTCCCCCACCCCCTTCCTTTGCTGCTCCCCCTGTTGTGCTCTCTCTCCTCTCACTCTCTGTCAACTAAATTCTTAAAAAAATAAATAAATGGATAAACAACTGGCAAGTAGAAGGTAGATAATACTCTGAAAATCAGAGCACCAAAATATAGAAGTTACAGAACTAAAAGGAGCAATAAACAGCAGTACAGTAATAGTTGGGGGCTTTAATATCCACTGTTACCAGTGGATAGATCACTTAGAGAATCATTAAGGGAACAGTGGATTTGAACAATAGTATAGGCCTGATGGATCTAGGAGATGTATACATTCTGACATATACATTCTATCTAGCAGTAGTAGAATACATGTTATTTGAAAGCACACATAAATCATATTAGGATAAATCATGTTAGGCTACAAAATAAGTCTCAAGAAACAGAATATGAGAAAAATTAGGTCAAGTACCTTTTCTGACCACAAAGGTTAGAAAATGAAAATAGAAATCAATAACAGGAAGAAAGCTGGAAAACTCACAAATATGTAGAAATAACCACTGGATCAAAGAAGAAATAAAAAAGGCAATGAAAAATTGTCTTGACACAATTAAAAATGGAAACGCAATATACTAAAACTTATAGGATGCAGCATAAATGGTTTTAAAAGGAAACTATAGGTGGAAGCACATATGTCAAGAAAAAAGAAACATATCTTAACCTAACCGTATACCTCAAGGAACTAAAAAAGAACAAACTAAGCGCAATGTTAGCAAAAGAAAGGAAATCATAAAGATAAGAGCAGAAATAAATGGAATAGAAGATAGAAAAGCAATAGAAAACATTAACAAACTGAGTGGGTTCTTTGAAATGATACCAAAGTTGAAAAACTATCAGGTAGACTACACAAGAGTAAAAGAGAGGATTCCTAAATGAATAAAATTATAAATAAAAGAGGAGATGTTACAGTAGACACCACAGAAATAAAAAGAATGATGAGAAACTACTATTAACTGTTATACTCCAACCTAATGGACAACCTGGATGAATTTCTAGAAACATGGAGTCCACCAAGGAAATAGAAAACCTGAACAGACCAATGATTAGTAAGGAGACTGATTCAGTATCAAAAGCTTCCTAACAAAGATAAGCCCAGCACCAGATGGTTTCACTGGTGAATTCAAACATTTAAAGAAGGATTAATGCTAGTCCTTGTCAAACTCTTAGAAAAAATTCAAGAGGAGGAGGAAGCACTTCCAAACTCATTTACAAGAACAGTATTACCTTTATACAAAAGCCAGATAAGGTCAGTATAAGAAAAGAATATTACAGGCCACTGATGAAGACATGCAGAATTTCTCCAAATACTAGCAAACCACATTAAGAGCATGTTAGAAGGAACATACACTGTTATCAGGTGGGAATAATTCCGATCGTACACATCAATAAATTGATGTATTACATTAATAAAATGAAAGATAAAAATTATATAATCATCTTAATATACACAGAAAAGACATTTAACAAAACTTAATATCCTTTCATCATAAAAACTCTTAATACATTGGGTATGGAAGCATGTATGCCTCAGCAAGGCCATACCACTGCTACTACATGGTGAAATGTGAAAATTTTTCCTTTAAGAATGAGGCGAGTGTTTCTATTCTCACTATGCCTTTTCAACTTAGTGATGCAAATCCTAGCCATAGTAATCAAACAAGGAAAAGAAATTAAAAGAATCCAAATGGCAAAGAAAGAAGTAAAGTCATCTATTTGCAAATGATGTTCTTAAATGTAGAAGAATAAAGGCTAAAGACTCCACACACACAAAAGTTAGAACTAATAAAGGAAATCAGTAAAGATTGAAGATAAAAAGTTAATATGCAAAAAAATCATTTGGGTTGGGTTTGCAGTAATGAGAGATTATCTGAAAAAGAAAACCGTCCCAGTCACAATATTATCAAGAACAATGAAATACTTAGGAATAAAAGGAGGTGAAAGATCTGTACACTGAAAACTAGAAGACATTGACGAAAGAAATTGAAGACACAAATACATGGGAAGATGTGCCATATTCATGATTGGAATAATTAATGTTAAGGTGTCCATAGTACCTAAAGTCATCTATAGATCCAATGGAATCCCTACTCAAATTTCAATGGAATTTTTACAGAAAAGGAAGAATAACCCTAAAATTTGTATGGTACCACAAAAATCCCAAGGAGCCAAAGCAGTTTTGAGAAAGAGGAATAAAGCCAGATATATGAAATTTCCAGATTTCAAGTTACATTATAAGGTTACAGTAATTAAAGCATGATACTGGCATAAAAACAGACACATAAACCACTGGAACAGAATTCAAACTCCAGAAATAATCTCACATATATACAATCACATATATATAATCACTATATATATATATATATGTATATATATATAATATATTCAATATATTCAATATATATGTATTCAACTTATATAAGTTGATTGTGTGTGTGTTTGTATATGAATATGAATATATATATGCCAATGGACAGAATTGTACAATATAATTATATAATATAATTATATATATTGGTGTGTGTATATATATCTACCAATGGAACAGAATTATATAAGTTGATGTGTGTGTGTGTGTGTGTGTGTGTGTGTATAATTTTTTTAGACAGCATGAGCAGGTGTAGGGGTAGGCAAGGAAAGGGAATGAGAATCTTAAGCAGACTTTACACTGTGCACAGAGCCTGGCATAGGGTGTAATCTTGCAGCCCTGAGATCGTGACTTGAGCTGAAATCAAACATTGGACACTTAACTGAGCCACCCAGATGCCCCACAATCAACTAATATTTGACAGGGGAGCCAAGAATACTCTATGGGGTAATGATTGTCTCTGCAATAAATGGTATTGAGAAAACTGTATGTGCATGTGAAAGAAAAAAACTGGACCTCTATCTTACACCACTCACAAAATTAACCCAGAGTGGATTAAAGAATTATATGTAAGGCCTGAAATCATAAAATCCTGGAAGGAAACATCAGAAAAAAGCTCCTTGATACTGTTTTTGGAAATTATTTTTTTAATCTGACACCAAAGCAAAAGGAACAGAAATAAAAACAGGTAAGTGGGACTACATCAGACTAAAAAAGTTTGCACAGCAAAGGAAACCACCAACAAAATGAAAAGGCAGCCTATGAAATGAGAGGAAATATTTATGTATCACATATCTGATAAGATATTAATACCCTGAAATATAAGGAACTCCTACAACTCAATAGCAAGAAAAAAATTTAAAATTGGGAAAGGAACTGAACTTTTCCAAGGAAGATCTATACAGATTGTCAACAGGTACATGAAAAGATGCTCACCATCACCATCAGGAAATGCATATCAAACCACAATCAGATGTTACCTCACAGCTGTTAAGATGGCTGTTATCAAAAAGACAAGAAGTACAAGCGCTGGTGAAGACTTGTAGAAAAGGGAACCCTTGTGCATTGTTGATAGGAATGTAAATTGGTTCTTCTTGTCACTTCTGTGTACCATATTGAAGGTTTAACTAGTGGAATTAGACAAGGAAAAAAAAACATACCAGGATTAGAAAGGAATAAGTAAAATTATCTGCTTGCAGAAGACTTGATCTTGTATATAGAAAATCTTAAGGAATCTACAAAAATAATCTTAAAAACCAGTTCAGCATGGCTGCAGAACAAAAGTTGAATGTACAAAGATCAATTATATTTCTATATATCAGTAATGAATAATGCAAAAATGAAATTTATTTCATTTACAGTAGTATCAGAAATAATAAGATACTTAGGAATAAACTTGAAATAAGATTATTACATTGATGTTGAAAAGTATAAAACGTTGTTCAAAGAAATCAAGTGTAAATTTATCCCATGGGGATTGGAAAACTTAAGGTGGCATATTCTCCAGAGTGATCTTAAGAGTCAGTACAATCACTGTCAAAATGCCAGATGTCCTTTTTTTCGGCTGGGGGGTGGTGGAGGTGGGGGGTGGTCAATCTTGAAGTTCATATAGAAATACCAAAAAAATCAAGAGCACAGAAATAACTTGGAGGACTTACACTTTTTTTTTTTTAAGATTTTATTTATTCATTTGACAGACAGAGATCACAAGTAGGCAGAGAAGCAGGCAGAGAGAGGAGGAAGGAAGCTCCCTGCTGAACAGAGATCCTGATGTGGAGCTCGATCCCATGACCCTGGGATCATGACCTGAGCCGAAGGCAGAGGCTTAACCCACTGAGCTAACCAGGTGCCCCAGGATTTACACTTTTTGATTGCAAAACTTACTGCAAAACATTGCTAAAAGAAAGAAGACACAAATAAGTGGAGAAACTTCCCATATTCTTGGATTGGAAGACAATATTGTTAAGATGTCCATACCTCCCAAAGTGATCTGTAGATTCAGTACAGTTTGTATCAAAATCCTAATGGCATATTTTGCAGAAATAGAAAAAAAAATCCTAAAATTCATATGGATTCTCAAGATACAATTTTGGAAAAAAATGATTGATTCCAAAATACAGTGTAAGGCTACAATAATCATAAGAGTGTGATAGTGACATAGGCAAATAAATCACAGCGCATAGATAGACCCTTGCATATTTGGTCTAATGATCTTCGACAAGGATGCCAGGACCACTCAATGGGAAAGGACAATCTTTTCAAATGGTGTTGGGAATAAAGGATATCCAAGGCAGAAAAATGAAGTTGGACCTTCATACCATATAAAAAAATTAACTCAAAATGGTTTAACAATCTTAATATAAGACCTAAAACTGTAAGACTATTAGAAGAAAACATGATGTTGGACCTAACAACTATTTCTTGGCTTATGATACCTAAAGCACAGGCAACAAAAGCAAAAATAGACAAACAGGGTTACATCAAACTTAACTCTTGTGAATGAAAGGACACAGTGGAGTTAAATGGCTGCCAGTGGATTGGGAGAAAATATTTGCAAATTGTATATAATAAGTATATGCTTATCAGTAGTTACTTTAAATGCAAATTGACTGAATTCACCAATAGAACACATGGTGTGGCTGAATGGTTAGGAAAACAAGAGTCATCTAGATGTTGCCTGTAGGTGACTCACTCCAGAAGTAAGGACACACACAGAAAGTGAGGGGATGGAAAAAGAGATTCCATGGAAATGAATATGAAATGAAAGCCAGAGTAAGTATACTCTTATCAGGCAGAGTAGACTTTGGGATTGGGAGGGAGACAAACCATAAGTGACTCTTAATCTCACAAAACAAACTGAGGGTTGCTGGGGGGAGGGGGTTTGGGAGAAGGGGGTGGGATTATGGACATTGGGGAGGGTATGTGCTTTGGTGAGTGCTGTGAAGTGTGTAAACCTGGTGATTCACAGAACTGTACCCCTGGGGATAAAAATATATGTTTATAAAAAATAAAAAGTTATATCAGAAAAAAAAAAAGACTGTAATATAAGTAGGTATACTTATGTCAGACAGAGTAGACTTTAAAAGACTGTAATAAAAGTAGAGAAGGGCATTGCACTGTCTTAAAAGGGGTCAATACAATAGGAAGATAAAATACTTAGAAATGTATATGCCCTCAACATAGGAGGACCAAGATTTATAAAGCAAATATTACAAGACTTGGAAAAACTGAAAGCAATGCAATAACAGTAATGTTTCATAAATGGACAGACCATTCAGACAAAAGATCAAGACGGAAACATCAGGCATAAATGACACATTAGACCAGATGGATTTAATTGCTATATACAGAACATTTCATCCAAAAGCAGCAGAATACACAAACTTCTCAAGTGCACATGGAACATTCTTCAAGAATAGATCACATGTTGAGTCACAAAACAAATGCAAGAAAACTGAAACTATATCAAACATTTTTTGCAATCATAATGATGTGAAACTAGAAATCATTTACAAGCAGAAAATGAGGAAAAAACTCAACAAAACTTGGAGATTAAACAGTAAGTACTGAACATCCAGGGGTCATTAAATGAATCAAAAGAGAAAGGAAAAAAATACCTAGAGATACATAAAGAGAAATATGACATATCAAAATTATGGAATGCAGCAGTCCCAAATATATGACACATAACAAAAAATGGTTCTAAGAAAGAAGTTCATAGTAATATAGACCTACCTCAAGAAACAAGAAAAACCTCAAATAAACAATCTAACTTTATACCTCAGAGAACTAGGGAAAGAAGAGCAAAGCCCAACATTAGTAGAAAGAAGAAAACAAGATCAGAGAGGAAATAGAGACTAAAAAAAAAAAAAAAAAAAATAGACTAAATAAATAGACTAAAAAAACAATCAGCGAAACTAAACTGGTTCTTTGAAAATGTAAACAAAATCAATAAACTCTTAAGTTTGACTAACCAAGAAAAAAAGATGAGTACACAAACAAAGTAAGAAATGAAAGGGAAGTTACAGCTGATACCACAGAAATACAAAAGATCATAAGGGACTATAATGAACAATTATTTGCCAACAAGGTGGACAACCTAGAAGAAATGGATACATTTCTATAATCAGGGGCATCTGGGTTGACTCTGTCAGTTAAGTGGCTGCCTTCAGTTCAGGTCATGATCCCAGAGTCCTGGGATAAGTCTCCCTACTCAGTGAAGAGCCTCTTTGCTTAGCATGGAGCCTGCTTCTCCCTCTCCCTCTGCCTGCTGCTGTGTCTACTTGTGCTCTCTCTGTCAAGTAAATAAAAATCTTTTAAAGAAATTTCTAGGAACATAAAATCTTCCAAGACTGAATATGAAGAAATATAAAGTTTAATAGACTTTGGTAGGGAGATTAAAACAGTAATCAGAAATCTCTCAACAAATGAAAGTTCAGGATCAGATGGCTTCTTTGGCAAATTCTATCAAACATTCAAAGAAGATTTAATATTCTTCTCAAATTCTTCCAAAAAGTTGAAGAGGAGGAAACTTTTTCCAACACATTTTACAAATCTAGCATTATCCTGATACCAAACCGAGAAAGGGAAACCACAAAAAAAGGAAAATTATAGGCTAGTATCCTTGATAAGCATAGTAGAAAAAATCCTCAAGAAAGTATTAGTAAACTGACCCAGTAATATGCTAAAAAGATCATACATCAGGATCAAGTGGCATTTATTTTAGAGATGCAAGGGTGGTTCAACATCTGTAAATCAATGTGATCTTTTGTAATTTAATTTTTTTCAGTGTTCCAAGATTTATTGTTTATGCACCACACCCAATGCTCCATGCAATATACGCCCTCCTTAATACCCGCCACCAAGCTTACCCAACTCCCCACTCTCCTCCCCTCCAAAACCCTCAGTTTGTTTCTCAGAGTCCACAGTCTCTTATGGTTTGTTTTCCCCTCCGATTTTGCCCAACTTACTTTTCCTCTCCATCTCCCAATGTCCTTTGTATGATTTCTTATGCTCCACAAGTAAGTGAAACCATATGATAATTGACTCTCTTTGCTTGATTTATTTCACTCAGCATAATCTCCTCCAGTCTTGTCAATGTTGATACAAAAGTTGGGTATTCATTCTTTCTGATGGAGGCATAATATTCCTCAATGTGATCTATTAACAAAATGTATGATAAAAATCACATGACATCGCAGTAGACACAGAAAAAGCATTTGATAAAATGTAACATTTATTCATGAGAAAACCTCAACAAAGTGGATATAGAGGGAACATACTAATGGCCATATAGCACAATCCTAGAGCCAGCATCATACTCAACAGTAATGTGCTAAAAGCTTTTCCTCTAAGAACAAGACAGGGCTGCCCATTCCTATCCCTTCAAGTCAATGTAGTATTAGAAGTTCTAGGAACAGTGGTTAGACAAGAAAAAGAAATAAAAGATATCCAAATCAGAAAGGCAGAAGTAGAACTGTTTCCATAGATGACATGCTACTACATATAGAAAATCCTGAAAAATCCACCAAAGTCTTACCAGTTGGAACTGATAAATGAATTCAGTAAAGTTGTAGGACACAAAATCAATATACAGATATGCATGGCATTTCTATATGTTAATAACAAAACATCAGAAAGATAAATTAAGAAAACAATTCCGTTTATAAATGCAAAGAATCCCATTTGTAATTGCATACAATCACAAAGAATAATATACCCAGGAATGAATTTAACTACAAGGGTGAAAGACCTATATATACTCTGAGAACTATAAGACACTGATAAAATTGAAGATGACCCAAATAAATGGAAAGATAGTCCATGCTCAGGGATTGAAAGAATTACTATTGTTTAAATGTCCATACTACTCAAAATAACCGACCAGCTCAATTCAATATCCATTAAAATCCTAATGGCATACTTCACAGAACTAGAACAAATAATTATAAAATTTGTATGGAAACTGCAGAAGTTTCTCAAGACCAAAGTGATCCTGAGAAAGAGCAAAATTGGAGGTATGCTAACTTCAAACTGTAATACAAAGCTGTAATAATCAAAAATACATTATCAGTATAAAAATAGACACACGGATCAGTGGAATGAAAGAGCCCCAAAATAAATCCACATATATATGGACAATTAAACTACACAGGAGGAACCAAGAACGTACAATGGAGAAAGGAGAGTCTCTTCAATAAAGAGTGCTGGGAAAACTGGACAGCCACATGCAAGATAACAAAACTGTACTCACTGTCTTATACCATACATAAAAATTAAGTCAAAATGGATTAAAGACATGAATGTAAGACCTGAAACCATAAAATTCCTAGTAGAAAATATAGACAGGAAACTCCTGGACATCAGTCCTAATGATGTCTTTTTTGGACCTGACTCCCAAGATGAGAAACAAAAGCAAAAATACACCAAAATGAGAGTATATGAAACTAAAAAGCTTCTGGAAAGGAAAACCATCATCAAAACATAAAGGCAACCTACCGAATGCAAGAATATACTTGCAAACCGTATATCTGATAAGGGGTTAAATATATATATGAATATAGATCTATCTACATATCTCCTATAACTCAGCAAAACCCAAAAAAACTCATTAAAAAGTGGATAGAGGATCTGAATAGACATTATACCAGATGACATACAGATTGCAAAAGGCACATGAGATGATGTTCAGCATCACTAATTATTAGGGAGACCGCAAAAGTTCTGCAAGTCTGTTTTATAACCATGTGACTATACTTACACTGCTGAACTGTATACTTAAATATGGTTAAGAAGGTAAATTTTTTTGCTGTGTAGTTTTTTGCCACAATAAATACAGAGGCAAAAACAACTTTTAGTATAAAGCTACACGAATCAAGAGTCTTATACTGGCATCCAGTCACTTGTCTAGGTCAATACAATAGAATTGAGAATTTGAAGTAAACCCTTACATTTATGGTCAGTTGATTTTCAACAGGGATCCCAAGATTATTCAGTGGGAGAAAGAATGGCCTTTTCAACAAATGATGCTGGGATAGACACATGGAAAAGAATGAACTTGGATTTGTTTTTCCTGCCCTGTAAAAAAATTATTGCAGTATGGATCAAATATCTAAATGTGAGAGCTAACAGTGTATCATTTTTCGGAAACATAGGAACAGATCTTTCTGACCTTGGATTAGGCAATAATTTGTTAATTTGACACAGGCAGCATATATGGAAAGTTAGAAAACAAATGAGCAAATGAAACAAAACAAACTCATAAATATAGAAAACAAAGTAGAAGTTACCAGAGTGTAAGGGAATTGGGGAATAGGTGAAATGGAATAAAGGAGATCATTTGTATGGGGGTGGATGGTAACTGGACTTGGTGGTGGTGGTCATTTGGTAGTGTATGCAGATGTCAAGTTACAGAGCTGTGCACTTGAAATATTTATTTATATTATATATATATTTATGAAACACGCATACACACATTTATACATACATATATGTGTATACACACACACACATATACACACAGACATAAGAAAGTATTCTATGATTCCACTTATGTGAAATATCAAAAGCAGTCAAATTCAGAGAAAGAGAGTAGAATGATTGTTACCAGAGACTCAGGGGAGTTGTTTTTTAATGGGTATAGAGTTAAAGCATTTCCAGCAAAAAAAAAAAAAAAATGGATTTCATCAAGATTGAAACTTTCTGTGCTCCAGACAGCACCATCAAGAAAAGGTAACCCGCAGAATAGGAGAAAACATTTTCAAAGTATATATCTGATAAGGACTCAAATCTCCTTATATATCCAGAGTATATAAATATCTCCTACAACTTAACAATAAAAGACAAATGACTCAATAAGGGCAAAGGGTTTGAGTAGGCATTTCTTCCAAGAATATATACAAATGGCCAATATGTGCATTTTTGAAAGGGTGCTGAACATCATTAGTCATTAGGGAATTGCAAATCAGAGCCACAAGATGGCAATTCATATCTACTAGAAATGGCTGAAATGAAAAAGACAGATAAATGCTGGTAAGGATGTGGAGAAATTGAAACTCACACCTTTAGTAGGGATGTAAACTGGTGTGGTCTGTTTGGAAAAAATTCTGACAATTCCTCAAATGATTAAACATAGAGTTACCGTACGACCTAGCAATCCCACTCCTGAGTTATATATATAGGAGGAATGAAAACATATGTCTACACAAAAACTTTACACAAATATTTATAGCAACATTATTCATAATAACCAAACTGTGGGAACAGTCCAAGAAGCCATCAACTTCTGAATGGAAAGTTTGGCATATTCATACAATGGAGTGTTATTTTGCAATAAAATACTGATGGATGCTAAAATACGGATGTACTTTGAAAAGTATATGGTAGATGAAAGAAGCCAGTTTAAAAAGGCCACATTTTATATAATTACATTTATGTGAAATGTTCCTTCACAGGAAAATCCATACAAATAAGGGGATTAGTGGTTGCCAGGAGATGGTATTGGGGGTGGGAGGAGAGATATGAAAACTGACTGCTAATGGATTGGCGTGTCTTTTGGAGTGATGAAAATGTTTTGAATTTAGATAGTGGTAATGGCTGCAGAACTCTGTCAACACCTAATTACTGAACTGTAGGAGCAGCTGGGTGGCTCAGTTAGATGAATGGTGGAGTCTTGACTTTAGCTCAGGTCATGATCTCAGGATGGTGAGATCAAGCCCTTAGTTGGGTTCTGTGCTCAGCGCAGAGTCTGCTCTTACCTCTCCCTGCCCCCTGTCCTCCCTCCTGCTCACCCTTGTCCCCTCTCAAGTAAACAAATAAATACATAAGAATTACTGAATTGTATAATTCGGAAGGGTGAATGTTATGTGTGTTATATTTCAGTAAAGCTGGTATTTGTAAAAACTTACAGCAGATTTGTAAAAACTTATAGGATGGAGCGGACCCTCCATCATATAAAAAAGCCAACTCTTTATTTCACTTTTTTTCTCCTAATAGTCATAACTGTTTAGTTTTCAAGAGTTTTTTTAATGTAATGTGTTTTTATACTTGGGGAGTCTTTTATTATTTGATACTTATTTATAACAAAATATCTCATGACTATCATACAACAAATGTTTAAATATAAATCACTCTTCAAGAAATTTTTGTTTTGAACAATACAAAAGTGATTAAAAAAGATAATGTTACAAATACTTGAATTCACCAGGTCACATGTTAAAGAAAATTTTGGTTTTTAACTGATAGTTAAATCATATCCTTTTTTGATTTTGAGAATTGGAAACTGTCTGACTTGGAAAAGAATTTTTTATGTAGTCATTATTCATTCATTTTCTCAGATGCTCAGAACATAACCAGAAAGACCTTGTCAAGTCATATGAAAATGACTATTGAATGTACTTGTTACTTTTTACCTTAAGATACCTTTTGTTTTTTAATTATTAGGTGTTCAGTTAGCCAACATTTAGTACATGTACCTTTTTTGATCTGATATACTTGGTAAGGATTGGAAAAGGTAATTTTCAAGGATTGGAAAAGGTTGAGGTAATGGTGTTTTTCAATTAATGTGAGACGGTATTTTTTTTTTATTAAAGTTCCTGTGCTTTAAATAAATTTTCATCAGAACTTAGGGCTGTAGATTTAACTTAAAATCATTGGCAAAGCCAGTTCTCATTGTTAAAACATTCATCCAGTCTTGCATGTAAAGTCTGACTATGCCCTCTTTGCTTATGGAAAAGGCAAGGTTTTTAACAAGTTATTTAGCACTTTCACCATAATTAATTAGATAGGGTAGGTTGGATGATTTGTTTCATGTTGTAAAGTAGAAGAGCAGTTGTGAGGGGGGAGTGGGAAGTGATTACTTTTTTTTTTTTTTTAATTAACATATAATGCCCCAGGGGTACAGGTCTGTGAATTGCCAGGTTTACACACTTCACAGCACATACTCTCCCCAATGTCCACAACCCCACCGCCCTCTCCCTCTCCCTCCCCCCGGGCAACCCTCAGTTTGTTTTGTGAGATTAAGAGTCTCTTATGGTTTGTCTCCCTCCTGATCCCATCTTGTTTCATTTATTCGTTTCCTACCCCTCAAGCCCCTTACGTTCCTTCTCAACTTCCTCATATCAGGGAGCTCATATGATAGTTGTCTTTCTCCGATTATTTTGCTAAGCATAATACTCTCTAGGTCCATCCAAGTTGTCAAGTTGATAAAATTTCATTCCTTTTGATGGCTGCATAGTATTCCATTATATATATCTATATCTATATCTATATCTATATCTATATCTATCTATCTCACATCTTCTTTATCCATTCATCTGTTGACGGACATCTAGGTTCTTTCTAGTTTGGCTATTGTAGACATTGCTGTTATAAACATTTGGGTACATGTTCCTCTTCTGATCACTATGTTTGTATCTTTAGGGTAAATACCCAGTAGTGCAATTGCTGGGTCATAGGGTAGCTCTATTTTCAATCTTTTGAGGAGCCTCCATGCTGTTTTCCAGAGTGTCTACACCAGCTTGCGTCCCACTAACAGTGGAGGAGGGTTCCCCTTTCTCCTAATCCTTGCCAGCATCTGTCATTTCCTGACTTGTTAATTTTAGCCATTCTGATTGGTGTGACGTGGTATCTCCTTGTGGTTTTTATTTGCAGGGAAGTGATTACTTTTAAAACACATAGGTGTATATGTTCCCAGGCAGATCTGTATTTTTGAAGTTAATGTTTTGTATATATACTCTCTTAAAACTATCCATGGCTTTCCAACCCTTTAAAAGTCTTAATATTTTTCCTCAACTTGAGGACTAATATTCTAGCCCTTGTTCTTTTCTGAAAAATAGCCTCATAGAACATACATATTCTGTACAAGGATATTAATACATTGGTACACTTCACGTTCACTTGAACCACATATTCCCAGAGATCCCATACTGGTGCGTATGTGTTCCATATCCCTCTTCTACCCTCATGACAGATTTCTGCTGGTGTCCAGATTGAGCCTCTGAATCCTTCTGAATCCTGGCAGCTCTTACTAGTTGACTGAAACTGGCCTAGGAGTTTTATTAGTTTTCTAGGTCTAATATATTTGTATTTTCTCTTTTTTTGTTGTTAGTTTAGATTTTCTAATTTTTTTATTTTATTAATGTGATTTATGTTGTTGTTAAACTTACTCTTAAATCTTAAACTCAAATATGTTAGGAGACAATTTTCCTTGGGTTTCTTACATTTCTGTACATTTTATGAACAGAAATTTTGTTCTGGTGTAATTTTTCCAAAACTGTTTCTATACTGAGCAGCTTTGGAAAATATAGTGACTTCAGAGCAGTGGATAGATTTGCTTATAGCCTTGCATGAGAAGACTTGGTTTCTTCATTTAGAGCAAAAGCAGTGGGCATGCTTAATGTTCATTACAATTACTCAGATTCCCAGATCTCCTGGCAGGGCTCCTTTCCTGTATCACAACCCACTGCTTGTGCATATCAGCTGGCCCTGTTCAGGTTCTGTGAGAACTGGGACCCAGGAAACTGGAGCAAGAAAATGCTGGTATTTTGGCTGCTCCTATTATAAAAAAATTACTGAGCCTCTGACTCAGGAATCATACTTTATCTGCCAACATGTGAGATCGTGGTAGACTAGTTTGTTAGCTTGAAAGTGGGCTAAAATCTCAGATTCTTCACAGCTCTTGACAATATGTAGGACATAAAAATAAACAAGTAAATAAAGAGCTATCAGAGGTCTGCTCAGAAATGTCATTTTATCCATGTTTTTATTAAAAGCTACCTTACATGTATATAAATGTAGCATAAATTTCTCATGTTTTTGTAGGTTAAAAAAAGGTTTGGCATAATTTTGCTATTTATATTTAATGACTATTTTTAAAGCATAATAAGCCATCTGTTTCTCATGTATATAAGTTTGTATTATATGTATGTGTGGATATATGCACATATAGGAGCATGTGTATTCATATATTGAAAAGCCAAACCAGTCTTGCTTTGCTTAATCACAGTTTTAGGAATTCCATGTATGTAGGCCATTATGATGTATTATTTGCCTCTATTCCAGAATATTGGAAAGAAGATGACCTGCCAAGAGTTCATTGCAAACCTCCAAGGTATAAATGAGGGTGGTGATTTCTCCAAGGATCTACTAAAAGTAAGCATTGAAATAATTGGCTTTTAAAATATATTTATTTTTATCTTTTCTGCTTATTTTTTAATCTAAAATAAAAAGGCCAAGGATCACTTAAGTATTTTGATTTTTGCTTTTGGTTTTGTTGGTGATATTTCTATTGGAACTCATTCTTGATGTGTCAGACTGCAGATACCCTTCAATGAATAAATGATAAAAGTTCACATGGTAACCAATAATACTGAGACAGTAAGTAGATTTGGAATAATTGGTGATTCAGATAGTGGGCAGTTTTTGTTTGATTTGTGAGCATATGTCAGAACTTGAGAAAGATCACAAAGGTATATTCACTATTGAAACAAAAAAGCCTTTACATACTGTAATGAAAGCTGTATTCAGTCCCTAGTTGTAGAGCCATTTAGGTTGTCTCTGGAAATCTGAGTAATTGTAGAATGTTTGAATGATTTGTGGTTGGTTTCATTATTGGTAACCGTCAGCATGTTTTTCTGTATCAGATTGTTTCCAAGGAGACAACAAAATAAGCTTTAGAATTCGTAACTTTCTACAGCAGTATAAATGAGAAATGCATTTGTTTAAATAGAAAATAGTGATTGATAATGGATGTGAATATTTTAGCAGTTCAGGATAAGATATGTATGTTGACAATATGATGTTTACAGAATTCTGTTAGATTCTAGCCTTTTTAAAAACTTTGTACATATGTAGATTTCTTTGGCAGTTCCTTTGAATTTGCTAAGGGCAACACATATGAATCATGGTATGATCTGGAAAGGTACCAGTTGAGAATAAGTCCTTTATTATGTTTTATGTAACTTTTAAACCATATAAGACATATACAGTAGAGTCCTAGATTTTGAAAGACACACACACACACATATATATGTAGAAAGTGAAAAAAGGCATAAGATATGATATTATGAGATTCTTTTGCTGACTTTAATTGCAACTCAGTGGAAAAAGCAAGAAGAAAAGTAGCTTCAGGTTACTATGTAAAGAAGGTATTTTTTAAGATTGTTTCCTTATAGGATAAATGCTGCCATGGCTGAACCTACAATTCTTTTTTTTTTTTTTAATTTAATTTAATTTTTTCAGTGTTCCAAGATTTACCCCGTGCTCTATACAATTCGTGCCCTCCTTAATACCACCACCAGGCTCACCCAACCTCTCACCGCCACCCCCCTTCCAAAACCCTCAGTTTGTTTCTCAGAGTCCACAATCTCTCATGGTTTGTCTCTCCCTCTGATTTACCCCAATCCACTTTTCCTTTCCTTCTCCTAATGTCCTCCGTGTTATTCCTTATGCTCCACAAGTAAGTGAAACCATGATAACTGACTCTCTCTGCTTGACTTACTTCACTCAGCATAATCTCCTCCAGTCCTGTCCATGTTGATAAAAAAGTTGGGTATTCATCCTTTCTGGTGGAGGAGTAATACATTGGGTATATGAACCATATCTTCTTTATCCATTCGCTTGTTGAAAGGCATCTTGGCTCTTTCCACAGTTTGGTGATTGTGGCCATTGCTTTAAGCTACAGTTCTAAATGGGAAATAAAATGTGTTGGATTGTGACATGGTAAATACATTCTCTACATCCATTGAAGATGTACTGTAGACGTATGTTAAGTGTTTTCAGTTTAGTGTTATTAACATGGAAAATAATGCAGTCTTTCTAAGAGAAGGATTGGAGAAGCTTTTATCAAGTTATGTCAGAAGTGGAAATTGGCAAGAAAAATTTTCGTAGTGAAGCTTTCAGTTTTTTGTTTTTTTTTTTTTAAAGATTTTATTTATTTGACAGACAGAGATCACAAGTAGGCAGAGAGGCAGGTAGAAAGAGAGAGAGGAGGAAGCAGGCTCTCCGCGGAGTGGACTGCCCAATGCGGCGCTCGATCCCAGGACCCTGGGACCATGACCTGAGCCGACGGCAGAGGCTTTAACCCACTGAGCCACCCAGGTGCCCCGAAGCTTTCAGATTTTATTGGTAGGCTTATGGTAACATGCATGACTGTGGATGAATTATTGGGCAGTTTTAAAGCATATTTGATGAGCTGTCTGAAACCAAACGTAGTTAACATAAGTCCAGTGGCTGCCGTTCACCTTGGATTAAACATATGTTCTTTGGTTTACTCTGCCAAGAATTTTCTGGATGATTTGTTAAAGTCGTACTGTTGAGATCATGTTTTTAAACCTCAGGGGGGAAAATATTTATTATACTGTTTTATTTACTGTAGGAAGATGACAGTGAAATGACACTGAAAGTGACAGTGGCATTTAGCATGGAAATTGTCAAGTAAAATACTGATTCTCTTTCATAGAAAAAAGCCCAGCCACTCACCCACCAAACGTGGAGTTTTCCATTTCAGCAAGAATCTGGATTTTACTGAAAATTTCACCAAGAAAAGGTTTTTTTCAAACCATTTTCGTTTCATTTCTCTTTTCCATATGGCTATTCTTTTTCCCTTCCATGCCCTCCTGCTCTTCCTTCCTTCCTCCTTTTCCTCACTTACTTCCTCTGTTTCTATTCATCTGTGTTTTTTCTTTTCTCTTGTTCTCTCTCTCTCGCTCTTTTTTTTTACTTTTATTATATTTTATTTCTTTTCAGTTTTGTCTCTTCTTTCTCCTCTTTCTTCACTCCTTCTCAAACACTCTCCCTCATTTTCTTTCTCAATGGTTATCTCTTGATTCTCTTCAGAGATTAATTCCTGGGTAGAATGTTAATTTGAACTTTCATGGACAATGATTATATACCTGTCACACAGAAAGACAAACACAAAACATTTGGTATTATGTCACAGGTTCTGAGTGACCTAACCCCTTTTCTGTCCTCTTCTGTCCTCTCTCCAACTTGAAAATTGCAGGTACTGACAACATTCAGTTTAATTTATTAAGTAAGATGCCTTGAGTTACATGGATTAAGTTGAGGCTTTCATTGCTACATATTAATCTGATTACTTTTAGATTTCTTTGGTTCAAAAATAGCATTTCATCCATGTCTGTTCAGCTATCCTTGGACCAGCAGTAACATTTTATCTTATGTCTGTTATTCAGTGTGGTTGGGTAGTAGGGAATATTTCTTGATGGCCTTTTGTGTGTTCACTGGGTATTGTGGACTTGGAGAACATGCTAGAACTAAATGGGCCCCTGTCCTCACAGACTACTGAGAAAGATGGGTGGTTCTTTTTCCCTTAAAGTAAATAATTGTTCCATATTGAAATTAAAATATAAACTGATTCTCCTTGTTCTCAACAGAAATGGTTATCAAAAAGATAAACCTTAATGTATTTAAATATATGAAAAATGAGAAATTTATTTCAAGCCTTTAATTCAGAGACTTCAGTTAATACTTTGCTTTAATTTTGCCCTAATAGGTAATTGAGCCCTTTTTTATAATTTACAGTTCCACTGCTGTGTCCCTTTTGACCTGATGACCTAACAGAGAAATGAGTGCTTTGTGCAAATAAGCAAGTTTTCCCACAAGCTACTTTGAGTTTTAATTCTAGATACCTATAGTATAAAGCATAGTTAGTTGGATAGCAAATGGCAACCAGTGATAGAAGATTATTTAGGTTCTTTAACGTTGAAGTCTGGCTAGAAGGATGTGATGTTTGAGAGAGGCCTTTGAAGTACAGGTACCATTTTAGTAGTTGAGTTCCTATGGTTTTTAGTTAGATGATTATTCTATTTCATTTCCCATCACCTTTCCCACCCATAAACATTAATGTTCTCTGTCATACGTACCTTTCCCTATTATTTCACCAAATCAGTAGAGAAGTTCATTTAACAAAATACGACAGACCATCTGGCAAGTTTCATGGCTGTATAGGGACTGCCCATCCCACTTGGATGTGCATCCTTGAGGGAAAATGTGGGAAAGAGGAGGAAAGGGAGGTTCTTTTTATAAACTTAATAAGACATTTCTAAGATTCTGTAACAATGCAACTCTTAAGTACATGAATAGAGAGGGATGAGAATGTAAAACATGGGCTAGCTCTGGCTTAGAGGCTGAGAGACACTATAGTGTGCTGATTATGATTATAGACGTGAGAGCTATACTGATTGGGTTCTAATCCCAGCTCCCCTCTCTTAGTAGCTGAGGGATTGTAAGTAAATTCACTGAAACTTTGTCTCTTGATTTCTGGGAGATCTTATTAGTATCCACCTCATCAGTTTTATTAATTGAATGAGTTAACCTATAAAGCCTTTAGAGTCCTAGCATGTAATAAATGCAATATCTGTTAGCTGTTGTAACTTTTTAAAATTTTTAATAATATTCTAATCTTTACCTAGCTTGAAGTGGACTGCAAAGGGCCTCCATCCCTTCCTACAGGGTTTGGGTCTAAAGTGTTTTATAAGTACTAGGGCCAAGTGGGATTAACTTTAATTCATAAGACCTCTATTGCCTGTCCTTTTTTCAGACTAACCATGCACATTCTCTTTCTCTTTTCAATGGACCGTCTGTGATCTTGAACTTGTGCGTTTCTTCCTTTTGTGGCAAGATTTTTAAACCTCATCATTTATGGCTTCCTTTTTTCCCAAAGACTGTTGATTCCAAAGAACAGGCATCATAATTTTCCACAAGAAGCATTTGTTCCGTAAAGTCTGTGTTAACATCATGGGGGCACTTGAAAATTCATGAACCTTGGTTAGCCTATGTTTTCTTTGCCTTTTTACCTTGTTAACAACAGGCCATTTCTCCTGGACCATATCCCTCTTGCCATGCTTTTATATCTTATATTTGGTTTGTATCTTTGAAACCGCATGATTGGAGGTCCTGAGCCTTCTTACCTAGGACCATTTGGAGAAAATATAAAAGAGCAGGTGGACATCTAGCAATCTTTCTTTTTTTCCCTTGGATTTTAACCACTTCAAATAATTCACATCTCCATTAATATCCCAGGATTATTTGGGGATCTTTAAAGAGCACAAGAACTAATTTGCTTTCTCGATGGTTCTTCAAGATTTCAGGACCAGTTTAAGTTTGGTCTTAAACTGCTCTGTAAGTTTTATTTCTTCTGAGTTTCCTATGAATCTCTATTCTTGGTTTTAAAAGAAAAACCACAATTTTATCTTCAGTCCATTCTGTGTTCTATTTCTAACCTGGGTTGTTGATAATCCTTCATTTCTCATTATGTATAGAGGGAATACACAGGAACTTTGGGTGATGGCCACCAGTAAAAATTAAAAGAAAAATTTGGAGGGGAAGTAGCCATTTCAAAATATATTTCCATGAAAACAGGAAAGAATCAATGGGAAATAAAGCAAAAGGAGCCAATGAAAGTGTCATTGAAACATATAGGGTGGAAGGTTAGTTATTGCTGCATAATAATTTCATTTTGGGGAGTTCCAGACTGAAGATTGTGACAATGAAACATGAAACACTGGTTGTTTTCTATCTCAGCATTCTTATTGCCACCTACCATTTGATACTCAAATAACATTCTTAATATTTTTATTTTTGTCATAGTTAGGTCTTTAAGTTTCTTTCTTTTTTATTTTTATTTATTTATTTATTTATTTTGTTGAGCAGCAATTGAATTCAATAGGTGCCAGTGGGAAAGAATTTTTATGTCTGCTAGCCATTTGTGTGTCTTGATTGGAGAAGTGCCTGTTCATATCTTCTGCCCATTATTTGATATGTTTGCCTGTTTCATGTGTGTTGAGTTTGAATTTGTGGAGCATAACAAATATCATGGAGGACAAGGGGTGTTAGAGAGGAGAAGGGAGTTGGGGTAAATTGGAAGGGAAGGTGAATCATGAGAGACTATGGACTCTGAAAAACAATCTGAGGGGTTTGAAGTGGGGGGGGTGGGAGGTTGGGGTACCAGGTGGTGGGTATTATAGAGGGCACCGATTGCATGGAGCACTGGGTGTGATGAAAAAATAATGAATACTGTTTTTCTGAAAATAAATTAATTAATAAAAAAAAAGTGGTTTAAAAAAAAAAGAATTTTTATGTCATCTTAATAAGAGAGAGGGTGGAAACAGCAAACCACCCAAGTCTTTCAAAATGATTCTCATGTAACTAAAAAACAAAATGAATATAATTTGCAGAGTGTTTTGGAGCCTGTCTCCTTTTAAATCTGCTTAAATACACAGATAGCTTTAATAATACCTCTAGTTATAAGGCAGTGTCACTGGAAATCATTAAAATGCAAGGTAAATAAATCTTGCTTGGGCTAGTCAATAACATCCCATCCTTTCAGGCTATTGCTTATAATTAGATGTTTGACTTTAAGATATTCTGAAATTTAATTTTTGGGTAGAAATTACTTGTACATATCTCCTTTACTTGGGAATTTATTAACCTTGAAATTAACTTGCAGTCTCTGGAGGGAAGACCAAAAGTTTTTACTCTCTCAGATGTTAGTGGTGAAGAGAGAGGTAGTTAATGGTGAAGAGAGAGAGAGAGAAAGAGAGAGAATGTGTGTGTGTGTAGATTATGGGATAGGGGGAAGTTACAGTTAAACTGACAAAATGTAAATCAATATGCCTGGCTTAGTGGAATTCATATGCATTATTCTATTAATGGAATGGTAAATAACGTAGTGAATTAAATTGTTACATACTGCATTGGTCAGAATTTCGGTGAAAGTTCTTATTCAGATGTGCTTGTTTCCCTTAGCTCTCACAAAAGAATTTAGGGGAGGTTTTTAAAAAGAAGTTTCTAAGAACATAAGACTACCTGTATTCAATCCTTAACATATGTATATGGCTGAAAGCATTATGTTGCATTCTAACTGCATTTTTCTCATTTGGCATTATTAGGGAAAAATAATTTGTGAGAATGATGGAGAATTTAGCTGGAAGGGTAATGTTTAAACAGATAGACTCTAAAAGTCAGCAAATAATAATAATAATATTATACAGTTATTTCTTTTCAAGTTTTTGAATTCCAGTTAACATACAGTGTAACATTATTTGCAGGTGTAGAGTCTAGTGATTCATCACTTACAGGCAATAATACCCAGTGCTTATCACAAGTGCCCTCCTTAATAACCTTCTCCCATGGGCCCATTCCCCTTGCCCCTCTTTCCAGTAATGCTCAGTCTGTTTGTTCTCTAAAGAGTCTGTTTTTTGGGGCACCTGGGTGGCTCAGTGGGTTAAAGCATCTGCCTGCGGCTCAGGTCATGATCCCAGGGTCCTGGGATTGAGCCCTACATTGGGCTCTCTGCTCAGCAGGGAGCCTCCTTCCTCCTCTCTCTCTCTCTCTTTCTCTCTCTCTGCTTGCCTCTCTGCCTACTTGTGATTTGTCTGTCAAATAAATAAATAAAAATCTTTTAAGAGTCTGTTTTTTGGTTTACCTCTCTTTTTCCTCCCCCCAGGTTCATGTTTTGTTTCTTTAATTCAACATATGTGTGAAGTCATATGGTATTTGTCTTTATCTTATTTCACTTAGCATAATACACTCTAGGTCTGTCCATGTTGTTGCAACTGGTTGAGATTTAATTTTTGATGGCTGAATAATATTCTATCGTGTGTGTGTGTGTGTGTGTGTGTGTGTGTGTACCATATCTTTATCCATTCATATGTCAATGCAGATTTGGGCTCTTCCCATATTTTGGCAACTGTGGACATTGCTGCTATAAACATTGGAGTACATGTACCCCTTTGAATCACTGTGTTGTATTCTTTGGCTAAATACCTAGTAGTGCAGTTGCTGGGTCATAGGGTAGCTCTGTTTTTTACTTTTTGAGGAACCTCCATAGTGTTTTGAGGAGTGGTTGCACCTGTTTGCATTCCCATCATCAGTGTGGAGGGTTCCCCTATCTCCACATCCTTGCCAACATCTTTTGTTTCCAGAATTGTTCATTTTAGCCATTCTGACAGGTGTGAGGTGACAGCTCTTTGCAGTTTTGAGCATCTTTTCATGTGTTTATTAGCCATCTTTAAGTCTTCCTTGGAAAAATGTCTGTTCATGTCCTCTGCCCATTTTTTAACTGGATTATTTGTTTTTTGAGTGTTGAGTTTGAGAAGTTCTTTATAAATTTTAAATACTAACCCTTCATCAGATATGTCATTTGCAGATATCTTCTCCTATTCCATAGACTGCCTTTCCTTTTTTTTGGTGATTCCTTCACTGTGCAGAAGCTTTTTATCTTGATGAAGTCCTGTCCCAATAATTCATTTTTGCTTTTGTTTCCCTTGCCTCAGGAGGCATATCTGGTAAGAAGTTGCTATGGTCTATCCCAAAGATGTTTTTGCCTGCATTCTCCTCTCGGATTTTGATGGTTTCCTACCTCACATTTAGGCCTCATTCATTTTGAATTTATTTTTGTGTATGGTATAGGAAAGTGGTCCAGTCATTCTTCTGCTATTGCCATCCAGTTTTCCTAACTTCATTTGTTGAGGAAACTGTCTTTTTTTTTCACTGGATATGTTTTCCTGCCCTTTTTTTTTTTTTTAAAGATTTTTATTTATTTATTTGAAAGACCGAGATTACAAGTAGACAGGGTGGCAGGCAGACAGAGGAGGAAGCAGGCTCCCTGCCGAGCAGAGAGCCCGATGTGGGGCTCAATTCCAGGACCCCAGTATCATGACCTGAGCTGAAGGCAGAGACTTTAACCCACTGAGCCACCCAGGCACCCCTCTTTCCTGCTTTGTTGAATATTAGTTTCCCATATAGTTGTGCATTCCATTTCTGGGTTTTCTATTTTCCATTGGTTTATGTGTCTATTTTTATGCCATGACCATACTGTTTTGATCACTACAGCTTTGTAATATAACTTGAAGTCTGTATTTGTGATGCCTCCAGCTTTGCTTTTCTTTTTTGAGATTGCTTTGACTCTTTTGGCTGAAAAATACATTTTAAATGAAGATTAACATATTTTATTGGACGAGGAAGAAACATGACTAGGAAATATAAAATACTGTGAAGGTTCATAACCATTAGGCTTTTCAGTCAATTACAGTTACACTTAAGGGTAAATAAACAAAAATCAATCAGCAATCAGACTTAGAGATAAGCAATTTTTTCTGTGATCTCAGTCACTGAAAAGGACCTGTTTCACACAGTGTGACATGAAGAGCTGTAAGGATTCTTCTTAAAAAGAGAGAGAGCAGAGCCAGCCCACTTCACTTCTAGAGTTTATTTAATTTGACCCTTTCAGCCAGGGAGAAGGTTGAAAATTTAACACTGAAAATTCCCTCCCTTCTTTATCACAGAAGGCTAGCCTTAAGCAACATCCCACACTCCCTGCACATACCATTTTTGTTCTCTACTCTTTCATCTTTACTTCCAGTGTTATCACTGAGGACAAGTGTAACTAGAGAAACCTGAATAAGATCAGGTGTTATTATGTCAGGTTGTGGTATTATACTATAGTTTTGCAGATGTTACCTTTGGAGGAAACTGGGTAAAAGATATAAGAAATCTATTATTTCTTACAATTACGTGCAGATCTGTAATTATTTCAATTATAACTTTTAATGAAGAAAAGGCCCACTTAAAAAGGGGGGGAGGCATTTTCTCCGTTTAGCCAGAGATTTAGGCATCGTATATAAATTAATGAAATTTTACTTCTTGTAGGTCCTTCTTTTAAATTACCAAATATCATGATCAACAGGTTAGGTATAAGTGTAGTAGTGTTAAAAACAATGGTGTATTAAGAAAAAGGCAATAGGAATTGTTTTCAAGAGTTGAAAGCTGGAAAGTCACATAAATCTGTTTTTATGATCTCAGGATACTGTGGAGATTTGTTTGGAAAGATGTGGGAGTAGAATTGGAAAAGATGGTAATGAAATTGTCTGTCCACAAGAGAAGGAATAGTGGTATGGATGTGGGTAGTGAAAGTATTGAGAAAAATATTCACTGTTGAATTATTTTGAGTTTGTTATTAGAGTTTCTGTTGCTAAATTGTTACCCTGAATTGCCCATGCACCCCCTGCTATATCACCTGCATTCTAATCTGCATGGAATGGAAGAGCAGTAAAAGGTACAACAACCATAATCTTTTTCCTGAGGTATGTTTGATCTCTTTGGCTGAATGTAATGGTAGGCTTTGTGGCCATGTGAAGTGAATAGTGTCACATCTGGAAAGGAAGCCCAGTATTTTACCTTAGCCAGACAATTAACTTTTTTTTAGTTTCCTCATATATAACACGGGTAATAATACTTTCCTCCAAGAGTGATTATGAAAATTAAATAAGATGATGTGTGTTCAGTAGCTAGCATTGTGTCATCTAAAATGCATTAAAGTATTCATAAATGTTAGCTTGTTTTTCCTACTGCTCTAGTTTTTGTTTGTTTGTTTGTTTTTTAAAGATTTTATTTGTTTATTTGACAGAGAGAGACACAGTGAGATAGGGAACACAAGCAGGGGGAGTAGAAGAGGAAGAAACAGACTTCCCACTGAGCAGAGAGCCAGATGCTGGGCTCAGTCCCAGGACTCTGGCTCATGACTTGAGCCAAAAGCAGACGCTTAACGACTGAGCCACCCAGGCGCCTCTACTATTCTAGTTTTTGTGAATGGGTTCTGGAGGTCACTGGGGCTCTGTGCCTGTCTTAATGCTGCCAGTGACTAGTGATGGAGCATCAGCGTGATCATTTCACCTCTTTGTGCCTTAGTTTCTTCATTTATAAAATAAGATAGTTGGGCTGTACCCATAATCTGTTCAGGCTCCGATAGCCCATAGTGTCTAGGGCCCATTCCTGTTCTGTCACCACCACTTGCTACGTGGACCAGAACTTCTTGCTCTGTTTTTCTGCTGTGCTCATATTTTTTGAGCTAAATATTCAATGGCAGAGACATTGGAAAAATCCTACAGATGATGTTTGAGGTATCTTTCAACCTAAGTACTGGAAGCATTCTTTATTTGTAATTTAATTTAAATATGATTTGTAAGCTCAAATTGTATCAAGTTTTATCTTTTATATTATATTTATTGGTTTAGACAAATGAGTGTATACCTAATAGTGAAAGTTCAGATTTAAATCCAGGGAAATTACCTTTGTCATTGCAGCATTCTCAAAGGTTTAGTCCTAAAGAATCACATGAGAGGAAGAATCAAGCTGCAGGTAGAAAAAAGTCTGAACTTTTTATAAATGAAAAGCTTGAAGTGAATTCTCAAAAATACTTGATCTGAGTTATATTCGGAGTATGTAGTTGAAAATAGGAACTTATGGGTGGTATTTAAGTGTAGCTAAAAAAAGAGCATCAACTGTTGCCTAGAGTAGGTGAGTTCTCTTAGAGAGAAGGTCATGGAAACCTGGTAGCAACAGTATCTATGGAGGAAAAGGGCTTAGATGCTTATCCTGATATAAACAGGATAACTTTTAAAGAGAAAAGCTATGTTGGCAAGCTTTTTAAGAGAAAAGCTCTAAAGGTTCTTATTTAAAATATGGAATATTGCTTTTTTCAGTTAAATGAATCAAGCTGAGTTGTGATGAAAGGTTTGTGGGTGTTTCTGCTTCTGCTTTCCCCATGGAGATCTAGAAGCATGCTTGGCTTCCAGTCATGTGCTCGTCATGGACTGAATAATGATGCTGCTTTTCGTATGGTTCCTTGAATGAAAGATGGTTGACTGTAATGAGGATAATACTTAGAAGTAGCTGAAAATCCACAAATCATGTTCATGCTTTTAAAAAAAAAATCTATCAAAAAGAATTCTGGTAGAACATTTCGGCAGAACAGATGCTACTCAAAGAGTACAAACAGATTTTTAACCAAAAAAAGAAGAAGAAAGAAAGAAAAGAAGAGTTTGAGTAGCGAGGTAGTAATCCTTAAGGGTATTTAATAGAATACTAATGATTCCCAGAGAGATTTTATTTTTAATTTGATCCTGAAGGAATGCTACGGAATTTCCATGCAGATGGATCTATGGAAGTTAGATTGTATCTTTGGAGATTTTTTAAAACATAATCAATCCAAGTATAGATTCTGTGCCTCTTTGGTTAGGTTTATTCCTAGGTATCTTATGGTTTGGGGTGCAATTGTAAATGGGATTGACTCCTTAATATCTCTTTCCTCTGTCTTGTTGTTCGTGTAGAGAAATGCAACTGATTTCTGTGCATTGATTTTATATCTTGACACTTTACTGAATTCCTGTACAAGTTCTAGCAGTTTTGGAGTGGAGCCTTTTGGGTTTTCCACATATAGTATCATATCATCTGTGAAGAGTGATAATTTGACTTCTTCTTTGCCGATTTGGATGCCTTTAATTTCCTTTTGTTGTCTGATTGCTGAGGCTAGGACTTCTAGTACTATGTTGAATAGCAGTGGTGATAATGGACATCCCTGCCGTGTTCCTGACCTTAGCGGAAAAGCTTTCAGTTTTTCTCCATTGAGAATGATATTTGCGGTGGGTTTTTCATAGATGGCTTTGATGATATTGAGGTATGTGCCCTCTGTCTCTGCACTTTGAAGAGGTTTGATCAGGAAGGGATGCTGTACTTTGTCAAATGCTTTTTCAGCATCTATTGAGAGTATCATATGGTTCTTGTTCTTTCTTTTATTGATGTGTTGTATCACATTGACTGATTTGCGGATGTTGAACCAGCCTTGCAGCCTTGGAATAAATCCCACTTGGTCGTGGTGAATAATCCTTTTAATGCACTGTTGAATCCTATTGGCTAGTATTTTGGTGAGAATTTTCGCATCTGTGTTCATCAAGGATATTGGTCTGTAGTTCTCTTTTTTGATGGGATCCTTGTCTGGTTTTGGGATCAAGGTGATGCTGGCCTCATAAAATGAGTTTGGAAGTTTTCCTTCCATTTCTATTTTTTGGAACAGTTTCAGGAGAATAGGAACTAGTTCTTCTTTAAATGTTTGGTAGAATTCCCCTGGGAAGCTGTCTGGCCCTGGGCTTTTGTTTGTTTGGAGATTCTTAATGACTGTTTCAATCTCCTTACTGGTTATGGGTCTGTTCAGGCTTTCTATTTCTTCCTGGTTCAGTTGTGGTAGTTTATGTTTCTAGGAATGCATCCATTTCTTCCAGATTGTCAAATTTGTTGGCGTAGAGTTGCTCATAATATTTTCTTATAATAGTTTGTATTTCTTTGGTGTTAGTTGTGATCTCTCCTCTTTCATTCATGATTTTATTTATTTGGGTCCTTTCTCTTTTCTTTTTGATAAGTCGGGCCAGGGGTTTATCAATTTTATTAATTCTTTCAAAGAACCATCTCCTAGTTTCATTGATTTGTTCTATTGTTTTTTTGGTTTCTATTTCATTGATTTCTGTTCTGATCTTTATGATTTCTCTTCTCCTGCTGGGCTTAGGGTTTCTATCTTGTTCTTTCTCCAGTTCCTTTAGGTGTAGGGTTAGGTTGTGTACCTGAGACCTTTCTTGTTTCTTGAGAAAGGCTTGTTCTGCTATATATTTTCCTCTCAGGACTGCCTTTGTTGTGTTTTCATTATCATTTGTTTCCATGATTTTTTTCAATTCTTCTTTAATTTCCCGGTTGACCCATTCATTCTTTAGAAGGATGCTGTTTCATCTCCATATATTTGGGTTCTTTCCAAACTTCCTCTTGTGGGTGAGTTCTAGCTTCAGAGCATTGTGGTCTGAAAATATGCAGGGAATGATCCCAGTCTTTTGATACTGGCTGAGACCTGATTTATGACCCAGGTTGTGATCTATTCTGGAGAATGTTCCATGTGCACTACAGAAGAATGTGTATTCTGTTGCTTTGGGATGAAATGTTCTGAATATATCTGTGATGTCCATCTGGTCCAATGTGTCCTTTAAGGCCTTTATTTCCTTGGTGATCTTTTGCTTGGATGATCTGTCCATTTCAGTGAGGGGAGTGTTAAAGTCCCCTACTATTATTGTATTATTGTTGATGCGTTTCTTTGATTTTGTTATTAATTGGTTTATATAGTTGGCTGCTCCCATGGTAGGAGCATAGATATTTAAAATTGTTAGATCTTCTTGTTGGACAGGTCCTTTGAGTATGATATAGTGTCCTTCCTCATCTCTTATTATAGTCTTTGGCTTAAAATCTAATTGATCTGATATAAGGATTGCCACTCCTGCTTTCTTCTGATGTCCATTAGCATGGTAAATTCTTTTCCACCCCCTCACTTTAAATCTGGAAGTGTCTTCGGGCTTAAAATGAGTTTCTTGTAGGCAACATATAGATGGGTTTTGTTTTTTTTTATCCATTCTGGTACCCTTTGTCTTTTGATTGGGGCATTTAGCCCATTTACATTCAGGGTAACCATTGAGAGAGATGAATTTAGTGCCATTGTATTGCCTGTAAGGTGACTATTACTGTATATTGTCTCTGTTCCTTTCTGATCTACCACTTGTAGGCTCTCTCTTTGCTTAGAGGACCCCTTTCAATATTTCCTATAGAGCTGGTTTGGTGTTTGCAAATTCTTTCTGTTTTTGTTTTTCCTGGAAGCTTTTAATCTCTCCTTCTATTTTCAATGATAGCCTAGCTGGATATAGTATTCTTGGCTGCATGTTTTTCTTGCTTAGTGCTCTGAAAATATCATGCCAGCTCTTTCTGGCCTGGCAGGTCTCTGTGGATACGTCAGCTGCCAATCTAATATTTTGACCATTGTATGTTACAGACTTCTTTTCCCGGGCTGCTTTCAGGATTTTCTCTTTGCCACTAAGACTTGTAAATTTTACTATTAGGTGACGGGGTGTGGGCCTATTCTTATTGAATTTGAGGGGCGTTCTCTGAACCTCCTGAATTTTGATGCTCGTTCCCTTTGCCATATTGGGGAAATTCTCCCCAATAATTCTCTCCAGTATACCTTCTGCTCCCTTCTCTCTTTCTTCTTCTTCTGGAATCCCAATTATTCTAATGTTTTTTGTCTTATGGTGTCACTTATTTCTCGAATTCTCCCCTCGTGGTCCAGTAGCTGTTTGTCCCTCTTTTGCTCAGCATCTTTATTCTCTGTCATTTGTTCTTCTATATCACTAATTATTTCTTCTGCCTCATTTATCCTAGCAGTGAGAGCCTCCATTTTTGATTGCACCTTTTTAATAGCTTTTTTGATTTCAACTTGGTTAGATTTTAGTTCTTTTATTTCTCCAGAAAGGGCTTTTTATATCTTTTTATATCTCCTGAGAGAGTTTCTCTAATATTCCATGCCTTTTTCGAGCCTGGCTAGAACCCTGAGAACACTCATTCTGGACTCTAAATCTGACATATTACCAATGTCTGTATTGAGTAGGTCCCTAGCCTTCGGTACTGCCTCTTGTTCTTTTTTTTTGTGCTGAATTTTTCCGCATTGTCATTTTGTCCAGATAAGAGTATATGAAGGAGCAAGTAAAATACTAAAAGGGTGGCAACAACCCCAGGAAACTATGCTTTAACCAAATCAGAAGAGATCCCAAATTGTGAGAAGGGAGAAGGGGGATAAAAAGAGGTTCAAAAAGAAAGAAAGAAAAATAAAAACGAAAAGAATTAAAAAAGAAAATGAATAAAGAAAAGTATAATAAAGAAAAATATATATATATTCGATAAACTAGTTAAAAAACGTTAAAAAGAAAAGGGTAAAAGTTAAAAAAAATCTAGAGAAGAAGAGAAAATAAATGAAAAAGAAAAAAATTAAATTAACTGAAAGACTAAAAAATCACAGGGAGAAAACCATGAGTTCCGTGCTTTGCTTTCTCCTCCTCTGGAATTCTGTTGCTCTCCTTGGTGTTGAAATCGCACTCCTTGGTAGGTGAGCTTGGTCTTGGCTGGATTTCTTGTTGATCTTCTGGGGGCGGGGCTTGTTGTAGTGATTCTCAAGTGTCTTTGCTCCAGGCGGAATTGCACCGCCCTTACAAGGGGCCAGGCTGAGTAATCTGCTCAGGTTTGCTTTCAGGAGCTTTTGTTCCCTGAGCACTTTCCGTAGAGTTCCGGAGGACGGGAATACAAATGGCGGCCTACTGGTCTCCAGCTGGGAGGAGCCCAGAGCCCAGGGCCCCACTTCTCAGTGCGCCCTCAGAGAACAGCACCCAGTTACTCCCGTATGCCTGACCTCCGGCCGCGCTCCGAGCTCACTGAGCCTGCGACCAGTTCAAGGTAACCCCGATTTGTGAGTTTATTGTCGGCTCTGTTTCTGTAGCCGGCTTTCCCGTTACAATACCCGCAAGCTATGCGACACTCAGACACCCCTGATCCTTCTGTGACCCTGCAGGACCTGAGACCACGCTGATCCCGCATGGGCTTCGACCCAGTTTAGCCTCTGGAGCGATGTCCCTCAGCGGAACAGACTTTTAAAAGTCCTGATTTTGTGCTCCGTTGCTCTGCCGCTTGCCGGGAGCTGGCCCCTCCCCCCAGGATCTGTCTTCCCGTTGCTTTGGATTCACTTCTCCGCCAGTCCTACCTTTCAGAAAGTGGTTGTTTTTCTGTTTCTAGAATTGCTGTTCTTCTCTTCGATCTACTGATGGATTTGCAGGTGTTTTCAATCTTTAGATGAGCTATTTAGCTGATCTCCTGCTAGCTGAAGTAGTCTCAGCCTGCTACTTCTTTGCCATCTTGACTCCTCCCCCAGTCCATATGCATTTTTTAAAAAAGATTTATTTATTTGACAGACAGAGAACACAAGTAGGTGGAGAGGCAGGCAGAGAGAGGAGGAAGCAAGCTCCCTGCTGAGCAGAGAGCCTGATGTGGGATTCGATCCCAGGACCCTGAGACCATGGCCTGAGCCAAAGGCAGAGGCTTAACCCACTGAGCCACCCAGGTGCCCTCCATATGCATTTTTAAAAGCTCCTCAGATGTTTCTGATATCCACTGAAATATGAAGGATTACTGAGTAGGATGAAGTCCAAAGGAAACATTACTGTTATGTTACTTTTGTAACAAATTACCCTAAATTCAGCAGTTTAAAACAACACAGATTGATTCATACTGTTTTGTATGTCACAGGTTTGGGTAGACCTAAATTTTTCTGCTCTGGGTCTCTCAAAACCAAAGTCAAGGTATAGACAGGCTTACCTCTCATTCTAAAAGCTCTGAGGGTGAATCGATTTCCAAACTCATTCAGGCTGTTGGCAGAAATAAGTTCTATGTGGTTGTAACACTAAGGTCCTCATTTCCTTGTGTGGCTAGTGGTCATTCTCATCTTTTAGAAGCCAGCCACATTCCTTGGCTTATGGTCCCCTTTCTCTAGCTTTATATCCAGCACTGATGGTTCAAATCTCCTCTCGCCTCAAATCCCTTTGACCTCCCTTCTGCTTCAATTCTCCTCTGCACCTTTTTTTTTGGTGGGGGGGGGGGCACATCTCCTGAGTGACTGTTCTGTCTTCCTCTTATGTTTTGGAGGGCTTATAGAATTAAATTGGGCCCACCCAGATCATCCAGAATAATCTTCCTGCATTAAGGTCAGTTGATTAATAACTTCAATTCTATCTGCAGAGTTTTTTTTCACAGTAGCACCTAGGGTATGAGAATTTTGGGGAGGGGAGGGCAAGCATATTTAGAATTCTGCCTACAGTGGGGTGCCTGGGTGGCTCAATGGGTTAATCCTCTGCCTTCTGCTCGGGTCATGGTCTCAGGGTCCTGGGATCGAGCCCCAAGTCGGGCTCTCTGCTCAGCCGGGAGTCTGCTTCCTCTTCTCTCTCTGCCTGCCTCTCTGCCTATTTATAATCTCTGTCAAATAAATAATAAATTTTAAAAATCTTAAAAAAAAAAGAATTTTGCCTACAGTAGAAAATTACCTATAAAATGCTGTGGGTTTTCGAATAAAGAAATGACTTCCAACTAGGGAGCACTGAGAAACCTCCTTTTAGGAAGTAGAATTTAGTTGTCATTTAAATGGTGGTTCTTATGGATTTTCTGGAACTAGAACAGGAGAGAGAACTCTGGATGGGGTAATAGTTTTAGTGCATATGGGGAAAGGAAAGGTGACAATGTGTGATGCACTTATAAACAGCCCTTATCCCATGAAAGCATTCCATGTGTATTGGTTATTTACACTGAACTATTTGAACCACTGTAGCATAAAATCACATTTTTTTAGATTAAAGAATAGGAGGAATGTCAAAAAGTTACACATCTAATGGGTAGAAGTATCATTTTTTAAAAGGACTGGGCAATTTTGTGATGTGACTTTTGTGTCAACTTCTCTTCAGCTGTTAGAACCCAGTAGAATTATATATGAAAGTTTAAAAAGTTACTTACATATTTCTAAAATTTTCAGAACTCCAAATCTGCTGATGAGAACCTAGAGATTGTGGCCTTCCATAAAAGTATACCACTCTTCCTTTATATTTCCCCACAATACTTAACTCTTGACCATTTTTAGTAGACTTTATCCTGCTATAGGTGGGTGATAAAACACGAGTATAATCGTAGCTTCTGTGTAGAGAGGCTGTGGCTGTGTGGTATCAATCTAAAAACTACAGCGTTATTCACTGATTTTTTTAATAGTAATTTCATATAAAGGGAAAATCCTTTTGATAAGCACTAAGTTCTTGGTACCAGTTATCTTCTTTTTATCTAATTCATTTATAAGCATTTATTTATTAATTCATTTATTTATAGAGGGCTGTGAGTGGCAGAGGGAGAGAGAGAGAGAGAGAATCATAGGCAGACTTCATTCCCAGCATGGGTCCCGACTAGGGGCTCGATCTCACAACCCTGAGGTCATGACCTGATCTGAAATCGAGTTGGGCACTTCAACTGGGCCACCCAGGTGCCCCTATTTATGTTTTTAAAAAAAGATTGTATATACATTTTTGTTTTGAAGCACATCTATATTAAAAGTCTTAGAGTACTTCCTGCCAAAAGACTATAACTGCCTATAGTCATTTTTATTCAGCCTTCTAAAGGGTATGTACATAAAAGCTAGAATGATAGGACCAGCACAGCTAGCTCTGTGAACTTCTCGTGCATACTAACCATTCTGGAATCTCTCCAGACTTTTCTTCTTAGCTCTTTCCAGTGTCTGCCTTCTTTCCTTCTCTTCCTAGCCTCTGCCCAAACCTAATATGGTGGTCCTGATAACTGGAGTGCTGTCCTTTAGCATTCTTCTTCTGTGTCTTTGAGAGGAGAAATGCCTTTTTGAGAGGAGAAATGCCTTTTTCTTGGAGTTGCTTTCTGCATTCTGAGTAAATAGTACATTAGTTATTCATATGGTAGTTTATTTAGCTATTAAGCACCTGCTTTCTTCACCGTGTTGTAGTCTTTTTATTGCCACCATCCTGCCAGGATCTCTACTGGTGTTTTGATGAAAACTTCGTATTCAGAATTACTGGGAACTCTCCTCATTTCATCTTTTTTCATTCATTTTCCCACTTTTATATGTTAAGATATATATTCCAATAGTTCTAAGAGATTGCAGTTTCTTTCACTTATTTCTTCATATTTCCATAATGCTACTGACTTTGAGAATATAGTTTTTTGCCTGTCTACTACATTAGTTACATTTTTTTTTAAATAGGAAAAAATGAATTAAGGATACCTGAAAACTAAACCTTTAGAAACTCTCTTAGGTAACTTCTTCAAGTTATTGTGTTCTTACATTTTCCTTGTTTATAATACTTTTAATTAAGCTCACTGTAAGGATTTTACCAGTGCTTTTAACCTCCAGTAAATGGTGTCAATACTTTGCAGGTACCCACATATATTTTTATGAAAAGGCCAAACTCTGATTTATTATATGTTTTACATTATTATTATTACTAAGGAATGGAGAATTATTTGGCAGCATTTGCATTTGAGAAGCCCTGTTTTAACATTAAAAGATCGATATGTTTCTAAACTTCACATTATTTTGTATGAGCAGAGAAGGCCATGAGCTAGCAATTCTGAAACCATTACTAGGATTAAACAAATAAATGAATAAATTATAGATGATAAGAGCCAGGTTTCTCTCTATAGGACAAAGACATTACAAATTAGGGAAAGGGGTAAAGTTAAACCCTTTGGTGTTAGATTGGAATTGAAGTTACTTGTATAAATTTATAATTTTTAATGTACAGACACAGAAATGTAGCTGGGTGTGTATGTGCTGGGTTAGGATGCATACAGGTATTTCCTAGTTCTGCCTGCTGAGAGAATCTAGAAGCAGTGACCTTCCTAGCATTCAGACCTTGGTTTCTTGGTATTAGTCACCAATAAAAGGAACCAAGGCTTCTTGGAGAAGTGTTTGGTTCTAGACCTGGGACAGGGAAAATACAAGGGGAGCCTAGAACATCTTGGGATGGAGAAAGTTAAGGAAGTGCTCTGCAGAGGAGCGGGGCATACTAAAAGAATAACTGGGCCAACCTGGAGAGACTCCCAAGATCAAAGCTAGAATAATTTGAGCAAGGAATAATATTAGATTCTACCCCATAGAACAAAGTGAATATCCATTGAAAAAATGCCTAACCTCAGTGCAAACATGAGAAAATATCAAGCATGCTCAAACTTAGTCCTATCCCATAGAACAGCCAGTTCTCTTCAGAAGTGTCAAGGTCATGAAAGATTGAACTATCACAGATTAGGGGAGACAAAGAAAACACAACTACCAAGTGGATCATAGGATCCTGGATAGTGTCCTGGAGTAGAAAAAAAGACAGTAATGGAAAAACCAGTGAAATTCCAATAAGGTCTATAGTTTAGTTAATAATGCCATACCAGTGTTAATGTCCTGGTTTTGGTCATTGTAGTATAGTTTTATAAGTTAACATTATGAGAAGGCTGGGTGAAGGGTATACAGGAACTCTCTGTACTATTTGTACAACTTTTTTAAAATCTAGAATTATTTCAAAAGAAGAAGAGATGATGATGGGTACTTAAATGTACAAAGTTGTGTGTACAAGGTCATTAGTTGTAGCATTGTTCACAAAAGCGAGAAATTAAAAATAATGCAGATGTCCACTGGTAAGAGATTAAGTAAATTATGTTATACTCATATAATTAATATAGCTGTTAAAAAGGCATTATGTGTACTGATATGTATATCATGCTGAAGGGTTGAGAGTATACAGTTTCATTCAGGCTGCATGGATTTTCATCCCCTCCTCAATACCTAAAACTGATTCTGTGACATTAGCCAGATTATTTCTCTTCTCTCAGTTTACCAGTTTCATCATTAGCAAATTGGAAATAATAATAGTATGTATATAAGTACATGGACTGGCTATGAAGAATAAATGTGAAAATCCATGCAAAGCTTATGCTAATAATATTTAGCACAAATAAATGGAGGGGAAAAGACCAAAATAACATTAAGTAACGAATGATGCCATTTCTGTTAAAAAAAAAAAAAAATTTGTAGAGCACCTGAGTGGTTCAGTTGGTAAACATCTGACTTTTTTTTTTTTCCAGTCCAGGTCTTGAGGTCATGCATTGAGCCCTATGTCAGACTCTGCATTCACTACCAAGTCTGCTTGAGATTATGTCTCTCCCTCTGCCCCTCCCCCTTGGTCATGCACACACACTCTCTCTCTAAATAAGTAAATAAAATCTTTAAAGAAAAAATAAAGTCTATTAAAAAAACATATGTATGAATCTTAAAGATCAGATACTAATATCTTAATGGTGGTGGTGTTAGAGGAGGTTGGCAGAGTAGGGAACTTGCACTTTCTTTTTTTTTGAACTTGCACTTTCTAAGTTAAACTTTAAAAATGTATTTTCCATAAAGTATACAATTAGGCAAGCATAGAAGCCTACTTCAATAATTATTAAATAAAAATTATTATTATTATTTTTTAAAGATTTTTTATTTATTTATTTGACAGAGAGAGAGATCACAAGTAGGCAGAGAGGCAGGCAGAGAGAGAGGAAGGGAAGCAGGCTCCCTGCTGAGCAGAGAGCCGGATGCGGGACTCAATCCCAGGACCCTGAGATCATGACCTGAGCCGAAGGCAGCGGCTTAACCCACCGAGCCACCCAGGCGCCCAAAAAAATTATTAAATAGAAATAATTATTAATAGAAATGAGAACTCTATGGCTAATGGGATTGGTTAGTCATTCTGGAAGAGTCTTCAAGATCATATGACTTGTGTTCTCTTATAGTAGAAAGTAGAAGAGGTTTGGCTCTGCTGTTGGCCATGCAAAGCTAGTCAGTATCAAATACTGCGCAACATGGTTCTCGACTTGGAAAATGAGGAACTTAATGGCTCTAGCTGATTATTCTAAGCTGTGGAAGGTTATTGTTAGGATAAATGTGACCAGCTTTTTGTCTTCATGGGATCTAACCCAAAAGGCTTAAATTGTAGAGGTTAGCCAGAAATAAGTAGTTTTGGAAATCTTTATTAGAATGTTTAGACTTTGGAGAAGAGCACCAAAATGATACAATCTCTAGGCTTATGTTAAAAATAGGATAGATATCCATTGCTTTTTGATCTTTAGGTAGTGGTGACCCATCTGAGTTACGGTGTAAGCCAGAATTCACTGAAATGATAACAAAAGCCGTTTGTATTTGTCTACAGCATGATAGAATCTACATGTGCAGATACCTGTAAGTAACTACACATTTTTGAAGAATATCCTTAATTCATATTTTGGATATGATATCAACTTTTTTGTGTTTCTTGCTGGGTTTTTAAATTTAATTTTTTTTCTTCATACTTGCTTCGGTACCTGTGATGTTCTAAAGTTCTTTATAGTCCTAGGGCTCTGTGCTCGACTACTCTGAACTGTACAGGTCTATGAGGCAGATTTAGATACAATTTCTCTTTGTAGTTTTAGACTATACTAGGTTTCTAAAAGAATCACAGGGTAGAACTGGATGAAATCTTAAAAATAAGTATATTCCAGGGATATAGGAGGACTATTTTTAGAAATTGGAATAAAAGGTAAAATGCTCTTCTGTTCTTTTGCATTTGTAATTCCTTTTTAATATCTTCCCTATAATAGGCCTCTCAAATTTGAATCGCTAAAGCTTTCCAAAGAAAAAAAAGCAAAAATGTTGAAAGCATATTTTCCTCATTTAAATATTCGTAATATTTTTACACTCTTTCCTCCTGGTTTTGTTAAACATTTTTGTTCAAATATACAATATTGGTTGACCTGCTATTTTAAAATCATTTAGATTTTGTTTGTGTTTCACTTTTCCTTCAGGATTCCACCTGTTTTTTTTCTTCTCTTTGCAACAGTCACTGTTTCATCCATGGTAACAGAATGGCAGAGAATTTTTCTTTTACGATAAAATTAGATGCAGTGCATCGAAGCCCATATATTATATTGCAATCTCTGAGGAGCTTAATGTAGGTAAGAGAGGGCATCCCCAAATGCAGTGTGCTTGTAGATAAGGTACTGGTAGATCATCTTAGCTCAAGATTGGGTTATACAATATTACATTTTAAAGGTACTGGTGTATATAGCTAGTGGCCACATGTAAGTGTAGAGTCTGTACATGAATAGCACAGCTGGAATATCAGTAAGAATTTTTACTTTCTCCTAAATACTTTGGTTTCTTAAATTCTAGAATTGTCATATGAGATAAAATTGGCTAGCTGTAGTGGGTACAGCTCATGTGAGCCAGTGCTATGAAGGTGGGATCATGAGAATAACAAGTCTAGGGAAAGAGCAATGGACTTTTGGAGTCACATCATCTTGAGTGTAGTTCTGTCTCTGCTTCTTACTGGCTTGGTGACATTGGGCACATTATTGAAGTTTTCTGAGGATCCTTTCTCTAACTGTGAAGTGGAGATAATATTAAATCCCCTTAAACAGTTGTTATAAGGATTAAATTAGATCATGTGTATCAGAACGTTCAGCACATCCTCTGGCTCATAACTAGTACCTTGCTACCCTACCCCACTTGTTTTAATCTACCTCTTGCCCAGTGCTTTGTTTTCTAATATTTAAAAAACAGACAACAGAAAATATCACTTAAGTCAAATTTTAAAAATAAGAAAATTTTTTTCTAAAATATATTGCTTAAGTCCCTTTCATATATTTGGGCCTGAAAATTCTTATTATAAGTTATCTTTCTTCTTTTCATTCTTTCATTCATTGTTAGTCAGTGAGTGTGCTATAACATCTCTCTGGAAGACAAGATAAACCCTTAGGAAGTCACCCAAGCTCACACTCAGCAGAATATTCAAAGACAAAGCCCTGAAGCAGATATACTGAACCTTGGGGGAGCTAGAAGGTGTGGGAGGGTTAAGGTTGGCTCCACAAAGGAGGTTGAAGCAATGTTGAAGCAAAATTAGGAGGAATAGGAGACAAAGTGGCAGGAATAGAGGGAATAATTTATTCATTTGGATCTGGGGATGAGTGAGAGAGAGGATTTCTGGATGCCAGTGGTGCCATTTCACTAAGATTACAAATACATGGGCAATTTTATTAGAGCTGGAGGTGGTTTAAAAGGTTTCCTACTCTGATGTCCTGAAATTTTAGATGAGGGAACTGAGGAACTATTAAAGGTAGGCTCAAAGAGGAATTGAGATTTTTTTCCAGCTCACTCAGACTGCTTTCCCTGCTTTATTAGGCGTGTAATAATTTGATTACTCAAAGAGTCCCTAAAGAATGGGACCTAAGGTATGATGTGTTTTACTTGAGAATTTTACACATGAAACACCAAGGCATTTCTGTCTTTGTAGCAAGAGAAGGTCACTGCAAGCTGTCAGAATTGAGGAGGAGGAGTGAAGTGGAAAAGAAAAAGGGTAGAGCTGAGGTCAGATTCTGAGGAGTGAGTAGGTTGCCAACACCCATTGCTAGTAAAAGCAGTGTGGGAGGGATCGGGGGTGAGTTAACACAGCAGGAGCTGTCAGCCTGGAGCCGGGGTCAGTGTCTGGTTCAGCAGGCCAGTTGGAGATCAGACAAGGGCACAACAGACAAGGAAGCAAGGCCATGTTACGTGAATATGGAGTTGGTGCCGAAAAGTAGCTTGGGGAGCTTCTGTGGAGGTGGCCTGAGGACCTCTCCCACAGACGGGGCTTGCCACTGTGGCTCTTCGGGGTTTGGCTGACATCTAACATTTTGTAGTTTTGTTTCTCTGATCTTTTTCATGAAATAGTCTCCTAGCCCGGATTTGATGTTACATTATTTGTGGTATCTTGAAAATTTCTTTTTGGATAGAACCCATGTTCTAAAAATAGTTTCTGCCTTTGGCTCAGGTCCTAGGATTGAGCTTTACATTTCCCCTATCCCTCTGTCCCTCCTCCTGCTTGTGTTTGCTCTCTTTCTCTCTCTCTGTCAAGTAAATAAAATCTTTAAAAACAAATAAAAATAGGGGCACAGCCTCTGCCTTCGACTCAGGTCATGATCCCAGGGTCCTGGGATCGAGCCCCTCATCGGGCTCTCTGCTCAGTGAGGAGCCTGCTTCCCTTCCTCTCTCTGCCTGCCTCTCTGGCTACTTGTGATCTCTGTCTGTCAAATAAATAAATAAAATTTAAAAAAATAAAATAAAAACCGCTAATAGTGTTAATTTCAACTAGTCTTATAGAATTAAAAAATAATTTGGTTTTTATTTTTGCTACTAAAAGATAGAATAGGTTAGAAATCTGTGACTATGTTGGGACGCCTGGGTGGCTCAGCTAGTTAAGCGGCTGCCTCCAGCTCGGGTCATGATCCCAGCGTCCTGGGATCAAGTCCCGCATCGGGCTCCTTGCTCAGCCGGGAGCCTGCTTCTCCCTCTGCCTCTGCCTACCACTCTGTCTGCTTGTGCTCACTCTTGCTCCTCTCTCTCTCTGACAAATAAATAAATAAAATCTTTAAAAAAAAAAAAAAGAAATCTGTGACTATGTTTATTAATAAGTAAAAAGTAGACAGTATTTATAAAATGATCCTCTTATCTATAACTACTAGACACATGAAAAATGGAAGTTTAAAAAATAAATTTTAGAGTACATAATCCTGTTCTTCATTTCTAACCATATAATAAAACACAGATGTTTTAGGAAATTTTATGGTTCACCATGGAGTTCAAACAAATGTATTTATATTTGATGTTTCCCAGGTTTGCCCAGCCCTCTGTTTCTTTAAATACTGATGGTATTTCAGCAGTGAGCCTGTAACTAATAATTAAGCATAGGAACACCCATTTTTTCCCTTATATATCCTAGTCTTTCTTGCACAAAGATTTGTTTATTGCCTAAAGTCTATTTCTGCTGGGAGAATCATATGTTTCCTTGTTACTGATTATAGCTGAGCATAGTTTTCAATCTAAATGAGTTTTCAGTTGCTTAATATTTTCTTTTTTAAGGATATTTATCAATAGATTCTTATCCACTTGAATTTTTCCTGCTTTTCCATATATGCTTTCCAAAATTATTTTTTAACATTGAACTTACTTATTAACTAAATCACTAAGTAAAAGTCAGCCTCTTGTCCGAATGGTTATGAGCAATCTGTGACACCTAGGGGCCAGAGATTCTTCTCAAAAGGAAAAGAAAAATCATTCTTTTTTCCTGTTTTTGTCTTGTAAATATATTAAGACAATTCTAGAAAAAAAAAAATTACTAGAATTTCTTAAAGAACACGTTTTTTTTTGAGAGAGAGGAGGTGGTTAGAAAGCTTACCTTTGTCTGCTTTTTAGCAATCCAAGAAGACCACTTCTGGAACATGATCAGTTCATTAAAGGCATAATCAACCCTTCTTCCTGTTTGATGTTTATGTCTCTCTCCTTCAGCCATTGTTCTGGTAACTGGTATGAGTTTTCATTTTGAGGCTGAGAGTCAGGTGCCAGTTTGGCATTCAGACTTACTCTTGTTATGGTTTAACCTGTGATGGAATTGAGATATCCAGTAATGAGTAGAGTTTTCAAAATTTAATGTGCAGTATGTATGGTAGACCTCCTTTTTAGGATGTTGACTGTGTGAATTCATAAGTACCTCCTGGTGGATTGTGTCCCTGGAAAAAAACAGCTACATATAGTAAAACATATTGGTCCTGACAACATGGATGTTATTTAGTCTTAGATCATTAGGGTTAGAAGTCACTCCTGACATGATTCTGATGAACCCTCTCTGTTCACAAATGGGTTTCAGGGAGATAGTGATTTACTCAAGCTTAGTCAGTAAGGTTAGGCAAAGACAGAATAGAGCTAATTCTCTTTCTTACCTGCCAGGATGCCCTCTTGAATTTGAAATGGCATGCAAAACTGATTACTGGCAAGTCATGATAATAGTCTGTGATGCAGATGCTAAGGTCTGGAATTAACACTCAGTTCTGGCTTTTTGCCAGTGCCCCATGTCAGGGATTCAGATTTCCTGATTTACACTGCATTGTTCTTCTCCCCACCTCACACTGAAGGACTTTTAAGGTCAAGCAAAGATAGTGTAACACAACAGAATTCCTGGGTTCAAATGATAGTTTTGTGGTGTTCTAACAGTGAGCCCTAATTTTCTTCTCATATTGTCTTGTCTTGTCTTTTCTTTTCCTTACTTTTCTTTTCTTTTCTAAGATTTTATTTATTTGTCACAGATAGAATGAGAACGAGAGCACAAGCAGCGGGAGTGTCAGGCAGAAGGAGAGGGAGCCCGATGTGGGACTTGATCCCAGATGCTCAAGGCAGATGCTTAACTGACTGAGCCACCCAGGCATCCCACATAATTTTGTCATTTGTGAACTAATGCCCTGTTTCTCAGCTGTGGCTGTTTTAGGATATTCTGGGAGAAAATACAAAGCAAACAAAGTAGTGCCAGCCTTTACCCTGAGAAAGCCTTGATTTTAAGTGATCCTGGATGGGGTTAGTATTGTTTTTAAAACTCTTCAGGTGAATCTAATGGACAGCTAAGCCATTAGACCTGATAACTTTGAAGATCCTTTGAAGTTCTAATATTCCACAATTCTTGGGTTTTTTTAAATGTCATCTAGTCCAACTCCTAACTCAGCATAATCATCCCTTGGTATTTGAAAAGTGGCATCTTATTTTTGTGTTAACATGTTGAAAAAATGCTCATTACTATCAGAAATCTTAAATTCTTAAAACTTTTTTTTCTGATAAGCAGCCATATTTGCCTTTGGAGAAACAGATAATAACTCTAATTCCTTATTTATTTGATGACTTTTCTAATATTTGAAGATTATCTTATGATTCTGCAAAGTTACCTCTTAAAGCAGAATACTCCCAACTTTCCATCTCTATTGATAGTGACAATTTGTCTATATCCTAACATCCTGCTTGTCTTGCTCTGGAGATAACCTGGGTGGCTATCATCTCTGTGATGTGTGTTTCCTAGAAGTGAACACAGCCACTTGATGAGCACAGGAGAGAGACTAAGGGGTTTTATTGATTGTTATCCTCTGAAATTCGTGTTGAACATAGGGTTAATGAAAGTCCCTAGTTTCAGTAAATAATTATTTATTTTCAGTAAAAAATTATTTTCAGTAAATAATTATTATTTATTCAGTAAATAATTATTTACTGGTTTACAAATATATTCACTAATAAATACCATGGATTATATAATCCCCAGCATTTTTGAATTCTTACATACCAGTCATGGTTCTAGTGTTTAAATATATTAATACATTTGATTCTTGGAATAACTCTATCAGGTAGATACCATTATCTTAATTTTATAGATAAAAAGAAGATATAAGACAAGGAGCACGACAAGTGAGTATCTTGCCTCTGATTTCACAGTGGGTGGCAGAGCTAGAATATGAATAATATAAGGCATCTTACTGCAGAACCTGTAATCCTTTAGCCTTTCAGTAGAGGTCTCCTCATCTGTAATATAAGAATCTTGATTTCTAAGTACCTTGACAACTCCAAGTTCTTATGCTTCTATGTAAATTAACAATAGTATATTGATACTAATCAACTTAACATAGTATATAAAAAGAAAAGTCTTAAGCTCCTTAGGCCCATTTCTAAAGCCAAGAGTTTTTCATTTATTTTATTATAAATCACAGACACATTGCCTAAATTTGCACAAGAACTTAATCTTTTTATTTTATAGTAATACAGACATGCATACACATATAAAATAAAGGAATTTAAATTCTGTTCATTCATCCCTCATCTAAAAGTCTGAAGAGAGTTTGACCTGAATCTTGTTGTATTTCATAGAATTCTAGAACTCTGGAATTTAAAGCATTGTGACTCATGATATGTATTATCCTTAGTTTGTAAGTGTAGAAGTTGGAAGTTAAAGAAGTTATATGGAAGGCATACGGTTTATGCTTATACCTAAATAGGCAAACTAAATTATAGGAGATGTGTTCACATTTGTTATAATTACATGCTGTTTTAAGAAACTTCAAGCACTTCAGAAGCTACTTAACATAAAAACAATTTATATGCTAATTATGTTTTTATTTATTCTTTAAAGTATATTTTTAATGAATTCTGCTACATAATCTTTCTTCAATTTGCCAAATAAATTTTCTAAAACATTATTTTATTATTCAAATGAGTGTTTTTTCAATTGCTAAAAAGTTTCTGACTAACTCATAGAAAAATCATTTAAAGAACCCTTGTTGATATCCAAAAATCCTTTGTATTGTCACAGTTTCACCAGTCTGAGAAATTTCTGTTGATTCTTTTTATGAATATTGTTTCTTAGTCCTTGTCTGATTCATTCTGAAAGCCCAGTCTTTCTATGTAAGGTTTATATCCTCAAGGTTGCCAGTAAAAACCATGCTCCTGGGGAATAGAAACATTTCAGAGAAAAATTCACCTTGTAGAACTTATTTTCATCTGATTATTTTAGCAGAAATTTTTTTTTAAGATTTTATTTATTTATTTGACAGAGAGAGATCACAAGCAGGGAGAGTGGAAGAAGGAGAAGCAGGCTCCCTCCTGAGCAGGGAGCCTAATGAGGGACTGTATCCCAGGATGCTGGGATCATGCCCTGAGCTAAAGGCAGTTTCTTAACCAAATGAGCCACCCAGGCATCCCTAGCAGAAGTGTTTTTATGGCTGGTAACAGAACATAAAGTATAAAAGCTGCAAGTAAAACATTTCTGTTCAGTGTGACTCTTAACCTGCAGGGTAGTATGTCTGCTTGTGCTCATTTGCATTCCATGTCCCGGCTCAGCAGATTTTTCTGAACTAGTATTGTGAGCATCTCAGTCATCAGTTGGATTGTTTATGCTAAGGCCTTGGTGGTCTTGTGAATATGTGCTGGTATTACCCTCTAAATCATTGGCTTTAGGAGTATATGGAAAAGCAGTCTTTCATGTGAAGATCTGACTTTGCCTTTTAACAGCAGAATTTTAAGTTTTCATCTTAGATGAGGACTGTTGCTTTTGTAGTACAGAAAAGCTTTGTAATGATGCTGCATTTCTTTGGAAGCCTTTGATTTTATAGAAAGAATGATTTAACATCTTATAAAACATCAGAATGAGAAATTGTGTTCTTCCTTTTTGTTGACTTTGATATTTATAGTCATGAGCTCATAGATTTCAATGGGGGTGTGGTGGGGCTTAAAGATACTCTTGCCCAGTCACTTCATATATAGGCAATGGTGCCTGGCACTATGTGTTTGTTCCTTTTATGTCTCCCAATGACACGAAGAGCTCCATGAGGGCAAGGAGTTGATTTGCCTTATTCACTGTTGTGTCCCCATTGCCCCAGTAGGTGAAGAACCTAAGATTTAGGGAGAGTCTACCCAACACTGGGCGGCCCAGTAAGTTTCAAAATATGACCTAAACACTTCATCTTCTGACTGCAAACTTTGTGCCTTTATGTCATTAAATAAATAAACAGAATTTACTTGGGAATCGTAATTATTTGGGGCCTTAATCTGTGTAAAAAGGCAGAATCATATGCAGTTTACATTTATTGGATACTGTTTTTCAGGCATATAAACTACTTATTTCATTGAACCCATAGAGGAAAACTCATTGATTGAGTGTATTTTTATCCATATTTTTATAGGGGAAGAAATTTGGACTTTAAAAGATTAATTTACTAGGGGTTCTGTACAGAGTTAGAGAGCCAGGATTAAAATCTGATTTTCCCTCCTCCCAAATTTAGTGATCTTTCTACTTTTGCCTTTTATGTGGGGGCCAATGTTTGTCAGAATAAAGAATTATCCAGGCCCAAAGTTACAGTAACTGAAATTATTTAGCCTTATATGTCGCAGATCTTAATACCTGTAAAATTTGTTAAGTGAGTGCTGGCTTAGCATAGAGGTCTCTGTTTAAAAGATAGCAAAAGAAGCATCACTTCCCAATTTCTTTCATCTGTGGTAGTCAGTGTTGGCCTCCTGTGTGGTCTAACATGAAGGGCTTTTCTGCTCCCTTATTGTTTTCTCATTTTCCTATTATTACAGTTGGATTTCCTCATTTTGGTCTTATATAATTTGCAGGCTTCAGAGCTTTCCTGCTAAAATACAGATAACCTTCAGGGGTGCCGAGGTGGCTCAGTCAGTTAAGTGTCTGCTTTCACCTCAGGTCATGATCCCAGGGACCTGGGATCAAGCCCCTGTTTTGCAGTGTTGCAGGACTCCATGCTTAGCAGGGAGTCTTCTTTTCCCTCTCCCTCTGACCTTCCCACTGCTTGTGGTTTCACTGGCTCTCTAATGATTAAATGAAGGATCTTTAAAAAAAAAAAAAATTATAGATACCCCTGAGATGGTATGGTATTGGATTAGTTGAAGACAAACGTATACAGCTGGCAGAAAAATATTAACCTTTTTATTATGGAAAATGGAGAGGAACAGTGACAAACTGGGAAATGAGTGGAAGCCACTGTAACAGGCATATTTATCCACATTCTTTGCAAATGATAAACCTCTTACAATGAAATGTTGTCCAGGCTTAATTGCACTAGTTTCTTGGGACTCAGGATAATCGCTTTACATCTCCACTTTGGTATATAAACCCATCTGCCAACCACTTTTTGAAAAAGCCATGCATGAATACTACTACTGTTTCCTATACACAGGCATTGGAGATGTCAAGAGTGGTTGGTGTTCTGCAGCATTGCATGTTGGTGCAGGAAGGGCAGCCGCCTATTCGCAGAGCTGCTATGTTACTACCTCCATTTATCACTTTGATTTTTCAACTGTGGGTATTCCAGTATTTACTTCTTCTAAGAAAGATGTTAGAAACATTGATCTTTTAAAATCATGATCCTAAGAAGTAGAAATTTTTGAAAGGAACTTTCCATCTCTTCCCTTAACAATTTATGTATTCTTTACCTGGTACCAAACTTTGTATATTTTGTTTACAACATACATTTAGTTCAAAGGACTAAGAGACTCAGGGGTGGTTCTATAAACTCATTATTTTGTTCTCTATTTCTATATTTAAAAAAAAATTCTAATTAGATGTTATCATTAAGGTTGCTTTCTGTAGGGCGCCTGGGTGGCTCAGTGGTTAAGCCGCTGCCTTCGGCTCAGGTCATGATCTCAGGGTCCTGGGATCGGGTCCCGCATCGGGCTCTCTGCTCAGCAGGGAGCCTGCTTCCTTCTCTCTCTCTCTCTCTGCCTCTCTGCCTGCCTCTCTGCCTACTTGTGATCTCTCTCTGTCAAATAAATAAATAAAATCTTAAAAAAAAAAAAAAGGTTGCTTTCTGTAAAGATACCATCTACACTGCATCCTCCGTTTTATTCTTTTCTAGTCTTCATTGGGTAAGGAGTCAAGGGTAGGAAATAGGGTATATTGGCAAGAAAGGCCCTTGATTTTGGCCATTTTTCATTTTTTCTCTTGATTTCCTTTATGTTACAATGGTTTCCAGTAGTGGGGCTTATAACAGATTGTTTACAAAGATGGTCACCTGTAGTTCTTCCCATCCCTGTTTGCACGTGCTGTTTCACCCATCAAGAGGGAGGCATCTCTTTCCCCTCCCCTGTAGTCTGGGCTGGCCTAGTGGGACAGAATGTGGCAGAAGCAGTGCTGTGAGAATTATAGACCTTAGAAGGGGCAGTTCCTGAGTGACTGTGTAAGGAGGGAATCAAGCTATCCTGCTGGAAATGGGAAGCATTTGTAGTAGGAACTCCAAAGCTCTGCATCCTGTAGCCAGCACAATTTTCAGACATGGGAGTAAGGTACCTTATCCAGCCCCAGGTAAGCCTAGCAAACACCATATGGAGATAGAGATAGACAGTCTCTGTAGAGCAGTGTCCAGACTGCACATCCATAGATTCATGAGCAAGTAAAACAGTAGATGTTATATAACACTGGCTTTTGGGGTAGCTTGTTGTAGAGCAATAGGTAATCAAGACAGGATTTTTATTTCTTCCAGATCTTTCTTCTTTTCTCATAGCTGGTTACTAATTGTCTAAGTACATCTATGAACTTATATTCTTGAGGGGTCTGCTGACTGATCAGTATTTTGTTATGGTAAAATTTGTTAACATTCTTAACAGCTGTTTTCATTTTGTTCTTTACCAACTTTATATTTGTCTTCACTTAGAGCAGATTCTGTGTATCCTGAAATGCCCCTGAGAGGTCATTTCTCTGGAGCACATAGAGAGACCAATTTCTCATAGTGCTTAGAAGACAAAAAATTACTCCTCTCTTGCAAAAGAAAAAAATAAATAAATAAAGATAACTTATTTTCTCTAAAGATCATTTTCTTGCTACTACATTAGACCATACTCACCTCTCAGACTCCACGAGTAGCTGAACATTGTGCCCATTGGTGGACGGAGAACGTGCAATGTACAATTTCTATTGAAATTGTAAGTATTCCCAGGAAAACTTAGAAAACGATTATTTTGTCTTTAAATTTTCTGGAAGGATCTGAAACCATTTTTATGAGTATGACTTTTAATTTCTTGAGAAGAATGAATGCTTATTCTGAGGTCCTTGTATCAGCTTCTATAAGCAATTTCCTTTGAAAATTCAAGATAGTATTTTTCTCATTTTGCTGTTAGTTTTTTATACTTTAATTAAAGATTTATCATTTTTTTCTGTTGTCTTTCTGTCTAGCAATTTCTTACCTCAAACTCTCCCAAACAGTTGACTAAAAGGAATTACTAGAGTTATGTTTGATCAGGCAGTAAAGTTTTAATATCAAATAGATAGAAAAGTCTGGGTTTAGAGGATCTGAGTTGTCTTTCTTAATAGAGAGAATCATATCAGGCCCACCTTAATGATTTATTTACTGATTCACCTACTTCTAGTCATTATGGACTAACACAATTCCATGAGTTCAGTAGTCAGTAGTTAGAATAAATGTTTTGCTCTGTGATGAAGAAGGTCATTTAGGATGGTAGGGGAGGAGACAGCTTTCTCAGCCTTTTCTGGCTGAGGGGAATGATTTTTAGGATCAAATTCTCTTTTCTTCCTTTTATTTAAAAATACTTTCCACTTTACCTAGGTACATGTGAATTTCTGCTTGGTTACCAGCTCTCCAACCCTAAAATGCTATTACATACTCTTAACAAGCTGTAATGTTCCCGCTGGACATTTGGCAGTGTGCAGAGACATTTTTGGTTTTTACAAGTTGAGGTGGTAGGCGCTAGTCATATTTAATGCACAGAGGCTAAAGATGCCACTGAACATTTTCCAGAATGTGATATCTGACACACAGGAGGTGATAATTAAATGAATATTAAACGGAGAGATGGGAGGTCAGTGAGTGTAACAGTGGATACATTGTGTCTTCCTTCTCTTTCCTCAAAGGTACTGAAGGTAGGCTTTGTTAAAGGTCACATTGCTTTTTCAGGTATAATCGAAGGTTTTCTTGTTAATATGCATAGATAAAAGGTGGTTGCATTTCTTACACATGACAGAGATGAAAACTAAATAATTTTTTTAGTTATAATATTTGTGTGTGTGCATGCACATATGTATGTTTGTATTAGGGATACTTGCCACTTATCAACTAGAGATCAACAGATTAAGGTATTAATAGATGAGAATTAATGTCAAGGTTGACACACCATGGTACCTTCATCCTTAAAATCTCAGGTCCTCATTTTGTTGTCTTCGGGTTGTGGAATGCATGTGATTTTTTAGAGCTGTTCCTAAGTAACATTCCCCGTAAAGAACATCTCAAAAGAAGTGGTATATTGGGAATAATACAGTGTACTATTTGTAATTAGTAAAAAACAGTATTTTAGTGTATTTCTTACTTTTGAAAGTCAAGAACTAGGATGCCAAATAATGCCCCTATATTAGGAAAGGAGCAGCTTTTTTGTTTTATGATGCCTGCTTTTCTAATCTCTGGAATTGTGGCTTCACTATTTTAATGAAACAGGAAATAAATGAATATGATAAGTAACGAGGGTTTTTACAGGGCGGAAACATTGTTTAATGCACTGGGGTGATATTATTTTAAAAATTTGAATTAGTAACTTTCTCAGAAGGAAGAAAGTTTAGCAGGGGATTTATTTCCCTCTCCTCTGTAGTAGGTTAGAAACAGCGATATGAGGGATTTTCCCCCAGAATAGCACTTATATTTTTTCATGGTGTCCTCATTTCATTCATGGCCCAGACCAAGTGCTAGCTGTTTTGAGGAAGAGCAGTATTTAAAGATAATGTATGAGACAGATGCTGGGTAGTTTTTAATGCACAGTTACTAAAAATTTTCCACTTATAATCCATACCTTTTCTAATTCATATTTTAAAAACTGTATCTTTTTTGTCTTGGAAGCTCTTTATCCCTATTATCTTTCTTGCACACTTCTTTTCTTTAATGTAATGGCATATTCTCAGGAATACTATGTGAGTCTAGATTTAGCCCTCTGTCTTAAATAATTTTAGGTGACAGTCCCAAACAAGATACCATAGTTGGACAGAGCTCCATATTGAATATGGACTAATGTTAAGAACTGGTGGTGGATTAAAGGGAGCTAGTAAATGCGAAGCAAGAAATAAAACGGAAAGCAGAACCAGTTTAAACTGTTTCCTTAGCTCATTGCTTAAACTTTTTTGCCTAGTAATTATGGGGATTTATAGGATTACAGATTCTGAGAGGAATCCAGCTGAGAAATCTGTGCTGACTAGCAAAGGAAGTTCAGAGTCCCAAAGTGGGGGGGGGGGGGGGATTAGATACTTAAGGTTCATATAGTTGATGGAGTCTGCATTTGCATTTAACATTGCTTTTAGTTCAGTTACTACATTAAAAAATTTTTTTTTGCTTGTTTGTTTATTTGGATGGGAAAGGAGCCAGAAGGACAAAAATTTTCAATCAGTGTTTTCATCACTGCATTTTTTTGAACAGACATTTCAGGATACAGAGGAAAATGTAAAACCGCAAGGATTTTATTCTGTGTTTTTCTTACAAAGAATTTATTCTCTAAACTGAGTTAGAACTGACACATAAGGCCTCTCCCTTTCTTTTGCTCCTTCTCAGCTTCCCTCTCATACTCACTTTGATAGCCCATACTCTTTTTTTCCTTTGGATGGGAAAGGACAACTGAAGATGATTTCCAGGCCCTTCAAACTCTGATCCTTGTCAACCCTGAAGCTTCAGCTCTTTTCCTGTCCTCTTTGTGCTCTGAACTCTTGACCTATTGAACTTCTTTCAGTTCCTGAACACTTTCTATTCTGTCTTGCTTCTCGGTCCTCATTCATGCTGTCCCCTCTGCCTCAAACACACCTCCCTACTTTTTCTCTGGTTAACTCATACTCATCCTTCGGGTCTTCTTTTGCATGTCGCTCTAAGAAATTTTCCCTGTTGTTGACTTCCAGGTTAAATGTCCTTTTTGTTTTGTCCAGAGTACATGGTATTTAATTGACTTTAAATGTGTAAAACTAGGCTATAAATTTGGAGAAGATAAAGACCATGTCTGTTGTGTTCATTGGTGTATCACTAGTGCCTGACACAGAGTTTGATGCATAGCAGGCTTGGAATGAGTATTTAAGTGCTAAGTTGTAGGAAGAGAAGAAAACACTGAAGATAAAAGTGATTTGTAAAAATGGGAATTTGACCTGAATTATAAGCTTCTTCATCGGGAGAGTTTGGCACATTTTTTCTCCTACTTCTCTTTCTCTCTTCCTTCCATTTTTTTCTTATGCTTACAACAACTCATTCATTTATCCAGCAGATATTTTTTGAGGTCCTAACATGTTTTCAGCATTATTCTAGGTGCTGAAGATATAAAAGTGAAAGATCCCTGATTTGGTCAAGTTTATATTCTGATGGACTAAATGAATAAAAATGAGTTAAATCTGAGTATAGAAATAAGCAGACTGGTAGGGCAACGAGGAGGGCCATTTTGATGAGTAAGTTATATTGCAAGCTGGACTTTGAATGGCTCCCCTTACGAGCGTAATTTTACTTTGGAAAGTAGGTGGGTAATGGAGAAGTATATATAGCTTTTGAGTAAAGGAGACTTTTAATTAGTATGCAGCAACTGAAAGTAAAAAGGCCAACTTAGACAAGATTGCCAAAACAGGGGTAAAGATACCCAACTTGGAATAGTGTAGTGGCAGAGAGGTAAAGATTTTTAGAAGAAATTTTGTGTGTGTGTATGGGGGGAGTGTTTGGATAAGTCAAATCGGATTTCATCAGACTTAGGTTCATTCAGTTGCTGCTTATTAAGCTCCTCCCAATCTTTATCATTCTCCGGAGGTCATACAGCTACACAAGACCAATGAGGCCTGTGCTGCCATAAAGCTTACATTTTAGTGGATACCCAGATGAGAGGATGGAATTGTAGATCGGGGTTTGGCAGCCTTCTGTAACAAATAGGAGTTGAAGTGATGGGATAGCTAGGTAGCAGATAATCTTGTAGTTTATTTAAATTTTTATATTAATCAGTTATATGGCAATTGAAATGAAAATAAAGAAAAAAAGATAAAAGGAAATCAGGGAATTACTGTGAATCTTAGCCAGCTATACTCCTTTTCCATATGTGAAAAAAATATGGAAATAAAGACATTTCTTTTGTCTTTAAATTTTGAACTGTCATTTTATTAAAGTTCAGTAACTTAATGTCTCTCTCTGCTTTTTACTTGACAGTATCTCACTAGCTCATCGGTGTCAATTCAGGCTTGTCTCCAAAAAATGCATGAAAGAAATAGAGGCCAGTAATTCATGTGATTTTTAAATAGATTTAGCACATGAGTGCCTTTCTGGGTTTAGGAAGTGGAGTAAGGAGAGACCCACAGTCATAGCTTCTGTTGTCTTTGTCTTCTTTCTTTCAGTAATGGCCCTGAACTGTGAGGTTCGTGTCTTGGCTCAGAGATAAGGATGGTTTGGCATTGATTCTTCTGTTGCTATCTCAAGCTGTTTTTCTCGTCCCCAAGAACAGCACTCTCAGTGGGTGTGGAAGTGGGTGGGACGTGAAGCAATGGTTCGTTGCATTGCCTGGCTACAGCTTGGCATTTCTTCTCTTTTTCTTTCTCTCTGCGTCATTGCCACTAGTGCCACTAATTTTACTTACCCCAGCCACCCTTGTTTCTTTGGGAGTAGCCCAGTGTCTCAGTATTTTATTTCCTTTGGAGGTGTGGCAATGTTCTCAAGAAATAATCTAGGAGATGTTACCCCTCCCATCTTCCAAGGGTAAGGCTAGAGGACTTCATGAAAGAAATAGAGTGGGAGAGAGAGAAAGTCCCTCTCACTTGATCTTCTACTTTTCTCTCTGATAATCTTTTACTTGGGTCATATCCTAAATGAATATATATGAGATGCCTCAGTTGCCAAAAGGACAGGATTTAAAATGGGGCATAAGGTTGAAGGGTTGTAAAAAAGAGTACCAATCCCGCTCCTTCCAGTGATTCTAGAAATCAAAAGGAAGCCTCCTTGAAGGAAGTACAAAAGATTTTTACCCCGTTAGGACAAAGTGTGATTGAGAGACCTGGTTTTCATCTTTTTCTTTTTTTTCCCCAGATCCCAACCAAAGAAGTCTATAATATTAGTTTCTTCCAAGCTCAGATCCTACTTACATCTCCTCCTTTATCTATTTCTGTCCCTATCTGTTTGTAGCCTCTCTTCTCAAAGCTAGCTATTTTCTAAGTTTCCTAAAGAAGAAAGAATTCTTAGGGCTTGTATTGAGTTAGAACTTAAAGGATGAATAGGATTGGGGTAGGGTGATGTGGGGTGGAGACTTATTACAGACATGAGTTACAAAAGAAATAACATGATTGGGAACCGATAAATAGAACATGTTTTCTACATTAAAAGCCTAATGAAAGGTTATTTGGCAGTAAAGAACTAAGAAATTAGAATTTGTTCAATGATCTCCATGGGAAAAGTCAGTTCACTTTATCTATGACTTAAAATCTTTTTACATAAGGGTTTTTTTCCCCTGATTGGTAACTTTGCTCCAAGCTCACTGGCCCACTTCACATCATCCAGGTCTAGTGATTAGGATTGTTCCTTGTCCATTATCTATTTACTTCCCCCATATCCAGGAGTAGATAATTTATCTCACACTCCTTGTTCTATTCTTGCATTCATTTATTCCTTCCTCTGTTTATTAATATGTTCATATGTTCTAGAATCATTTGTTAAGCAGTATTTACCTTTCTCATATTAACCATTACATGTTCATGTTAAATTTTATAGTCACGCTGTAAAGAATTACAAAGAGGTGTCTAGTTGTAATAGCACTGCTATTTGTTTTGTCTACTTAGTATGTTGTTGCCTCATTTTTCTATTTCTGGTGATAGACCCCTTGATAATAGGCATAGTCATGCCTGAAAGCCAAGATCTCCACTCTGTATAATGTTTCTACTCTCATGTGTGGACCCAAGCCTTAAGCTTATATTTTTATCTTCTTTTTAGTATATCTATTTTTTAATGTCTGTTATTGTTTACTTTTGAAGAAATAATTTTCTATGTAACTTTCTTTATACATGTAGGCTTACAGTCCTTTACTTACATTAATATGGCTGTGATAGCAAATCACTGTTGTGGCAACAGCAGGCTTCCAGAGGTATTCTGATATGTATAGCTACAGAAGTTGCCTCTTAAATTAATTTCTGCTTCAGGGAACATGAGATTTAAAATCAATAAATGGTTTTTGCAGTGACAGTGTGTGGGAGAATAAACTCTTCTCTAAAAATTAAGTCAGAAGAAAAAAAACATGTCCTTAAAATATATTATTTTTATGTACTTGGCTTTCATAGGATTGTTTATTTATAAAGTGCTGCTGTGCTTTTCTGTGTTTATACCTACAAACTTCATTATTTCATAAACAATGCAGTGCCACTGACACACTCTTTGAGTTATTACTATATATGCAGCATTGGAGAAATGGTGATGGAAATGCAGAAGGAATAAGTTTCTGTTCCTTTCCTTGAGAACTTTGTGTGTGTATATGTGTGTCTAGGTGTGTTTGTGTGTGTGCTTTTTATATTTGAGAATTAACAAAATAGAAAAGGAACTCGGGGGGCACCTGGGTGGCTCAGTGGGTTAAGCCGCTGTCTTCGGCTCAGGTCATGATCTCAGGGTCCTGGGATCGAGTCCCGCATCAGGCTCTCCGCTCGGTGGGGAGCCTGCTTCCCTCTCTCTCTCTCCCTGCCTGCTTGTGATCTTTCTCTGTCCAAAAAAAAAAAAAAAAAAAAGAAAAGGAACTCGGTCATATGTCTTTCTGTATTTATTTCAGGATGTTGTTTGGTGCTGGGCATTTAACAGATCTTCAGAAGAGAAGTGCCTATGTGACTAATTTGGATTACATTAAAATAGTTGACTGAAGGATCCTTTTAATGACTTGCTGTAAAATGAAAAAAAAATACACTAGATGAAATCCAAAAATGAAAGAAAAATTACATCCATATTGGCACAAAGATTTGAGGAATTTTCATACCTAAGTGTTATTAATAGCATTTTGCTTTCTTGAAGATGAATAACAACAATAATATTGATGATTATGTCTAGTCTTTCCAGAGGAGCTAGATCACTGCTGTGATTTATAGCCGTACATCCTTCAGTTGCATCTGAGTTCATGTACAGCCAAAGGAAGAAATACTGTGTCACTCCTGAGAGGCATGAGTTTGATGATGCTAAGTCAGTGTGGCAGGACTTTCTCCCTAGGCACCTATTTGTCCACTTACATGCTAGTGCTGTGGAATATATTTTGAAAGTATAAATTCTGGTATTTGTCCTTGATTTTACAGTGTAAGTGGGGAAACAAACTGGATAATGTATATGCAACAACTAGCAAAGGACATGACATTCTATAGTTGGTAACAAATTATGGGTTTTGCAGAAGAGTGCTGTAAAGAGTTCAGAAAATGAGAGCTTGGTGAATATGTGGTATTCCAGGGAAGCTCTATTTGGGTGATGAATTTTGAATAAGCTTAACAGATAGATGAGATTTAGACAGATGGGAAGGGTGCTTATGGTGAGGGGGAAGGGCATTCTGGGGTTAGAGAAGAGCAGGATTTGGGAGGGGAAAGGAAGCACAGTTTTAGTGTTCAATAGCAGTAAAGATGGCCAACCTGAGGTCCAACTGCACAGGTTAAGTGGTTACTGAGAGGATGTGACAGTAATGGGAGACAGTGGAAGAGCAACCTGGGTGGCTATAAGAGGGTAAACATGCTTACCTTCCCCCATACACTGTTGCTGACACTGCCATGTGCTCTCTGGAGATAGGACTGAAGGAGAGAGGATGGAGAGAAAGATTATCTGTCCTTTTCTTTAAAAATTAAATTTATTCTTAGTGTAGATCATTTATTACTTAGCTGAAGGGAAACCTTTTATAAGACCATCTAGGTAGAAATCTCAACACTATCACCTGTGGTTAGTGTTTATCCTGTGCTGAAAAGAGAACATTATAAAAACATGTACATTTTTAGATTCTGGTTTAAGTTTGTCCTTGTGTTTGTTAGCTCTATAAAGTAGACCCAGCAAAGGAAGGCTGAGTGTTGCTTCTTTAAAAAAGGGAACAACCTGCTCCTTGTCGAATTAGGGAATCTCTAAGACTTTGTCACATACTTTTTAGTCCCACTGACATATTACTCCCACATCCTTGTGGGTAGTAAAGTTAAAATTTTTAAAATGTTCTTTGATCTTCCACCCACTGATCTAGTAGACATTTAAGTTCAATACTGCAGCTGGGAGAAAGGGGAGTTGAAATATAATTTATACCATTAAAAAAGGCCTCAGAAATCATAGTCTCTATGTCTGCACTAGTTTAGAAATTATAACAATAAATTGACTTCTGTTTTAGAATGTGTTGTTAGTCATCACACTTTAAATTACATGGGATTACTATTTGTGACCTACTTAAAACAGTTGTCCTTGTACTGGGAACAATATGCGTATAGCCATTGTTTGACTTGTAGGCCTTTTACAAAGCTATTCTTTAATTGCAGCCATATTTTGATCTTCAAGAGGTTAAATGAATACTGACTGGTTCTCAATGGACTGGATTTTATTGGGTGAAGAAGTGCAATGATTCAGAGAACTACTTAGTAAATAGTTAATAGCAAAAATGCCTCCCTTTTGCTCTGTATTAAGATAGGACATTTTCCAGAGTGATCATTTGTTTATGTGGAGTGATTCTTGGAGCAGGAGTTGAGAGACCCAGGCCCTCCTGAGCCATAAATGTACACTGTTATGTGGCCTTGGGCAAGTTACACACAGCTTCACTTTCTTCATGTATAAACTGTGACATTGCATTATCATCTCCCTAAATGTCTATCTTTTTAACTTTGAGGTTTTATATGGTCCTAGCCATACTACAGAACTCTGGAGGAATATAAAAGGATCAATCCAGTGTTCCTTGGTCTCAGGTGGCTCCAGTACTTGGTCCTGGTTACCTGGGACATGGTTGACTCATCCAGGTAGACATTTGTAGACATATCTCAAAATGAATCTTACGTCAATAGCACTTTGCCTCCCCCAGCCCTTTGGAGCCTCTCCTAGAAATTTCATAGATTTTATTCAGAAATAATAAATCCTTAAACGGAAACTATTAAGATTATTTTGGGGGAAAAAAAATACCAGAAGTTGTATACATCTTGTTCTGCTAGCCAGAAGTGAGTGCTTGGGGGTGGGGGTGAGGTGAGAAGGGCTTCGTTCTCAGAGGGACATAGACAGTGGGCAAAGTGGGCAAAGGCTTCTTTCACCAAGAAAGCTGGTAAAAAGTTCATGATTTAATCTCTTTGTTCACATTGGCTGATGAGGCTTATGCCTCAGTACAAATATTTTTATCTTCATACTTGCTTTTAAAATAAAGGCTCATTTTGGCTTCCCCCAAATTCTGAGGAAGAATGATATAAAACAGGAAAAATTAGAGGTGCCTCGGCGGCTCAGTCAGTAAAGCATAGGACTCTTGATTTAGGTGCAGATCATGATCTCAGGGTCTTGAAGTCGAGCCCCAAGTAGGGCTCCATGCTGGGCATGGAGCCTGCTTAAGATTCTCTCTGTGCCTTTCCTCCACCCAACTCCCCCACTTGTGTACACACACTCTCCCTCAAAAAGAAAAAAAGGTAGAAACAAAACCTTTAAAATATCACCACTGCTGATAAATCACTGTTTTTGAAAATGACCTTTGAACCTTCTTTGCTTTTCTTTAAGACTTGAGTTGTTGTAATTATGTGTATATTTAAAGCGTGTTACATGAGTGCATCTGCATCCCTGCTTATGGGTATTGTATGCCATCTGCAGAGCACTGTGGGGGTGGTCAGGCAGGGAGGAGGGTTTCATACTAGATCAGATTTTTCTTTCAGTTTTTCTGGCAGATTTCAATACAAACTTCTTTAAGAATCTGTCATTTTTCTTTTCTTCTGGTCAGTTTGCATATAATGATTTGTTTCTATTCCATCAAGGGCTTCTCATTCTTGCTGCTTTTTGCCAACCCTATAGCTATAAAAACATATAATTCCAGGTATTTTGAAGACATGGTTAAAGGTTTGTTTGTTTGTTTTTTAAGTTTTGTTTGTTTTACTCAACAAAATTATACTGTTTTCCCAGATTTATATTAAAATATGTTGTCAATTCAAAGGGTCTTAAGAGGTTCAGAGTGCAGGTCTGCCAAAAGTGTAATCCAGTAAACATCTGGTGGTTCAGATAGGTAGGAATGATTGGAATGTGCCTATGTGCTTTATTAATAAGGGTTATGTTTTTGTATCCAAGCTCTGAGCTTCTTTTTATTTTCCAATGTGCCCCTCTACACTATGGACAAAATTTGACACTATGGACAAAATTTACATATCCTTTTCTCTATTACAGTGAGAGAAATAACAATACATTACTGTGAACAGAGTAGATATTTCTGTTTTTAAAATTTGAGTATAGTTGCCACGAAGTGTTATATTAGTTCCAGGTATATAACATGGTGACTTGACAAGCTTATATATTATGCTGTGCTCAACACAATTGTAGGTACCATCTGTCACCATACAATGCTATTACAATGTCATTGACTATATCCCTTATGGTATGCCATTACTTATTCATTCCATAAGTGGAAGCCTGTATCTATCTCCTGCTCCCCTTCACTCATTTTGACCATCCAGCCCCCTACCCTCTCTCCTCTGGCACCTATTGAGTTTGTTCTCTGTATTTATAGGTCTGATTCTGCTTTTTGTTTGTTTTTTCATTTGTTTTTTGTTTTTTTTTTTTTAGATTCCACATTTGAGTGAAATCATATAGTATTTGTCTTTCTCTGACTGACTTTTTTCACTTATACCCCTCTAGGTCTATCTATGTTGTAACAAATGTCATAATCTCATCATTTTTATGGCTGCATAGTATTCCATTGTATGTTTTATACATATATAGGTTTATATAGTCATAGCTTCCTTACCTGTTTTCTTCTCTATGGACACTTAGATTGCTTCCATTTCTTGGCTAGTGTAAATAACACTGCAGTAAACACGGGCTGGCATATATACTTTTGAATTAGTGTCTTCATATTCTTTGGGCATTTACTCAATTGGGTAAATTTGGATAAATGCTCAAAGAATATGAAACTGTCTTCACAGTGACTGAACTAGTTTGTATTCCTACCAACAGTGCACAAGGGTTCTTTTTTCTCCACATCCTCACCAAAACTTGTTGTTTCTTGAGCTTTTTGGTTTTAGCCATTCTGATAGGTATAAGGTGATAACTCATTGTAGTTTTGATTTGCATTTCCCTGATGATGAGTGAAGTTGAGCATCTTTTCATATGTCTGCTGGCCATCTGTAGAAGACTGCTGGCCAGTTTTCTTTGGAGAAATTTTTCATGTCTTCTGCCCATTTTTTATTAGATAATTTGTTTGGGGTTTTTTCTTTCTTTCTTTCTTTCTTTCTTTTTTTTTGTTTTTTTTTTGTTTTTTAGTGGTATTGAATTACATACATTCCTTATATATTTTGGATATTAACTCTTTATCAGATATGTCATTTACAAATATCTTTTCCCATTCAGTAGGTTGTCTTTTAGTTTTCTTGATTGTTTCCTTCATTGTACAAAGGCTTTTAATTTTGGTGTAGTCCTAATAGTTTATTTTTGCCTTCCCTTGCCTTAGGAGACTTATCTAGGAAAATGTTGCTGTGGCCATTGTCAGAGAAATTATTGTCTGTGTTCTGTTCTAGGATTTTATGTTTTCAGATCATTCATCCATTTTGTTTATTTTTGTTTTAGTCCATGTAGTTGTCCAGTTTTCCCAGCACCATTTATTGAAGAGACTATCTTTTCTCCATTGTATTTTCTTGCCTCTTTTGTCATAGATTAACTGACCAGATAAGTGTGGGCTTATTTCTGGGTTTTCTGTTCAGTTCCATTAATCTATGTATCTGTTTTTGTGCCAGTATCACACTATTTTGATTTCTACGGCTTTGTGATAGAGCTTGAAATGTGGAGCTTTGTTGTTCTTCCTCAGGATCACTTTGACTATTCAGGGCCTTTTATGGTTCCATACAAATTTTAAGATTCATTTTTCTAGTTCTGTGAAAAATGGGATTGCATAGAATCTGTAGATTGTTTTGGATAGTATGGACATTTTAACAATACTAAATCTTCTAATCTGTGAGCATGGAATAGCTTTCCATTTTTTGTGTCATCTTCAATTCCTTTCATCAGTGTTTTAAACTTTTCAGAGCATGGGTTTATTCCTAGGTATTTTATTCTTTTTGGTGCAATCATAAATGGGATTGTTTTCTTAATTTCTCTTTCTGCTACTTTGTTATTTATGTATAGAAATGTTGCTGATTTCTGTGTATTAATTTTGTATACTACAACTTTACTGAATTCATTACTTCTAGCAGTTTTTTAGTGGAGTGTTTAGGATTTTGTGTATAGCATTATGTTATCTGCAAATAGTGATGGTTTACTTATTTCTTTTTTAAGATTTTTATTTATTTATTTATTTGAGAGACAGTGAGAGAGAGCATGAGTGAGGAGAAGGTCAGAGGGAGAAGCAGACTCCCCATGGAGCTGGGAGCCCGATGTGGGACTCGATCCCGGAACTCTGGGATCATGACCTGGGCCGAAGGCAGTCGTCCAACCAACTGAGCCACCCAGGCGTCCTGGTTTAACTACTTCTTTACCAATATGGATGCCTCAGATTTCTTTTTCTTGTTTGATTGCTGTGGCTGGGACTTGTAGTATTGTGTTGAATAAAAGTAGCAGGAGTAGACATTGTTGTCTTATTTCTGATTTAGAGGAAAAGCTTTTAGTTTTTCACCATTGAATATGAAGTTAGCAGTGTTTTTCATATATAACCTTTATTATGTTGAGGTATGTGCCCTCTATACTCACTTTGTTGAGAGTTTTTATCATGATGGATATTGAATTTTGTCAAGTGCTCTTTTTGCATCTGTTGAGATAATCATATGATCTTTGTCCTGTTTAGTTGATGTGATATGTCATGTTGATTGATACTGAACCATCTTTGTATCCCCATAGTAAATCCTACTTTGGTCATGGTGAATGATCCTTTTAAAATATTGTTGAATGTTGTTTGGCAGTATTTTGTTGAGGATTTTTGCATATATCTTTCTCATGAATATTGGCTTAGAGTTTTCTTTCCTTGTGATTTTGTCTGGTTTTGATATCAGGGTAATGCTGGTGACTTCTACTTTTTAGTTACATGTGTTAGTATATGCTTTCTTACCTATTACCTCAAAATCTTTGGCAAAACAAAATATAAAATACTGAGTTTGCATTATATATATGTATGTTATCTTCCTATAAAGCTATTTGGTTAAAATGAAACTACTTGATCATAAAAGAGGAGATGTAAGCAGTTTTAAGAATAAAAATAAAATATCCTAGAACAAGCAAGTCAGTCTTTCTCAGAGTTGGAGTTGTTCACAGATAAAATGTACTGCCCCTGTAAATGTGGTTTCCTTGACCTGAAAGTGTTCAAGCATAGTTTGGGCACTTAGCTGGGTTCTGAAGGAGAGATACATCTAAAAGAATAGTTGGACTAAATGAATTTAAACTCTTTCTCAAATAAGATCCTATGGTATATAGTTCATTACAGTTTAATACAGATATGAATGTTGTTCTAAGCAAGATGACTAGTGATACATAATAAAGAAGATGCCTTTAAAGATGTCTTCTGCTTCTGCCAGTGCTGCTTATGTGGCTTGAGAATTGTTGTTGTTGTTGTTTTCCTTAAGAGTCTTCTAAAACATGGGATAAGGTAAAAGCCTGGATTTAGTTATTTCCTCAGGCTGAACAATGTCACATTTTAAATTTTTTTTCTAAGGACTTTATCTTTTGTCAGATAATCCAGTACAGCCTGATTAGGAGGAACTTTATAATTAATATCATCCTCATGTTACAGATAAGGCAGTTGAGGTGTTTAAGTGAGGAACATTTCTGAATTCCTGAAGTCTTGACTCCAGAGTATTAACCTTGATTTTATATTTTATACTGTCCTTTTATTTTTTTTTTTAAAGATTGTGTTTATTTATTTGAGAGAGAGAGAGTAGAGAGCACAACCAAGGATTGGGGGAGATGGGCAGAGGGAGAGGAAGAAACAGATTCCTCACTGAGCAGGGAACCCAATATTGGTTTGATCCCACCACCCTGAGATCATGACCTGCGCTGAAAGCAGATGCTTAACTGCCTGAGCCACCAAGGCATCCCTATACTACCTTTTTAGGAACAGGATAAATCTCATAAAGAATCTGGCAGTTTTGTTAAAGATGATTCCTTAGTGATCTTGGTGATACTAATCTACTAATCATCTCACTTGACATCTTAAAAAAAAAAAAAAGAACTTTATATATGTTACCCACCAAACATATTACTTGGAAAGTCTCATTGGAATCTAGTCTATCCCTCTCCCAAGGCGCCTCCTAGAAACTTGTTTATTAGCTGAACAGGGCAGAGTGCTTCTGAAGCAGGCTGCATGCCTATCAGTAGTCCTAGACACCTAATTTTCAATCTCTGTCTTCATTCTTTCCTATTAGCCTCTTTCTCCTGATCTAAGATAACTGTTATCACTTATATTCCTTAATCCTCTGTTCTCACAAGTTCTCTGCATCAGCTGACTGACAGTTTTACAGATGTCTGTGTCAGTTGGGTAGAGTCTGAAGTTCTGTGATGTCTGTTTTTGCACATTGTCTAGGCATTTGTGCTAAACTCTGCTCTCCTTTTTTTGCCTCTTTTTTTTTTAACCTGTTTTTCCCATTTTAGTTTTTTTTTTTAATTTTTTTTCACACCAAATTCCTTTACCTTCAAACTCATTATATCTCTAAGTTAGAAAATCTCCCTCACTTCCTACTTTCTTCTTCCGTCATTTCCTGTTTTTCTCCTACCTGTTTTTTTAATCTCCTAGGGGCTTTTAAGGTTTTTACTTCAGATTGTATGACCTTTCAGGTCTTAGAAGACCTTATACTGAAGAACACAGCTGAGACATGACAATATGTAGTATTGATGTGTTTTCTTTTTACTAATATTTTTACTGACTATAAAATTTATTAAAAACTTGTTATAGGAGATATTTAAACTATTAAAGCTTGTTAAAAAAAAAATGCTGTCAGAGTACCTGGGTGGCTCAGTTGATTAAGCAACTGCCTTTGGCTCAGGTCATGATCCTGGAGTCCCACATCAGGCTCCCAGCTCCATGGGGAGTCTGCTTCTCCCTCTGACCTTCTCCCCTCTCATGCTCTCTCTCACTGTCTCTGTCTCAAATAAATAAGTAAAAATCTTTTTTTAAAATAACAGCCTGGGTGGCTCAGTGAGTTAAAGCCTCTGCCTTCGGCTCAGGTCATGATCCCAGGGTTCTAGGATTGAGCCCTGCATCGGGCTCTCTGCTCGGTGGGGAGCCTGCTTCCCCCCTCTCTCCCTGCTTGTGATCTCTGTCTGTCAAATAAATAAAGTCTTTAAAAAAAATGCCTTCAGTATTCCTATAGCCCAGAGATAATATTTTTGAATATGTCCTTCTAGTCCTTTTTATCTGTGAAGCTGAATGATTTAACCTCTTAGTAATCCCTGCCTTTGCCTACCTTCTTAGAAAAAGGAAAACCCAAAAAAACATCTAACAGTATGCTTAAGTTACAAGTCTTTTTTTATAATTTCTTATGAGAAAAAAAGGTGTATGTGAGAATGTAATGGATAACATGGGAAAACAGATAAATGTTGCTGGATGATTCTAGAGAAATGAAGATGAATGAATAAATGGATGAAAGGAAAAAATAAAGAGTGTGAATGTAAAAGAATGTCATTTACACTGCAGTGCTTTGTAAGGGTGGTCTTTCAGGAGATGGAGGTGGGTTGTGAGTGTGGGAGCAGAAGCAGGAGGTAAGAAACAATCAAAGCCAGCTGACAACAGAAGGTTCATCAAGGGCTTACTGGAGCCAATGTGAAACATATCCCCTCTCTACCAAATATTTTTGAAAAACAGTATATTAAATCCAGGTACAAAAGTAGAAAGGGATGCACAGGAGTGTGACTTCCAGAGGCAGGACATACTAGGTGCCTCCTTAGACACCCAAAAGTTTGGCTACTGCAAAACTTTCTGAGCCATTTTGGAAACTTAGTCTGAACCCTATGGAACATTTTCTCTCGTCTTTACCAGGTCTCACCTTGTCTACTTTAGTGTATGTAGGGGAGCTGGCATAGGCAGAAGTTTGCCAAATGGAAAGAATGATTCAACATGTGTGGAAAAAAAACAAAACACCAAAACGGGCTGTATGGGGGGAAGAAAAGCCAAATAGTGTTTTTGTTTTTGACTCTTGTCAAAATGACAAGAATTCATCAAAGCCAGTATTATGGTAGCTTTGGAGAAAAGGTAAAAGAAATTATATAAATAACTAATAAACACGTGAAATAGATAATATATCAAAGGGTATTTAAAACTGACTCCCTTTCTGCAGTTTTGCTCTATGTTTTCTTTTTAATTGGAGCAAAATATGTTTAGGCTCAAAAGGTTAAGATATTATAATTGTAAAAATAAAAGCAAATTAGAATGTTTTGACCACAGTTAAGATGTGTCATCTCACACCAGTAACAGATATTCCTGGTAGAAGCATGACAATTACTAAAATAGGTGTATACTTAAGGAAAGTTCCCCTAATCCCCATTCTGGAACATTTTTTAAATAGACATTTTCTTCTAAATGGCTTCACTCCTTATGAAAAAAAAAAAAAATAGGTCTCTTGTAAATGGGACAGTAGGGTGAATTGCTTTCTACCTGAAAAAAAAAAATTGAGAAACAGGATTTACTTTAATTGTTTATTTATTTTTATTTAATCCAGTTGTTTTGCCTTTGATTTGTGTACTGGAGAAGAAAACAAAAAAGCTTTAATGATATTGGAACTCCTTTTAAAAAGGCTGATTTCAAAAAAAAAAAATAAATAAATAAAAAGGCTGATTTCATTTCTGCTAGCTAATTTTCATTTTCTTTTCTAACTGCTGTTTTTTCATGTTTGGAGAACTTCAGGTTTCTAAGTCTAGAGGTTTAATTTTTTAAAAAATTTTATTTATTGTTTTTGAAGTAGGTGCATCCTTATTAACCACATGTCTTCGGAGTCTGGCAGGAGACTATGGCCAGGGTTGGGCTGCCCTTGTGACTCCCCTCTGTGTCCTGGGGAAGGTGGAGATGATCATATTAACACCTCTGTCTCTGTGACATAGATATAAATTGAAAGATACTACCTTGTAGTCCTTTCTTTTGAGATCTAATACTCTTATTCTGTATGAGATAAAATTAGCCATTTTTAAACCATGTGTGTTTTTAAACCATTGACATAAATCAGATATAGGGAATAGTTTATAGAACTATAAATTGGTCTAATATAAAGGTTAATCAGATCATGTTACTCCCTAGTTAAAACCCTTCATTGTATAACTTCCCTCCACACTTAGAAAAATAGATTTAGACTCCTTATCAAGGTCTGCAAGGCTCACATGACCAGACTCCTGATACTGATCCCCTAACCTTACCCCCACCTCATCTCTTGCCGATTTTTTCTTACCACACGAACTTCAGCCACACAGGATTTCTTGCCCCTCTGTGAATACACTAAGCACCTTCCCACTCTCAGCTGTTTCATTGTTTCACAGACTTGGAACATTCTTCCTTTCACTGGCTCCTCCTCGTTGATCAGCAGCCTGCTCAAAAATTGGATTCTCTGGTATCTGTGCCTCCTCAGTGCCTGGAAAGGGAAAAATTGTATTTCCTTTAGTCCTTGCTACCCAGATTCTGATCTGTGATTTAGGTTTGGTCCTCAGAACTCCAAGTGAGATGAACATGAGGCATAAAGAGGCTGAGTCTGCTTGTAATCATGGTGTTCTCTCTGCTACAGTTTCGTTTTTGTAGCTTCTGCGGCCGGTGTCCAAGTGTCTACTGCTTGTCTACCTCCCCAGAGTCAGGATGTGGGTGCCAGTCATGGTGGAGGTCAGGGGGTTCTGGTGGCAGCACTGTCCTCATCCTGGTTGGGGCCGTGGCTCCTCTAGTGGTACAGGTCTGTGGGATGGCCCGGACTATAGCCTGGACACTCAGCCTGGATTTTTTCATTAGCCCTTCTAGCAATCTGTAAACTGTTTAATATTTGATAAATCACAGTCTTAAACTTCCTAAGTAGATTCCTTTCTCTGCACTTGCACCTTGACCACTATTTGTTCTGGGCCTATCCTCTCAAGTAGCACATACTCACCCCCACCGTTACATTCTGTTCTTTTACCCTACTCCATGTTCTCCATAATGCTTCAGCAACCTGGAATGATTCATGTTTTCGCTTATTCATAACATTAACTGCTTTCCTCACTGAAATCTATGTTCTGTGAGGGTAATTGCTTTATATTTTCCTTGTGCCCATCTATACCTAGAATAATGCCTGACACATAGTAGAGTCTCAGTACGTGCTTATTGAATGAATTTCTGTGCCACCTCCAGTTTTGGGGTAGCTTCTGAGAGAATTGAGAGAGAGAAACTGAAGACTGGAATGGGATTTGTAAAAATAAAAAAGAAAGAAAGAAAAAGAAAAGAAAAGAAAACAAGCATTACTAGTAAGTGATACTCGTCATGGGCTGTAGAGCAGCAAGGCCTATGTTTGCCATGCTTGCCATAGATTTTCACAGCTGACATAGAGCGTTGATACCTGTGTTTGGAAAGCATTTTCAATATTTTTAAATAATCTTAAATCGTATTTTTAAAAGTCTGTTCTGTTTAGGGACACTTGGGTAGCTCAGTTGTTAAGTGTCTGCCTTTGGCTCAGTTCATGATCCCAGGGTCCTGGCATCCTGCCCTGCATTGGGCTCCCTGCTCAGCAGGGAGTCTGCTTCTCCCTCTCCCACTTCCCCTACTTGTGTTCCCCCTCTCTCTGTCTCTCTCTCTCTGTCAAATTAATTAATTAATTAATTATTTTTTAAAAATGTTACATTTAGCAAACATTACAGATAAGTCTTTAGACTAGTCTCTAGAAACATCATATTTTAAAATTACTGTTAATTTTTAAGCTAGGTAATTTAGAGTTTGTAGAGTGCTTACCTTTCCTAAACAATCTAAATTAGGATAATTTAAAGAATAGCAAAATATTCTTTTCTTAAAGTGTTTCATAATTTGTAGATGGACAGTAAGTACATACATGAATACACTGATAAAATAAATGGCCTAAAATTGGATTTTCAGATCTGCTTAGACTTTTGCTTTTTAAATTACAGGTTAGCATATCATTAAATCAATCTAGTGTTTTTTGACTACCACTTCTTTCATTAAAATGGAATCAAAAAGAATATAGTACATATAGAAAAGTAAGTGTTAGTTTCTGAAATTTTTGTTTCAGATATATATATGTGTGTCTTGTATGTGCTGGATCATGAGGAAAGTGTTGTTACTGAATATTAGAGTAAAAACTTCCTGAAAAAACATGGAGAGACAGCTATATTCTCCACAACTCATCAGTTATGGCTCTGAAGTACTGCTAAGATTAAAAGTTAGAAATTTGTCTATGGTTAAACTTACTGTTTTTTAAAGCCCCCAACTATCACACCCTACTCGACCAAACAGAAAACTGCACTCTCTGCCTTCCAGAGAAGACAGATTGGTATTTATCTGTTTCTATTCAAGCACTCTTTTGGGGGGCTCTTACTTCCCATTCCAAACTTTCCAATCTCCATGAAGAGTGTAATAATTTTTCTCTATCTTGTTTCATTTCCAGTGAGACTTACCTTAGTATAAGAAGCTGAAATTAGCAGAAGGTAATAGACATAAGACCAAGCTAATGGACTGTGAATCCCAGTTCTACTACTACTGCCCCGGGAATGTTACTAAATGTCTTGAGTCTTGCTGTATCTATGGAATATGGGAATGATGACAGTATCCATCTCATAGTCTTAACATTTTTTTTTTCCCAGTAATTTTTTAAAACAGGTGCTCAGGACTGTGCCTTGCAATAGTACTAAGTGGGTTTGCTGCAGAGCGGCCACCCATAAATCCTAAGCCTCCCTGCCCTGAAAATATGAAGTGAATGTGGTCAGAAATCAATTGCACAGATATTTTTTGAGAATCCCCTGCTCACTTGTTGCTGTGGGGAATACGGGAGAAGGTTTCAAGGAGTTTGTAGTTCCTACAGAGGAAAAGTCTCATATACTTGAGGTGTGAGTGGAACAGAATAACTGGTATTGCTGTTGTGAATTAGAAAGGAAGGAATAGGGTTCCTGAAAAGAGAGGAGGGTGAGCTTTGAGGTGTTTTTTTAATGATTCCTTGCCACTCTCTATCCTAAAAATGAAATCTGAATCCCAGTTTGTTAATTTACTGACTTAAGTAGCTATCAGAGCTATTTTAGTAGCAGATTGTTTTCCATTGGTTAAAACTATGAAACTATATAATATTCAGTAGATTGTTTGACTGGGGTGGCATCAGAACAGAGAGGGTTAGATGAATTGAATGTTTAATGTCACTGAGCTAATAAGGCAGCTTGATAGAGGTATTTCCAATAGGGATGGGTATGCACTGGACCACAAACCTCAGAGTTCCTTAGCTGCGGCTTCTGTATCCATCTCTATGCTTGGAGATTGCCAGTTGAACCAAAAATATATCTAAGCTCACTAGCTGAGGCTTCTTTTCTAGACTGTACATGGATGGGCACTGCCAGTGCTTTTGTGTATGGCTCTTTTGCTCTTCTTTCTTGGCTAACAAATAGCTGACAGGGAGTATTTCTTTAGATATTGTAATATATGCAGTCAAGGTAAATCCTTCTAGCTTGTTGAGCTAACATTTTTGAACTACTGTGTGATTATGTAATACATAGTTGTAATAGAAAAATTAGGAAATAAAGATAAGCAAAACAAGAGAAAAATTCTCCCGTAATGACATTTTGCAGAATAGCACTACACTATATATTTTTAAAATACTTTTGCTACATAACAACCCCAAAATCTTGATGACTTAAATCCGATTCATTTCTTTCTCTTACTACATATTGGTGGCTGTGGGGTGGCTATGACGGAACTCTGCTCTGCTCCAAGTGTCTTCTCATTTGGAGATCAAGCCTGAACAAGGTGTTCCTCTGTGGACAGGCCCATTCTTATAGTAGAAGGAAGACCAGGAGAGGCTGAGCTCAACCACAATGAACTTAAAGCTTTTACTGGTGTTTGGCATAGATCATATTCAAATACTCATACGCTATTGGCCAAAGCAAGTTATATGTCTGTGGCGAACATCAATGGCATAGGTAGTTTTTCTTGGGAAACCTTGGGAGTAGGGTATATATAAGTACTTGTGAAAAACAGTACAATTTATGATAGTTTTGATCACAAATATTCCCTTTCATCACATCCAAAATATACATGTATCCAATAATACATTCTACACATTCTACTTTTCTGTTTATGAATACTCACCACATTCTACTTTTCTGTTTATGAATACTCACTTCCTTCCACAGGCAAAATACACTCACCCCCTCTCCAAAGAGGAGACGTCCAAGAACAGCCTGTGTTGTAGTCTTTAGGAGTTGTATAATATAGCCATAAATGAACACAAATATAAGTGGTATGATCGGCCTTTTTCAATTCATATATTTTAAAAATCTTTACATATCAATATATATTTTAATAAAATTTTAATGTTTGCACTGTATTTCATTATTTATGCTATTTTTTTTTACCAGCTCTCTGTTAGTAGACATTTTGATTGTTTTTAGCTTCAGATATTAGAATATATACATATATATAGTAATATATGCCATTTTAAACAACTATTTAAACTTTTTTTTTTTGATTCTTCAGTTATTTACTTAGGAATTGCTGAGTCAAAGGATAAATTCATATTTTTAGTGCTTTTTCTTTATATTGCAAAATTATACTCCAGAAACGTTGTTCTGTGCTATTTCTGAACCAGTTTGACAGGTGAAAATTCTATCTCATGTATTTTTTTAAATATCAATTTCATTATGTTTATTGAATAGTTTACTATTTCTTCATTTTTGAATTACCTGCTTATTACTTTTTTCCATTTTTTTTAAATTGATAATGTCATCTTTTTTCCTAATTGATCTCTAAATTTGTTTTTAATGATTTTTTTAACTTTGTCTCTCACATATGCTCTGTATGTTTTTCTAGCATGTCTTTTAACTTTATGTTATTTTTTAAACTTTCAGTTTTTAAATATTAAGCAGGACAAAGACATTATGGATGGTATGTTGCATGAAGTAGAGTAGGGAAAAATACAGGAAATGGCCACACTGAGCCTGTTGTAGCAGGTCTCTCGGTAACTGGACAGGCCCGAGATGAAACTCAGAGTAGGAAGCGCAGGGATTCTCTCACTTTTCCTCTACGCTCCATGTTTAAGGTTTCCCACTGTGAAAGTGTATCCTCCCAGAACTGGTCCTCTGATAAAGGGACATTCTCCATTTATAGTCCAGTAAGAGAAACAATGTTTGGTATAAAGGAAATGATCTTTACTTTACTGGCAGTAAAGTTAGTGTTTGAAGACAGAAATGTATGTTTTCAGTTGGGAAGCAATATTTTGATACATCATGCCTTGCTTTGATTTTTGCTTTTTCATCCTCTTGGCATCTTTGTTTTAGGTCTTATCTGCCAGGAAGTTCATTTTTGATTAATCAGCCCCTTCCTTCCTTCCTTCCTTCCTTCCTTCCTTCCTTCCTTCCTTCCTTCCTTCCTTTCTCTCTCTCTCTCTTTCTTTCTTTCCTTCTTCCCTCCCTCCCTTCTTTCTTCCTTTCCTTTCCTTCCTCTCTTTATTTCTTTCTTTCGAAATTATAATTTGTAATTTATAATTTTAGAACAAACCAGTGCTGTTGCAGTATTTTTGGAGTAAAAAGCACTTTGAGGGACACCCTGGGTGGCTCAGTCCTTAAGTGGCTTAGATCATGATCCCAGGATCCTGGGATCGAGCCCCTCATCGGGCACCCTGCTTATGTTCCATCACTCTCTGTGTCTCTCTCTATCAAGTAAATAAATAAAATTTAAAATTTTTTAAAGGCACTTTGATTAATCTGAAATTCATGGGCAATATACTTCAGGCCAAATTTGAAAATGATTGCTTTGAGATTCAATGAAGTTCATTTCTCTTGATTTTAAAATGCAAGGTTTACTTACTAATTTTCAGGCTTAGTGCTATATATTCTTATTAGAAACACATTCATGTTATTTAACTTTAAAAAAAGAGAGAGAGAGAGAGAGAGAGAATCCTAAAGATTGGCTGGTCTTTTAGAAATAGCATGTGTTGCAGTGGATGTATATCATCCGGTCTTCTGTGGAAGTTATTTGTATGTTATTTATTTTAACTAACAGTTCCACTTCCAGGGGAATTCTCTACGTGGGAGTGTGTTTTCTGTGGGTGATTATTTACACCAACAAAAGTGGCACATTGTTAATTGTTTATATTCTAAAAATTTGTTTTGAATTTATCCTTGGAAAGTAAATGCTTGATCTCCTTAGAGTTCAGATAATCTCATGATAGTGAAGAATTGAAGTAGAGCAATTTTGATTTCCACCTCTTGTAAGTCTGATTAAGCACCTTGAGGTATCTTGGAGGGGACAGGAACTCAGTATAACCCTGGGTAAGCCATTCCTGAGCTAGGTGGGAGCTCGATAGCAGTAGGCTTCAGCTGCATATTGGTCAGTGAGCTTCACTCTCACAGCCACAGAAAGCACATCAGAAAAACCTCTGTCACGGTTCATAGATTACGAATTCAGCCTGAAAAGTCCCGCTAAAACCAGGAAAACAGTGAGAAAGCTCAGGGACTGTCGGTGGTGCCTTCTTTTTAGTGGAGTCCTAGCAGCAAAGAATTAAAGGACACTTTATGCAGCTCTTGATACTGACAAATAAGAGTTTTCTCTTGCTAGAATATCTCCCAGTTCTTGTTCTCACAAAAGCACAAAAACAGAGACAGTATCAGAAAAGAGATGAAAGGGAGACATTTTAGGAGAACATGAAAATGGCCCTGGCAAGCAGTACACAAAACAATAAAGTGCCTCTTGTAAAGGGTAAATTTTAATAACTTAAAAACATGATCTGATTTACCTTGTAAATTAAGGTATAGACATTTTACAATAAGCTAACATTTTAAGTCATTTCCATCTCAAAACTCTGAGAACAATCCATAAGTAGGTGTTATATGTGTGTGTGTGTGTATATATACACACACACATATGTGTATATGTTTCCACATACATAAGACTTCTGTTTTATAGAATTGAAAACTGAAGCTTAACATATAGCACAGTTCCCCTGCAGTAAATGGTATATTTCGCCCAGCCCCATCTTTCTTAACCACTGTACTCTGTTTGTTTGTACCTTTGTATAATTTACTTAATTATATCAGATCATGTTTTTAAGTTATTAGGGAGAATGTGGATCTTAGAGATAGAGTTACAAACAGCTCCACCTATTTCAAGGTGATCTTAAACATGTGGAAACCACTGTTGGTTACAAAATTAGTGGTTTCAGCCTCCTCTACAGATGGATGAGCTACCAGTGTAATACCTGCAGGAGTAACTGTCACTCAAAGCATCCAAAGACAACACCACAATTGCTGAGAAACACTCTGTCTTGAGAAGTACAGTGTTAAAACTTGATCTTGAAGAGTTTTTTGGTTTTGCTTTTATTTTCAGTCCTTTTACATAATTTTCAAATAATGTGTAGGCAAAAAGTCCCAAGAGCCATAAAGGTCCTATGAACATAGTATTTCACGCAGAGACATTTTCATTATTTTTTGTGTACGTCAGATTGAAAAAGATTGAAATGAAGTATTGTCCATTAAGTTTCTTTTTTTTTTTTTTTAAGTAGGTTTTTACATCCTTGGGAAAGCTTATGGCTTTGCTACTTTAAAGCTTATTTCAAGTGTGACTAATTCCATGTTAAAAATAAATATTCACTTAAAGAAAAACACTAAGCATTATCAAATAAACTCAGTGCATTTGAGGAAAATTCACCTTGACAAGATATGTGTGTGCATCTTGGAATATGTTCTTTTAGGAAACCACCTTTTCTTTCTTTCTACAATGAAGGACTTAACTCATATGCTTGGTTTAACTGGATTTTGTAATATAAATGATCAACTATGTTCTTTTGATAATCATTTTGATTCTGTTTTGTTCTGTATGAGAGGCCCCTTGCCATATGCTAGGTTTTAAGTTCTGCAGTCTTCATGTGGGGCATGTTAAAGTAGTATATTATATATGGGTTTGAAATTTGTAGCAAGCTAAATGAAACTTGTTTTGTCATTGAAATTATATCAAGTCAAAATATCCAACTCCAGCTTTGAGTTATACCAACTCAAAGTATCATTTCCTGTGACCAGGTTTTTTTTTTTTTTTTTTTTTTTTAGTTATAATATTTAAGATGTTACTTTATGAAATTGTGGAACTTTAAATCTGCAAGGACCTTAGAGGTCATACCTTCTATACAGATGAGTAAACCGAGATCTTAATGTGTGAAGGGACTCTTCCAAGGTTGCTTCAGTTTCACTTAGGGTTGAAACTCAGTCCAGAACCCTTTCTATTCCACTGCCTTTTTAGACCTGGCTGAGGTAAAGAAATTAAAAAGAAAAAGAAAGGACAAAAGGAAAGGAGGGCTCAATATTCTGTGGATTGGTCTATAGCATGATGTGAAATTGATTAGTCTTGGAATATAGCAGTTTAGAGGTTTGGCTTCTTTTTTTGCCTTTACTAATTTTGGTCTTGTTTTCCTCTTGAATAAAAATGATTTCTGCAGTGTTTTATGTACCTCGCCTATTTCTGTGTTTTGTTTCTGATGGGAAAATGAAGCTTATTTTTAAATCTTTATTCTCCAGAGTTCAGATCATTATAAACAGGTAGCTGTGTTTAATGATAAAATTGTAGATCCCTACACAGCTGCCTAGAAGCCGTTACTCCATACTGCAGGCCTGCTACATGATGAAGCTGTGCTTCTGCTTAGTCTTAGGTCCCAAAGCAAACTGTTGATTTTCTCAAGCATGGTTTTCAGCTTACTAGAAGTTATAGATAGCAGAAAAACTCAAGATGATAGGTATGGGATATAGCCTGTAAGCAATGTTCATACTGTTTAAGTGGTGTTTTATATCTTTAAGAACTCGATCCAAGAAGAAACAACCATACTTTAGAAAGTACATCATATTTCCAATTACTAATATGAAAATATATAACTTTTTGATGACTCATTCATTATAATTTATATAATAATATTCTAACAGTCTATATAATAAACTCGTGGGCTTTGCGTTATCTTTTTAAATTATATTTAAGTGATTAAATTAAGAAATCTGTTTTCAGAGGGAAACAGGGAGAGCTACTGCATTATTTTCTGGTCTTTGTTTTTAAAAGTTATGTTTAATGTTACCATGAGAGCCAAGAAGTGGTGGTTAATTTCTTAGGTCCCATTTCTTTAAATCTTGACTTAGGAAAAAGATAACAAGGTTTGACTGAAATAAGGTGCTATCAAATCCTCTTGCAAAGAAGGAAACCTCACCTCATTAAAATTTTCCAGGACTTTTGTCATTGGTTAACTAACTGCCTATGGGAAAATTTTTATTCTTGGAAAGAAGTTCAAAAGTTAATCATTCACCAGTGGTTAGTAAAGAAAGAAAGAAGAGCAGAATCTATAGCTTGCTTTTTGTTTTTTTAGGGCCTCTTCACAATTTGTACAATGTGTAGTACTAGGAAGAACCCTAATAAACTTTGTTTAAATAATGTAAGTAATTAAAATGCTTCACATCTTCCATTTTTCTCTGTCTCAAAACACTCATTCTGGGGGTTCCTGGCTGGCTTAGTTGGTGGAGTATACAGCTCTTGATGTCAAGGGTCCAGAGCTGGACTTAGAACTTACTTACAAAATAAAATAAATAAAATAACATACCCATTCTGTGTCTCAGTATGCCTACCCCAAAGTTTCTTATGATTAATTTATCTGTCATACTACTTGAATTCCTTTTGTTTTTCTCTTATGATACATTGCCCAGGAGTCCTTACACTGCCTGAAATCTTTACCAATAATTATAAGCATCCTAGCAAACATTTTCTGAGGAAGCCCTTCTTCATGTAGAATAATTGACCAAATGAGTTTAGCCAGCTCACTAAATAAAGAGCTACAATTTTTACCACATACCACATTGTCACCATGAAAGTAAATTCAAAAATCAAATGTTGGCCCCTGGGGATAAAAATATAAAAAAAAAAAAAAAAGAAAAACAAAAGGCATATGAATAAAGATTTTAGTGACCTAAAAAAAAAAAAAATAAAATGTTGGGTCCTCTTTCTTTTGTAACTAGTTGTATCAATTTAGGTAGGCTAAATTGCAATAGTAAATGATCCCAAATTATATGATGGCTAAACACGATAGATGTTTATTTTCCTTCTTACCCAGTTGTCCAAGGCAGATATTCCTGGTGAGCAAGTTGCTTTTCTCTATGAAGAAAAATAGTAGCCTATTTCCATTTTGTGACTTTAACAAACCCATGGATACCTTGATTTTCTGTATGTGGCTTATAAAAGGAGAAAAGGAGCTTGGTGGGCATGGGGGAGAGGGAGCTTCAAAAGCTTGACGAGGAAATGGCGTACATTCCTTCCCCTCACATTCAGTTAGCATCTAGCTGCAAGTGAGGCTGAGAAACAGTGTCTGGCTATTTCCAGCAACACCCCTGTTAACTCTAAGTTAATGCCACCTGTTTTCTCTTTACTCATTTTGATGAGGTTACTAGAAATAAAAGTATGTACGTAATTTTCTTATATTTCTCTTGGACAGTACCCACCCCAAACTTTTCCCTCAAACTAATGATGGTATAACTGAAGTCTGAACACCTTTACCCTATCTAGTCAGAATGGATGAAAGTGGTCGGGCCAGATTTGTTAGAACTAGTTGAATAAAAACTATTTCCTCTTAAACTTACATGGATGAACATGAGTTGATGAGTGATTGTGATACTATATATAGCAAAGCCTTGGTGATTCTCAAGGGAAACTATAATTAGTACCTGAATTAAAACATGTTTTAAAAGAATTGCATTTTATTTGCTTCCAGGAATATATACTAATACAAACTCAGCAAGATGCTGCTCAGTAAAACAGGTCACACAGTATTAGAAAGAGAATAAGTTTTAGGGTCTTAGTGGATTTAACATTAAATTCAAGTCCCTATTTTAGCTGAATGACTCTCTTCAGTTTAGCTAACTTCTCTAAAACCCATCTCTAAAATGAGATTAATAATGTCCACCTACTAAGGTATGTCATAGGGTTATGTGAAATAATGTAAGTGAAGTTTCTGGCCTATATACAGTTCCCTGGGATACATACTTTGAGGCAGACATTAACTTGTAGGAAGTTTACTAGGGAGTAGAATCCAAATCATACCAGGGAGGTAGGGGGGGGGGGGTGGCGGGTATTGAGGGCATGCTGGGGAAGAGAGAGGAAGAGAAGTTGGACTGTGATGCCATCTCATAAAGGCCTCCGTGGACCCTTGAGGGAGCTCTGAAACCGAGAGGTAGCTGTTCAGGACTGTCCTGCAGTGGGGTGAAGGAGCCAGGCTGCCATAGACTCATCATCAGATCCAGGTCATCCCTTCCTCGGGGCAGTTCTCAATGAGGGCTAACAGGTGAGGCTGGATGTGTCCTTCCTTCCTGAAAGGGTGTCTGGGCAGCCTAGCAGCGTTTCCATTCAGGAATGTTCATTACCTCTTCCCTCCTGTTACAAAGCTTGCTTTACAATAGAAAAATATGCTATTGTGTTGTATGAAGTTAACTATAATTAATTTAACCATTTGAGTTTTTTCCTATGCCTTCCCCTTACAATAACATTTTTTAGTTCATCGCCTGGAGCGTATGTGTAAGAGCTTTTCTAGAGTATAGTCCTGGGAGAAGAATTGCCAGGTCATAAGGTAGTCAGACTCAGTTTTGTAAGATAATGCCACATTTTCCAGATTGTATATATGGAGGGAAGAGCTAGACACATAGGATGGGGCCCCAGAAAATTTTAACAGTGATTATTATATTTCACATAATGGAGTAGAGGGCTAATGCGTGTTTCTTTCATTGTTATGTTTATTTTGCAAACTATTGCATGTATTATTTTCTGTCTATCAATTATTACATAATAAAAATGCCCCCTAAATGGGAGTAGGTAGTTTTTCACAGTTCTATGAAAGTACATGGAAGAGGTCCTGCAGTTTGTTTCTAAGGTACTTGGTACCTTAACCACTTCAGTTTCTAACATATTATGGAGGGAGGCATTAAAGATGTTATCTTGTTACTCTTTTACCTCATGCTTGCACTTTCCTTTCTGTGAGGCTGATTTGGTGCTGTCAGGTATCAATGTTGTTGTGTCTTCAGCTTCCTCTAAGAGTTACTAAGATTTAATTTAGATTGTCAGCCTTCACCTAGTCAGCCCAAGTTGTAATCTCATTATCACTGTAGTATTAGCTCTTATCAGCCTTTGTTGCTGCTTTTTGTAAAGAAGCTTTTTCCTTCTACTGGAGATCTTTACTCTTCTTAGGTGTAGTCTTATCCCTAGAAAATTTGAGAATTGCAAATCATAGCTCTGGTCCTTTTTTCATGCTATTTGTCTTAGATTCTCTGTTTCCATTTATTGGTTCCCTTTAACATTAAAATGTGTATTGGATTGTTTTTCGCGCACCTTGGTGGCTCAGTCAGTTAAGTGTCTGCCTTCTTGAGCCACTAGGAGGTGGTCTTGCTTGGCTTAGGAGTCTACTTCTCCCTCTGCCCCTCACCCACCACTTGTGCTTGTATGGGCATATGCACTCTTCCCTCTCTCTCAACTGAGTACATTCTTATAAATAAATAAATAAAATGTATATTGGATTTTTAAAAATTTTTAAATATTTTTTATAAACATATAATATATTTTTGGATTGTTTTTAATATCTAAGAGTTAGTAGTATTTTGGGAGGGGGTGGTATAGATTTCCACATACTTGGCCAGCTCTAAGGATCCCTTGAATGTTTACTGCTGACCTGAAAACCATTTCATTTATCAGAATAATCTGAATTTATTATCTAAGAAGAAGTGAAAGAGCTTTCATCTGGAAAAATAAACTCACTTTTTAATTATTTTGAGCTCTGTAGCATATTTTCCCAAGAGACTTCACTATAGTGGTGGGAACAGGTGAGCTGAGTTGGCTGGTGGGGTGGGAAGTGTGGGTAGCTGTTTAAGGCTTGGGAACAAGAATGTTTTATTAATGATTATTTACTATTTGTGGCCCAGGCTTGAATAGGTGCCAGAATCTTTTTAATCTTTGTTACTGAAGAGAAACTCTGGATTGAGCTGCTTTATTGTTTGTTTCATGAAACTCCAACAGGAATATTTTTAGATTTAAAAAATCAAGTCTTTCAGAGCATCAGGATCTAGCTTCACTACTCAGTTATCACAAATAGATCTTTTACATATCAGGTGCTATGCTATGTCCTTCATCTGTGTTTCTACTCCACCATCTTCCATAGTGCCGTTGTAAAAACCATGATTGTTTGTTGACCACCACCACCACCCCCCCAAAAAAGAAAAAGGAAACTGATGCTTGATAAGGATAAAAGAACTTTTTGGAAGGTCATCAGGTAACTCACAAAATGGAGGGGGGAGATTATTTGAGAATTGTGGAAAGTAGACTCTATCCAAGGAAGGTTGACAGCAGAAAAAAATGCCAAGTTGCTTCCATGATAAAAGTGCTGTCAGGACCCTGCAGCTGCCACGAGGAGTATGACACTGATGCTCTTTCATTGCCACTGAGTCTTTATGTCAATCCCTTGGGAGCACCAGGTGGTCAAACTTAGGTCACATGGTCTTTGCTACCAGCTTACAGCGACAGAGACTGCCTGTAACCCTACTTCTGGGCCACAGTAGGGGTTTCCCCTAAATGAGTGATGTTGATGAATAGCCTAAAATCAGCAAATGTATATTGAGTTGTTTGCCTTGTTATTCACTGATACTTAGAGAATTCTAGTAACTTACCCAAAGTCCTATATATCAGTCAGTGATGAAGCCAAGGCATAGACTGCAGTCTATTTTGGCTCATATCTTTATACCTTACTGCTATTAACTGTGTAGAAGCCACATGTATAGTCTTGTCCACACTTTGAATGAAGCATAGTAGAAATCTGTTGGTTTGTTTAGTTGGTTGTTTTGCTTTGGTTTTTGAAGGTTGTACATTTCCAGCTGATCTGGTTCTATTAGAAGAATCTGGTTCAGTTTGAGAAGTTGATCATTGGCTACTCTATGATATGGATAGTCTAGTCTTTACCTACTCCTGAATTTGCTCAGAGATTTCTCTAAACCCTTCAGGCATTCACTTGAGGGTAAACTCATACCAGTCCTCTGTCCCACCTGAACCTCCCACCCCTAGAAATGACTTTCTGAAGCTCCAGAGCTCAACTTGGGTTTTATGGGACTTTGAATATTTCCCAAACTCTGTGTTCCATTCTGTTGTTTGATTGGAATTGCTGATTGAAACATTAAAATAATATCCATGTAGTCTGAGCAGTTTGGCTCAGAAAATAAAAGCCACAGATAGATTTGGAAACAGAAAATGTTAATAGTTAACATTTTCAATGTTAATTGAAATTAATAATTTTTGCAGTTCCTTTTTTGACTGATATAACTAGGCTCCTGCTATTATGCTACAGTTACTTAGACTGTTGGTCCCTCTCCTTCCTCTTTATCCTTTAGATTCCATTTCATCATCAGCTTTCTCAGGGAAGCCATCCTAGACTTCTTAAGACCAGCTCAGAACGTGATGGAAACTTTCAGAGAACCTTGTGCTTCTTCTCAAGTCAGTGGCACAGTTACTGTTTCCCATTTGCTTGTGGGGTTATTTGATTATTTACTAGTTAATGATTCTGGGGGTAGTATCTAGCTCCATGTGGACTCAGTAGGAGCAGGAACCTCTCTGGTTTTGTTAATATTCTGTTCCTAGTGCCTAACGTAGTGAATGAAGGAAATTATAGTGGTGAATAGAATTAAACAAGGTCTTTTGTCTTTTGCATGATAGAGCTTACAGTTATTCTTATGTAACACCATTCTGATGAAATAATATAACTTGAAATTATTAAAGACTGATAGAAACTGATAATGTGACCCAAACTACCAAGCAAACTAATCAAATGGGAAATGAAATTCTGTGGTTTGTAAGGATTTTCTGAAAGAGGCAACAAAAAGTGATGCTCTCTCTAGACAAATCCTGTTAGTTGTTGGTTTGGTTTTTTGTTTGTTTTGTTTTGGGGAAAAAAAAAAAAGAAAGTAAAGTCATGTACTTAGCATGTAATTAACATTATTTTTTACTCAGAGAATAGTTTGTCTTTGGTGTGAAGCTCTGCAAGGGCAGTGAACCTATTTTCTTTTCTCTCAGACCCTGTGCCTGGCATGTGTAAGGCATTTAGGGAATATTTTTTGAATTAATACTAAGTGTTATAAAGAGATTAATGTGGATGGGCTTATTGGATTAGCTTCTAGAACAGAATATTTTCTCAGCACTTAAACTATCTCATCTATAATTATTGGTTTAATTCCATTTTTTAGGACTCTAAAATCATAACCATTTCAGCACTTGAGTTTTGTGTGTATTTTGGAGCAGAATGAAGACTACTGTCTTGTAGCACAGAAAGAAGAATTTATAGTGTCTCAGGTACACATGATAGGCTTTTCTGGCATCCTAGAAGGCCTGAGCTGAACATATAAAATTATGTCTTATGAACACATGGATGAAGTCTTCCTTCTATATTTTCCTATTCCTCTAAAGAGCAAATCTAATATTTGACCCTGTCTTAAATGTCTTATATCACTGGATTTGGTTTTATGAGGGAAAAATGATGTTTTTTTCAAGTTTGGAACTATTTCACGCTTACAGGGTGTTCCCCCCCCCCTCAAGAATGTTATTTAATTTTAAATGTAAGAAGGTTCTATTTAAAGATTTTTTTTCCCCATCCTGTTGCTTTGTATGAGGAACAGATGGAACTAAAGCATGTGATAATAGAGGCAAGATTGAGGGCTGCTACAGTGAGGTAATATGTCTCCATAGGTTGAACAAGTCATAGGAATTTTGACTTCCAACTGCGGATTACTGAAGACAGTGGCTATTCACTAAAATTAAACTGATTTTACTTTTTTAAATAATGAATTATTGACCCAAAGAAATCTGTAGCCCCAGTGATAGACAAAACTTCTCACTTTTGTGCATAACTGAGATGTGTAAAGATAAGCATTATCAGATCTTTAGGAAAAGGGACAGTGGACAAAGGGAAGGGGCTGTGAAACCTGCTGAGAGTGAAGAGGTAAAGGGAGCAGAGTGCAGATTCAGTGTCTATTTGTGGAGAAATTGTCTGGGTCCCAATTTGGAAAATAGTCTTGAGGTATGTCCAGTCCATTAAAGTACTAGCCTGGTGACACATGGCAACAGAAGTTCAGACTGTCGGCACAGATGTCAGGCAGGTGAGCCTGCATGAGGCTTCATGTGTTTGGACCACCTGTGGATCAGGACTTAGTCTGGTGTAGAGCACTAGAAGAATCCAGGCTAATCGCCCTTTGCTAGGGTTCAAAATGGGTCCTCAGATTGGAACAGTATCAAAATTATGGGAAGGCCTGAAAGAAGACAGGAAAATAAAGCAGGAATATCAAATGTATCTTTTTATCAAATGTATCTTTTATTATTTGAAATCCTTTGTTGTTTTTATGTATTCTCAATGACTACATTGTCCTCTAGGAAGTTATTTGCAATCATGTGGTTATATAGAAAGGAATAGCACCCAGAGAATGGGAGGATACATACCTTACTCCTGCCACATGAGGAGCAGGAAGCTGTCACTCATTTTCTGGGACCCTAGGAGTAGTTCCTAAACTATTGGCAGAGTTGATTTTTTCAAGTCTTCCCTATAGTTATTATAAGAGTGGCTGGCTTCCATTTCATTTCTGGAGTCAGTCTTCTTGTAGTGAGTTTTCCATTTCAAGGTAACCATTTCAAGCCTTATTGCAGTCTGAAAAAAGGAATGCGTGGCCGTGGAATCTTTAGCTTTCAAGATGCAAACAGCATTGGGCACCTAGGTGGCTCAGTGGGTTAAGCCTCTGCCTTTAGCTCAAGTCATAGTCTCGGGATCCTGGGATCGAGCCCTGCATTGGGCTCTCTGCTCAGCAGGGAGCCTGCTTCCCCATCTCTCTCTGTCTGCCTCTCTGCCTACTTGTGATTTCTCTCTTTGTCAAAGAAATAAATAATTTTTTTAAGATTTTATTTATTTTTTTGACAGAGAGAGATCACAAGTAGGCAGAGAGTCAGGCAGAGAAAGAGAGGAAGGGAACCAGGCTCCCTGCCGAGCAGAGAGCCCAATGTGGGGCTCGATCCCAGGACCCCGGGATCATGACCTGAGCCGAAGGCAGAGGCTTTAACCCACTGAGCCACCCAGGCGCCCCAAAGAAATAAATAATTCTTAAAAAAAAAAAGAAAAGAAACTAACAGCAAAACAGCTTCTTTTAGATATTAGGAAACCTGGACACAAGTCTCAGTTCTGTCACTTAGCAGTTATGAGAACCTGGACAAGTCACTTCATGTTTCTGGGTCTCAGAAATCTCCACCTGTGAATGAAGAGATTGAGGTGATTTTTTTCCTAAGGTCCCTTCCAGCTTTATCAATGAGATTAAATCCAAAATGGCCTAGAAGAAAACCACTCATTAGCACCTTTATGACAATAGCACTAGCACCGATATTGAAGATGTGGGGCCACGTGACAATCATGGCCAGAGAGTCTCAGTGAGCACCTGACCTCGACTCCCAGATCAGCATTCTGTCACTTTACTCTCTATTATACAAAACCCTGTGTTCTAAAGAACCTAGGGAAAGCCATGAGATCTTTTTATATTAGTGAATGTTACATCCACCATTCTGTTCTGAAAATAAAGTGAGCTGGTTTCCTCTTGCCATCTCTCCCCTCTCCTAGCCCTCTGTCTATCATGTTGTTAATTGTACCTCTGGGCAGTTGGTATTTATTTATTTATTTTAATTTTTTTTTAAGATTTCATTTATTTATTTGACAGAGAGAGAGATCACAAGTAGGCAAAGAGACAGGCAGAGAGAGAGGAGGAAGCAGGCTCCCTGCTGAGCAGAGAGCCTGGATGCGGGGCTTGATCCCAGGACCCTGAGATCATGACCTGAGCTGAAGGCAGAGGCTTAACCCACTGAGCCAGCCCTTGGGCAGTTGGTATTTAGAATTCATTACCACTTTGGCTTCTCTCCAGAGCTCATCACTCAGTCTTTACCTTTCTCTGCTTGTGGTTTCCATGACATTTTCTTAGAAGGGAAAGAAGCATCTGCCTGGATACCATTGGTCTTCTCTATCTCATTTGGGGTCTACAGTCTTCAGTTCATTGATCTTTCGAAGGTATTCACCATTATAAAGATGGTAAAAGAATTTCCTGTTTTTTCTAACCCTTACCCACAACTGACTGTGAGCTGCCTAAAGTTAGGGGACTCATGCTGATGTTGTGTTTATATATCCCCAGCACCTGGTAGGCACACATGAACAAAATATTAAATTGGATTAGTTTCTCTGGGACTCTGCCTGTGGGAAGGCTTAGAGAGTTTTCCTGCTAACCTTTAATTGGGACACTTTTTTAGCAGCCTTTTAGGGTTTATGTACTAAATAGTATCCTAAGTCAGAGAAAGCATCAGAGGGTGAAGTATCAATTTGCAGACTTTTAGTTAACTAATTTGCATAATTAAATTTCCCTTACAATTTCTGTTTCATATGAAAGTCACCTTTATTTTCTGTGAAAGCTTTTATGGAAAGTTATTTTGAACTTCTAAATAGCTGCTGCTCTCCAGGAGGCCTGCCTTTATATTATAGCAAGCAGGCTCTCTGTGCATGGGCTGGCTGAAGTCTAAGGACAGTCAAGCCCACTCAGAGCAGGATGCGGCAGCACAGGATGTTCTGTTAAGTCTTTGAAGTGATTCATACTGAATCTACTTGTGACCCCACAAATACCTAACATGACGACTGTGAGAGATATGAAATAAATGTAGGAAAAGGAAAATAAGACTTGTTCAGAAAACAGTTGGAAAATTATATTGTTTAAATACTATTTAAGATGTGGAATATGACAGGCACATTCACTGCATCTTGATTTATGGTAGCAAAGACTGTAAACTAAATGTCCAATAATAAGACCCTGATAACATATGATATTTCACCACACTGGAATACTATGCAGCTGTTAACAAGAGTGAGGTAGCTTTGTGCTGATGTAGAAAGATCTTGAAAAGAGAAAAAAGCAGGAAACAAAAAGAATATATATCATGCCCATAAGATAGAAAAGGAAACAAGATACACACACTCACACATATAGTGTATATGGATGGATGATCTCTGGAAGGATGCATGGGAAGCTGTCAGTAGTGCTTTTTTCTGGGCAGAGGACTGGGAAACTGGTGTGGGAGGGAACTTAAATTTCACTGCATACTCTTTTGTACCATTAGGAAAGAAATTAAGTGTGTATTAACTGTATTCATTTTTCAGAAAAAAAATGTGAATTTTCTTTGAAAGTTTAACAATATGAAATGCAGTAGAGAAGGGAAGCTTACTATATATTAAGGAGTTCAGTTATTTAACAAATAGTCATTGAGCTCCTGCTCTCTACCAGCACTGTGGTAAGCTCTGAGGGGCAGATGACTTCAGATAGCAGTGAGCACCATAAAAATCAGGAAGATAGCAGTTATGATACAGAATGAATGGGGGTGGAGAGTAGGGGCTCTTTTAGGAAAGTGACAGAGAAATTCTCTGGGAACAAGTAGCACCTGAGCTGAACTCTGAATGATGAGAAGAAGCCAGCTCTGTAGAGGATCAGGGTAGAGCAGCAGAGTTTCAGGTGGGAGGACAGCAAATAGGAAGTAATTCAGGAGAGCTACAGTAAGGAGCTGAGCTTGTGTTTTATATATGGGTTGAATGAAAGCTACAGTCCACTGTATTACAGTGGAATGGAGAGACAGGGCTGACTGAAGGAAAGAGTGGTATTGGGAAGTGGTGAGAATTAAGTTTAGGTCAATAGGATGAGGCCACACCACTGATCCTGAATGCTAGGGATCCTGCCAGCTTCTCCACGTATCTCTTGGTGGATGTGCTCAGATATGTTATAGGCATTGTCTGTTGTTAATTCTTAGAGTACTAGAAGTGTTGCAGTGGTTCTGTTCACTCTGTCCAGATACAGGCTTCGAACAGAAAATATAAGGGAGGCACAGGAGGAGATTTTTCTTTCTCTAACTTGCAGAAAGATTTACTAGGTTTATAAAGGAAACAGCCGATGTAAACAGCCATAGTTTGTGGAAGACAGTGTGATTAGTGGTATGGTTTAAAGTGAGGATTTGAATGCTGGCTCTGTGCTAGCTTCCTGAACTGACCTCGCTCATCTGTATGTAAAGTAATAGGGATTGTAGTGTCACTTCAACCCACTTCACAAAATTGTCAAGTTGAGAATCAAAATGAGGTAACGAATGTTGCTTCTACAAAGTATAAGGTGGTAAACAGATGAAAATTACTTATATAATGACATTATAGGAGTAGTAGTGTCAGTTGGGCAGTCTGTGGGTAAAGATAGAATATTTCTGCTAAAAAGAAATCAAGTTATGTATCAGAGTCCATTTCTATACGTACTAGCACATGGTTTTCATTCTTTTATGGAACCTTTTTGGTGGAGAAAAGGAAATTCAGTTCATCAGGTGACATATTCTAACTCCTTATTTATGGTGACCAGCAAATATCCAAAAAACCTGTTTCTTTTAAATTAGTGCTTTGTATTTCTAACCATGCTGAGGTGGGGGCTCTGTCTTTTACACAGTACTTTATGAATTTTTACCTTTCCCCTGCTAGTAGTTCCTTCATGGGTTCTTCTACCTCAGGCTTACTTGTGTTAAGTGAAAAAATTTGCCTGTATAATCATCATACTTAAATTTGAATTGTGTATATTTAAATGGTTAACTTTATCATAATACTATAACACTTCTTTTTATGCCTTTGGAACATGTAAAGTCACTACTTTTTTTTTTTCTCTTTAATTTTGCTTTAAAGAACAGTTACGCAATAGCTTCAAATTACCTAGGAAGAGAGGAAATTTTACCACAAAGTAGCCAAAATGATGTTATAAACTCTAAAATCAATTAATTCTTATTAATTGCTCTCATCTATTATTATTTTAGACAATAGTCTATCAAAAATTAATTTCTCTTTCCATTTATAATAGTTGAAGTATCAAATACTTCAGGGATAAGAGGTGGAAAGTAAAGAAGTCTCCAGGAGGCTGGGAGGAAGCCTCTGACCTAAGGGTGAAATAAAGCCCCAAGTCCAAATATCACTTGACAATGAACAAAACAAAACAGCCTGAACACCTTCTTTTTTTTTTTTTTTAAAGATTTTTATTTATTTATTTGACAGAGAGAGATCACAAGTAGCCAAGAGGCAGGCAGAGAGAGGCAGGCAGAGAGAGAGGAAGGCAAGCATGCTCCCTGCCAAGCAGAGAGCCTGATGCAGGGCTCAATCCCAGGACCCCAGGATCATGACCTGAGCCGAAGGCAGAGATTTAACCCACTGAGCCACCCTGCCTGAACACCTTCTTAAGCAGTTCTCAGGCACATCAGTATTTTGCTATATACTGTATAAAATTTGTAATCCTGAGTCATCAAGGAAAAATTCTGACTTGAGGATTAGATCAGTTGAGGCACCACTCTCTTCCTAGATTATCATTTTATAAACTATTTTAAAATTTTGTTTTTTGTATTAACGCTAAACTACTTTATCTAGAAGTTATCTGGCTGACCCTCTCTCCACCCCTGAGATGCCAGATACTCTCCACCCCTGAGATGCCAGATAAATGAGGCATTGCAATCAGGAGTATTATACTTAAAACTGACTTTGTATGTCAGGAACTAAAACTATCTGGTCTTTTAATAATCTCCAGTTTGTAATTCAAACTCAAAAGGTTGCATGTGTTCTTGTTCACTGATATCATTTACAGCTCTTGGAAAATCTTATTGCTTTTTATTGATTGGAATTGGTTTTATTGGTCTTACTCTAGGCCATACGCAAAATCAGCATGTGCTAACTGGCCAATTTTTTTTTTTAACTTTTTAGCATGAAAGGAAGGTAGCATAATCTCTTTTTTATTCTGAATTTTTCATACAACCTGACACAATTCCTGTCAAAATATCTGACTAAGTTCTGAGTACTAACTAAGTACTAAGGTGATTTTAAACATTTAATTCATCTGAAGGCAATTCAGTTTAAATTACTGTTAAACAATGTGTGACCTGGAACAGGAAAGAGAGGAAAATAAATGATCTTTGGAGATGCCTTTGTGGCTGCCATCCTTTTTACTGGCCTGTAATTGATGAGCCTTTTGATTTCCATCCTCCCCCCCCCACCCTTTGGAGATTTATCTGTTCCCACCCCACATGGTGCCTCACAGATTACTTGAGACTTTTATTTGTGGTACCTCTATTTTGTTGTTGACATTAATGAGCTTGCTGCACAATATCACAAGAGAAATGGTGTTGCTATTTGGAATGTTAATGAATAGCTTGCCTGGCCAATTGCCATTTGTTCCAGTGTGTGAATATGGAGAGAGAGAGAGAGAGGGAGAGGAAGAAGGAGGGAGTGTGTGTGTGTGTGTGTGTGTGTAAAAGAGAGACGAGTAGCAGGGGTGGGATTGCATTTTTTTCCTCTTCCCAGCCAGTGACGTGAGCCGTGCCTGGAACAATCAGGCTCGCTGCAAACAGGGTAGTTGAAGATGCTGGGGGAGGCAGCCTGGTGTTTCTTAAGCTAACGCGGATCTCGGCTCTCTGAGCTGCTCAGGCACAACCCGACAGAGCTCCTTCAGCATTAGAATCTTTCAGTGGTTGGAAAGTGCCTTTTTATTTCTCCAAACCTCTTCCCCTGTCAACCTGCAAAATGATTGGAGTGAATAGTGTTCAGAGTACCAGCAAGGTGCGGGTGAGGACCTCAGGTTCCGTGAAATACTCCCGGGAGGATTCTATCCGGCGGCAGTCCCACCGGTCAAAGTCTATGAAAATTTCTAACTCCTCAGAGTTTTCTGCTAAGGATACCAAGGTAAAGAAATACTATATTAAACTGTATTAAAAATTTGATACAGTCTTTGCCAGTGTCTAACGTGCAGTGACAGAATGAGAAGGTAAGATATATAAAATGGCTCTAAGATAATCAGGTGAGATCCGATGAAAGGGATGGTATCTGAACTCCAGATATAAAGATTGCTGTGGCATGGGTCAGTTTTATAAAGAGCCCGTTTATGGAAGAGAAGGGTGAGGCAATGTTCAGAATGAGATGGTTGTGGAAAAATGTTGGTTGGCACATTGATCTTGTTTTTAGTCTCAGAAAGGTTGCTTTGACAAATGATTTGTCAGTGCAGTGTATTTTTAGAACATCAGGAATACAGAGGCATTGTGTATGATTTTATCATTCGGTTAGTTCTCTTGCCTCTCCACCCCTGCTGTGCCCACAATAGATGAAACTGCTGTGCAACAGTGACCTGGTCTTATTTAGCTACATTCTTGCCTTGTACAGAGTCAATAGTCTCAGGTATATGTAATTGGGAAGATTATCTTCTTTCATGTTTCTTATACATATGTGTGCTGGCTGTGCTGCCATTAATCACTTGTCTTTTTGCGACATCTGTAGGATAATATTATCTCTGTTCATATGAAATGTGAAGGGAGTGATTACGTAGTGAAATGGGCATTTTACTACATGCAACATATTCTTGAGATTCTTCCCACCACCATCTGTGTGAGCAGGGTACTCAGAAACACTCCCACTCCACAGGTTTAAAAATGGAATAATAGAATCATAGGATCACAGAACTCTTAAGGCTGGAGATGTAGATGATTATGGTGGAGATTTCAGAGGTTTGATAATGCACAGAAAAAGCTTCAGGAGGTAGATCTCAGTGTCCTTTCTGTCTTCTCACAAGTTACACATCCAGACTCAATGAGAGTGACATTAGGCTCTCACCCTCCCACCTTTCACCTTCCCTTCTATGGCATTTACACTGTGGAAAGACTTTGGCAGTAACAGGTTCCCTTAAAAGTATGGCAGGGGTGGGGATGGAGGGGGCAAAATACCTTAATGTCACTTTAAGGAACATGTTTGCTTTCTATCCACCCCCTTAGATTATGACACAGTGGGATCTAACCCCTTCCATCATTAGCAGATTTCCTAGCTAGAATGTCCTCAGATGTAGCTCTTTCCCCTTCAGTAGTTTTTCTTAAAAGCTGTAGCTTTGGGGAGAAACATGTGTCTTCACATGTCCTGTTCACATGTCATCTTCACAGTCCTGTCACTGTGACCTGGATGGTGATGTATTGGTCTCTATTGAAATTGCCATGAGACCTCCTGTAGTGTGCTGACTACTGTCTCCCTGCTGTGATAGACCAGGATGGCTTATTATATTGTTAAATACTAAATGTATGCAAGCATGTATGTAATTCTCAACATGGCTCTAAAATTGGCTTCTATTAGGAGAGCTAAGAAGCATTTTTAGGTTTTGTTTTAACATGGATTTTACCTACACTATGCTGTCAAAGACTTTGGGAAATAAACAGATCATCATCATATACCACCGGTCCTGAATAATACAACCAGAATTATGGTTTTATACTGTAATTAAGGTTGGAATTTAGCATAGATGTGAAATGAAAAGATTTGTACTATTTTCTGTTTGTTACACAGTATAGGTTATCTTATTTGATGTTGCATCTATACAAGAGAAAGCCAAGCATTTTTTTTAATATCACAAACATTACAAGGAGTGGACAGTATAAAAGACCCCTGGTAGAATTGTAATCAATAGGCCATGATATGGTGCTCTGGAAATTATAGTCAAATTTTTAAAATTATATATTTTTAAGCATATGTGATCTCTGAGTTCCGGAGTGTGTATTTTAAGAATGTATCCAAGTCCCCAATATCTCACAAGAGATATTTTTGTAGGATTATGTAGTCTTTTAAAATTGAACACCAGAAGGAGCTCACAGAAAATCATTAGAATACAAAATTATATAGATTGAACTTAATCTTTCACTTGCCATTTTTGTTCCCTAAATGAAGTTAGCTTAATAACACTTGTACCCTAAATATAGGGGACTGAATTACATTATAGATGCATAAATATGTATCAACACATATTTCTATCCATAGTGTATACATTTTATTCCAGGGATTAATAAGCAGAATTCTTATTCACCAGCAGTACTTTTTTAGCACTTAATGTTTCTTCCCACTAATCATGTAAATAACACTTTTTAATTATCTGACTCTTTATCCAAAATGAGAGGTATCTAATCCAATGATTAGTAAAAAATTCCTCCCTTCATCCCCTCCAAAAAGGTAAGGTGCTTGTGATATATGCTTGAGATTTAATTTTGTCTCTCTGGAACTCTTGTTCTTCCTAGAATAGGTGCATTAATTGTCCTTTGTCAAAGAGTTGGAGTTATAACATGATTTGTATTCCTTGAACGCTTTCATTTTCATGTTTCTAACTTCTGTTTTATTGTTTATTGAAAACATAATGGTTTAAATTTTATTCATCTGTTGTCCTAACTTTTTAACTAGTTTATTCATACTTGTTCTTCATTCGAAGCAGGTATTAAAGGACTTCTGAAGGGATTAGGTACTGTTGCCTTTGATTTTAGCAAAATATCTTAAAAGCTTCCTTTGATCTAATAATTTTAAATTAAGAAAATTGTATTTTCTAATCCTTTGTGGTTCATTTTGACATAGTTTAAAGAATGTTATTTGAACTACCAAAGTGCAGTCTATATGTTATTTTCTTTAAGACTCCATTTTCTGTATGGTCCTTTTTTTTTTTTTCTTTTTCCTTTAAGGTATTTTAAGTTATATTCTTTAGACCTCTAGATGGAATGTGGCTTTGTCCTTTTCTAGATAACATTGTTAATATCAATTTCTGAAGCAGATAAAATGGTGGGACATATGTCAATATGTTTTAGAAGAATATGCATTTTGTGGAGAACACATTCACTGTTCAAATGTACTAATTCTTACTTTGACTTAAGCTATTTATCAGTTAAAGGCTCTGTTATTGGAAGAGTTACCACTGAGGCTCCTGGCCATGAGGGGGCAGTGCAGACTTTCCTGCTGTCAGGCCCAGCTGATTGCTCTGCCTTTGACAGAAGTAACATTTTGGAATTAATTTGTTAAAATACAAATACTCCAAATTTTGGTGTGTGTAGTATAAGAAATGTTGATTAGGCCTCAGTACTGCCTAGAATTTCCATATGTCTCCCATGGATTTAGTTAAACCTCAGATATAAATTATTTCAGTATTCCTTAGTTTTTAACTTGAGTAAGTCAATTATAGGTTTAAAAAATAAATCTGTAAAAGTTCATGTTGATAATATAATTCATTTCCTTCTTTATCTCTTGTCAGACTACATTATTTATTACAGATCAGGAAGATCTCAACTGATGCTTTTGTTTCATGGTGTTGTGGGTGAATATAACCAGCATGGTTGAACCTTTGAGGCCTTTTTTTTGAGGACTAGTAAGAGGCTAAGATAAGCCAACATTTTTCTAGTTGATTATTATATGGATTCAAGCAAATTGTTTAAACCTATTATTTAATAATGTGGTAAAGAAATCAATTTCTCCAGCACTGACATTTCAGAGGGAAATTGTTACTTTGGGTAGGTAGTACAAAATGAAAAAAGTTTGCTGTTTGCTCTCTGCGCCAGGGTGCTGATTCCTGGTGGCCTACCCTGGGTTTTGCTCCCTATAATTAGCAGTATGTGCCTAGACAGTCACTTCTTCCTGGGATTCATCCATAAAATGCAGGGGTTGATAGAATGATAGCTTTGTTCTGAGCAATGTTAATTTTAGAAATCTTGCGGGGGTTGGTGGGGGTTATTTCCTCTGTAAAAGGAATCTAAAGACTGAGCTAGATTCAGGGAAGTTGAGTTTTATATGTATTTGGAATAAAACTCTTCCTGTGCTAGGAGATGTTAACACAAACATGTTAAAGGGAAATGAAATGCCTAATTCATTCTTTTGTAAAACATGTTGCAGCTATCCGTGAAAGGCCCCATCAACTCTCTTCTTAGTATCCTGCATAAGCTTGCTTGTTATTTCTTTAGCATTGTTAAGTAAATGTTACTCATTTGCCCTTCTGTGAATCAAATCTATACACAAAGGAACCTTAAAGATGCCATTACAATACCACTGCAACCTAAGGTTTTTCCTGAGAGATTTGCAGATTGTTGTTATTCTTAACTGAATCCCTTTAGATTAAGGCTAGAGCCTGGGAAGGAGATTCTGGTCAAATGGATTCTTTATATATATGCATATACAAAAAGGTGTATCTCGTATATTATGGGAAAAATCCTTAGTCATAATTTTGGAAAAATTCCTGCAAATGTCTATTTGTATATATTTTTTTCTTAAATTGAAGCAGAACATTTTTTAATCTTGTAAATTCATCCTGACTGGAAATCCTTTCAGAAGGACAGTAGATTTTCAAAAACATCTCTCTGCACATCTTATTACCCTGGTACATGAGAGAATTAGGGAGGAAGTGTCTTTCACAAAGCAAATGTGATAGTGTAAAGATAAAAATAATTTTATCTCCAAAACTCTGTTTTTCTTACATTGGCTCTACTGTCTTCCCACTGGAGTCACTTCTTGTGTTCCAAGAAGTTATACTTTTCCCTCAGGTGTGATTCTGCCAGACTAACAAATTTTGATGTTTTAATATGGTCTTTACCCAAAGGAGGGCTCTTGGATCCTTCTGGAAAGTATTTCTGCAGAGTGTTACATTATTATCAGTAACTGTTTAACTTCCTTAAGACTTTAGTCAACCTTGTGTCAAAAACAGAAGCTTGTACTACCTTTGGATTTATTTTTAAAGATTTATTTATTTATTTATTTGACAGAGAGAGAGATCACAAGTAGGCAGAGAGGCAGAGAGAGAGAGAGGAGGAAGCAGGCTCCCTGCCGAGCAGAGAGCCCAGTGCGGGACTCGATCCCAGGACCCTGAGATCATGACCTGAGCCGAAGGCAGCGGCTTTACCCACTGAGCCACCCAGGCGCCCCTGGATTTATTTTTAAATTATAAAGTTAGCAAAGTGATACTGGTTTTCATTGTTGGGTTTGGGTTTCTTTTAATTCTCCTTCAGGCCGTAACCACCCTGCAGAACCACCACATGCTTGTTTCTGAATTTCTCAGATCCTGCCAGTAATTTCATGTAAATTAATACATTTTTCCCCCCTTAGATTATACAGATTTTGAGATGTTGAGCAAACTGTGCTCCTGAAGAAATGACCCTTTTTGACCCTTGAATATAATTAAAAGCAGATCTTCATCATTTATCTATTTTCACTTGATTAAAGTGCCAGTAGGGTTGTTCTTGGCTTGAGTGTCTCTAAAATAACTCCCAGTGTCATACTGTGTTCTTGATCTGCTTCCCCATGCCTTTCTCTTTGAACACATTCTTCCAGTGATGTTGCTCTATGCTGGTGTTTCAGAGCTTCCATGCAGTATTTGAACATTGTAAAGAAATTGCTGGCCCATGCCATCATTCTTGGCAAGCTAGTATAATACCCTTGTCAGAATCAAAGAAAAGGGGAAAAAAATATGAAATATTAAGATGAGAATTCAGGAGAAAAAAGAATCCCCGCATTTTTAAGAGTCTTTGTTGAAGCTTGAGGGAGATTAGTACCATCATGATAACCTGAATTTAACCATCTGGGAGCTCTTGTGTGGGAATATGCTTGGTGACCAGATGTCCTGATTTTCCAGGATGATGCCTTTCCTTTATTGTATCCTGTTGTTAGATCATGACTGACTGCCTGGTTTATAATTCAGGATTGTATTCAGTTTAGGGACTAATAGGAGATTTTTGGAGAATGTTTTTATTTACTCATTCATGGTGATGCAGAAATCATGAGAATCGGGGCAGGGTGGCTCTTCCTCAGCCTTTTATCATGGGAGTTTCTCTTTTATATTTGATTTTAACTAAGATTTTGGAGCATTATCTTATCCTTCAATCGGATCACTTTTCATTGCTTTTTAAAATCCAATCTTTGACATTCGATAGTACAACATTTGATTGTTATTTGTCTTATAGATCATTTGATCTTTGTGGAATTTGTTTTTCTAGGTAGATTACTGGGAGTGTTTCGTGTCAAAATTTTTAAGAAAGTACTGGCTGAGACTCAATTTTTATGGCCTGACTCATAATACTGGTTGTAGCCTGCAGTTAAGTGTTAGAAGGCAGAATGATACCCAAGGCACTAGAGACATTAATATACTTACTCATTATTACCAGATTCAAATCTGGTAAGCCAAGTTCTTGTTTGATTCTGGCAAATCAAAGAAGATTATATAGCTGTTCCATGGGGTGCCTGGGTGCCTCAGTCTGTTTATCATCTGCCTTCAGCCCAGGTCATGATCCCAACATCCTGGGATCGAGCCCTACATTGGGCTCCTTGCTCATCAGGAGCCTACTTCTCCCTCTCCCTGTGCCTCTGGCTGCTGCTCCCCCTGCTAGTTTTCTCTTTCTCTCTCTCTCAGATACATAAATAAAATCTTAAAAAAAAAAAAAAAAAGATTATATAGTTATTCCAGACACAATAATCGCCTTGCATCCAGCTGCAATTTAAGTGGGGTCAGCTTCAGCTCTATAACTGAAAAATCCACTGGATCATGCCAAGGTATTTATAGCAAGCAGTAGGACCTTCTCTAGATTCTGGAGGTTCTGGCAGCCTGTGACAAGGGAACTCCTTCCCATTGGGCTTTTTTATTTAAGTTTTCTTATAAGATTTCCCAGTGTGGTAAACTAGGAGGGTTGGGGTCTAGTTAATTGAGTAGACTGAATAGACAGACAGATATAGGAGAGTGCTTTGAGAGAAAAAGCTCTTTACTGTCACTTAGAAGGACTGCTAAAGGGGCGCCTGGGTGGCTCAGTGGGTTAAGCCCCTGCCTTCGGCTCAGGTCATGATCTCAGGGTCCTGGGATCGAGTCCCGCATCGGGCTCTCTGCTCGGCAGGGAGCCTGCTTCCCTCTCTCTCTCTCTCTCTGCCTGCCTATCCATCTACTTGTGATTTCTCTCTGTCAAATAAATAAATAAAATCTTTAAAAAAAAAAAAAAAAAAAAGAAGGACTGCTAAAGTACCAGCAGTGCACTCATTTATGATAGTATTCCCCAGAGCACTTTTTAAAGAATAGATAAAATCGAAAAGTCTCTCCAGAATACTTTAATTATGATTGGGCAGTATTTTGAGGGGATTTTTGTATGTTTCATTAACTCCTTGCTGTGACCTCTTAAGACTCTGGACTAAGTGGTATTTATATACTCCAAAAGCATAATTCTTAAAATTAAAGGTAACAATATGCTTTTCTCTCCATGGATATGTAAAATCTCACTAAAAAGACAGTAGAACTCATAGATATTGAAGGACATAGGATGAGACCTGATGCCCTCAATATATAAAAAAAAAAAAAATTGAAAGATGGAAAGTTTACAGACTTGTTAACTATTTACCACCCCTGAGAAAGCTGAAACCCAGGTGCTTGCAGACAAGGAAGCCAAGGAAAGATGACTGATTTTCCCCATAGAACACAAGAAAGGTCTAAGAATTAGAAACACTGATTACATCTAAGGGCACTAGGTCAAAACAAAAACATCTCTTTAAAGATTCTAAATTAGTAACTAAACATTCTCAGTGCCCTCCCTACTTTGTAGAGCCAAGTGCTCCTCATCCAAACTTTGAAGTTTGGAAATCATGTCAGATGAGGCTAGTAGTGAGATTCCCACACTGAAAAGAGCAAAATTAAGTGAAAAGTACATACATTTCACAATGGGCAGAACTTTCTCCTCACCCATGTATTTTTTCTTAGTTACTTAAAGAAAAGGAAGCTTGGTATCCAGTAAACAGGAAATCTAATAGCAGAGAGACAGAGGGAAGCCTCGGGATGATGATAAAGGGAAGCCCTAGGAAATCAGCTATGCAGAAGATAGAAACCAGGCAGTTTAGATTAGAGTGGGAGAACAGAGGATTCCAAGGATGCTTCCAACAGTGTCATTGAGAGAATATGTGAACTGTTAGACCATATGGAGAGTCATGGTTCTTTTGGAAAATGTGGCAATGAATTAGAGATTGGCTTTTGAAAATGAAGTAAACAAGAACAAAATGAGGAATAACTCCAGAGAAGACCAAAAGCAAATGAAACAGAGTGCATGCATAGCTCAGGGGTAAATTATATCTACATAGTCATAGTAACTTAAGCAATTGATATAATGTTAAATTGTGATTGTGATATAATTTTAGAGGAAGGATTTGGGTGCAAGAGGGGAGAGGGAGAGTGAGTCAGCTGTTGGTATGTGTGAGTGAAAAAAAAGAGAGAGAAAGAGAAGTACTGTTTTCCAGAGGTCCATAGGTAAAAGTCAGTAGGTCATTCTGAAAATACAAAAAAACGAAGAGTTAAGAGAGATTACTTCTGGGCAGCAAGAATCAGAGTAAATCAAGGTATTGTTATATTAATTATATCCTTTTAGTAACTTCTTATTATAAAAAGTATATACATGTATTACATTTTTAAGCTTTTAAAAATGAATAGAAAATAGTATATATATGTGCATATGAGACTGGAAAAATTTTCAGTGACTAGAATGGTTTATGTAGAAAAGCAGGCCAGAGGAGTTGGTGGCAGAGGAGAATGACACTAGGCTTGCCTCATCCCATGAATATAGCTAGATAACTATCAAATTATCCTAAATGCTCCAGAAATCCATCTGAATACTAGCAGAACAAACCTCACGGCTAAACATAGAGTAGAGGCCACATCAAAGAAGGTAAGAAGTACAGATACAGGCTTTGGAAGAGAAATGGAGTGTGGCTGCTATGGTAGGGATGGAGCTGTGATCATGGAGAAGAGCTAGAGGCAGACAAGCACACAGGAGAGCTCACAGGGAAAATGAATCCCCATAGTAATTAGCTTGGAAAGTAAGAGGTCCCAAATTTTGTGAGTTCTTGGAAACAGTGAGACTTAAAGCCTAGAGTTTTAAAGGTCAGCATGTATGGCTCTGGGAAAGCTCAGAGGGCTTTGGGACTGCTCTTGGGCAGAAAGCAAGCAAACAGCCTACAGACTTGTAGTGTCGAAATAGCAATCTGAAGGGCACCTGGGGCATACAGTGGGGAGGTGATTTGCTCATCTCCTGGAGCTCATCCCAGAGAGAGAGGATTCACAGAGACCCATCCAGGAAAAAGGAACTGGCAGGCATTATTTCCCTCCCTTCACTGTAAGCACAGGGCTACCTGGGAGAACCAGCACAGCAATACTTGACTCCCTAACTTGCTTACACCAAGCCCCACCCTCATGCTGTGGTAGAACAGCCCCTCCCAGTCTTGCCTCAGTCCTAGCATGTCACCCCTTACCCCAGAAGACAGGTCCAAGCCCCTACTCACCTCACATCTCCCGATGTGGGAGTTTTGTGGAGCCTTGGTTCTAGTGACAGTGGTTATAGGTCTCATTTCACAAGCAGACCAGAACACACCTAGTTAAACGATGCCGCATTTAGGCCAGAGAATAAACACTGCCCACAACAGTCAAAGAGAGACTCCACAGACAACTGACCTCAAAGAAAAGCCATCAGGACACAAAATCAGAGCAAAAGCAACAGATATTAGAGACATTTCCAGAAGCGCTAGGGTCTAAGCAACAGGGGACACTACCTAGCAAGGCACTACAGGATCTCTTCTTCATAAGGCCATTACCTTCAAGAAAAGGAGATACAGGTGACTTTCATAACACATAGAAACAGCCACAGAGATTTAAGCAAAATCAGAAGACAGAGAAATTTATCCCAAATAAAAGAAAGGACAAGGCCACAGCCAGGGATCTAAGTGGAATAGATATAAATAACATGCCTGATAGAAAATTTGAAGTAATGATCATAAGCTACTCACCAGACTTGAGGAAAGTGTGGAAGATGTGTGAGACCCTTAACACAGAGATAAGGAATAATGCAAAATAAATAAAAAGCTTAATAAATGAAATAAGAATCACACTTGATTCAAAAAACAGCACAATGGAAGAAGCAGAGGAACAAATTAGTAACTTAGAAGATGGAGTAATGAAAAGTTAGCCAACCACAAGAGAAAAAAAGAATTATGCAACATTTTTTGAAAATAGACTTAGGGTACTCAGTGAGTCCATTTGCAACAGCATTTGTATTATAAGAGTCCTGGAAAAAGAGACAAAAAGGAGCAGGAAATTTATTTGAAGAAATAATAGCTGAAAACTTCCTTCATTTAGGGAGGGGAAACAACTCCAGATCCAGGAGGCACAGAGAACTCTCATCAAAATCAACAAAAGCAGATCCGCACCAAAACATATTGTAATCAAATTGGCAAAATACAGTGATAAAAAAAATTCTAAAAGCAGCAAGTCAAAAGAAGACAGTAGCTATAAAGGAAAACACATTGGGCTAGCAGGGAATTTTTCAGGAGAAACTGTAAAAGCCAGAAGGGAATGACCTAACATTTGAAGTGCTAAATGGGAAAAATCTGCAGCCAAGAATACTCTATCCAGCAAGGCTATCATACAGAATAGAAGGAGAGATAGAGAGTTTCCCAGACAGATGAAAACTAAAAGAGCTTGTGACCAGTGAATCAGCTATGCAAGAAATATTTTATTTTATTTTATTTTATTTTATTTTATTTTATTTTATTTTATTTTATTTTATTTTATTTTAAGATTGTTCATATAGTGTAGTATTGGTTTCAGGAGTAGAATTTAGTGATTCATCACTAACATATAATACCCACTGCTCATCCCAACAAATGCTCTTTAATACCCATCACGCATTTAGCCCATCCCCTCCACCAAACTCTCCTCCAGCAAACCTCAGTTTGTTCTCTTAACTATAGAATCTCTTATGGTTTACCTCCCTCTCTGTTTTTATCTTACTTTATTTTTTTGTCCCTTTCCTTATGGTCATCTGCTTTGTTTCCAAGATTCCACATATGAGTGAAGTCATATGGTATTTGTCTTTCTCTGACTGTCTTATTTTCCTTATACATCCATAATACACTCTATTTCCATTCAGCCATGCAAGAAATATTAAAGGGGACTCTGAGTGAAAGGGGGAGACATAAAGTGACAGTATAAAGGTAGGGCACACAAAAGCAATAAAAATAAATACTCTGTAAAAAATCAGTCCTGGAACTCACAGAATAAAAGTACCTAAAGTATTAAAAACATAAACCTTAAATAAATACTAAATATATTTATTTATATATTTTATAATATATTTATTTATTTCTATAATTTATGATATATTTATTTATAATAAATACTAAATGTAAATAAATAAATAACATAGATACTTCTGTAAAAAATCAATCATGGAACTCACAGAATAAAAGTACGTAAAGTATAAAAACATAAACCTAAATTGCAGAGTGGAGTAAAGATGAGTTCAAACCTAAACGACCATCAACTTTATAAATAGATTGCTATATGCAGAAGAGATTATATACAAACCTAATGATAATTATACATCAAAACCCACTAATAAACATGCAAAGAATAAAGAGAAAGAGATACAAATATATCACTAAGAAAATAAGTAACCTGTGAAAGAGAGAAAGAAAAAAGGATCAGAAAAAATATTAACAACCACAAAACACATAATAAAACAACAGTAAATACATATCTATCAGTAATTACTTTGAAAGTAAATGCACTAAATTCTCAAATCAAAGACAGTGGCTAAGAAACAATACCCATCTATATGCTGCTTACAAAAGACTCATTTCAATCTTAAGGACACCTGCAGATTAAAAGTGAGGGGTTGGAGAAACATCTATCATGTAAATAGATTTCAAAAGAAAACTGGAGTAGCAATACTTATAATAGACCAAATAGACTTCAAAACAAAGATTGTAACAAGAGACAAAGAAGGACACTATATAATTGTAACAGGACAATCCAACAGATGATGCGACAGTTGTAAATATTTACACACCCAATACGGGAGCACCCAAATACATAAAATAGCTAATAATACACATAAAGGAACTAATTGATAATATAATAGTAGGAGACTTTAACACCCCACTTACATCACAGTACAAATTATCTAAACAAAATCAAGAAGAAAACAATGCAATGGCTTTAAATGACGCACTGAAACAGGTGGATTTAACAGATATATTCAGAACATTCCATCCTAAAGCAGCAGAATACACATTATTTTCAAGTGCACATGGAACATTTGCTAGAATAGATAACATATTAACCCACAAATCAAACCTCAACAAGTTCAAGATGGAAGACATGCTGTATATGTTTTCTGACACCAGGGTTATGATATTAGATTTCAAACACAAGAAAAAAAATCCAGAAAGACCACAAATACATGGAGGTTAAATAATGTGCTAATAAAAAGCCAGGAAATAAAATAAACAATAAACAATTTAAAAACACATGAAAACAAATAAAAATGAAAACACCACAGTTCAGAACCTATGGGATACAGTAAAAGTTGTTCCAAGAGGGAATTTTATAGAAATATAGGCCCACCTCAAGCAGCAAGAAATGTGGGGGTACCTGGGTGGCTCAGTGGATTAAGCCTCTGCCTTCAGCTCAGGTTATGATCTCAGTGTCCTGGGATCGAGGCCCGTATCAGGTTCTCTGCTTGCCTCCCTGCCTGCTTGTGATCTCTCTCTGTGTGTCAAATAAATAAAATCTTAAAAAAAAAAAAAAGCAAGAACGGTCTCAAATAAACAACCTAACCTAACCTTGTACCTGAAGAAGCTAGAAAAAGAAGAATAAACAAAACCTAAAACTAGCATAAGGAAAGAAATAGTAAAGATTAGAGCAGAAACAAATGAAATAGAAAGTAAAATGTCAAAGGACAGATCAAAGGAACTGTAACCAAAGGAACTGGTTAAAGAATCATAAAATTGATAAACCTCTAGCCAGATCAAGAAGGAAGGAGAAAAGACTCACATAATAAAATCACAAGAGAGGAGAAACAACAACCAACACCCCAGAAATGCAAATAATTAGAATATTATAAGAATTATATGTCAAAAAACTGAATGACCTAGAAGAAATGGATACATTTCTAGAAATGTATAAATTACCAAAACTGAACAAGAAGAAATAGAAAATTTGAACAGACTGATAATTAGCAAAGAAACTGAGTTAGTAATCAAAAAATTGCCAACAAACAGAAATCTAGGACCAGATGGCTTCATAGGCAAATTCTAACAAACATTTAAAGAAGATTTAATACCTAGTCTTCTGAAACTATTTCAAAAAATAGAAAAGGATGGAAAACATCCAAATTCTGTGAGGCCAGCATTATCCCAGTAGCAAAACCAGATAAAGATACCACTAAAAAAGAGAAGTACAGGCCAGTATGCTTGATATAAATAGATGCAGAAATCCTCAGCAGAATACTAGCAAACCAAATTCAACAATATATTTAAAAGATCATTCACCACAATCACGTTGGATTTATTCCTGGGTCGCAGGTGTGGTTCACTGTTTGCAAACATGGTACATCACTTCACTAAGAGAAAGGCTAAGAACCACATGATTGTTTAAATATCTGCATAAAAGCATTTGACAAAGTACAACATTCATTCATGATAAAATCCCTCAACAAAGTAGGGATAGAGGAGCATACCTCAACATAGTAAAAGCCTGATATGAAACCCCACAGTCAGCATCATCTTAAATGGAGAAAAACTAAGAGATTTCCCCTAAGAAACAGAACAAGAATGTCCACTCTTACCAATTTTATTCAACATTGTATTAAAAGTTCTAGCCACAGCAATCAGACAACAAAAAGAAAGAAAAGGCATCCAAGTTGATAAGGAAGAAGTAAAACTTGGTATTTACAGTTAACCCAAAGGACTCTACCAGAAAACTTCTAGAATCGATACACAAATTAAGTAGTCACAGGGTACAAAATTAACATATAGAGATACGTTGCCTTTCTCTGCACTAATAATGAAGTAGCAGAAAACGAAATTAAGAAAACGATCCCATTTACAGTTGTGCCAAAAGCACCTAGGAATAAACCTAACCTAACCAAAGAGGTAAAAGATCTATACTCTGAAAGAAATTCAAGACAATGCAAAGAAATGAAAAGGTATTCCGTGCTTATGGATCAGAAGAACAAATAATTGTTAAAATGTTTATACTGCTCAAAGCAATCTGCAGATTTAATGCAATCTCTATGAAAATACCAAGAGCATTTTTCACAGAACTAGAACAAAGAATTATAAAATTTGTGTGGAACCACCAAGGACCTCAAATAGCCAAAAGAGTCTTGGAAAAAAAAAAAAAAAGCAAAGCTGATAGCATCCCAATTCTGGACTTTATACACCTAGATTAATGGAACAGAATAGAAAACCCAGAAATAAACCCACAACTATATGGTCAGTTAATCTTTGACAGCACAGGAAAGAGTAGCCAGTGGGAAAAAGTCTCTTTAACAAATGGTGTTGGGAAAACTGGACAGCTACATACAAAAGAAAGAAATTGGACCTCTTTCTTACACCATACACAAAAATAAATTTAAAATGGGCTAAAGACTTAAATGTATGACCTGAAACCATGAACATCCCAGAAGAGAACACAGGAAGTAACCTCTTTGACATTGGCTGTAGCAACTTCTTTCTAGATATGTTTTCTGAGTCAAGGGAAACAAAAGCAAAAATAAAGTATTAGAATTACATCAAAATAATAGCTTCTGAGCAGTGGTTGACAAAACTGGAAAGCAGCCTATGGAATGGGAAAAGATATTTGCAAATGACATATCTGATAAAAGGTTAGTATCCAAAATATAAAGAACTTATATAACTCAACACCTGAGAAACAAGTAATCTATTTAAAAATGGGCAGAAGACCTGAACAGCCTAACAGATACATGGAAAGATGCTTAACATCACTAATCATCAGCGAAATGCACATGGAAAACTACGAGATATCACCTCACACCTGTCAGAATGGCTAAACTCAACCACATAGGAAACAACAGATGTTGGTGAGGATGTGGAGAAAAACGAATGTTCGTGCAATGTTGTTTGGAATGCAAACTGGTGCAGCCGCTGTGGAAGACAGTATGGACATTTCTCGAAAAGTTAAAATAGATCTGCCCTTTGATCCAGCAGTCCCACTACTGGCTATTTACCCAAAGAATAAGAAAACACTAACACAAAGGAGTACATGCACCCCTATGTTTGTAGCAGCATTATTTATGATAGGGAAGATAAGGAAGTAGCCCAAGCGTCCATCTACTGATGTTCAAGAAGCTGTGGTATACACACCCACACACACACAGTGGAATGTTATTCGCCCTAAAAAAGAATGAAATCTTGCCATTTGCAACGACATAAATGGAAATAGAGTGTATAATTCTAAGTAAAATAAATCAGAGAAAGATAAATACCATATGATTTCACTGATAAACAAAACAAATGAACAAAGGGAAAAAGAGAAAGAGCAAGAGGAATTAAGAAACTGATTCTTAATTATAGAGAACAAACTGATGATTACGGGGGGGGGATGGGTTAAATAAGTGATGGGGATTAAGGTTGTACACTCATTGTGTTGAGTACTAGTGATGTATGGATTGTTCAAACTATATTTTACACCCTTGAAGCAACATGACTGGAATAATTATGTTAATTAACTAGAATTAAAAAGTTAAAATTTTTAAAAATTTAGGAAAGCATAAAAATTCAAAGAATAAAATGGTTTGTGTATCTTAACTTGTTGTTTAGCAAATACTGAAAAACATAAACTACTTTTTTAAAAGTTATATCTTTCCCAAGACACTACATTTTAGCAGTTATGGGGCTAACTTGTGTTCTGCTGCTGTTTGCTGTCAGAATTTTCTGTCTGTAGTAAAAATGGTCATGAAAGACTGGTCCTCTCTTGGGAAACATTCCTTTATTTGAGATTGTCCTTGTTACTTATTTTTATGGAATGATGATGGTAGTAGATAGTGTTGTGCTTTAGTTTGTTTTTAAAAAATTTGTTTCCTCACTTGGCAGAATTTAAAACTTGGCAATTCCATGTGGGTTCCCAAAACCTCTTTAGAATATTTTCCTGTTTATGAAATCCAAAAACCTGGTAGTCACTGGATTAGATCATTTAATTTGGCTGTATTGATTGTTTTAGATGAAATCTAGTTCCATTTGGTTTGTCTTTCCTTGCTTTGTCTAGTCCATGGAAATGACAGAGAACAAATGCCATGCCTGGTGTTCTCCCTAAATGTCAGAGTCCCCTAATGATCATTTTTTACAAGCCTTTTGTAAAAAGAAATCTGCTTGTTACCCACCGGTTTTTTAACAGCACACATTAACTTTGCCATCATATCTATAATCATTAAATAGTTGATCCACTTTTCTTAGGTATTTAAACAATACTGCATGCATTTTATAAAGACACTTAGAATTTGTTTTCCTTATGTTCTAAAATTATGAAGCATCTTTATTATGGTACAAGCCTGGTAGTTCTTAACAAGTAAGGTTTACCCACAGGAAGGTCTAACAACTGATTATAGCAAGTATACTTCAGTTTTTGAATTCAATAATTGAAGTTATTGGTATATTTCTTCAAAAGAATGGCTTAGCTATCTAAATCCAAACAAGTTTTTGATAAATAAGTTATACTGCAAGAGGATTAAGTTATAAGAATTAAAAGCAAAATCGAGATAATTATAAATGCGATGAGTCTGAAAATCATGAATAGTCTGAATCAGATCAGAGGATAGTTAGACATTTGCTGAAGAATATTTTGGATGTTCATCGTAACTCACATGGAAGAATGTGGTGATTCACTAAGAACATAGCTACATTAACTTTTCCCAAGCTGTCTGGCTCTAAAGATTGCTATATTAAGTTACAGCTGTATAATATTTTTGTATACTAGTTTTTAATGCCCACATTGGTTTGAAACATGGAGGGTACTTATAAAATATGTGTTGCAGTCTTTCTATCTTTCATGAGAATCTCACTTAATGAGAGTACCTCTTCTGCCTGGAATCCATACCACTTCTTAAGAGTGTTTTGACAGGGTCATGGCAAGGTTATTTAGGGAAGGACAAAGAAGAAAGTGTAAAGTAGTGAATAAAAATATGGGTTCTGGAGTCAGTCTTATGTTTGAGTTCCAGTTTTGCCACTTACTAATAACTTCGTCACTGGAATAAGGTTGCCAGACTTAGCAAATAAAAATACACAAAACCCAGCTAAATGTGAAGTGCAGATAAATTATAATATTTAGCATAAATATCTCTCATGCCAAGTTTGGGGACATATTTAAGTTATTCATTGTTTATCTGAAATTAACATTTAACTTGGCATCCTGAATTTGATCTGACAGCCTACAGCATTCAGCAAGTATCAGTCCACCTTATTCCCAGCCTTAAGATCAATGGAGTAAATTATACTTGTAGAGGGTTAAGTTAAATAATGTACAGAAGTGCTCAGTTCACAGTCCAGTGCACAGTAGCACTCAGTAAATGTCAAATATATAGAAGACCTTCTTCCAGTTGTCACACATCTAACGTGGCATCCTAAAACAGATAGGGCTCCAGCACTAAAATGTTGTTAGACATTCATTTGGAGTTCTGTGCCAAATTCTAAGATCCTTGAGTGAAGAGTATACTAGTCTGAGTGGTCAGAAACTTTGTACTCTTGTGTTTTAAAATTTGGGGAGGAAGAATTATATAGCCCAGGCTAGTTCGGATACACAGGTGGAAATAGGAAGTGAGCGCCTATATTTTTTAAAGAAATCAACGGTCAAGGAAAAAATTATAAAGGCTTTAGAGTCTAACTGCCTATGATTCCATTTTGAGATCTGCCACTTAATAGCACTTAAAGTCTATGCACTCTATTTCCCTTCTCTGTAAAATGGAAATAATACCTGTGGGTAGTGGTAAATGATGATGTAGGTTATTTATAACCCTAGGAACAGGTCTTGGCACTTGTTAACCACTCAGTAAATCTTAGTTTGTTGGCATAATTTGTCCGTGATGCCAAACTGCCTGTTTATTTCAGAATAAGTGATTCTCCCAATGCCCAGCGTATGTTTGCCATGGGATATTGATTGGCTAAGGGGCATGGAATGGGTAGATTTGGATATCTAAATTCAGATGTTCTATAAAATCTGAGGAGGGCAGAAGTAGACTGCATGTAAGAAAAGTAGTTCTTTTTATTTACGTGTCACTTAGCCAGTGTACAAATGGTTTCATATCATCTCCACAATTCTGTGAGGTAGGTGTTTTACTGTCTGCAGATGAAGAAAGCAGAGGGTTAGTGTTAGTGGCCAAAAGTCATAACAGGTGATCCAAGAGGCAGGTTTGGTACGAGTCTACTGGTTTCTAGTTCATTGTTCTTTTTTCTACATTTACTGATTCCTATCATAATTGCTGTATTAGGATTATCAGCATTGAGGTCTTTGTCTTCTCAATTTTTTTTTTTTAACGTTTGCTGTGGTTGAGACAATTTATGAGGCACTGTGAAGACAAAAGAGAGGCAGTAGACTTGATTACATGTGCAAGAAGTTTAAAATTTATTATCATCTAGTTTTCAGTTGAAATGACGCATACATGCTATGGTAAACATTCAAATAGTGTAGGTTATCCATTGAAAATTCTCTCTCTATCCCCATTTCCCCAATCGCCCTCTCCAGAGGCAATCACCGTCAGTGGTTTCTTCTGTATTTCATAAAGGTTCTGTGTAAACATTATGTTTATATATTTATATTTATATACATGTACACCGCTTTATACCTTTATTCTTTTAACAATATATTGTAATGTATCTACTTCATTTTTAGTTTAAATGACTTTAAATACTAATGGGTGACAGTATATCTCTGGTTCTATTGTTAAAACTGTCTTATTCAATTTTTTATTTGTGTTTGAGGCATGTAAAAATGGGCCACCCTTCTCCCGTAATTTAGGAAGATAGCCTGATACATCCCAGATCTGCCACTGCCATTACCTCAGTCTCCAGGTCACATCATCTCTAACCAGACGCCACCAGTCTTTCTGCTACTTCCCTTGCTCTCTTCTAGTTCTTTCTCCACACAGAAACCAGGATGACCTGTAAGAACATGAACTAGAGCAGGTCTCTCCTCCATGGTTGCCCAGCACACACAGAAGTTCTTTGCTTTCTGGTCAAAAAACCCTATGTGACCTGTCTACCTATTTGCCCTTGCAACAGGCCTTCAGACTCACCATGCTCAGTTACACCAAGGAGCTACTTACCGATCTTCCCTTTATCTTTGTGAAGCTGCTCTTTGTCACTCATTAAATTTCCTTGCATAAAAGTTTTCTTGTCCATCCTGTTGAAAGCTAGTCTTTTAACTTACCTTATATTGAATATCTTATGGTAATTATCTAGAAGTGTACCAGAAAATGACAGAATCATCTTGCTGTTTGTGTTTTCTTATTCCTTTATTGTCTGTTTCCACCCCAGTCTATCTAAGTTCTTTGCTTGTGTTTTTCACCACTGAACTTTCAGTGCCTATATTAATACCTGACAACCTGATAGATAGTAGAGACTCAGTAAATATTTGACTGAATATATGAATGAATGAGTGAATAGTTTTAAGAGATTTGTTTAGACTATATTGTTACAAGTGTTGCAACTGTTTACTGTACTATTGATGTTACATAGGAATTAACGTGTTCTGGTAGTGAAGAAGGAAACTATACTATTTTGTATACTTATACTGTATATTATACTATTATAGAAAAAAATTATCGGTAGTTATAAAAAATTACTTAAAAATTTCCTCTGACATATTAGCATATGTTATGATAAAATATTTGTTGTAGTTATTGTACAATAGAGTGATACAATAAATATGAATTATGTGACCTGTGCCATTTGAAAGAGTTTATGAAGATTCAGTGATGTTGAAGATAATTTGAACTACCATCAATTCATGTTGTCTGTGATAAGTTTTAGGTGTACAGCATAATGATTTGATATTTCTATATATTATAAAATGATCACCTTACATAGTTATAGAACATTTTTTTTCCTTGTGATGGTGAATTTTAACTTAATCCACTCTCTTAATAATTTTCAAATATGCAGTAGAGTATGAACTATATTCACCATGCTGCACATTACATCCCCATCACTTATTTTTGTAACTGGAAGTTAGTACCTTTTGACCTCTTCACCCATTTTATTCACCTCTCAATCTGGCAACCATCAGTCTATTCTATGTATCTACAAACTTGCACTTTTGGTTTGTTGTTTTTGTTTTAGATTCCATATATATGTGATATCATACAGTATTTGCCCTTCTCTGTTTGACTTGTTTCATCTAGCATAATGCCCTCGAGGTCCATCCATATTGTATCAGATAGCAAGATTTCACTCTTTTATGGCTGAATAATATTCCATCATATATACGCCACACCTTATCCATTCATCTGTCAGTGGATACCTAGGTTGTTTCCGTATCTTAGTGATTGTAAATAATGCTGCAGTAATCAGGGGGCTGTGTATATCTTTTTGAATTAGTACTTTTTATATTCTTTGGATAAATGCCAGGAACTGGAATTACAGGATCATATGATATCTCTAGTTTTAATATTTTTGAGGAACCTCTCTGATGTTCTCCATAGTGACTACACCGATATACATTCCCACCAACAATGCACTAGGGTTCCTTTTACTCTGCATCCTTGTCAGCATTTGTTCTCTCTTGTCTTTTTGATACTAGCCATTTTAACAGGTGTGAGGTGATAATTCATTGTGGTTTTTATTTACATTTCCCTGATGATTAGTGCTATTGAGCATCTTTTCATGTACCTGCAGGCCATCTCCTTGGTAGGGGGATGTCTATTCAGGTCCTCTTTGGAAAAATGCCTATTTAGATCATCTGCCCATATTTTAATTGGATTTTTTTCTGCTGTTGAGTTATGTATATTATATTTTACATATTAAACCCTAATCACATATATGATTTGCAAATATTTTTTTCCCATTCAGTAGGTTGCCTTTTTATTTTGTTGATGATTCCTTTGCTCTGCAGAAGCTTTTTAGTTTGATACAGTCCCACTTAACTAATTGCAACTCTTTGCTCCTTTGCAAAGGCAAAACCATCATTACCAATACTGGCATAAAAGAACTTACTCTCTATGTCTTCTTCTAGGAGTTTTATGATTTTAGGCCTTACATTCAAGTTTGTAATCCTTTTTGTGTTAAAATTTATGTATGGTATAAGATAGTGGTCCAGTTTCATTCCTTTGCATGTAGCAGTCCAATTTTCCCAACACAATTTATTGATTAGACTGTACTTTCTCCATTTCAGATTTTTGGCTTCTTTGTTATAAATTAATAGATCATATATATGTGGATTTTTTCCTGGGCTTTCTATTCCATTGATCTGTGAAATCTGTTTTCATGCCAGGATCATGCTGCTTAGTTATTGTAGTTAGTTGTTGTAACATAGTTTGAAATCAGAGAGTATGATGCCTCCAACTTTGTTCTTCTTTCTCGGTTGTTTTGGCTGTTTGAGGTCTTTTGCGGTTCTTTCCATCTTTTAGAATTGTTTGTTCTATTTCTTTAAAAATGCCATTGGAAATTTTATTTGGATTGCACTAAAGTGGAAGACTGCTTTGGATACAATGGACATTTTAATGGTATTCTTCCAGTCCCTGAACACATAATATCTTAACATTTATTTGTATCGTCTATAGTTTCTTTCATTAATATCTTACAGTTTTCACTGTATAGGTCTTTTACCTTCTTGGTGAAATTTACTCCTAGGTATTATATTCTTTTTGATGTAATTATAAAGTAGAATTATTTTAATTTCTTTCTGATTCTCTGTTATTAGTGTTAGAAACACTACAGATTTTCATATATTGACTTTGTATCCTGCAGCTTTATTGAACCCTTTTATTAGATCCACTACTTTTTTTGATGGAGTCTTCAGGGTTTTTTATATGTAATACCATGTCATCTGCAAATAATGATCATTTTACTTACTTTTTTATTTCCTCAACTTGAATGCCTTTTATTTCTTTTTCTTACCTAATTGCTCTAGCTGGGACTTCCAGTACTGTTGTCAATAAAAGTGGCAAGTTTAAGTATCTTTGTCTTGTTCCTGACTTGAGGAAAAGTTTTGAGCCTTTTCACTGCTGAGTAGTATGTTAGTTGTGCACTTGTCATATATGGCCTTTATTATGTTAGGGGATCTATTTACAGTTTTAGAAAGTGAGAAAAAAATTCTAGTTAAAATTGTTGCTTAAAAAGGAACTTAGTGAGGCACCTGGGTGGCTCAGTGGATTAAGCCTCTACCTTTGGCTCAGGTCATGATCTCAGTGTCCTGGGATCGAGCCCCGCATCGGGCCCTCTGCTCAGCGGGGAGCCTGCTTCCCCCTGTCTCTGCCTGCCTCTCTGCCAACTTGTGATCTCTCTCTCTGTCAAATAAAATAAATAAAATCTTAAAAAAAAAAGGAACTTAGTACAGATATTGAACCATTATATTGTGTACCTAAAACTAATCTAATGTTATATGACAATTATACCTCTATTTTTAAAAAAGAAACTTAATGGCTATTTACTATTTGAATTTTTGCATTTGCAATAGTGTCATTCATACTAGCATATTTAAGAACTTTTCCTTAAGACATAGTAGCTAATCAAATGGAAAGCAATTGTAAGGTGTACTAAAGGCTCTTTAGGGGAAATGTGCTCTGTGTAAATTCTCATAACACCTTACTGACCAACCCATCCCTCAAAATGAATGAATGAAAATACGTGTGTGTGTGTATTTGTTTGGAGTATTGCATTAGTAGAAATGTTAATTGGGAATTATAGTTTTATTTATTTTCATGTTTGGTTTAGTGGTACCTCCAGAACTGCTCACCAAATCTTTTGTGTGCCTGTTTGGTATTATCTTTGGCTACGTTTCTTTTCCCTTCAGTAAAAATGAAGGAATGGTGGTTTCTATTTTAGCTCATAAAGATACATTTGACAATAGGCAATCATGCAAGCCCCATGTTCCCCTCTACCCCTTAGAGAATCAACTCTCTCTCTCTCTGTCAAATACATAAGTAAAATCTTTAAAAAGTTAATGTCAGTCAGATATATGCTCACCCCCACACTTTAAATCCTTAGATCCAGAGATTGGAGCTGTTTTCCTTCTATAAAATTTTTACTTAAAATATCACATTAGATTTTTAGATACTGTGTGTGTAAAAGCATCTTGCACATTGTAAATAGGAAGCAAAGTTAGACTGTCTTACCTAATTCTCCATTAGGTAAAGCTCAGTGAGATTTAGCATCACATTTTGTCACCCTCACATAAGAGGCCCCTGAAGGCAGAATATATTTGTCTGCACCTAGCATAATGTCACTCCAGCCAACACAATGCTCTAAAAAATGTTTATGTGATGAATTACACATATTATACCTCTGAGGTATACACATAGTATACCTCAGATTCTCATTCAATAACAAAAGCATTTTTAAATTAGTTTTCTGTTGTCTGTTTTGGGTTTTTGCTGGCACATCTACCCAATTGCGTCAGACAGATAATGGTTTGGTTTTTCTGCCATTGCTGGCTGGGTTTGTTAAGTGCACCACAACAGAAGGTTCAAGTTAATTGTCCAAGACATAGATTTGTTTACATGGTGGCTGGATTCAAAAAACAGATCTAACTATAGATATGGGGAAAAAAACAAAATAAGTTACTTTATATTGAGCATGCTTCTGTCACCCTGAGTGAGAACTAGAGATGAATGTTTATGATGTTGCTTGTAAATATATGTTCTTTAATGCAGTACTCTTTAAACTTTGGTAAATGAAAATTGTCTAGTGGGTTCAGGAACACAGTGACTTAAAGGGGATCAATCTTGAGAAACTCATCTTTAGTACTTTCTCCCTAAGACGGATCTGCCCTATGAATGCTCTGTGGTCCAAGCTTCAGGCTGTTTATTCTGTGCCTCTACTTGACAGTTGCCACTTAAAAAAAGGAGGGGGGTATAGCTCTTACCATAATCTTATTTGGTACATTGAATACACGTAGAATCCTGCAGGAATAGAAGGGGCAAACAAAAAATCCATTCGAAAGACTGATTTTAGGGAAACGTCTAATGTGGAGGGTAATGCAGTTTTTCAGTATTATTCTAAGGCATAGAAAAGAAAATAAAAATAGAACGCCATTGCTTTGACCTATTTTTTGAGTTTCTCTAAACAATTTGAAATTCATTTAATTACGAGTTTTATCATTCGTTTTAAAATAACGTCTTTTCAAACATAGTCTCTCTTTGATAATAACATCCAGAGTAGTGCATATTTAATTTTGTACTTAAAAGTCTGCTTAATCTGAATATCTGCATGATATTTGCCTTGGAAAAGATAGCCCTAGTGTTAATGGTGTTAATGGTGTCATAATTCTTCCTGGGTACAAATTTCCCTGTGGTTACTGTCTCACTAAAGGAAATTGGAAGCAATCCAATTTATCTTTTGTACTTTTTATAATAATTGAAAGAACACATAGAGGAAAAAAATCATTGGAGTTTAGAGATGATTGAACTAAAATACATGAATATCGTAGATTGCAAAATGTGCCTCTCTGTGAGGAAGGGGTGGCAGGAAGGGAGAAGGAGGAAGAGAGAGAGAGAGAGAGAAACTCAGGTTACACAACGCATGGTAATGGGAAAACTTCAGAGAACCATGTGTGGGCTGTCAGCAGTGGTGTTGAGCTGTGAATAAAATTGCATTTTATCATCTCAATGAGAAGCAATCAAAAGTTAGGAACAAAGACTTAAAAGTAAATTTAGACCAAGAAACCTTAATCTCTGTAATTTAAGCAATTTACTTTTGCTTTCTCATTCTTAAAATTTAATGAACTTCAAATTTGAAGAATCATTCTGTCCTGTTTAATCTCAGTGGAGGCATTTGACTGTTGTCTAACTCCTGGGTTAAACTGCAGGAATCTCACTTAAATAAATATTTGGTAAGAACACCTGCATGGCTCAGTCAGGTAAGTGCCTGCCTTTGTCCTGGTCAAGGGGGTCCTGGGATCCTTGCTCCACAGGGAGCCAGCTTCTCCTTCTGCCTGCTGCTCCCCCTCCTTGTGTATGTTCTCTCTTTCTCACTCCGACAAATAAATAATAAAGTCTTTAGAAAAAATTAAATTGTTGGTAAATTTGCAAAGTGGTTTTTAACAAGTTCATATAAAAGTCAGGAGTAGAGCATTTAGAAGTATTTATATATTTTCTCTACTGGGAATCTGACCAGTAGATATGGGATGAGAAGATCTGGGATGGAGCTCAATAATCAATATTTTTTTTTTTTAATTCTTTGACCGATTTTGTCAGCCACTTAGGTAAGAGATTATGTTTTATCTAGGGACCGACTCTGGAAATATTTCTGAAAATCAGCCTTTCTAAGATATCTGTCTTACATTTGTACGTTTGTACATTAGTTTCCTAGGGCTGCTATAACGAAGTACCACAAACTTGGTGTCTTAAAACAACAGAAATTTATCTTCTCATAACTTTGGAAGCCAGAAGTCTGAAATCAAGTTGTCAACATGCTGTACTCCTCCTGGAATGTCTAGGAGAGAGTCACTGCCTCTTCTAGGTGACGGTGCTGGTTAGCATTCCTTCCCTTGTGCCTGTGTCCATTTGCTGTGTTCATCTTCACATTGCCCTCGCTGCTTCTGTCTTTCTGAAATCTCCCTCTTCCATCTTCTACAGACACCACCCAGTGCAGATCCCCTCCCCATCTCAAGATCATTAACTTAATCACATTTTCAGTCTTTCTGCTAGATACAGAAATGTTTACAGGTTCCAGGGATTAGGACCTGGACATCATCTGAGGGTCCATTACTTAGCCCACCACAATTGTTTATCACCTCACAGCGTATAATACGTATGGGTCACTGTGGTCTTTGAAGGTTGATTTATCCCTAGCTGTCAGTTTATAGCCACTGGGATCTAACAGCCTTTCATGACAATGTTTGCCTACAGACTTTGCTTTCTTGGAGCTAGGTCAAATAACCCCTCACATAGCCAGGGATAAATTATTTTCCCAAGCTATAGTCTACATCTCCAGTTTCAGCCATTTATATGGCAGATAGGTTTACTTTTAAGTGGACTGAGACTATAGGATCAGTGGCAAACCAGTCAGTCATGGTCACCAAACAAAGGCATTTCAAGCCTGTGTCCTAGCAACAGTGACTTTTGTTGAAAGCTCATCCTTTAGAATATTAGAGTGACCACCATTATTGAATGTATTCTGAGAGAGGCCTTGTTACCTTTTCACATGGGTCTTGACAAGCCAGGCATTTACGGTACTATAAAGTTTGGTCTTAGGAGGAGAGAATGTAGTTAGTTTTAGTTAGTTGATAAGAGAGAATATAGTTAGTTGAATGAATTTAGTCAATTGATTGCTGAGAAATGTGATTTCTGAGTCAGAGTTTGTGGAAAATAACTATAGGACCTTGAAGAAGTTAATTACACTGGACTTCATTTTCCTTAATCTATAAAAGGAAGAATTTGTTTGATGATCTCTAAGGCCTCTGTCAGCTCTGAAATCTCATTTTGTTGTTTCTTGAGTGGAAATTTGAGAGTTTTACAAATCATCCCAAAATCATTATTACTAAGAGACTTATCCTTATGCCATTAGTAGGCAGATACAAATATGACTTTGACTTGGAACTTTCTCGATTGTGTAATAGGAATATAATGGTATTTGGATGAAATAGTTGATAGAAGAATTCTGCTAGTCCCAGGATTCTGACTTGGCTATATTTTATATTACTGTAAATCACTTTTATGTAGGCTTTATGTATGGTATTTCACACTCAAAAAATTACTTCATACTGATACAGTTTACTAAGATTGAGAATACATTCCCACTTTTAGGTCTTCATGCCTTAGTTCCTTTTTACTGAGTTTGTGGTGCTTTGAAAACATCCAAGTGTGTGTGACACGCGCATCTAATGTTCACGAGAGTTCACACGAGCTGAAGATAAACCCTCAGGCTCACCCGCATTTAAGTGAAGATAAGGTGTGAGTAACAGGTATTATGCAGAGAGGAGAAAATGCAGGGGACTGTATTGTGTCACAGAAAATAAGGAAGAACATATTTGAGAGTATCCAGTGCTGCAGATGGGCAAAGTGACACAGGAACACTGAAAAGTGGCCTTGAATATAACATGAAAGAAGCAGGTGCACTTATTGTGATCCGTTTTTAATGGAGGAACAGCAAGGAAAGCAGGATTGCCTGAGTTGAAGAGAAGACATTAAATGGAAATATTATAGAAACTTCTCTCAGAATTTGGCTAAAATAGGGGCTGAGGACAAAGGGTGATAACAAAATTACAGAAGTGGGGTTTAGGGAGACTTGTACATGTTTGACAGCTGATAGAAAGGAGCTAATAAAAGAGGAGACGTCACCACAGAAAGGGAAGGTATCAGGACCAATTTTAGAGGTTTAGCCTGGTAGAGTCACGATACCCCTTCCCGTACCATCAGAAAGGCAGAGAAAATAGATGCCCTTGCCAGATATATTTTAGGAAAGATGGCAAAAAATTAAATGAGACTCATGAATGAAGTCTCTCCTGAAGTTTGAGATGCTAAATATTCAGTGACAATAATTTATGCTCTTGTTTAATTTAGTTTTCACTATCAGTGGAAAAAAAAAAAAAAAAGCTCAGGAGGATTACACTAGTGACTAGGGCGGTGCTACCCCTTCTTTAATACATACCCCAACTTCCTTGACTTCAGGGCTGGGCCCAGTCATTATACCTCATCTTCCAGCCACATGGATTAGTCCAGGGGGAGGACAGGTGATCTAAATCACACCAATTAGAATCTTTTCAAATTGGAGTTAGGGAAAAGAATTGTTTTCTCTTGTTGAGAGACATAAATGATGTAATGGGTATTGCTTGTTATAGAAATGTTTCTTGTGTAGTAAAGGAACAAGGAGTGGAGATGTTTGGAATGGAAAGAGAATAGTTGAGAAGCAAGGAGGAGAGTTTTAAGTGCCTGTGTCCCTGAGGCCAGCTCCATTCATGTTTTTATGATTTGGCTGCATAAACTGTTAGGTGCCCCTTATGTGTAAGATAGCTGGAGTTAGGTATTTGTATTTGAAATACTAAAGAAACCTTAACTAATACAGGGGATATAAATGTGGAGAAGGCAGAGTAGGATTGTTCAAGAGTTTCAATGTTTCTTTTTTAGGTACAACAGAGAGGCAGTGGGATAAAGAAGTTGAAGATACTAATAAGACTTTTTGATGTGATAAAGCATGGACGAGAATGAAAGGGATGACTGTGGGCTTAAAGACAAATCAGTTCTTAACTAAGCTGAGTGGATAGAAGGATAGGAAATTGTGATGAAGGATATATAAGTTTTAGTTGCATTTCCAAAACCCATTTTCCTTTTTTTTTTTTTTTTTAAGAAAAACAGTGTGTCATTATAAAGCACCAGAAAGATTCAAGAAAATCCCTTTGTAATTTTGCAATTGAAAATGATAAGGATAACATCTACTTTTTAGATTTGTCATGTTATAATATATACATTGGGAGAGGATTACAGTATGGCAAGTTTGTTGAATTTTACAGAATACTTTTATTTACTTTTATATACTTTTTTATATACTTTTACTTTTATATACTTTATAAAAGTTTTTTATTGCATGATATGCATCTGAGCAAGAATTTTCTATTTTGGAACTCAGTACCTTGTTAAGTAAAATATTCTCATGAGCAAAAAAATTTGAAAAAACTTGTTCTAGGACAGAATTGAATGTATTAGAAAATATTTAGATGCTTAGCTATCACTGTCAAGTATATCTACTTTATGAATACATTTTTAAAATTTTACTACATCATTAAATTATTCTAGGTAATTTTGAGTATGGTAGTATATAAAGAACCTTTAATGATCTCTTTTCAACCACAGTTTCTCACTTAACTGTTACTTGTGGGTTTAAAATGCTCATACAAGTCATGGAGCCCATTAAAAAGACATTTATCCAGCAAGTCTCCCGAGGCTTGTTAGATGTCTGCTCTCTCTGCACTTCTAAATAAGTGCAGCCTCATGAGACATTTAAACAATAGGTTGTTGTAGTTCTTCAGTAAATCTGAGTTCCTCAAAAAGAACATTTAATTTACAGCATGGTCTTTGTGCCTCGGTTTACCCCTTATTTTAATTTGATGTTCTATCAGTTTTTGTATTTGAGGATACATTTTACCATGTCCTGTTACTTTTTTTATGAAATGCCTCCTGATTTTTATTTGTTTCATAATTATCTGGTATTTAAATTTACTATTGTAGGGGCCCCTGGGTGGCTCACTGGGTTAAACTTACTATTGTAGCCACCCTGCAGAATTCCCACAGAGTTTGTGAAAATACTGGCTAAGGGTACATGAATTAAATCTTAAGTAATATAAAATCAGTAACCTAAATATATTTGTACTGAATCTTTGGTGACTTGAATTTCTCCAAGTCCTTCTTTGAAGGAAAACATTCCAACATCATTATAATGTTAAGATGCACATATCCTTTTCTTCAGTATGTGTTGTGTTGGTTTTATAGCTTGTGTTTTCTTTTACATCTTACACAAAATTAAGAAAGCACAGATGGGAGTAGCATTTTCTTGGGTGGTTGTCATAGTGGAACAACTTGATTACAAGGATCTGATCTTATCTGGGAGAATCAGAGAATCAGGCTGACTGTCATTATCATTACCAAAGCTCTAAAGAAGTTTTCTGTCTTCCCTCTCCACCACTTCAAGCGTACCAGGGTAACAGTAATGTAAAGCACAATTATGCAGTTAGACTGATAAAAACTCCATAAGTCGTTGGTATAGAAACTCAAATTATTCTGAGACACTTTTCCATACCCTAGGTTCAGTCCCTCTCATGTGTATCTTGTTCATTAAAATGTTATGAAAACAGTTAAATTTATTACATCAATGAAAAAAGTTGGCATACTTCAGTACCCAAACTAGTGAAACTATAAGACCATATTTCGAATAAGAAAAATAGAGTACATGGTCTAATTTTAATCATATCCTAATATTTTACTGTGGTAAAATGTAACACAGTATTGTGTGTCTTACTTATAAATGCCATTTTTTACTTTGTGCAAAATCTGTTTCACCAAATCCTGTTTACCCTGGGCTTATTTGCTTCACCTGTGTGTTCCTTACTTTCAGAGCCAACAGGGTGACTAACAAGGGGCTTAGGAATTGGTTGCTAACTCGGTCTAGCCTTTTGGCTTTGGTCATTTGCTGAATTAAAAATACTGAACAGAGGGTCACCTGGGTGGTTCAGTGGGTTAAAACCTCGGGCCTTAGGCTTGGGTCATGATCTCAGGGTCCTGGGTTCGAGCCCTGCATCAGGCTCCCTGCTCAGCAGGGAACCTACTCCCCCCTGCCTCCACCTGCCTCCCTGCCTACTTGTGATCTCTCTCTCTGTCAAATAAATAAATAAAATCTTTAAAAAAAAAATAAATAAAAATATTGAACAGAATGAAAAGAATAATTCCATCTTGTTTTCTCTCTTTACAGGCGCTGTACAACTCTATTAAGAATGAGAAGCTAGAATGGGCAGTGTGAGTATGCTGGCTGTCAGCTTTTTAATACATGATTTACTTGTTCTTTTCTTACTGTCTTTCTTTATGCTTTAGAGGTGATCTTAGAGAAGGATTAAATATGCATGGCCAGTTCTCATTTCAGACCAGTGTCTAACATTGTATAAAACCTTAAGTAAACCCTGAGTATCCCATGTCTTTTTCTGTTTACTTTTAGTCTAGTTGCCTTGCCTAGAGACAATTAACTTTTTAATGTATCCTTTTTAAAAATAGCTTTCAAAAAGAAAAGCTGATAAATCACCTATAATCCAGAATCTAATACAAATGATTTTGGTACCATCTACTTGTTTTAATTCCCTCTTGCCTATCATCGTAGATCAAGGTTTTCCAAATTTGTATCCAATGTCCCTAATTATACTAAGATACTGAAAAACTTGAGAAATGATAGATTAAATAACCAAAAAAAATATTTTTAACTGCAAAACTTTCAGGAGTTTGTACAATGCCAATATCCAAGAAAGGAATCAAATTCGCAATGTTTTCTGAACCTTTTCAACAGTGTAATGTAGTTGGTTTCAAGGTACATACTTTGGGAGATAATATTACAGATAAATTATATCTAACCCTATGTAGACCAACAGTACTACTCATGCTGAACTTTCTCTGATCTTTCTTTCACTGCAGCAGTTAGGAATTTAACTTAAAATTATTGTTAACTAAAGTTATCTATAAATTAGGTCAAAATGTTTTTTAAATAGAACTACATGTGAATTTTATTTTTGGTTTCCACTGATATTAAGCATTCATAAATATTATTCTACCATGTGACCTTACATAGCAGTCTGCATGAACTTAGGTTTATATAATCAGAACTTAGGGGATAAATCTTATTCTTTCATATGTACACTGGAAAAAAGAGGTTTAGCAATTGACTGCATATATCTCACAGATAACAGGTTAGAATGAATTTTTTAAAAAGTACTACTAAACTGTTTCCAGTAACTGTTAGCTCATATAGTACTGTTTTAAATTAGGGATTCAGAGTTTAATTTGGAACTAATATTTGCAAGTATATGTGATGTGTCTATATTTATATACATCATGAGACTCAAAGTATGTCATTTCAAGGAAAACTTGTTAAGATAATAAGAATTCATGGCCTACCCAAAGTAATCACTTTTGGACTTCTCTCTAATGAATGAAAGTGGGTTTCCTAGGAAAATTTCATAAATAATATACTTAGAATCTTGCTAAACTATTAAAGGCATATCCTGACCTAAGTAGAGTAACTCCTGTAGTAAAATATAATAAAAATGAAGTATAAATACATTCATACTAAGGGAGAGAATATTTTTCTTTTATTAAGCTATTTTAAAAACCAAATAAATGTACCCTTGAGGATATGTTTTGTAAATCCAAATTCTTATTTTTTTTTCTGTTTTTTTTTTTTTTCTGGTTGTTAATTTTTTATTTTTTATAAGCATATATTTTTATCCCCAGGGGTACAGGTCTGTGAATCGCCAGGTTTACACACTTCACAGCACTTAGCAAAGCACATACCCTCCCCAATGTCCATAACCCCACCCCCTTTCCCAACCCCCCTCCACCCAGCAGCGCTCGGTTTGTTTTGTGAGATTAAGAGTCACTTAGGGTTTGTCTCCCTCCCAATCCCATCTTGTTTCATTGATTCATCTCCTACCCACTTAAGCCCCCATGTTGCATCACCACTTCCTCATATCAGGGAGAGCATATGATAGTTGTCTTTCTCCCCTTGACTTATTTCGCTAAGCAGGATATGCTCTACTTCCATCCACGTTGTCGCAAATGGCAAGATTTCATTTCTTTTGATGGCTGCATAGTATTCCATTGTGTATATATACCACATCTTCTTGATCCATTCATCTGTTGATGGACATCTAGGTTCTTTCCATAGTTTGGCTATTGTGGACATTGCTGCTATAAACATTCGGGTGCATGTACCCCTTCGGATCACTACGTTTGTATCTTTAGGGTAAATACCCAGTAGTGCAATTGCTGGGTCATAGGGCAGTTCTATTTTCAACATTTTGAGGAACCTCCATGCTGTTTTTCAGAGTGGTTGCACCAGCTTGCATTCCCACCAACAGTGTAGGAGGGTTCCCCTTTCCGCATGCTCGCCAGCATCTGTCATTTCCTGACTTGTTGATTTAAGCCATTCAGACTGGTGTGAGGTGATATCTCATTGTGGTTTTGATTTGTATTTCCCTGATACCTAGTGATATGGTGTACTTTTTCATGTGTCTGTTGGCCATCTGGATGTGTTCTTTGCAGAAATCATATCCTCTGCCCATTTTTTGATTGGATTATTTGTTCTTTGGGTGTTGAGTTTGCTAAGTTCTTTGTAGATTTTGGACACTAACCTTTATCTGATATGTCGTTTGCAAATATCTTCTCCCATTCTGTCAGTTGTCTTTTGGTTTTGTTAACTGTTTCCTTTGCTGTGCAAAAGCTTTTGATCTTGATGAAATCCCAGTAGTTCATTTTTGCCCTTGCTTCCCTTGCCTTTGGCAATGTTTCTAGGAAGATGTTGCTGCGGCTGAGGTCGAAGAGGTTGCTGCCTGTGTTCTCCTCAAGGATTTTGATGGATTCCTTTCGCACATTGAGGTCCTTCATCCATTTTGAGTCTATTTTTGTGTGTGGTGTAAGGAAATGGTCCAATTTCATTATTCTGCATGTGGCTGTCAAATTTCCCCAACACCATTTATTGAAGAGGCTGTCTTTTTTCCAATGGACATTATTTCCTGCTTTGTCGAAGATTAGTTGACTGTAGAGTTGAGGGTCTATTTCTGGGCTCTCTATTCTCTTACATTGATCTATGTATCTGTTTTTGTGCCAGTGCCATGCTGTCTTAATGATGACAGCTTTGAAATAGAACTTGAAGTCCGGAATTGTCATGCCACCAACTTTGGCTTTCTTTTTCAATATTCCTTTGGCTCTTCGAGGTCTTTTCTGGTTCCATACAAATTTTAGCATTATTTGTTCCATTTCTTTGAAAAAGATGGATGGTACTTTGATAGGAATTGCATTAAATGTGTAGATTGCTTTAGGTAGCATAGACATTTTCACAATATTTATTCTTCCAATCCAGGAGCATGGGACATTTTTTCATTTCTTTGTGTCTTCCTCAATTTCTTTCATGAGTACTTTATACTTTTCTGAGTATAGATTCTTAGCCTCTTTGGTTAGGTTTATACCTAGGTATCTTAAGGTTTGGGGTGCAATTGTAAATGGGATCGACTCCTTAATTTCTCTTTCTTCTGTCTTGTTGTTGGTGTAGAGAAATGCAACTGATTTCTGTGCATTGATTTTATATCCTGACACTTTATTGAATTCCTGACAAGCTCTAGCAGTTTTCGAGTGGAGTCTTTTGGGTTTTCCACATATAGTACTATAGTATCATATCATCTGCGAAGAGTGATAATTTGACTTCTTCTTTGCCGATTTGGATGCCTTTAATTTCCTTTTGTTGTCTGATTGCTGAGGCTAGGACTTCTAGTACTATGTTGAATAGCAGTGGTGATAATGGACATCCCTGAGGTGTTCCTGACCTTAGCGGAAAAGCTTTCAGTTTTTCTCCATTGAGAATGATATTTGCAGTGGGTTTTTCATAGATGGCTTTGATAATGTTGAGGTATGTACCCGCTATCCCTACACTTTGAAGAGATTTGATCAGGAAGGGATGCTGTACTTTGTCAAATGCTTTTTCAGCATCTATTGAGATGGTTCTTGTTCTTTCTTTTATTAACGTATTGTATCACATTGATTCCTTTATGGATGTTGGACTAACCTTGCAGTCCTAGAATAAATCTCACTTGGTCGTGATGAATAATACTTTCAATGTACTGTTGGATCCTATTGGCTAGTATTTTGGTGAGAATTTTCGCATCTTTGTTCATCAAGGATATTGGTCTGTAGTTCTCTTTTTTGATGGGATTTTTGTCTGGTTTGGGGATCAAGGTGATGCTGGCCTCATAAAATGAGTTTGGAAGTTTTCCTTCCATTTCTATTTTTTGGAACAGTTTCAGGAGAATAGGAATTAGTTCTTCTTTAAATGTTTGGTAGATTTCCCCCGGGAAGCCATCTGGCCCTGGGCTTTTGTTTGTTTGGAGATTCTTAACGACTGTTTCAATCTCCTTACTGGTTATGGGTCTGTTCAGGCTTTCTATTTCTTCCTGGTTCAGTTGTGGTAGTTTATATGTTTCTAGGAATGCATCCATTTCTTCCAGATTGTCAAATTAGTTGGCGTAGAGTTGCTCATAGTATGTTCTTATAATAGTTTGTATTTCTTTGGTGTTGGTTGTGATCTCTCCTCTTTCATTCATGATTTTATTTATTTGGGTCCTTTCTCTTTTCTTTTTGATAAGTCAGGCCAGGGGTTTATCAATTTTATTAATTCTTTCAAAGAACCAGCTCCTAGTTTCATTGATTTGTTCTATTGTTTTTTTGGTTTCTATTTCATTGATTTCTGCTCTGATCTTTATGATTTCTCTTCTCCTGCTGGCCTTAGGGTTTTTTTCTTGTTCTTTCTCCAGCTCCTTTAGGTGTAAAGTTAGGTTGTGTACCTGAGACCTTACTTGTTTCTTGAGAAAGGCTTGTTCCGCTATATATTTTCCTCTCAGGACTGCCTTTGTTGTGTCCCACAGATTTTGAACCGTTGTATTTTCATTATCATTTGTTTCCATGATTTTTTTCAATTCTTCTTTAATTTCCCGGTTGACCCATTCATTCTTTAGAAGGATGCTGTTTAGTCTCCATGTATCTGGGTTCTTTCCAAACTTCCTCTTGTGTTTGAGTTCTAGCTTCAGAGCATTGTGGTCTGAAAATATGCAGAGAAGATCCCAATCTTTTGATACCGGTTGAGTCCTGATTTACGACTGAGGATGTGATCTGTTCTGGAGAATGTTCCATGTGCACTAGAGAAGAATGTGTATTCTGTTGCTTTGGGATGAAATGTTCTGAATATTTCTGTGATGTCCATCTGGTCCAGTGTGTCGTTTAAGGCCTTTATCTCCTTGTTGATCTTTTGCTGGGATGATCTGTCCATTTTAGTGAGGGGAGTGTTAAAGTCCCCTACTATTAATGTATTATTGTTGATGTGTTTCTTTGATTTTGTTATTAATTGGTTTATATAGTTGGCTGTTCCCACGTTAGGGGCATAGATATTTAAAATTGTTAGATCTTCTTGTTGGACAGACCCTTTGAGTATGATATAATGTCCATCCTCATCTCTTATTATAGTCTTTGGCTTAAAATCTAATTGATCTGGGGCGCCTGGGTGGCTCAGTGGGTTAAGCCGCTGCCTTCGGCTCAGGTCATGATCTCAGGGTCCTGGGATCGAGTCCCGCATCGGGCTCTCTGCTCAGCAGGAAGCCTGCTTCCCTCTCTCTCTCTGGCTGCCTCTCCATCTACTTGTGATTTCTCTCTGTCAAATAAATAAATAAAATCTTTAAAAAAAAAATCTAATTGATCTGATATAAGGATTGCCACTCCTGCTTTCTTCTGATGTCCATTAGCATGGTAAATTCTTTTCCACCCCCTCACTTTAAATCTGGAAGTGTCTTCGGGTTTAAAATAAGTTTCTTGGAGGCAAGATATAGATGGGCTTTGTTTTTTTATCCATTCTGATACCCTTTGTCTTTTGATTGGGGTATTTAGCCCATTAACATTCAGGGTAACTATTGAGAGATATGAATTTAGTGCCTTTGTATTGCCTGTAAGGTGACTATTACTGTATATTGTCTCTGTTCCTTTCTGATCTACCACTTGTAGGTTCTCTCTTTGCTTAGAGGGCCCCTTTCAATATTTCCTGTAGAGCTGGTTTGGTGTTTGCAAATTCTTTCAGTTTTTGTTTGTCCTGGAAGGTTTTAATCTCTCCTTCTATTCTCAGTGATATCCTAGCTGGATATAGTATTCTTGGCTACATGTTTTTCTTGCTTAGTGCTCTGAAAATATCATGCCAGCTCTTTTTGGCCTGGCAGGTCTCTGTGGATACGTCAGCTGCCAATCTAATATTTTTACCATTGTATGTTACAGACTTCTTTTCCCGGGCTGCTTTCAGGATTTTCTCTTTGTCACTAAGACTTGTAAATTTTACTATTAGGTGACGGGGTGTGGACCTATTCTTATTGAATTTGAGGGGCGTTCTCTGCACCTCCTGAATTTTGATGCTCGTTCCCTTTGCCATATTGGGGAAATTCTCCCCAATAATTCTCTCCAGTATACCTTCTGCACCCTCTCTCTTTCTTCTTCTTCTGGAATCCCAATTATTCTAATAATGTTTCGTCTTATGGTGTCACTTATTTCTCGAATTCTCCCCTCGTGGTCCAGTAGCTGTTTGTCCCTCTTTTGCTCAGCTTCTTTATTCTCTGTCATTTGGTCTTCTATATCGCTAATTCTTTCTTCTGCCTCATTTATCCTGGCATGGAGAGCCTCCATTTTTGATTGCACCTCTTTAATAGCTTTTTTTATTTCAACTTGGTTAGATTTTAGTTCTTTTATTTCTCCAGAAAGGGCTTTTATATCTCCCGAGATGGTTTCTCTAATATCTTCCATGCCTTTTTCGAGCCCGGCTAGAGCCTTGAGAATTGTCATTCTGATCTCTAGATCTGACATATTACCAATGTCTGTATTGAGTAGGTCCCTAACCTTTTGTACTGCCTCTTGTTCTTTAATTTGTGGTGAAGTTTTCCGCTTTGTTATTTTGTCCAGATAAGAGTATATGAAGGAGCAATTAAAATACTTAAAGGGTGGCAACAACCCCAGGAAAATATGCTTTAACCAAATCAGAAGAGATCTCAAATCGTGAGGGGGGAGAAAGGGGATAAAAAGAGGTTCAAAAAGGAAGAAAGAAAGAAAGGAAAAAAAAAAAGAAATAAAAAAGAAAACTAATAAAGAAAAGTATAAAAAAGAAAAAATATATATATTAGATAAACTAGTTAAAAAACGTTAAAAAAGAAAAGGGTAAAAGTTAAAAAAAAATTTAGCTGAAGAAGAGAAAAAAAAAAATGAAAAAGAAAAAAATTAACTGCAAGACTGAAAAATCACATGGAGAAAGCCATGAGTTCCGTGCTTTGCTTTTTCCTCCTCTGGAATTCTGCTGCTCTCCTTGGTGTTGAAGCCGCACTCCTTGGTAGGTGAACTTGGTCTTGGCTGGATTTCTTGTTGATCTTCTGGGGGAGGGGCCTGGTGTAGTGATTCTCAAGTGTCTTTGCCCCAGGTGGAATTGCACCGCCCTTACCAGGGCCTGGGCTGAGTAATCCGCTCCGGTTTGCTTTCAGGAGCTTTTGTTCCCTGAGCGCTTTCCTTAGAGTTCCAGAGGATGGGAATGAACATGAAGGCCTCCCAGTCTCTGGCCCAGAGGAGGTTAGAGCTCAGGGCCCCACTCCTCAGTGCACCCTCAGAGAACAGCGCCCAGTAACTCCCGTCTGCCTGACCTCCAGCTGCGGTCCGAGCTCACTGAGCCTGCAGCTGGTTCAAGGTAACCCTGAGCTGTGAGCTTACTGTCGGCTCTGTCTCTGTAGCTGGTTTTCCTGTTCCAATACCTGCAAGCTCTGTGACACTCAGACACCCCCGATCCTTCTGTGACCCTGTGGGACCTGAGGCCATGCTGACCCCACATGTGCTTCGCCCCGGTTTAGCCTCTGGAGTGATGTCCCTCAGCGGAACAGACTTTTAAAAGTCCTGATTTTGTGCTCCGTTGTTCCGCCGCTTGCCGGGATCCGGCCCCTCCCCCCGGGGTCTATCTTCCCGTTGTTTTGGATTCACTTCTCTGCCCGTCCTACCTTTCAAAAAGTGGTTGTTTTTCTGTTTCTAGAATTGCTGTTCTTCTTCTCTTTGATTTGCCGATGGATTTGCAGGTGTTTTCAATCTTTAGATAAGCTATCTAGCTGATCTTCTGCTAGCTGAAGTAGTCTCAGCCTGCTATTTCTTCGCCATCTTGACTCCTCCCCCCTGGAAATCCAAATTCTTGATATATTACAATTTGTTACACAGTAGGTTTTATATATATATTATGCATAATGGAAATTTGGTGTAAGAAAGTATCTCTTTCTTAATGTCAGTATAGTTAACATAGAATGTTATATTAGTTTCAGGTGTACAATATAGTGATTCAGCAATTCTGTGTTACCCAGTGCTCTTCATGATAAGTGTAGTCTTAATCCCCTTCACCTATTGCCCATTCCCCCAACTCACCTCCACTCTGTAAACCACCAGTTTGTTCTCTGTAGTTTAGTCTTGGTTTTGGCTCTTTTTTTTCTTTGTTCATTTGTTTTATTTCTTAAATTCCATACATGAGTGAATGCATATGGTATTTGACTTTCTTTGACTGCCTTATTTCACTCAACATTGTAGTTGAGTAGTTCCATCCATGTCATCACAAGAGGAAGACTTTGTTTTTTATGTCTGAGGACTATATATACCACATCTTCTTTATCTTTCATCTATCGATGGATGCTGGGGCTGCTTCCTTATCTTAGCCATTGTAAATAATGGTGCAATAAACATAGGAATGCACATACCTTTTTGATTTAGTGTTTTTTGTATTCTTTGGGTAAATACCCAGTAGTAGAATTAGTAGATCATATGGTAATTCTGTATTTAAGTTTTTGAGGAACCGCCATACCATTCTCCACAGTGACTGCACCAATTTGCATTTCCACCAACAGTGCACAAGGATTCTTTTATCTCCACAACCTCTCTGAAATTTGTTTCTTGAGTTTTTTATTTTAGCCGTCTGACAGGTGGGAGGTGATATCTCATTGCAGTTTTGATTTGCATTTCCCTGATGATAGGAAAGTGTCTTATCTTGAGCCCAGTCCAGGGATGAGCATGGAAGTCTACCCAAGAACTGAATTCTTCTGTGTGCCTCTTGTCAATCTAGAGAGCATTGTGTTCAGGAGCCCAAAATCCAGAATCAGGTAGATTTGGGTTTGAATTCCATCTCTTCCATGTACTAGCTGGGTCACTGGTCATGCCTCTTTGCAGTTTCCTCTTTTATATGGGGAACGATTACTGAATCTCTTATAATCCTCAGGATGACACTATAAAATGTTCTAGAACATTAAATATAAAGCAGTAGTGAAAGCCATATTTACAGCAGTGAAAAGCATGAGAGGAGTCAAAGATAAGGTAGAAGCCAAAACCTAAATAAGTAGGGAAATACTGGTGTTGCTACTAGAAATGGAGAGTATATGACAAAGTTTAGAGACAGATGATAAAGGCTAAATGGAGTGGAAAGGTCCTGTAGGAAAGTGAAAATGTTGAATTGAAACTTGGGAAAGAGGTCAGAGCTATATAAGTACTTGGGAAAATCTTTTACAGATATGGCAGATGAAGTTTTTTTTTTTTTTTAAAGATTTTATTTATTAACAGAGAGAGATCACAAGTAGGCAGAGAGACAGGCAGAGAGAGAGGAAGGAAAGCAGGCTCCCTGCTGAGCAGAGAGCCCGATGTGGGACTCGATCCCAGGACCCTGAGATCATGACCTGACCCGAAGGCAGCGGCTGAACCCACTGAGCCACCCAGGCACCCCGGCAGATGAAGTTTTAAGAATGAATAAAGATTGCTGAGAAAAGGACCTTAGTGGAAGAAAGCAATTCTAAGTGCTATCTCTGAGAAGTACCAACATTAATAAATAATGGGACAAAAATAAGTTAGAGAAAATATGATTGGAGTGGCACACAAAGAATTGGCTGAGAACAGTGTTCTATATAATTATATACATGTACATACTCATTTATCAAGGAAAAGTCTTACATTCTTTATCTGCAGAATCATATAAATATATAGCTGAATTTTCTAAAGTGTGTTCTAAGGAACATTAGTTTTAGTAGCTGTTAAAAGGTACTTTATGATCAAAACAGGACTGAGTAACCCCATTTTTTAACTGGATTATTTGTTTTTTGTTTTTTGGGTGTGAGTTTTATAAATTCTTAATATATTTTAGAGACTAGCTGTTTATTAGAAATGTCAGTTGCAAATATCTTGCCCATTCTGTAGGTTTTTATTTAGTTTCTTAGTTGTTTCTTTGCTATGCTGAAGCTTTTTGTTTTGATGTAGTTCCAATAGACTATATTTGCTTTTGTCGCATCAGGAGACATATCTAGACAGATGTTGCTATAGCCAGTGTCAGAGAAATTACTACCTATGTTCTCTTCTAGGGCTTTATGGAGTCAGATCTCACATTTAACTCTTAATCCATTTTGAAAATTCAAAATAAATATTTCTGTGTATGGTTTAGAAAAGTGGTCTAGTTTCATTCTTTCACATATTGCTGTCAAGTTTTCTCAACACCATTTGTTGAAGAGGCTGTCTTTTTCAAAAACATCATGCTTTGTTGAAGATTCATTGATCATATGATTGTGGGCTTATTTCTGGGATTATTCTATTCCATTGTTCTATGTGTCTGTTTTTATGCCAGTGCCATACTGTTCTGATCACTACAGCTTTGTAATATAACCTGAAGTCCAGAATTGTGATGCCTCCTGCTTTGCTTTGCTTTGCTTTGCTTTTTTAAGGTTGCTTTGGCTATCTGGAGTCTTTTGTGGTTCCATACAAATTTTAAGATCACTGAAGTTCTATGAAAAATGCTTTTGGTATTTTGATGGAATTGCATTAAATGTATAATTTGCTGTGGATAGTATAGGCATTTTAACAACATCAGTTCTTCAGATCTAATGGAAGAGAGAGCATGGATTCTCTTTCTGTTTCTTTGCATCAACCTGAATTTCTTTCATCGGTGTGTTACAGTTTCAATGTACAGGTCTTCTTCACCTTTTTAGTTAGGTTTATTCCGAGGTATCTCCTTATTTTTCATGGGATTGTTTTCTTAATTTTACTTTCTATTACTTTGTTATTGGTGCACAGAAATTCAATAGATTTCGTGTTGATTTTGTATCTTATGAATTTACTGAATTCGTTTTATCAATTCTAGAAGTTTTTGGTGGAGCCTTTTGGGTTTTCTATCTAGAGTATGACATCTACAAATAGCCAAAGTTTATTTCTTCCTTACCAATTTGGATGCCTTTTATTTCTTTTTGTTGTGTGATTGCTGTGGCTACAGATTGGGAGTACCATGTTAAATAAAAGCAGTGAGAGAAGACATCCTTTTCTTATTCTTGACATTAGGGGAAAAGCTCTCAATTTTTCCTCATTTAGGATGACTGCAGGTGCTTCATATCAGGCCTTTATTATTTTGAGGTATGTTCCCTCTAACCCTACTTTGTTGAGAGTTTTTATCATGAATTGCACTTTAGTTCAAATGCTTTTTCTGCAGATATTGAAAGGTTCTTATCCTTTCTCTTATTGATGTGATGTATTACATTGATTTGTCAATAATTAACCACTTTTCATCCCAATATTAAATCCCACTTAACATTGATGAATGATTTTTGTTGGATGTGGTTTACCAGCATTTTGTTGAGGATTTTTGCATGTATGTTCATCAGAGATATTGGACTGTAGTTCTCTTTTTTTATTGTGTCTTTATCTGGTTTTGATATGAGGGTAATGCTGTCCTCATAGAATGAATATGGAAGTTTTCTTTCCTCTTGTATTTCTTGGGAGCATTTGAGAAAATAGGTATTAACTCTTCCATTAATGTTGGTAGAATTCAGCAATGAAGCTTGGGTCCTAGACTTTTGTTTATTGGGAGTTTATTGATTACTGATTCAGTTACATAGCTGGTAATAGATTTGGTCAAATTTTCTTTCTCCTGCTTTAGTTCTGATAGGTAATATGTGTCTAGGAATTTATCCATTTCTTCTAGGTTGTCCAATGTGTTGACATAATAGTTTTTCATAATTTTCTCTTATAGTTGTTTGTATTTCTCTCGTGTTGGTTATTATTTCTCCTCTTTCATTTCTGGTTTTGTTTGAGCCCTCTCATCCTCTTTCTCTCTTTTGATTATTTTGGATAGAGTTTCATCAATTCTTTGATTATTTGGAAGAACCAGCTTCTTCTTCATTGATCTGTTCTGTTGGCTTTTTTTTAGTTGCTATATCATTTATTTCTGCCATAATCTTTATTATGTCCTTCCTTCTGCTTGTTCTGGGTTTAGTTTATTGTTTTTTTTTCTCTACCCAATTAGGTATAAGGTTAGGTTTTTTATTTGAGATTTTTCTTGCTTTTTGAGATAGACTGTATTACTATAAATTTCTCTCTTAGAACTGCTTTTGCTGCATTCCAGTGATTATATATCATTATATTTTTATTTCTGTTTTTCTCCACCTAATTTTTAATTTTTTTCTGATTTCATGGTTGACCCATTCATTGTTTAATAGCATGATAATTAACCTCCATGTATTTGTGCTCTTTGGAGATTTTTTTTTCTTGTAGTTGATATCTAATTTCATAGCATTATAATTAAATTTCTTGACACTTGCTTTTTGGCCTAATATGTGGTCTATCTTGAGAATGTTCCATGTACACTTGAAAAGAATGTGTTCTGTTGTTTTAGGATGGAATATTCTGAATATATCTTTTATATCCATCTGGTCCAGTTTGTCCTCCAAAGCCACTGTTGCCTTGTTTGCTTTCTGTTTCTATGATCTGTCCATTGATGTAAATGTAGAGTTAAAAATCCTCTGCTATTATATCAATATTGATTTGTTTTTTCATGTTTGTTATTAACTATCTTATGTATATTATGTAGAGTATTTACAATTGTTATATCTTATTGTTGGATTGTCCTCTTATGATTGTCTTTGTTTTGAAGTCTGCTTTGTCCGATTTAAGTATTGCTACCCCAGTTTTCTTTTGACATCTATTTGCATGATAAGTGTTTCTCCATCCCCTTACTTTCAATTTGCAGGTGGCTTTAAAAATGAGTCTCTTACAGGGCATATAAATGGGTCATGTATTTTTGTCTATTCCACGACCCTTTATCTTTTGATTGGAGCATTCACCCCATTTACATTCAGAGTAATATCAATAAGATATGTATTTATTGCTGTTTTGTTACTTGATTTGTGTTTGTTTTCTACTTCTCCTCAGACTCTTTCTTCTGTTGCTCTCTACTCTCATGATTTTCTGACTTTCTTTACTGGTGTTCTTGGATTTCTTTCTTTTCATTTTTGATTTGTGGTTAACATGGGGTTTATATATAACATCTGAATATAGCTGTCTATGTTAAGTTGATGATCACTTAAATTTGAACCCATTCTTTACTCTCCCCCCTACCTATGTTTTAGATATATGGTGTAATACTTCATACCCACTTGATGCGCTTTGACTGACTTTTACATTTATACTTATTGTTACTGTTTTTCCTTCTTTTCTTACTCCTACTTTCAGTCTTTCTTTTCCAATCAAAGAGTCCTTTTTAACATTTCAGTAGGGCTGGTTTGGTGGTCATGAACTCCTTTACCTTTTGTTTGAGAAACTGTTTATCTCTCCTTCTGTTCTGCATGATACCCTTTCTGGAAAGAGTGTTCCTGGCTGCAGAGTTTTTCCTTTGAACATATCATGCCACTGTCTTCTGGCCTGCCAAGTTTCTGCTGAAAAACCCACTAATAGTCTTATGGGGTTTCCCTTCTATCTAACTGTTTTCTTTTCTCTTGTTGATTTTAAAATTTTCTCTTTATCACTACTTTTTGTCAGTTGATTACTCTGTGTCTTGGTGTGGACCTCCATAGGCTGATTTTGTTGAGGGATCTCTGTGCCTACTAGATATTGATAGTTCCTTCCCCAGATTCAGGAAGTTGTCAACTATTTCATCAGGTAAGTTTTCTGATCCCCTTTCTCTTCTGGGATCCATATAATGAGAATGTTATTATGCTTGATGGAGTAACTGAGTTTCCTAAAACTATTCTCATTTTGCATATTTTTTTCTCTCAGTTTTTCAGCTCGATTACTTTCCATTCTGTTCTCCAGGTTGCTGATTCATTCCTCTGATTCCTTTAGCCCACTATTTATTTCATCTAGTGTATTTTTAATTTCATTTATTGTGTTTTTCATCTCTGATGTGTTCTTTTTCATGTTCTTTATCTCTTTGATAAGGTTCTCACTGTTGTCTTCCACTCTTGTCAAGTCCAGTGAGTATCTTTTTGATCATTAAATTACTTATCAGGCAGGCATATTATTTATATCCATTTTGCTTAGGTCTCTTGCTGTGGTTTTGTCCTGTTCTTTCATTTGGGACATGTTCCTCTGTCTCCTTATTTTGTCTAACTCTTGTGTTTCTCTGTGTTAGGAAAGTCAGCTACATCTTCTTCTCTTAGAGGTAATGGCCTTACGAAGAAGTTTTATATTGCCCCAATGTGCAGTGACCCCTCTTCACCAGAAACTGGTACTTCACAGGTGTTTCCTATATGTTTTGTGCAACTTGTTATTATGTCTTGACTTCTTTTTCCTTTAGTCCAGTCATGTGCAATGGCTTTCTTTGCCTGTTGTAGTAGGCAGTATTTATCCCCTTTGGGGCTGCCTTGGGCTTGAATTGAGTCAGATCAGGCATTTCCAGAGGTGGAGTGGGACCAAACTGCAGTGTATTTTCCCGGTGTTGTTTAGTGAGAAGGTTTTATTGGTAGGTATGGCCTGCAGTCAAACCAACTATCTGTTGGCAGCCCACTGCTGGGGCTGCCATCTAACTGGTGTGTGTGGTTATCTTCCCCTCACCCCAGAAAAGGAGTCACTTTGGAGTTACTGGCCTCTGTTGGAGCTGCTTGCATATTATCAGTGGCTTTGATGGGCTATGGTCAGGGGCATATTGAAGGGGACATCATGCTGCTGCTGGGACTAGCTGGTGTGGGGCATGCAGTTTTAGCATAGTGAGCACTAGTCTGCTTTTGAAATGAGACCTTTCATCAAAGCTACAAGAACTGGGTAGTCTGGGCAAATCTGCACAGTGTTTGTGGGAGGGATGCACAATTTTAACAAAGAATGCATTGGTCTTCTGTTGGACCACCTCTGCTGCCATGAGGACCAAGGCCCCACAGAGTAGTTGGGTTGGAAGACACAGTGTTGGTAAGGTTGTTCCAGTCTCCTGAGAAAGTAGACTCACAGCTCTGGGACTGAGGAAGATGTGACTAGAAAGGGTCAATTTGTAAAAGTGTAGGGACTGTGCTTGGTGTGAGCAAGTTAGGTAGTGAGTGCAGGCACTGTGTTGGTTCCCACAACTGGTTCTGTGTTTCTGCTGAGCAGTGAGGAAGGAGATGGTGCCAGCCAACTCCTTTGTTTCTTCAGTAGTAGTAGTTTCTTACTCTAACACTCCTGGACAGGCTCTGAGATTAGTAAGTAACTCTCCCTCCCTTTTGCCTCAGGTGTTTTTTACCTGATAGTTTTACATGGTATCTCCTTGGGCTATTCCTTGAGCTGTCTCTTTAGGTGGGGAAACTCAACTTCCTATCACCCTCCAGGGTCACCTAGATTCAAGCCTGCTGACTTTTAAAACTCTATAGATTTTAAGTACAACTATTGTAAGAACTCCAAATATTCAGCCCCTCTCCTTTCACAGCCAAATGTTATGGGGATTTATTTTCCCCAAGGGAGTTCCTTGGTGTGATAGTTTAATTCTACCCTTCCTCCAGTCTGGCTTTCTCCCCACCTTGGAGGCTAGAGTCTTTTAGGTCCTCACCACATCTACACCTTTTCTACCACCTTTGATGTGGCTTTTTCTCTACATCTGGTTGTGGAGTTTGGTCTTCTAGTCTTTGGGTCATCTTCTGGGTTATTTATGCTGAATATAACTGTTACCTGGTTGTATTTGTGGGATGAGGTGAGCTTATGGTCTTCCTGCTCTGCCGTCTTCCCAGGCTCCCTACAGCAATTCTCTTTTAAAACTTCCAGGTAACCACCCAAATTTTATATTATTACTGTTGAGAGAACTGCGGCAAATAAAAGTTGCAATATGTTGTACAGTGTTTGTAGATACCACAAATATATTTAGTGTTAAAAAAAAATTGAGTGTATCAGTAAAAAAGGTTGGGGAAGTTGACATTAAGAGTTTTTTGGTACAGAAAGAAGTAACCAAGGGAAGATTAATAAAACTATTTTGTGTGAAACATTGGATAATAAGTTCTCCATTTTGGGTGTTCATACTAATGAATGTTTGCTAAGTATGTATTGTGCCTCATTAAAATAATAGACTAGAATAAGAAGTAAGATTCTTACCATCATTACAATTAGATTATTGCTTTCCTCACATTCCTAACATGAAGAATGCTACATCATATTTTTAGTAAAATAGCAATTCTAATATTAATGTTACATGGAATTGACAAATTTAGAAGGTAATCTACATGAACATTAAATAAGGGTAAGACTGAATATATAGATGGATATGTAAAGAATATTATTAATTTGATTATTCTAATGTAAATTCAGTGAGAATACATTGAATATAAGATAAAGAAGAAAAACTAGAAATAAGATAGTTATGAAAAAGTCATCAATTTGAAAGGAGATTTTTGAGCTGAAGAATTAATATCACTTAAAAATTTCTCAGTAAATATGATACTGAATGTGGTTCAGTCTCCCTGATTTTGGGGTTTAAAGGAGGAAAAACTTCAGGATATAGAATTAGGGAAAATTCTCTTATAGCTCTCTAAAGTATAATTTATTAATCCAAATCATATCTCACAATGTTTAATCTGTAAAGACCTGTTTTTCTCTGTCATTTCAAGTATGCTGAACTCAGATAGGGGAAACTAGAAGAATTTGCTGTTCAGTTCTTAGCTTTAAAGGGCAAGTTAAAAACAAAAATGTCTGCTTTCTGTTTAAGTAGCATCTCTCTCAATGCTGAGGAGATGGATACTTAGAATATTTAAGGATTTATTGTCATAACAGTTTTAATATCCATTAAGATGATGATGAAAGTGATGTAATTTAAAATACTGTTATCTTCGCTTTACATTATCTTTAATTTCAGAATATGCTGAACAGACAGTTGGTGAGCAGATGGAATGTGATTATAATGTTAGTATCCTACTTGTACCAGAGCAATTTTAGAATCACTGAGGTGCAAAGAATTATGGAAGCTGGTCTATAAGGAAATTATTTTTCCTAATATGTTGGTGATTTAGAATTTTATGCCATTTATATTAATCGCTAACCTTTTGATTTTTGTTAATGATATGAGGAAAATATTATAATGAATATAATTTCTAAGTGAAGCATATTATGCATGCAGCAGCTAATATAGTGCTTTGAATATTGTAGGCAATAGTCTGGTTTTCATTAAGCATTTTGTATGTGTACATTTTAATATACATGCATACATACATGTTTGGGGATGCAGCAAATTTAACCAGATCAGTAGTGTTAAAAGAAGTTATTTTAAGTTGCCCATTAAAAATTTCATAGTAGATCTTTTGGAAACACCTTGTTTGACCCTAGTAAACTTCCAACAACTTTTTAAAAAACATCTTATCATTTATACTTAGTTTGAAAAGCATGCTGCAATCTGTACATATAGCTAATTTACCAGCCTGCATCTTCCTCACATCTGGCAGTATTCTTATTGGTGTTAAAGGACTAAAGAAGGAGCTTGATATTTTTAATAGAAAGGTTGGCTCTTTATAGTTCAGATGTCTGTGTCCGAATAAGATATTTTTAGAAAATAAAAATATTTTTCCTGGTTTAACTGAATTTTTAAATTTACATACCTTTTTAATTTAAACTGTCAGTAAATGACAAAGACAGATTCATTTTAAACTGATTCTGCTTTGTGCCATTATACCATCTGGCATCATAGAAATTTCTTGACATGTCAGCAAATTTTTAAAATAAGTTTATTATTTATTTTCCAAAAATTACCTGATCACAATATTCAGGTAACATTTAACTTAGTATTTAATTTTTTTAAAAGATTTTATTTATTTATTCGACAGAGAGATCACAAGTAGATAAAGAGGTAGGCAGAGAGAGAGGGGGAAGCAGGCTCCCTGTTGAGCAGAGAGCCCCATGTGGGGCTCCATCCCAGAACCCTGAGATCGTGACCTGAGCTGAAGGCAGAGGCTTAACCCATTGAGCCACCCAGTCACCCCTAAGGTATAATCTATATACCATAAAATTCACTCATTTAATTGCACAATTTCATGATTTTATGTATACTTATATATAACAATCACCTGAATTTATCACCCCCTTGTTAACCACTTCATAAAGATTCCTTGTACATGTCATTCAGTATATTTGCTGTGAACTCTTCCCTCCTCTCTGGTCCTGCACTGTCTTGTGCACAACTCTATTGAGGTTTATAATAAAATGTATAACCCATTGTTATATGTATCTATTTCCCCTGCTGGACTATTCATCCCTCAATGCTCTTAGTCATTTTGATAGCCCATTCCCTACCACACTGCCAGTTAGAAGCTCCTTTTAATTTATTACTGAGCTGGTACTCACTCCCTCTTAGAGACCAAAAGGGACTTGGCCTCTTGCTGTCTACCATGCTTCACAGACATTCCTGTGCATGATGTGGTAACTTAAAAAAAAAAAAAAAATTTAAGATTTTATTCATTTATCATTCATTTTAGTCAGAGAGACAGAGAGAATGTGAGCAGGGAGAAGAACATAGGGGGAAAGTATCCCAAGCAGACTCTGCACTGATCATAGAGCCCAATGTGGAGGCTGTTCTCATGACCCTGAGATCATGACCTGAGCCAGAACCAAGGATTGGACTCCTCCCTAACTGATTGAGCCTCCCAGCAACCCAAATAGACACCACATCCAAGAGGCCCATTGATCCCCAAATAGATTGAAGCCAAATAGGGCTACACTGAAACATATTGTTATGAAATTGTCAAAAGTAAAGATAAAAAACGAATTTTAAAAGCAACAAGAGAAAAAGGAGAAGGATATAAAAGGGAGCCCTCATAAAAGCGTAGGTAACTGTCCCAACAGAAAATTTTCAGGCCAGGGGAGAATGGCATAACACATTCAAAATATTGAAATAAAAAACCGTCAACCAAGAACACTATATCCAAAGAAGCTGTCCTTCAGAAATGGAGGAGAGATAAAAAACATTCTGAAATTAAAAAAAAAACAAGAGAATTTATTACCACTAGACTTGCCTTAGAAGAAATTCTAAAGGGATTTATTTAAGTGGAAATAAAGGGACACTAATTACATCATAAAAACATATAAGAGGGGTGCCTGGGTGGCTCAGTCAGTTTAACGTCTGCCTTTGGCTCAGGTCATGATCCTGGGGTTCTTGGATCAAGCCCTACATCAGGCTTCCTGCTCCATGATGAACCTGCTTCTCTCACTCCCTCTGCCTGCTTCTCTTCAGGGATATATATCCTGCAGGATATATGAGCTATACATAAAATATCTTAGAATTATAACACACATAAAAAATATACATAAAATATCTTTGAATTATAACACACTAATTTAAACTAATAACATCAATAAAATTCCCAAGTTTTATACTTTTCCTTCTCTTCTTCCACATATTTTAAATTACTGATGCTATAATTTATATATTCTATAATTGATAGCAGGTTTTATATACATAAAATATATAAATATATATGTATATGTATATACATATATATTTTATGTATATATTTGTATACATAAAATATACAAATATATCAAATATATATTTTAATATATATTATATACACATATATATATGTGTATATATATATAAAAGAAAGTAGTGTAAAACTCACTAGAATGGTAAATTTATAGTCAAAGTTTGATTCTGAAATAGGGTAATAGTGGTGATTAATTCACTTACAACTCTCGTTACTTAAACTTAAAAAAAACCTAAAAAATAGCAAAAAAAAAACTTAACTGCAATAACCTGCTATTAATTACAGAATATAAGAATATGTAAATTATAGCATCAGTAATTTAAAATATGTGGAAGAAGAGAAGGAAAAGTATAAAACTTAGGAATTTTATTGACATTATTAGTTTAAATTAGTGTGTTATAATTCTAAGATATTTTATGTATAGCTCATGGTAACCACAAAAGAAATACCTATATAAGTACACAAAAGAACATGGTAAAACAAAGCATGCTGATAACCAGAAGACATCAAGACACATAACAACCAGAAAACAATTAACAAAGGCAGTTGTTAAGTTCTTAGCAATAACTACTCTAAAAATAAATGGATTAAATTTGTCAGCAAAAAAATATGGAATGGCTGATAGATTTAAAAACCAAGCAAAACAAAAAAGGTTCAGCTATATGCTGCCTACAAGAGACTCACTTGGCCATTAAGACAAGCAGACCAAGAGTAAAAGGATGGAAAAAGATATTTGAAGTAAATGGTAACCAAAAACAGAACAACAGAGATAGCTATACTTACATCAGACTAAGAAGACTTTAAACTAAAATGATAAAAAGAGGTAAGGCCATTATGTTATGATAAAGGGGCTGATGCATCAAGAAGATATAACTTGTAAGTATATATGTGACCAACATGGATCACATAAATATATAAAGCAAAAATTAACAGAACTATAAGAAGAAATAAACACTGATACAGTGACAGTTAAGGACTTTAATACCCCAATGGATTCAGAGAATCAATAAGGAAACAGCAAATTTAAATAACATTTTAGATTAAGTGGACCTAAAAGACATATACAGAACATTGTTTCCTAAATAGCAGAATATGTTTGTATCAAGTGCACATGTAACATTTTCTAGGATAGATTATGTATTAGGTAACAGAACAAGCCTTGGTGAATTCAAGATTAAAATCATACCAGAGGGCGCCTGGGTGGCTCAGTGGGTTAAGCCTCTGCCTTCGGCTCAGGTCATGATCTCAGGGTCCTGGGATCGAGTCCCGCATCGGGCTCTCTGCTCAGCAGGGAGCCTGCTTCCTCCTCTCTCTCTCTCTGCCTGCGTCTCTGCCTACTTGTGATCTCTCTCTGTCAAATAAATAAATAAAATCTTTAAAAAAAAAATCATACCAGATATCTTTTCTGAGCACAATGATATGAAACTAGAAGTCCATAACAAGAGGAAAACTGGAAATCCACAAGTATGTAGAAATTAAATAACACTCTTTCGAATAACCAATGAATCAAGGAAATTAAATATTTTCTTGAGACAAACTAAAATATACAACATACCAAAACATATGGGATACAGCAAAAGAAGTTCTAGTAAGAGAGTCAATAGCAATAAACACCTATTTTAAGAAGCAAGAAAAATCACAAATAAACAACCTAACTCTGTACCCTTAGGAACTAGAAAAAGAACAGAGCCTAAAGTTAACAGAAGGAAGGAAATAGTAAAGATTAGAGCAGAAACAAATTAAATAGGAAAAGGAATAAAAAGAAATAAATGAAAAAGGAAAACAGAAAAGATTAACCAAACCAAGAGTTCCTTTTTTGAAAAGATTAACAAAATTGACAAACCTTTACCAAGACCAGCCAAGAAAAAGGAAACGCAAGTCAGCAAAATTATAAATGAAATAGGAGATACTATAGCTGATATACAGAAATACAAAGAATCATAAAAAGCTACTGTGAACAATTAAATACCAACAGGCGGGACAATCTAGAAAAAAAAAAAAACCCGAAAACTTCTTAGAAATACACAAAAAAACCTTTGATGAATCAGGAAGAAGTAGAAAATCTGAATAAGTCAATTAGTAAAGAGATTGAATCAGTAATCAAAAATCTCCTGACAAATAAAAGCCCAGGACCATATGGCTTTATTGGTAAATTTTACCTAACATTTAAGGAATTAATGACAGTCCTTCTCAAACTCTACTGTAAAATTAAAAAAGAGGGGACACTCACAAATTTATTTTACAAGGCCAGTATCATCCTGATACCAAAGCCAGAAAAATACTAGAAAACTGCAGACCAATATTCCTGATGAATATAGATTCAAAATTCTCAATAAAATAGTGACAAACCAAATTTAGCAGCACATTAAGATCATTCACTGGGGCGCCTGGGTAACTTTAGTGGGTTAAAGCCTCTGCCTTCTGAGATCATGATCTCACAGTCCTGGGATCAAGCCCCGCATCGGGCTCTCTGCTTTATGGGAAGCCTGCTTCCCTCTTTCTCTCTGCCTGCCTCTCTGCCTACTTGTGATCTCTGTCTGTCAAATAAATAAATAAAATCTTAAAAAAAAAAAAGATAATTTACTGTGATCAAGTAGGATTTATATTTGGATGTAAGGATGGTTTAATATATGCAAATCCATCAATAGAATTAATAGAATCAAAGAAAAAAAATCATATGACCATTTTGGTAGATCCATAAAAAGTATTTGATGAAATTCAACATTCATGATAAAAACACTTAACCAATTAGATATAGAAGCAACATGCCTCTACATGATAAAGGACATAGACGATAAGTCCATAACTAATATCATATCAGTGGTGAAATGTTGAAAGCTTTTCTGTATGATCAGGAGTAAGACAAAGGTGCCCACTCTGACCACTTCTATTTAAGTAGTACTGGAAACCCTTGCCAGAACAGTCAGGCAAGAAGGAGAAATAAAAGGCATCAGAATTAGGAAGATGTAAAATTATGTCTGTTTGCAGATGACTTGATTTTACATATAAAAAATCCTAAGGAATAAAAAAAAAACTATTAGGCCTAATCAACAAATTCAGTAAAGTTGCAGGATACAAAGTTAGCATATAAAAGAATTATCTGAAAAAAGAATTAAAGAAAATGATCCTATTACTATAGCATTAAGAACAATAAAATACTTTGGAGTAAACTTAACCAAGTTGGTGAAAGATCATTACTCTGAAAACTGCAAGACATGAATGAAAGCAATTGAAGAGGGCACAAATAGAAAAGTATTCTATGTTCATGGATTGGAAGAAATAATGTTGTTTGAATGTCCATATTACCAAAAGCCTTCAGTAGATTCAGTAATCCTAATTAAAATTCCAATTGCATATTTTGCAGAAGTAGGAAAAACATTCCTAAAATTTATATGGAATAACCAAATAGCCAAAGCAATACTGAGAAAGAACTAAGCAGGAGGCACACACTTCCTGATTTCAAGCTATACTAGTAAATCTTTAGTAGTCAAAACAGTATGATACTGGCATAAAAACAGAGATCAGTGCAACAGAACTGGCAGCCCAGAAATAAACCCTAGCATATATGGTCAACCTAATATTAGATAAGGGAATCAATAATTCCCAATGGAGAAAAGACAGTCTCAAATAAATGGTTCTGGGAGAATTGGATATTCATGTTTAAAAAATGAATTTTTTTAAATTTTTAATATTATTGTTTTATTTCACACCACTCATGAAAACTAAGTTGGTATGGATTGAAGACTTGAATGTTAGATCTGAAACCATGAAACCACCAGAAGAAGCAAGCATAAGACTAAAGATCCTTGGCATGGATCTTGCCAATGATTTTTTTTTTTTCCTTTTTGACACCAAAAGCACCAGCAACAAAATAAAAAATAAACAAGTGGAACTGCATCAAACTGGAAAGCTTCTGCAAAGCAAAAGAAACAAGTGAAAGGGTAACCTGCAGAATGAGAAAAATGTTTCAAGCCATGTTTCTGATTAGAGGCTAACAGCCAAAATATATAAAGGACTCTACAACTCAATAACCAGAAAACTGCCGAAATAAACCAAAACAACAACAACAAACCTAATTAAAATGGGCAAAAGACCTGAATAGACATTTTTCCAAAGATACACAAAACACCAACAGGTACATGAAAAATGCTGATCACTAGTCATTATGGAAATAGAAATCAAACCACTTTGAGATATAACTTCATTCCTCTTAGGATAGCCATGATAAAAGACAAAAAATAAGAAATGCTGGCAAGAATGCGGTAAAAAGGGAATCCTTACACACTGTTAGTGGAATTGTAAACTGGCACAGCCAATCTGGAAAACAGTATGGAGGATCCTCAAAAAATGGAAAATAGAACTGTTACATAATTCAGCAGTTTCACTTCTGGAAATATATACAAAGTAAAAAGACTAACTTGAAAAGATATCAGCACCCCACCCCCATGTTTGCTGCAGCTTTATTTGCAATACAGAAGAAGTAGAAAGTAACCTAAGTGTTCATCAATAAATGAATAGAAAGAAACTGTGATACACATAAATAATGGAATATTATTCAGCCATTTAAAAAAACGAGGAAATCATGCCATTTGTGACGACATGGATGGACCTTGAAGGCAATTATGCCAAGTGAAATAAGTCAGAGAATAAAACAAATACTATATGATTTCATTTATATGTTGAATCTTTAAAAAAAAAAAAAAATCAAACTCAGAAAAGAGATCAGATTTGTAGTTACCAGCCAGAGGTGAGGGTGGGGGTGGGTGGGTGGAAGGGAATTAGAGATTGGTGGTCAAAGATAAAAACTTACAGTTACAAGATAAATAAGTATTTAGGGATTTAATATATTGCATAATGAGTGTAGTTAACCCTGCTATATGATGTATGTGAAAATTGTTAGAAGAGTAAATCCTGGGGTGTCTGGGTGGCTCAGTTAGTTAAACATCTGCCTTGGGTTCAGGTCATGATCCTGGGGCTATGGGATCGAGCCCTGCTTTGGGCTCCCTGTTAAGTGAAAAGTCTGCTTCTTCCTCCCCCATCTCCTGCTTGTGTTTCTTGTGTTGTGTCTCTGTCTCTGTCAAATAAATAAAATCTTAAAAAAAAAAAAAAAAAGTAAATACTAAGTTCTCATAAGAAGAAAATTCTTTTATTTTGCTTTTTTTTTTTTTTTTGCTTTCTCTTTTTATAAGATGATGGTTGCTAACTTAAGCTTGTGGTTATCATCTTAAACTATATGTAAGCCAAATTATTACGCTATATTTCTTGAACTTACGCAGTGATATATGTCAGTTATATTTCAGTAAAACATAGGGAAAACAGTAAAGGAGAAGTATGTTTTCATACGAATATTGAGGAAATTTTCCAGTAGAACTGCCTTATAAGAATTGTTAAAAGAAGTTCTTGAGGGAGAAGGAAAATGATATAGGTCAGAATCTCAGCTCTACATAAAGAAAGGAAGTGTATCATAGGAGGAATAAGTCAATGTAAAGTGTTCTGTTTTGTTTTGTTTTTTTACTTATTTATTTGACAGACAGAGATTACAAGTAGGCAGAGAGAGGGGGGAGCAGGCTCCTCGCTGAGCAGCGAGCCCGATGCGGGACTTGATCCCAGGACCCCAGGATCCTGACCTGAGCCAAAGGCAGAGGCTTTAACCCACTGAGCCACCCAGGTGCTCCTCAATGTAAAATTAAAAAAAAAAAAAAACTTTTCTTTTTCTTATTAACATTTTTGATGAGTTTGTTCAAAATATTAGGAACAATTACTTGACTATGTATTTTGCATATATGCATATTTATTCATGTATACATGTATACTTGTATGTAAGTGATGTGAATTATAGCAATGTTACAAAGAACAGGAGACTGGAATTTGATGGTTTCTGTTTTTTTGTAAAATATTTGCACTACCTTTGAAATGTTATTTGTACATTTGGATTAGTTGTAAAAGTATATTACAAACTTTAGGGCAACTACTAGAAAACATTCAAAAATATAATATACCTAGAAATGAGGAAAATGGAACTGTATAAACTGCTCAGTTAAAATCACCAAAAGATGGGAAAAGGGAGAAGACAAAAACAGGAATTAATAACAAGAACAATGAATAGAAAACAGTAACAAACATGGTAGCTATTAATCCAACTGTACCATTAAATGTCAGTGGCCTAAATACACAGAAGACAAATTGTCAGAGTGGATCAAACAGAGAGAAATTTATAGCATAAATGCTTATATTAAAAAAGAAGAAAGTTCTGGGATGCCTGGGTGGCTCAGTTGGTTGGACGACTTCCTTCAGCTCAGGTCATGATCCCGAGTCCCGGGATCGAGTCCCACATCAGGCTCCCAGCTCCATGGGAAGTCTGCTTCTCCCTCTGACCTTCTCCTCGCTCATGCTCTCTCTCACTGTCTCTCTCTCAAATAAATAAATAAAATCTTAAAAAAAAAAAAAAAAAAAAAAAAGAAGAAAGTTCTCAATTCAAAACCTAGTTTTATACCTTAAAGAACTAGTAAAAAGAAACCAGCAGAAAGAATTAAGATACTTTACTGCAGAGATATAAAATAGGAAATACCAAAATATTAGAAAAAAGTCAATGAAATCAGAAGTCTTTTGAAAAGTTTAACAAAATTGACAAATCTCTAGCTAGGTTGAGAGAAATGGAGAAGACTTAGATAATTAAAATTAGAAATGAAAGGGGATTTTACTACTTTTAACTGAAATAAAAAGGTTTATAAAAAGAGTACTGTGAACAACTGTACACCAACAAATTGAAATAACCTGTACAACAAATGAACAATTTTTAGAAACAGACAACCTGCCAAGACTGAATCATCATGCAGAAATACAAAGTCTGACAGATTGATAGGAGACTTAATCAGTAATAATAAACCTCCCAGTGAAGAAAACCCCAAATTCTTTCAAAACTTAAAAAAGAATTAAGGCCAGTCCTGCTAAGACAAAACTGAGGTGGAGAGAACACTTCCAAACTCATTCTGAGGCTAGTAATAGACCAGTACCAAAGCCAAACTAAGATACTCTCACAAAATTACAGAACAGTATCTCTTAGGAATATTGATGCAGAAATCCTCCACAAAACACTAGCAAAGCAAATTTGTTATGTCTCTAACAGAACAAAGAAGCTAATCCACATGAATATTTCAATTGATGCAGAAAAATCATTTGAAAAACTGAAAAACTCTCAGGTTAGAAGCACTCACCAAATCAGGGATAGAAGGAAAATACCTCAACATTTATGTTTGAAAGACTTAGAGCTAACATCATACTTAATGGTAAAAGACTGAAAGCTTTTCCTCTAATATCAGGAACAAAGGAAAGATGCGTACTCTCACCACTTCTTTTCAACATAGTACTACAAGTCATAGAGTGTTATGGACTAAATTGTGTTCCCTTTATAGTCATATGTTGACGCCCTAATCCTTAATGTGACTGTATTTGGAAATAGGGCCTTTAAAAATGTTACTAAGGTTAAATGAAATCATAAGGGTAGATCCTAATCCAATATGACTGATACCCTTAGAAGAAGAGACACCAGAGTTGCACACACACTGAGAAAAGGCCATGTGAGGACACTAATAAAGCCACTATCTACAAACCATGGAGAGATGCCTCAGCTGAGACAAACTGGCCAGCATTTTGACCGCGGATTTTAACCCTCCAGAACTGTGAGAGAAACTGTTTAATTTTTAAGATATTATCTACTATATAATTTTCTAAAGCAGTTTGAATAGTGAAAATGTTTCAGCACTGAAAATGGTGGTTGAAAGTAACAAAGACAAATAAATGGAAGAACATCTTGCTTTCCTGGGTTGGGAGACTTAAATTATTGTTAAGGCATCAGTTCTGCCTAAAGCAACTGCAGGTTCAGTGTGGTTCTCAGAACATTCCTAAGTGACTTTTTTGTTATTGTTTTGCAAAAACAGAAACCTATTCTAAAATGCATAGGGAATCTGAAGGAACCCCAAATAGCCAAAACATTATTTTAAAGATTTATTTATTTATTTGACACATAGAGAGAGATATAGAGGGAGCTGCATGCAGAGGAAGAGGGAGAAGCAGGCTCTCTGCCAAGCAAGGAGCCCAGCTCGAGACTCAATCCCCAGGACCCTGGATTCATGATGTGAGCTGAAGGCAGATGCTTAACTGACTGTGCCACTCAGGTGCCCCTAGCCAAAACAATCTGGGGGGAAAAAATTGGAATAAAAAATACTAAAAAAAAGAAAAAAATATTTGGGGTGACTGGGTGTCTCAGTCAGTTAAGTGGCTGCCTTTGGCTCTGGTCATGATGTCAGAATCCTAGGATTAAGCCCTGCATCAGGCTCTCTGCTCAGTAGGGAGTCTTCTCCAACTGTCCCTCCTCCTCAGGCTCTCACTGGCTCTCTCTCTGTTTCTCAAATAAATAAATAAATAAATAATTTTTAAAAAATAAATAAAGAGGGCACCTGGTTAGCTCAGTTGATTGGCGTCTTGCCTTTAGCTTGGTTCATGGTCTTGGGGTCCACGTTGGACCCCCTGCAGGGAGTCTGTTTCTCCCTCTCACCTACTGTGCTCTCTCTCTCAAGAACAAAGTTGGAGGCCACACACTTAATGATTTCAAAACTTAACTACAAAGACATAGTAATCAAAATGGTAGAGTCAGTATTAACAGAAAAAATACAAAGACCAGTGGAATAGAATGGAGAGCCAGAAATAAACCATTCCATATAGTGGTCAGATGATTTTTAGAAAGTTGCCATGACTATTCAAATGAGGAAAGGACACTTTTCAACAATTGGTATTTGGAAAACTGGATTCACACATGAGGAAAAAAATGAAGTTGAACCCTATCTTACACCATATATGGTAATTACCTTAAAGTGAATCAAAGTCCTAAATGTTCGAGCTAAAAATATAAAACTTTTAGAAGAAACATGAGGGGAAGAACTTCATACATTGAATTTGGCAATGATTTTTTGGATATAACACCTAAAATACAGGAAACAAAAGAATTGTTAGATAGTTGGGTTTCATCAAAATTAAAAAATTTTGTGCATCAAAGGAATTATCAGCAGTGAAAACGTAACCCATGGAATAGACAAATTATATGCAAATCACATATTTGATGAGGGATTAGCATCCAGAATACATGAAGGATGATACTTCAATAGTTAACAAAAACAAAACATTTACTTGAATAGATAATTTTCCAAAGAAGATAAGCAAATGAACCATAAACATATGAAAAGATGTTCAACATCACTAATCAGTTAGGAAATACAAATCAAAATCACAGTGAGATACCACCTTCTACCTGTTAAGATGGCGATTATCCAGTCAAAACAAGTGTTAGCAAACATGTGGAGTCCATGTGTGTACCATCTGAGAGAATGTAAAATGGCATAGCCATCTATGTCAAGCAATTCCTCAAAAAGTTTTAGTATATGTGCTGCCGAAGCGAGCATGCTCAAAAAGTTTTAAAAGACAAAACAAAAAACAAAAAACACAACTATATGTTCCAGCAATTGTACTTCTGAGCATATCCCCCAAAGTAATTTTTTTTTTAATTCTTTGTTTAATTTCAATTTAGTTAACATACACTGTTATGCCCCAATAATGGATCCGTGATTAAAGGAGCGAGACTGCTATAAAGCGAAGGTCAAGCAAAGCTTTATTTCGCGCCAAGCATTAAGAATCAGACTGAACGTTCAGGGACGCACCTCTTACAAGAGAGGGCGACCCTTCTCTGTTTCACAGACTAACTTTTAAGGAAAAAGGCCATGCGGTCCGGCCTGGTCACGCTCAGGTGGCCAATGAGATTGTAACACACACAAGAAACTCCACAGTGATGCTAGGTGACCAACTGAGTTACAATTTCCCCTAGTAGACATTTGAACCAGTCTATTATACCTTGATTAGGATTGGCACCAAAAAGGCTCCCAAAGGGCGGGGGCCCATACTTCTTGGTAACTAGGAGACAGTATGCATCCCTGCAATGATCGGAGGTCTCCACCTGGCCTGACCCATCCTTGTATCTGGGCTTTGTTACCTGGAGCTGGTTTCCAGGACTTGTTTTTAAGTGAATCCCCTGGGGAAAGGGGAGCAGGGACAGTTTAAGGGTTAAACAACAAGGTTTTTGTTTAACCTCAATTAAAGCCTCTTGCTAAATATAAAATGGGTCCTTACAATACTATATTATTACTTTCTGGGATAAAATTTAGTGATTCATCAGTTGCATGTAACACCCAGTGCTCTTTACATCAAGTGCCTTCCTTAATGTCCATCACCTAATTACTCCTTCCCCCACCCATCTCCCCTCCAGCAACCTCCAATTTGTTTCCTAGAATTAAGGGTCTCTTATGGTTTGCCTCCCTCTTTATCATCATCATCTTATTTTGTTTTTCTTCTCCTTACTCTATGTTCATCTGTTTCATTTCTTAAATTGCCACATATGAGTGAAGTCCTATGGCATTTGTCTCTCTCAGACTGACTTATTTCACTTAGCATAATACTCTAGCTGTATCCACATTGTTGCAAATCACAAGATTTTATCCTTTCTGATGGCTGAGTGATATTCCATTGTTTATCTATACCACTTCTTTATTCATTCTTCTGTCAGTGGACATTTGGGCTCTTTCCATATTTTGGCTGTTGTGGATATTCCTGCTATATGAACATTGGGGTGCATGTGCCCCTTTGAATCACTGTGTTGTATCCTTTGGATAAATACCTAGATGTGTAATTGCTGGGTCATAGTGTAGCTCTGTTTTCCCCAAAGTAATTGAAAGCAAAGACTTAAGATATTTTTACATCTTTGTTCTTAGCAATATTATTCAGAGTTGCCAAAGTTTGGAATCAACATAAGTGACCCAAGTGAATGCTTAAACAAAATGGATAAACACATACACACACAGTGGAATATTAGTCTTTAAAAGGAAGAACATTCTGAAACATGGTCCAACATGGATGAACCTTTAGGAAATTGATGATTTACAGTTGAGCTTTAGAAAGAACATAGAAGTTAGAAAGGTTATCTGCTCTCAGCACAAGAGCTTTCATCATTCCTTTTTTTTTTTTTTTTTTCTTTTTAGAACTTTTGTCATTCTTGAAATGAACTGCACCAAGTAGTGGACTTAGACCACCTGATTAGTTTATATACTTGATTACTGAGAGAATAGATCATGTGAAGAATGGGGGGATTTTATGGGTTGTTAGGTTTTGAGATGTCTGGGATCTTAGTAGAAAATACCACACCATGAGTCTTTTTAAAAATCCTCAGGTTTGAATTTAAAAATTCTTTTCACAATTAAGATGGAGAGCCTTGTTCTGTCTCCTCCGTTTTACTTTAACAAAGTATCATTGTCCTGAAAATTTCTCATTGGTTCAGGATACACAAAAAAGTCTTAGTTAGATGGGCTATTTTCTGTAGACATGAGCTAACTTTATTTATAGAATTATTTTTATCAAAATGTTAATTTGTATCTGTTCCCGTATACAGTGGAAATAATTTCCATTATGGGGAAGTGCTGGCATTTATGATAAACTATAAAAACAATGAAACCCTACAGTGATGCAGTCAGGAATCCGGGTATAAAGTGATTGGTTCCTGTTCTATGCCAATTCCATGTCTCAAATGAAGCCTGGCACAGGTTCTTCTGGGGCCTAGTGAGATAGGGAAAGAAGGGTAGGAATAACAGAGAAAGAGGTATACTGCATGGGTGGAGGGGTGGCTTGTAGGGAAGGAGAAGGTCCTCACATTATTATCTGGCAGAGATTCCATCCCAGAAGTCTCAGCCAGCACAGACCCATGTATATTTAAGCCCCAAAAATAACCTCCACCAGATGGAGCCAGTCTGCATCTCAGACTAAAGTAGGTTTTTACTTTCAGAGCTTGACAAGATCATTAATTTAAAATGCCAAGAATACTTGTTTTGCAAGATTGAATATTTTCAGCTTTCATTTTCAGGGTTTTACATTTCTTTATTATTGTCCTATTGTTGTTTTTAATATTCAAATATCATAAAATATTTAAGCTGCTCTAACAACAGACCTGCCTAAAAGAAATCTAATGGATGCCACATATGTAATTTTAAAATGTTTCATCCCATATACTAAAATAAGAAATCAGTGATATTAATTTAATAATGTATTTTTAAATTTAATCCAGTGTATATAGAATATTATTTCAGTATGTAAACAAAACAAAACAAAAAACCCTACTGAGACATTTCCTCCCTTTTTTTGTACTGAGTCTTTTGAAATCTGTTATATATTTTTTCACTTATTGCACATCTCAGTTTGGATTATCCACATTTCCAGTTCTCAATAGCTATATGTGGCCTTGGCTACTATATTAAACATTGTAACTCTATAAGCTTCTTTTTATTGATGTTTATATAGAGAAAAATCATAATTGCATCCCCAAAATCAGTAAATTTTATTTTTTCCAAGATTTTATTTATTTATCTGACAGAGAAAGAGCACAAGAAGGCAGAGCCGCAGGCATAAGGAGAGAGAGAAGCAGGCTGCCTGCTGAGCAGAGAGCCTGATGCAAGCTCAGTCCCAGACCCCCGGATCATGACGCAAGCCAAAGGCAGATGCTTAACTGATTGAGTCACCCAGGTGCCCCTCCATACAACATTTTAAATAATACATGTGGGAAGTCTCAAATAACATTACAGTTAAAGGTCAGCCATGTAGTTATTTTGGAAACTGTGTCCAGTTGTTAGTAAAGGATTTTCTTGGACTAAGGTGTTGCTGGTGCAAAGAGACCCAGGAAACATAAAAAGGATTTGTTTGTTTAAAAACACAATTATTAGGGTGCCTGGAAGGCTCAGTTGGTTATATGCCGACTGTTGGCTTCCACTTGGGTGTTGCGGGATTGAGCCCCAAGTCTGGCTCCGCACTGGGCGAGGAATCTACTTAAGATTGTATACCACCACCCCCCGACCCTCCCACCAGTAATGTACATGCTGTCTCTCTTTCTCTCTCGCAAATAAATAAATAAAATCTAAAACCACAGTTGTTTGGTGATATGGAAGCAATATTTTAAGCCTCTTATATTTTATGTGATTACCGTGTTTATATATAGTCATTTTTTTGTGCTTTAGACACTTCTTAGGAAATTATTTGAGAATGACATGTACTATACTATTCCCACTTTTTTCTCTTGCAAGGACTAGCAAGTGAATCCCTGTTTTGCATTTTTTGACCAAACATTGATTTTCAGAAATGAATTAGTTGCATTAAGTGGGACATGATTTTGATGCTAACTAACTCTTGAGTACCGTGCTTTTCAAATTTTTTGTGTTGACTGAAGTTGAAGACTTTTTCATAGTTCTTCAAGATATTAAAAGATTGAATCTACATTCATTTTAAAATGTGTTTCTAACTTTTCAGCTTAAAATACAAAATGCCTTACATGTACTAAATTTTTATACATTCATACATTATATTAATTTCTTTTATATGTCTCAGAATAATGTTCTACTGTTATTTCACTTTTCTATTAAACAGATACTCTGTTTATAAAGTAGGCAGCTTAAAAAATTTTATCATTTATGCCACTTTTTTATATGAATCACAGTTTCAGAATTTTTACAAAACTGTAACCATCCAAAGTACAAAATTAGACAGAATGCTGAGGCTAACTACACTGATACACAGTTCAAGTTTTATACATTGTGTGTTTGTAAAAAACCATACCAAAAAATACCCCCCAAATTTACAAAGTTCCACCTTCCCAATTGATATGGTTTATAATATATATTATACATTAAAATTTATAATGCAGAATTATGCTTCATCAAGTTCATACTCAGATTTTATTTATGTTTGCATCCTCTAAAAGATTAATCTGCTTAAAAAACAAGCTTGGAAACAATGTATATAGTAGTGTTTCTTATAGTTCCTTGTATCTAAAATAATTAACATAATTATCAGGGTAATCATTCTGGTTTTTTCTATTCACAACTGAAACCCCCCCAAAATTAGTTATGCCCAAATATTAAGGACAGATTTATGAATAAATTTTGAAGTCAAGCGGTAAACAGTCTATTAATTCTTATTTAATCTATGTCCTATCTTTCACCTTCAAAATGAGAAAATAGTACTTTGAGTATGATCATCTTAAAATACCACTGCATGAATAAAGAAAAACTATAACATTTACTATTATTTTTGTCTCAGATGTTATAATTTAAAGTAATCAAAATTGCTTTAGAAATAACCATGTGTTTCATGTGCTTTCTTTTAGAAATGTGGCTTATTCACATTAAAAATATATTTAATCAAAATTTCAAAATTTATATTTCTGTTGACTACCAAATGTAATAGTATAGAATAGTGTGAGAAAACTAAGTCTGATTTTTTTAAAGATTATATTTATTTATGTGACAGACAAAGATCACAAGTAGGCAGCGAAGCAGGCAGAGAGAGAGAGGAATCAGGCTCTCCGCTGAGCAGAGAGCCCGATGTGGAACTCGATCCCACGACCCTGGGATCATGCTAAGTCTGATTTTTATAAGCACTTTGTAAATAGGTGAAATTAGAAAGGAGATACAATTTTTTCAGGTAGATGTATTTTGGCTTGCTCACATCAGAATTTACTTTGTATCATCAGTTACACAAACAAAAATTATGTAGGATACTACATACAATGAATGATACTTGGCAAGCAATATTAGACTTTTGAATCTGTAATTATTTATCTAATACAGGAGATTACTTTTTGTTTTTCAAATGAACCCAAATTTATATCTTACCAGTATTAAATCTGAATAGTAACAGTAGTGTAATCTCTTTGAATAGTAGGGATTTTTCCTTCTGGATTGATTCAAGCCTATGAAGGATCTGTTAAACTATTTTTATTTTATTATAATGATGGTGTTTACAAACACAGGTTATTTTTCATTACAAAAATAAAAGCTAGAAACTAGCAGTTACCCAGATATCTCTCAAAGAGAAATAAAAAAAAATCTTGAGACACATGAAAATGGAAGTACAACGTATCAAACCTTATGGGATGCATGAAAAGCAATTCTCAGGGGGAAGTTTATAGCAATAAATGCAAATACCTACATTAAGTAAAAGGTAGGATCTTAAATAAACAACTTAATTTTATACTTCAAGGAATTCGAAAAAGAAGCACAAACCAAATCCCAAATTAGAAAAAAAAGGGAAATAACAAAGACCAGAGTGGAAACAGTCTAAAAAGCCAATGGAAAAGATTAATGAAACAAAGAGCTCAATTTTTGAAAAAGTAAGCAAAATAGATTTAAGAAAAAAAGAGGACTCAAATAATTAAAATTAGAATTGAAGCAGGCATTACAATTGATATCCCAGAAAATAGTCATTCATAAAAGACATATATGCCAACAATCGTTCTCAAAGTAAAAGGCCTAAATGCTCCCATAAAACGGCATAGGGTTAGAGACTGGATAAAATGACAGGACCCGTCCATATGCTGTCCACAAGAGATGCATTTGGAACCTGAAGATGCATCCATACTCAAAGTGAAGGGATGGAGAACCATCATTCATGCCAACGGGCCTCCTATCAGATGAGCGATTCTCATATCAGATGAATTAGATTTTGAGCTAAAGACTGTAGTCAGAGATACAGAAGGACACTACATCATTCTTAAAGGGTCTGTCCAACAAGAAGATATATCAATTGTAAATAGTTATGCCCCCCACATGGGAGGAGCCAACTACACAAGCCAACTGTTAATCAAAATACAGAGTCATATTGATACGAATACATTAATAGTAGAGGATCTTAACATGCCACTCTCTGCAATAGACAGATCATCTAAACAGAAAATCAACAAAGAAACAAGAGCTTGTGAATGACACACTGGACCAGATGGACCTGATAGATATATACAGAACATTCCACCCTAATAGCAGAATACTCATTCTTCTCGAGCACACATGGAACTTTCTTTAGAATAGACCACATACTGGGTCACAAATCAGGGCTTAATCGATACCAAAAGACTGAGATTATTCCCTGCATATTCTCAGACCACAGTGCTTTGAAACTGAAACTCAACCACAAGAAAAAGTTTAGAAGGAATTCAAACATTTGAAAGCTAAAGACCAGCCTGCTCAAGAATGTTTGGATCAATCAGGCAATCAAAGAACTTAAACAATTCATAAGAACTAAGACACATCAATCCAAAACCTATGGAATATGGGAAAGGTGGTCTTAAGGGGGAAATAATAGTCATCCAAGCCTCACTCAAAAAAACTGAAAAATCCTGAATTCACCAACTCTCTTTACACCTTAAGGAACTGGAAAATCAACAACAAATTAAGCCAGTCCGGTACACAAGAAGGGAAATAATTAAGATTAGAGCAGAGATCAATGAGTTAGAAACTAGAGAGGCAGTAGAACACATCAGCGAAGCTAGAAGCTGGAGAAAAAGATCGTTAAACCACTGGCCAAACTAATCCAAAAGAAAAGAGAGAGGACCCAAAATAATAAAATTATGAAAGAAAAGGGAGATGGTGCCTGGGTGGCTCAGTTTGTTGGGTGACTGCCTTTGGCTCATGTTATGATCCTGGATTCGTGGGATCGAGTCCCATATCAGGCTTCCTGCTCGGCGGGCAGTCTGCTTCTCCCTCTGCCCCTACCCCATCTCGTGCTTTCTCTCTCTCTCATTCTCTCTCTCTCTCAAATAAATAAAATCTTTTTTTTTTTTTTTTAAGTAGAGAGATTACGACTAACACCAAGGAAATAGAAACAATCATCAGAAATTATCAACAAAAAAATTATTATCAACAGCTATATGCCAATAAGTTAAACAACCCAGAAGAAATAGATGCATAACTGGAATCCTATAAACCTCTAAGGCTGAAACAGAAAGAAATTGACAACCTGAATAGACTGATATCTAGTAATCAGATTGAAGCAGTGATCAAAAACCTCCCAAAAAACAAGAGCACAGGACCTGTCTGATTCCTTGGGGAATTCTGCCAAATATTCAAAGAAGAAATAATACCTATTCAGGGGCCTGGGTAGCTCAGTCGTTAAGCATCTGCCTTTGGCTCTGATCATGATCCAAGTGTCCTGGGATCAAGACCCACATCGGGCTCCCTGCTCAGCGAGGAGCCTTCTTCTCCCTCTCCCACTCTTCCTGCTTACATACCCTCTCTCACTATCTCTCTCTCCGTGTCAAATACATAAAATCTTTAAAAAAAAAGAAAGAAAGAAAGAAAGAATACTTATTCTCCTGAAGCTGTTTCAAAAAAACAGAAACAGAAGAAAAACTTCCAGACTCTTTCTGTGAAGCTAGCATTACCTTGATCACCAAACCAGGCAAAGGCCCCATCAAAAAGAATTTCAGACCAATATCCCTGATGAATATGGGTGCCAAGATTCTCAACAAGATCCTAGCTAATAGGATCCAACAGTACATTAAAAAGATTATCCACCATGATCAGGTGGGATTTTTCCCTGGGAAACTGGACAACATAAAAAACAGTCATTTCCTGGATATGAACACCCTACCAAGACTAAATCATGAAAAAATAGAAAAACTGAACAGATGAGTTACTAATAAGGAGATTGAATCAACAATCAAATCCCTCCCAAAAAATAAAAGTCCAAGCCCCGATGATTTCACTGGTGAATTCTACCAAGCTTCAAAAAATCAATGCCAATCCTTCTCAAACTATTCAAAAAAAAAAAAAAAAAAGGTGGGAACACTTTCAAATTACATAACCCTGATACCAAAGCCATGCAAGGATACAGAAAAAAAGGCCAAATCCTTGATGAACATAGATGCAAAAGATCCTCGATAAAATATTGGCAAACTGAATGCAGCAACATTTTGAAAAGATCATACTCTATGATCAGATGGGTTTTATTCCAGAGATGCAGGGATGGTTCAACATGTGCAAATCAATAAATGTGATGTACCACATGATCAAAATGAAGTATAAAAACTGTATGATTGTCTCAGTAGACTCAGAAAAAGCATTTGACAGTATTTAACAACCTTTTATGATATCTCTCAACAAACTAGATAGAGAGAGGATGTATCTCAAAACATAGTAAGGGCTGTATGTGACAAGCCCATTGCTTATATTGTACTCAACAGTGAAACATTTCCTTTAAGATCAGGAACATTGGCCAAGGATACCCATCTCAACATTTTATTCAACATAATACTGGAAATCCTAGCCAGAGGAGTTAGGTGAAAAAAAAAAGAAATAAAAGGGATACAAATCAAAAAGAAGGAAGTAACAGTGCCTCTGTTTGCAGATGACATGGTATTATATATAGAAAATTCTATAGACTTCAACAGAAACACTATTAGAATTAAAAAATGAATTCTGTAAAGTTATGTATGAGAATCAGATATGTTTCTATATATTAATAGTGAACTATCAGAAACAGATTTTAAGTAAATCCAACATACAGTAGCATCCAAATCAGTAAAATACTTGGGAAGAAATTTAATGAAGGAAGTGAAAGACTGTATACTAAAAACTGTAAGACACTGATGAAAGAAATTGAGGGGGGCACAAAAAATGAGAAAAGCATTTTGTGTTTATAGATTGGAATAATAAATATTGTAAAAATGTCCATACCATCCAAAGCAGTCTACAGATTCAGTGCAATCCCTATCAAAATTGCAATACCATTTTTCACAGAAATAGAAAAAAAAAGTCCTAAATTTTGTGTGGAACCACAAAAGACATCACATAGCCAAATCCATCTTTTTTTTTTTCTTTTTTAAAATTTTATTTGTTATTTTTCATCACATTAAGTATACTTTTTTTTTGGCCTTCTGTATGATTGATTGATTTGGCTTCAGAGTAGAAGTTAATGATTTATCACTTCAGATAAAACCAGTGCTCATGATAGCAAGTGCCCTCCTTAATACCCATCACCCATTTAACCCATCCCACACCCACCTCCCTTCTTCAACCGTCAGGTTTTTTCTCTGTTGTTAAGGGTGTCCTATAACTTGCTTCCCTGTCTGGTTTTTTTTTTTTTTTCTTCCCATATGGTCATCTGTTTTGTTTCTTAAATTCCATATATGAGTGAAATTATATGGTATTTGTCCTTCTCTGACTGACTTATTTCACTTAGCTCACAGTTCTCTCTAGCTCCACCTGCATCACTGCAAATGGCAAGATTTCATTCTTTTTTGTGGCTGATATTTCACTATATATACATTTATATATATATATACATATATATTTATATAAAATTCATAAAATACATAAAAATGCTAATTCAAAGAGATACATGCACACCAACATTTATTGCAGCATTATTTACAATAGCCACATTATGGAAGTAGCCCAAGTGTCCACTGACTGATAAATGGATAAAGAAGAGGTGGTGTACATGTGAGTGTATACTTTTTGAGAAACCTCCATACTGTTCTCTACATTGGCTGTACCAGTTTGCATTTCCACCAAAAATACAAGAGGATTCCCCCTTCTCCACATCCTCAAATCCTTGCCAACACTTGTTGTTTCCTATGTTGTTAATTTTAGCTATTCTGACTAATATGAGGTGATATCTCGTAATTTCCATTTGTATTTCCCTAATGATGAATGATGTGAACATCTTTTCATGTGTCTGTTGGCCATCAGTTTGTCTTCTTTGGAAAAAGGTATATTCATATCTTCTGCCTGTTTTTCAGTTGGATTATTCTTTTATTGGGTGTTGAGTTTTATAAGTTCTTTACTTATTTTGGATACTAAACTTTTCATCAGATACGTCATTTGCAAATGTCTTCTCCCATTCCATAGGTTTCATCTGAGTTTTATTGTTTCCTTCACTGTGTGAACATTTTTTTTTATCTAGTTCGAATAATTTACTTTTGCCTTTGTTTCCCTTGCTTCTGAAATATACCTAGAAAAATGTTGCTGTGGCTGATGTCAGAAAAGAGTAACTTATATTGTCTTCAGGGATTTTTATGATTTCAGGTCTCACATTTCTGTCTTTAATTTATTTTGAGTTTATTTTTGTGTATGGTATAAGAAAGTGGTCCAGTTTCATTCTTCTGCATGTAGGTGTCCTGTTTTCCCAATACCATCTGTTGAAGAGGCTGTCTTCAGTCAACAAAACTAAAAGGTAACCTATGGAGTAGAAGAGGATATTTGTAAATGGCATAACTGATAAAGGGCTAGTATTTAAAATATGTAAAGAATTTATAAGACTCAAAATCCAAGAATCAGATAATCCAGTTTAAAAATGGGCAGAAGACATAAACTAGACATTTTTCTGAAGACATACAGAGAGCCAGCAGATACATAAAGATGCTTAACCTCATTCATCACCAGGGAAATGGAACTCAAAACCAACAGTGTGATGATTACCTCACAAATGTCAGAATAGCTAAAAGTAACAACACAGGAAACAACAGCTGTTGATGAGGATGTGGAGAAAAGGGAACCCAGTTACACCCTGGTGGGAATGCAGACTGGTGCAGCCACTCCAGAAAACAGTATCCAATGTTCCTCAGAAAGTTAAAAATGAACTATACTATCATCCAGCAGTTGGCATACTAGGTATTTACCCAAAAGATAGAAAATACTAATTGAAAAGGTTACATGCACTCTGGTATATATTGCATGATTGTCTGCAATAGCCAAATTATGGAAACAACCCAAGAGTGTCCATTGACTGATGAATGGATAAAGATGGGTGTGTGTGTGTGTGTGTGATGTGTCTGTCTGTCTGTCTGTCTGTCTAGTGGGATATTACTCAACCATAATAAAGAATGAAATCTTGGGGCGCCTGGGTGGCTCAGTGGATTAAAGCCTCTGCCTTCAGCTCAGGTCATGGTCCCAGGGTCCTGGGATCGAGCCCCACATTGGGCTCTCTGCTCTGTGGGGAGCCTGCTTCCCTCCTCTCTCTGCTTGTCTCTCTGCCTATTTATGATCTCTGTCTGTCAAATAAATAAAAAAAAAAAAAGAATGAAATCTTGCCATTTGCAATGACATGGATGGAGCTAGAGATTATTATGCTAAGTGAAATGAATCAGTCAGAAAAAGACAAACACCATACACTTTCTCTCATATGTAGAATCTAAGAAACAAAACAAATCACCCCAGGGTGGGGGGCGCTAAGACAGAGGGAGGAAAACCAAGAAATAGACTCTTAACTGTAGAAAACAAACTGATGCTTTACCAGAGGGAAGGTGGATTGGGGGATGGGATAAATAAGTGATGGGTATTAAGGAGTGCATTTAGGGTTAGGATTAGGTGATGTATGGAAGTGTTGAATCACTGTATTTATACTTCAAACTAATATTACATCAGATGTGTAATATAACTTAACATTTAGAATTGTGATACCTTCACTTTATTTCTTTTTCAAGATTGGTTTGGCTATTCAAGGTCTTTTGTGGTTCTATACAAATTTTTAGTTTCTGGATTTTGGATAGTTCTGTGAAAAATACTGTTGTGTTTTAATAGAGATTGCATCTAATCTGTAGATTAGACATTTGCAATATTTGTTCTTTCAATCCATGAACATGGAATGTCTTTCCATTTCTTGACATTGTCTTGAATTTCTTTCATCAGTATTTTACAGTTTTCAGAGTACAACTCATCTCTTTAGTTATGTTTATTTCTAGGTATCTTACTGTTTTGGGCACAATTTTTAATGGGATTGTTTTCTTGATTTCTCTTTTTGCTGCTTCATTATTAGAGTATAGGAATTCAACAGAATTCTATACATTGTTTTTGTATCCTGCGACATTACTGAATTTATTTAACAGTTCTAGTAATTTTTAAGTGGAGTTTTTAGTATTTTCTATATATAGTTTCATGTCATATGCATATACTGAAAGTTTAACTTCTTCCTCACCAATTTAGATGCATGTTATTTGTGTCTAGTTGCTGTGTAACTTACATTACTACATTGAATAAAAGTGATGAGAGTAGACAGCCTTGTCTTGTTCCTCACCTTAGTGGAAAGGTTTCCCATTTTCCCCCATCGAGTAGGATATTGGCTGTGGGTTTTTCATATAAAGCCTTTATTATGTTGAGGTATGTTCTGTCTAGACCTACTTCACAAAGGATTTTTTATCATGAATGGATGTTTTACTTTGTTAGATGCTTTTTCTGCATCCTTTGAAATATGATTTTTATCCTTTCTCCTTTGCTGTTATCTGCTTGATTGTTTGGAAATATTGAAATCCTACTTGATCATGGTGTATGATTTTTTTTTTTTCTTGAGAGAGAAAGCGAGAAAGAGAGAGCATGTGCATGCACATGGGGGGATGGGGCAGAGGAAAAGGAAAGAATCTTGATGCAAACTCCCCCTGAGCATGGACCGCTCCCCTGCAATGTAAGGCTTAGTCTTATGACCCATGAGATTGTAACTTGAGCCAAAACCAAAACTCAGATACTTAAACTACTGAACCACCCAGCCATCCTGATTTTTTAATGTTTTGTTGGAGTTTGTTTGCGGAGATTTTGTTGAGGAGTTGCATCTGTATTCATGAGTGATATTGGCCTGTAGATCTCTTTTTTTGTGGTGTCTTGGCAAGTAATCCTGAGAAAGAAGAACAAAGCTGGAGATATCATAAGTCCTGACTTCAAACTATATTATAAAATCTATAATAATCAACACAGTATGGTACTACATAAAAAAGCAAACACATAGATCAATGGGAATAGAATAGAAAATTCAGAAATAAATTCAAAGAAATTTGTTCAATTGATTTTTGACAAGACAGCCAAGAATTTCCCCATTATCATGGGGAAAAGATTGTCGCCTCAATAAGTAGTTTTAGGAAAACTGAATATCCACATGGAAAAGAATGAAAGTGGACCACTCTCTTCTACTTTACACAGAATCATCTCAAATTGGATTAAATCTTTGAATATAAAACCATGAAACTCCTAGAAGAAAACATAAAGAATAAGCTCCTTGACATTGGTCTGAACAATACATTTTTAAGATTTTTAAGATTTAGGAACAAGAACAAAAATTAGTGGGACTACATCAAACTGAAAAGTTCTACACAACAAAGGAAACCATTAAGTAAATAAAAAGGCAACCTACTAAATGGGAAAAAACATTTACTCTGTTGGTGTAAATGTTAACTGGTACAGTCCCTATGGCAAGTAGCACTGAGGCTCCTCAAGAAATTAAAAACAGAACTACCTGGAGCCCCTGGGTAGCTCAGTCAGTTAAGCATCTACCTTCAGCTCAGGTCATGATCCAGGGTCCTGGGATCGAAGCCCACATCAGATTCCCTTCTTAGCGGGAAGTCTGTTTCTCTCTCCTTCTGCCCCCAACCCCCACTTTTTCACTCTCTCTTTCTGTCTCCCTCCCTCTCTGTCTTGTGTGCCCACTCTCTCTCAAATAAATAAAATCTTTTTTAAAAAGTCGAACTACCAGTAATTGCACTTCTGAATATATAGATGAAGGAAACAAAATTATCTGAAAGAATAACCTGTATTCTTATGTTTATATCAGAATGGTTTACAATAGCCTAAGTATGGAAAAAAAAAAACCATAAGTATCAGTCTACAGATGAAAGGATAAAGAAGATGATGTGTATATACACAATGGAATATTATGCAGCCTCTAAAAAAGAATGAAATCTTGTCATAGGCAGCAAACATGAGTTAATCTGGAGAGCATTATGCTAACTGAATTAAGTTAGACTTTGAAAGATAAATACCACACAGTATCACTTGTGATGTTATCATATGTGAGTTTGTTTATTTTTTTTAAAGTTGAGTTCAAGCAGTGGAGGGTATAAAAGTCATTTTCAAAGTTTGAGGTGTGGGGGAAGTTGGGAATAGCTGGTAAAAAGATGTAAACTTTGGGGCCCAGATGGCCCTTCTTTTCACTATATCTGTATCTTTGGGGTAAATATGCAGTAGTGCAATTGCAGGGTCATAGGGAAGTTCTATTTTTAATTTCTTGAGAAATCTTCACACTGTTCTCCAAAGAGGCTGCACCAACTTGCATTCCCACCAGCAGTGCAAGAGGGTTCCCCTTTCTCCACATCTCCTCCAACACATGTTGTTTCCTGTCTTGCTAATTTTGGCCATTCTAATTGGTGTAAGGTCGCCAAACTGTGGAAAGAACCAATATGCCCTTCAATGGACGAATGGATATACCCTATGGAGTATTATGCCTCCATCAGAAAGGACGAATACCCAACTTTTGTAGCAACATGGATGGGACTGGAAGAGATTATGCTGAGTGAAATAAGTCAAGCAGAGAGAGTCAATTATCATATGATTTCACTTATATGTGGAACATAACAAATAGCATGGAGGACATGGGGAGTTAGAGAGGAGAAGGGAGTTGGGGGAAATTGGAAGGGGAGGTGAACCATCAGAGACTATGGACTCTGAAAAACAATCTGAGGGGTTTGAAGGGGCGGGAGGTGGGAGGTTGGGGTACCAGGTGGTGGTGGGTATTATAGAGGGCATGGGTTGCATGGAGCACTGGGTGTGGTGCAAAAATAATGAATACTGTTATGCACCCAGACATACTAGCAAAAATAAATATAATTTTTAAAAAAATGTAAACTTTTCAGTTATAAAATGGATAAGATCTGAGGAAATAATGTATAACATGGTAACTACAGTTAATAACACTGCATTGAATAATTGAAAGTTTCTAAGAGTAGAATTTAAATGTTTTCACAAAATACATATATATGTAATATTTATATATATATGTAAAATGATAGGTGTGTTAACTCAGTGAAGGGAACTCTTCATGAGATATATGTATATTAAATCCTCATATTTTATACTTTAAGTATCTCACATTAAATTGTTAATTACACTCAAGAAAACTGATAAAACAACATAGAAGAGGAAATGTAATCTGTACAATAATTGTAATTTTCCTGGATTTTTGCAATATCGAGAAGATATTTTCTGAATATCAATACTGACCATTAATTTTAAGTAAATTAATAAGTAAATCTCCTACATTGCATAAATCAGTTATTCCAGAGGGAGAGGAAGATGGCAGCAGAGTAGGAGGACATTAGACTAATGTTGTTCCATGAACACATACTAGGTAACTATCAAATCATCCTAAAGAACCCAGAAATTGACGTGAAGACTTTGGTAAAACAAACTCCACAACTAAAGGAAGAGAAGACATTGAATAAAGTAGGAAGTATAGAGTTGTGATTTGGGGAGAAACGGATGCCAGGTGCTACAGAAGGAAGAGAAGTGTGGTTGTAGAGAAGGATAAAAGAAAGAGGAGCACATGGGAACACATAAGGAGAATGTTTCCCCAAACCATTGGTTTCGAAAACAAGAGGGGCTGTATTTCATGTATTTTTACCATCAGAGGGTCTTAGAACCTGGAGTTTTAAAGGTCAGCAGGCTTGCCTGGCATTGAGACCAGATGGCACTGCACTGTTCCTGAGAATGCAGGCAAACAAAGCAGAGGGAACTAGACAGCATTATGCTAAGCAAAATAACTCAGTCAGGGAAAGACAGATACTATATGATTTCATTCATGTGTGGAATTTAAGAAACAAAAAAAAAAAGAAAAGAGGGACCAAAAAAAGAAAAAAGAAAGAAAGAAAAGGAAAAAACAAAGCAAGAAACAGACTCCTAAGTGTAGAGGACAAAATGATGGTTACTAAAAATGGATGAGTAGGTGGGTTAAAGAGGTGATAGGGTTAAAGGAATGCATTTGTTGTGATGAGCACCAGGTGATGTATGAAAGTGTATAATCACTATGTTGTACACGTGAAACTGTTACACTGTATTTTCACTAACTGGAATATAATAAAATCTTTTAAAAAAAAATCACTTCTTTAGTAAAGTTAGGAGTGGGGAGACAAGTAGATAAGCAAACTAAATATGGTGTACCATAAAATGAAACAGTATTTAGCAATAAAAGGAAACAAACTATTGATTTGCACAATATGGGTAAATTATATTTATTTGCTGAGTAAAAGAAACCAGTTTCGTGCCATTTTGAAAAAGGGAAATCTTTAGGGCTGGAGGATACCAGTAATTTTCAAGAATTGGTAGGGGAAAGGAATTGACTAAAAGAGGGAAGCAGGAGGGAATTTTCTACATATAGTGAACATATCTAGTACGTAGATTTGTCTAAATACTGTTGCCCAACGAGAAGAACTGGATTTGTCCAACAGGAAGAACTGGACTTCTTGGAGACATTTCTTCCAGGGTTGAGATAAGGAAAATTTAAGATGAGCTTGGAAGCACCTTCTTGTGCTACCTAAAAGGAGTGCTGAAAAACAAAAAGGAAAAAGAGGAAGCCATGTTCAAAGGACACAGAAGCCTCCTTGATAGAATCCCAGTGGCCAAAGCTGGGGAAAAAAAAATGGAGCAATAAATGTAATAATGATAGATTTTATTATGCAAAATAATAAGATTATATCCATGTGTCCATACTTAGAGAACGATTTTCCTACTATTGATATAGAACAAATGAGGGAAATAAAAAAACACCATTAGATCAGCCCAATAATAATCATCATAGGCAAAATCCACCGATGAATGTTTGTATTAATGTGCAGAAGTTTAAGGAGAAGCAGGCTATTTTCATAGTCACAAATTTTCCCCAAAATATTTACAAAAGAAAATTGTAATATTACAGAATAGAAACTTTCCAGACAGCACCTCAACCAAGTAATCAAGGTTAATATCACTAGTCATAAAACATACATACCCTAATCTGATGCACTGAGAGGTTCCATCACATATGGTATCCTTCTGAAAAATATACAGCATCAGTCTAATTAAGCAAACCTAAATTGGGGATATTCTGTAACATAACTGGCCAATCTTCAAAATGTCAAGTCATGAGGGACAAAGAAAGAATGAGGTTCTATTTGTGACTGGAGAAAACTAATAAATCGGAATAACTACATGCACTACTGGATCATGGATAGTCTCCTGGAACAGAAAAAAATAATAATAATGAAAAAATTGGTAAAGTCTGAATAAAGTCTTATGTTTAATTCATAGTATTGCATCATTGCTTTCTTCATTTTAAAATTTTTACTATGGTTATGTAAGTTGTTAACAATAGGGGGAACTGGGTAATGGGCAGATGAGAATGTAAGTACTATCTTTACAAATCTACAGTTGTCTCAGAATTAAAAGTTAAGTATAGATGTCTAAGGGTCCAGTGTTTTTTATATCTCACAATAATCAAGTAGCAATGGAGAAAAAAAGACTATTTTAACTTGATCACTAAATACTTTTGATAATTTATTAATTTTGTGGTTATTTTGAAGTTTTTTTTTTGTTTTTTGTTTTAAGATTTTTATTTATTTATTTGACAGAGTGAAAGAGAGATCACAGGTAGGCAGAGCAGCAGTCAGAGAGAGATGGGGAAGCAGGTTCCCCACTGAGCAGAGAGCCCGATGTGGGGCTCAATCCCAGGACCCCAAGATCATGACCTGAGCCAAAGGCAGTGGCTTAACCCACTGAGCCACCCAGGAGCCTCGGTTATTTTGAAGTTTTAATAAAAATACTCACTTATCTAATAAGCAATATAACCAGAGATGATTGAGGAAATTGAACAGGTGAACTAAGACAAATGCTCTTAATTTGGTGCTGTGTTTTTTAGCAGTATATCAGCGTTTGTTCATTTTCTTCTATTCATTCCTCTTTATTGAATGTAACCATCCATTTTTTGCCTCCTTCATACTTAATGTACATAAGAATTTCAGATTTAAATTTACCCTCCTTGAAGGAACAGATTTTTTTTTTAAGATTTTTTATTTATTTGGGGGGTAGTAAGAGAGTAGAGGACTGGAGAGGAGCAGTGAGAGAGGGAGAAGCAGACTTCCTGCTGAGCAGAAAGCCCGATGAGGGGCTCAATCCCAGAACCTTGAGATTATGACCTTAGCTGAATGCAGATGCTTAACCTCCTGAGCCACCCAGGCACCCTGGAACAGAGACTTAAAATAGACTGGGCAATTACAGGTTTTGTCAGTGGCTGTTAGAGTGTCTCATACTTTTATGGCAGTTGAGAAAGTAATACCTATAAGATGCCAAAGCACTGTGGATGACACCACCATCCTACCTCATTATTAGCTTTACTGGGGTTTCAGTATAAGAGAATTACCTGTTACATGCCAGATTTAGTTTAGTATTATTCACTGGACTGAATCTGTAATGATTTGTTGTATTCTGTATACTTGTGCTAAACCATGTAGAAATCAAAAATCAAAATCAAAATCGTGATCTCTGCTAAAGAATCCCCACTCTTTTTGAAAGAGGACAGACATGAAGACACTGTAGTGGGTAGAAAGAGCAAAGACTTTAGAGATTTTGCAGTCATATCCTTACTATCTCTTTCTTTGATTACTAGATCTGTGGCCTTGGGCACTTACTTAAACTTTCTTGAGTTTGTTTCATTATCTGAAATATGGGATACTAATGTCGGTCTTAGAAAACTGTTATGATCATTAATACCTGACACATAAACACTTAGTAAATGATACCTGTTTTTACAGTTTTTGTTATCATGACTGATAGACTATTGAAAACATTGTAGTTTATTACACTAAATAACTTTGTTTGTTTACTGATTGTTGTTAAGTGCTCAATCTGTGTTTTCTTCTTTAGAGATGATGAAGAGAAAAAAAAATCTCCATCTGAAGGTACTGATGAGAAGGCTAATGGAACACATCCAAAGACCATTAGTCGTATTGGGAGCACTACCAACCCATTCTTAGACATTCCTCATGACCCAAATGCTGCTGTGTACAAAAGTGGATTCTTGGCTCGGAAGATCCATGCAGATATGGATGGAAAGAAGAGTAAGCACAATTTGTTGTCATTGTCTATTTCATTTATTTCATCTTGAGGCTTAAAATTTAAAATGAATTTATCTGAAGTAAAGTCAAGGGTGAAGAAAAATTATATTAGGTTTATCTAGAGAAATATTAACTGAAGTTTGATGAAGCCTGTTACCCTACGTCAGAAAACCATTGTGGCACCTGCTCTTCTCTGAGTAGAATTATAGAGCTTCAGAAATGGAATACCTCTTGCAGATAATTCATTTCCAACCTTCTGTTCATTTATTCACTCTTGATTTCAGCAAATAATTCTGGATACGTAACTATGTACTAGACATCAAAAATATAGCAGCCAATGGGATGGGCAAGGTCCATGTCTTCGTGGAGTTTACATCTCTGGTGGTTGAGGGGAAGAGTGAATTTATAACACATAAAATAATAATGTAGGATCCTACAGACAAGGAAGGGAAAGAATTATGGTCTGTACACTTGAAGGGATTGGCCTTTATGGGAGGTGGATAGATATGTCATAAGCAAGCATGGTATGATTAGTACTTGAAAATTAAAGGAGTCCCATATGATGGCTCTGTGAAGTATGAAACATCATTATCTAGTGACAGGTAATAGTGTTAGAAATTGAAAGAAACTAAGTATGTTTCTGTGCTTGAGTAACCTATGCAGAGGGTGAAATAGCAATTTGATATAGTTGAACAAGCTAAGGTAAGCTAGTATGTATGCTCAATATTAGTGGGTTAAACTTTTAGGGTGTTCCTACCTATCTACAAACACAAATAAGCACTGCTTGGATGGACAGTACCACTATTTACATCTGTGGCTGGGTACTTTTTCTTAATGTGTTAGCACATTTTATTGGGTTATGGTCAAGAGAAATATTGTAACAGAGTGGCTTTGACACTGACTTACAATGCTGAGTAAGTTTCTCAGTTTTTCCAAGTTCCTTAGGAGCACCTCTACCATATATCCTATACACTCTATAAACTAGCCTATTAGACTACTTAATTTTCTGGAAGAGAATTATTTCAGGACTCATAGTTGCAAGTGACAGCGACTGGCTTAGGAAAAAAAGGGCAAGGACACACTTAAAATGAGGAGTGTTGCCAGGACACTTAGTCCATTTTTGTCTCTACATTATATTGCATGTCACCTTTACTCTTGGAAACAGTCTGTCTTACATGGCTAGATACATGATTATTAGCAGCATTTTAGATCATGTGTTCAGTTTTGTCAACAAAAAGTATTCTTCTTCTTTCCTAATTTTGAATTTACTATATTCTGGGAAGAACTCTGATTTGTATGACTGAGAGATGGAATACTATAATTGTCAGCACTCACTGGGTTGAAGTGCAAAAAAAGGGGAAGTTCCCTCAAGAACGAATAAGATACAGTTTTCATAGAAAAGGGCTTTGTTTTGGGGAGACAAAGCAATAAATATTCATCTCTTTGTTGCCAACATACATGCATACCTTTTCTCCAGCCAGTTCAAGCAAAGCTTTTGGAGAACATAGTACCATCTTCCATTTATAACCACAGATATACTCATCTCTGACCCACAGGTCATGCCTAGGAGTGGCTCCCATCTCCAAGGTTTAAATTTGCTGGTCAGTGTCCATTTTCCCTAGGTAGGGATGTAAATTCACGCTGTAGTCTAAATAAAACTACAGAAATATCTGACATAGTTTATATAAAGTACTAGAAACAAAAAGTAGAACAACTGCAGTTTAAAATACCAGTTCAGGAAAGGCAAAAAAGGAAGCAATACCAATCATTGATTTAGTGTATTTTACTACATTCTGCAGAGTTAACCTACTTGAACATCTTTTCATTGATTCATTTCCGTAGCAATGGATTGACATAATTGATTAATTTATTCCAGAGAGTCCCCAGATTTGGCCTACCAGTGAAATTTTCTGTCTTGTTTTCCTGGGACACTTCTAAGGATTATTGGAGAGAATTACCTTGCTGGAAGCTCTGCTCCCTTAGCAGCCCAGTGTATATGAGTATAGGTACAAAACCTGGGAGTTGCTTAATAGGTGAGCCATCCTAGACATTTTAGATCATGCTAGATTTTCCTGCTGATATAACGCCTTTAAAGCCTTAGTTAACTCCTCTGAGAACTTGAGGTTCATTAGGTCAGTTTTAAGTGTCATGGGACTTTTATCTTTTTAGCAACTTAAGAATTTCTGCCTAGGTGAAACACTCCCCACAAAGACCAGCACAAGCCCCTGCCCTCATCATGTCCCTAAAGCCTAAAGTTTTAAAAGTCAGCAGGCTTGGCTGGGATACAGCTCAGAGGGCATGGCACTATACCTGGAGAGAAGTCAGACAAACAACCCAGAGGCAGATTGTACAAATAAACAGTGGGGAGATTATTTGCTCTTTTTAGCCTGCCTCCCAGAGAGGCAGCATGCATAGTACTCCTCTCCAGGAACAGAGAAACCGGGTAGGGCCATTTCCTCCACCACCCCTCAATATAAACACAGAGCCATCTGGGGTAAGCAGCAAAGTGCCTACCCTGGCTGTCTAACCTGCTTACACCCACTCACATCCCTGCAGTCTGGTAGTACTGCCCTTCTACATAAAGCTTGCCTTAGTCCCAGTGCTGAAGGCCATTTCCACAGAAGATCAGCAGAAGCCCCTGCCCACACCACAGCTCCTGACCAGAGTTCTTTATGGCTTCAGTTCAAGTGGAAATATCAAGTTTCATTTAACATGCAGACCAAAGTTCACCCAGTTAAAACATGCTGCATTCTAGCCAAGGACCAAACATTTCTCACTTCAGGCAAGGAGAACCCCTGCAGAAACTGAACTGAAGGATACAGCAGCCAAAACACAGTAGTAGAGGGCACACAGCACACACCAAAGACCCTATCTGATGTACCAGGTCCTGGACCTAAATGATCTCTTCTTGATAAAGCCATGTTATCAGGAGCAGAAAACATACAGGCTTTTCTAACACAGAGAGGTAGAGAGATTTAAACAAAAGCCAAAGACATAAAAATTTGTCCCAAATGAAAGAACAAGATAGGGTCACAGCCAGAGAGCTAAGCAGAACAGATACAAGTAATATGACTGATGGGGAATCCAAAGCAACAATCATAAGGATACTTGCTAGCTTAAGAAAAGAATGGAAGACCAGGGAGACCCTTATTACAGAGATAAAAGAGTAAAAAAACAATTAGAAATGAAAAATTCAGTAACTGAGATTCAAAACAGGCTTGATACAATGAACACAAGGATGGAAGAAGCAGAGGCACAAAGAAGTGACATACAAGATAAAATAATGAAACATAAGCTGAACAAAAAAAGAATTTTGCAATATGAGAATATATTTAGGGAACTCAGTGACTCCGTCAAATGTAATAAAATTCCTATTATAGGTGTACTAGAAGAAGAAGACAGAGAAAAGAGGACAGGGAATTTATTTGAGAAAATAATATATGAAAAGAGAAAAGTCTTAAAAGCAGCAAGACAAAAAGAAGTCCCTTACTTACAGGGAAGACCCATGAGGCTAGCTTCAGATCTCTCAACATAAATTTGGCAGGCTAGGTGGTAGTGACATGATATGTTTATAGTACTGAATGGGAAAAATCTGCAACCAAGAATAGCAAGGCTATAATTCAGAATAAAAAAGATAAAAAGAGTTTCTCAGACAAAGAAAACTAAAGGAGTCCATAGCCATTAAACCAACCTGCAGGAAATACTAAAATATTAAAAGGGGGAAAAAATATTAAAAGGAAAAACCAAAGTGATAAAGACAAGAATATAATAGAGAAAATCTCCCAAAACAACAAGCCAAGTAATAAAATGGCACTAAATACAAATCTATGAGTAATTACTATAAATGTAAATAGATTAAGCACTCCGATCAGAATACACAGTGTCAGAATATATTTAAAAAAAAAAAAAGGCCCATTTATCTGCCTACCAGAAATTGATTTTAGACCTAAAGACACCCATGCATTGAAATTGATGGAATGGAGAAATACTTATCATATAACTGGACATCAAAATAAAGCCAGATTAGCGGTACTTCTATACAACAAACTAGACTTTAAACCAAACACTGTAAGAAGAGATGAAGGGCATTATATCCAAGGGGAAAATCTAAAAATAAGTGTAATTGGAAGTATTTATACATGCAGCATGGAGTCACCCCAATATATAAAACAATAGCAAACATAAAGGAACTCATTATTGTATTATAATAGTAGGGGAGTTTATCTTCCCACTTACATCAATGAACAGATATCTAAGCAGAAAACTGACAAAGAAACAATAGCTTAATAACTTTGGATGATGCACTGGACCAAATGGACTTCACAGATATATTCAGAATATCTCATCCTAAAGTGCAGAATGCACTTTAATGCAGGTTCTTTTTGAGTGCACATGGAACGATGTCCAGAATAGATTATATACTAGGTCACAAATCAGGCCACAAGTACAAAAAGATTGATATCATGCCATGCATCTTTTCTTTTTTTTTTATATTATTTTTTTTATTTAATTTCTTTTCAGTGTAACAGAATTCATTGTTTATGCACCACACCCAGTGCTCCATGCAATACCTGCCCTCGGTAATACCCACCACCTGGCTCCCCCAACCTCCCACCCCCCACCCCTTCAAAACCCTCAGATTGTTTTTCAGAGCGCATAGTCTCTCTTGGTTCATCTCCCCTTCCAATTTCCCTCAACTTCCTTCTCCTCTCTATCCCCCTATGTCCTCCATGATATTTGTTATGATCCTCAAATAAGTGAAACCATATGATAATTGACTCTTTCTGCTTGACTTACTTCACTCAGCATAATCTCTTCCAGTCCCATCCATGTTGCTACAAAAGTTGGGTATTCATCCTTTCTGATGGAGGCATAATACTCCATAGTGTATATGGACCACATTTTCCTTATCCATTCGTCCGTTGAAGGGCATCTTGGTTCTTTCCACAGTTTGGCACCGTGGCCATTGCTGCTATAAACAATGGGGTACAGGTGACCCTTCTTTTCACTACATCTGATCTTTGGGGTAAATCCCTTGCATCTTTTCTGACCAGAGTGCCATGACTTGAAGTCAACCACAAAAAAAATTTTTTTTTTTAATTTTGGAAAGACCACAAACATATGGTAGTTAAACAGCATGCTACTAAACAATGAATGGGTCAACCAGGAAATCAAGGAAGAAATAGAAATGTATATGGAAACAAATAAAAATGAACACAACAGTCCAAAGCCTTTGGGATGCAGCAGAAGCAGTCCTAACAGGGAAATATATAGCTATACAGGCTTAACAAGAAAGGAAAATCTTTAACAACCTAACCTTATTTCTAAAGAAGCTAGAAGAAGAACAATAAATGAAGCCTAAATCCAGTATAAAGAAGAAAATACTAAAGATTAGAGCAGAAATGAATGATATAGAAACTAAAAAAAAAAAAAAAAAAAAAATAGAACAAGTCAATGAAACCAGGGGGTGGTTCATTGAAAAAATCAATAAAATTGTTAAGTCCCAAGCCAGACTTACCAAAAAGAAAAGAGAAAGGAACCAAATAAGTAAAATCAAAACAGGAGGCAAAAAATAACCACAAATACCACATAAATAAAATTATAAGAAAATATTATGAAAACCTATATATGCACAAATGGGACAAACTGAAAGAAATGGATGTATTCCTACAAACATGTGAACCACCAAAACTGAAACAGGGAGAAATAGAAAACTTGAAGAGACCAATAACCAACAAAGAAATCCAGGGCTAAGTGGCTTCATGGGTCAATTCTACCAAACATTTAAAGAACAGTAATTACCTGTTCTTCTCAAACTATTTCAAAAAATAGAAGAGGTAGGAAAACATATACATTTATTCTATAGGCCCAGAATTACCCTGAATTCAAAATAAAGATTCCACTAAAAAAGAGAACTAGAGGCCAATATCCCTGAGGCTTGTGGGATGTACAAGTTCTCAATAAAATAGTAGCAAACCAATCAAACAGTCCATTAAAGAAGCATTCACCACTATCAAGTGGATTTATGCCTGGCCTGTAAGGGTGGTTCAATATTAGAAAAACAATCAAAATGATACACCACATTAATAAAGGAAAAGATAAGAACCACATGATACTTTCAAGAGATGCAAAAAAAGCATTTGAAAAAAATATGTGGCATCCATTCACGATTAAAAAAAAAAAAAACAAAAAACCTTCAACAAAGTAGAATTAGAGAGAATGTACCTCAACATATAATAAAGGCCATATTGAAAAGCCCACAACTAATATTCTCTTCAATTGGGAAGACCTGGGAACTTTTCCTCTATGGTCAGGAATAAGACAGGGATGTCTGCTCTCACCACTGTTACTTAACATAGTACTGGGAATCTTAAGCATCAGCAATCAGACAACAAAAAGAAATAAAAGGCATCCAAATTGGCAAGGAGGAAGCCAAACTTTCACACTGCACAGACAACATTATACTCTACATAGAAAACCCAATGGATTCCACCAAAACTCATACATTCCACTAAAACTCATACATGAATTCAGCAAAGTCACAGGATATCAAATCAATGTACAGAAATCTATTGCATTTCTCTATGCCAGTAGTGAAGCAGCAGAAATCAAGAAATTGATCCCATTTACAATTACACCAGAACCTCTAAGATTACCTAGGAACAAACCTAACCAGAGAGGTACTCTGGAAACTATAGAACACTTATGAAAGAAATCGAAGTTTGAGACCCTTATAACCGGTTACTTCCTTTTGTGTTTTCCTAGCATTTGTGCTATTGTCATCTCTTTTCCTTGTGTATAAAACTCAGAGTACATTGTGATTATTTTTGCTTTAAATAGAAAATGTAGTTTTTATTTTTACCCACACATTGTTTCTGGCATACCGAGTTTCCTTTTTCATTTCCAGATTTCCATTCAATATCTTTTCTTTTTCTGCTTAAATAATTTCCTTTAATATGTCTTGTAGTAAAGTCCTGCTAGCAAGAAATATTCTCATGTTTTATTGGTTTAAAAGAAAAAAGGTACACTGCATCTTAATTTTAGGAATTTTTGATTACTGGTTGTAGAATTATTTGGCAGTGTTTTCCTTTTCCCTCAGTAATTTAAAAATGTTCTATTTTGCAATGCCCTATGTGGTTTCAGGCAAAAAAACCTGCTGACATCATTTATTTCTCTGTGCTTATAATGGTTTTATTTTTTCTTTCTGCCTGCTTTAAAATTTTTCTTTTTATTTTTGATTTTCAACAATTTTATTATGAGCTGTTTTAGTGGGGTTTTCTTTTTGTTTTTCTTGTCTGGTGTTGATTGAATTTCTTGTATTTGCCAGGCTATATTTTTCACCAATTATGGAAATCTTATAGCCATTATTTTTAAAGCACCCACCCCTTTTTCTAGGATTCTCCTTTCCTATATATTCAACTACTTGATTCTACACAAAAAGTTTATTAAGGCTCTGTTCACTTTTTTTTCCAAATCTTTTTTATGCTTTCAGAACTTTATTTTATTGTGTGTCTTCAGTTTTACTATAGTATTCGTCATTGCATATTTAGCATACTTTTTATATTTATATATATATAAGTATATATATTAAATATAAATATATATTTATGTATATAAATATTTATATTTATATTAAAAATATTTTTTAATATTTACCAAAGCTGTATTAACACTCTTCTCTTTGATTCTTTTCTCCCTGGTATTTCCAGGACTGTTACTTTGATTAATTTTCCTGCTACCTCTAGGTTATGGTTTTCTTTTTCTTTGCATTCCTAGTAATTTTTATTTGAATGCCAGATGTGACATTTTGGGAGACAACTTAGTTATGTGCCATTAAAGAATGTTGGATTTTATCCTATTGCATAGATAAGTAACTTATGAATTAACTGAATTCTTAGAGGTTTGCCTTTACTCTTTGTTAGGGTATAACCAAATCAACCTTTATTCTGGAACTTATTTAGCTTTATACTGGGAACTCTTATTACTCTTTAGCCTCCAGTGCCCTAGTATAACAAAACCTTTCCCTCCTCTGCCTGATGAAGACATAGACTATTTCTATCCCCACATGGGCTTTTAAAATTATTTATTCCACAACTGTTTGGTTATTCTTTTCACATGTGACCACATCTTGCTATAGCCAAGACCTGGGAATTCCTCCGTGGATCTCCAGAGCTATCCTCTTGTGTACCTTTCCTCTCTCTTGTACTCTGATGAACAAATTCCAGCCACCTCAGCCTCACAAAAGTCAGCACAAGTTCCTAATGCTATTTTGGCACCCTCTTTCACTATTGGATCTTAAGTACTTCCTTCAAGCAGTTATTTGGGCTTACCTCTTTTGTTCCTTTCTCTTTAGAATCAATTTAAAGCTTCCTATTGCACAACATCTGGAAACTTCTGGTTTAATTGTTTTCTAATTGTTATGAAAGGAAATAATTTTTTGTAGCAGTTAACCTTTTGTTCTGTAGCCATTAACCTTTCGTGGACATAAGGAGAACTAAACTGATTACTGATCACTTTTGTTAAGACATTTTTTTCTAGTTGCCTCAGGCCTCAAGACTTAATATTTACTGAGCTATGAAAGTGAAATGGAATTTATTAGAATTTATTAGAATTCCATCAAGCTCAGTGGCAAGGAGGAAGCCAAACTTTCACACTGCGCAGACATTATACTCTACGTAGAAAACCCAACAGATTCCACCAAAAAATTGCTAAAATTCATACATGAATTCAGCAGAGTCGCAGGTTATAAAATCAATGTACAGAAATCTATTGCATTTCTCTATGCCAAAAATAAGGCAGCAGAAATCAAGGAATCAATCCCATTTACAATTGCACCAAAACCTGTAAGAATAAACTTAACCACAGAGGTAAAAGTTATACTCTGGAAACTATAAAACACTTGTGAAAAAGTTGAAGAGGAAACAAAGAAATGGAAAAACATTCCATGCTCATGGATTAGAAACATTGTAAAAATGTCTATACATTCAGTGCAATCCCTATCAAAATACCACCAGCATTTTTCACAGAGCTCGAACAAATTCTAAAATCTGTATGGAACCACAAGAGACCCTGGATAGCCAAAGCATTCCTGAAAAAGAAAAGAAAAGCTGGAGCCATTACAATTCTGGACTTCAACCTGTGTTACAGCTCTGTAATGATTATAGCAATATGGTACTGGCACAAAAACAGACACATTGATCAATGTAACAGAAGAGAAAACCCAGAAAATGAACCCGCAACTGTATGGACAACTACTCTTCAATACAGCAAGAATGAATATCACGAGAAAAAATCTTTCAACAAATGGTGCTGGGAAACTGGATGGCAACATACAAAAGAATGAAACTAGATCAGTTTCTTATACTATACACAAAATAAATTCAAAATGGATGAAAGACCTAAATGTGAGTTGGGAAACCATCAAAAGCCTAGCGAACACAGACAGCAAACTCTTTGGTCTTGGCCAGGCAACTTCTTACTCATACCGTCAGAGGGAAGGGAATCAAAACCAAAAATAAACCATTGTGATTTCCTCAATTTAAAAAGCCAATGCACAGCAAAGGAAACAATCAACAAAACTAAAAGACAGCCTAGGGAATGGGAGAAAATATTTGCAAATGTCATATCTGATAAAAGATTAGTATCCAAAATATATAAAGAACTTGTCAAACTCAACACCGCAAAAACAAATAATTTAAGAAAAAGAACACATGAATAGATGTTTTTCCAAAGAAGACAGCCAGATGACTAACAAAACATGAAAAGATGCTCAACATCACTCATCATTAGGGAAATACAAATCAAAACCACAATGAAATACCACGTCACACCTGTCAGAATGGCTAAAATGAACAATACAGGAAACAATATATCTTTGCACATATGTGGAGAAAGGAGAACCCTCTTTCACTCTCTTGGTGGGAATGCAAACTGGGACTGCCACTGTAGTAAACAGTATGAATGTTCTTCAGAAAGTTAAATCTGTGACCAGCAATTGCACTACTAGGTGTTTATCCAAAGGTTACAGAAATATTGATTCAGAGGGGCACCTGCCCCCCTATTTATTAACAGCATTTTCAACAACAGCCAAATTATGGAAGGAGCCCAAATATCCATTAAGTGATAACTGGATAAATAAATTGTGGCATAGGTGTGGAGAGTTAAGATGGCAGAGTAGTAGGGGTACCCTTGTCCTGCCTCATCCCTTGAACACAGCTAAAGTAATATCCAATCATTAAACACCTAGAAATTGTTCTGAGGATTAATGGAACAATCTGCACAGTTAAAGAGAGAAAGTGGCATGTACAAGGTGCAGTGATGTGAATTGGAGGACAGAAAAGCCACGGTGCCATGAAGAGGAGGAGCACTTTGTGTTGTGAAAAGAAAGAGAGAAAATGAGAGGAGGACAGAGAGCAGCGCATTGGTTCACAAAGGAGAAACACTTCCCCCAAACCATTAACTGGAGAATCCAGAGGAACCGGGCTATTTCTAGTTCTTATAAACAGAAGAGTTCAAAGGTTGAAGTTTTAGAAGACCATGCCATTCACAGGATTCCAGTGGGGTGGGCAACATTTTTCCCAGAGAGAAAGAGGGCAGAGACCTGAAAGCAGAAAACATTGTGTAGGGATCCCCTGAGTCACCCTGGGGCAGAATATTCTCCTTCCTAGGGTACATCTGGAAGAGGGTATATTGTCTCTCCAGGGGAAAAGAAATACCCTCTAGGCACCATTAAGCAACTATTCATTAGCAAGGGACAGAAGAATGCACAGAAGGCAGATAAAACCTGTTCACAGCTTCTCATTGTGCTTTACCATAAACTCCAAGCACCTACACTGCCATGTGACTGCTTTCCTGGGACAGAACAGCACCAGACACAATGTGGTGAGGTTCTGCTCCAGAGGAGAGGAGTGGGTCTGTGCCATAGCAGGTCCTTTAAGACTTGGAGTTTTGTGCTCCAGTAGAACTGTGGCACTGGATGTGCCCATGGCTCAGGCACAGACATATTGAAGGCAGGAATCAGCCTGGGACACCAAAGGGAGATTGCTCACTTTTTTCTTAGGGCTTTATGAACAGTATCAGTCTGAGCTCCCCTCTTTGGGGATGAGAGAATGGGGTGATGCCATCTTTCCCTCTCCCGACAACATGATTGGACCTCAGTGAGCAACTTAGCACCCCTAGTGGAGTCTTGAGCCACTTACACCAAACCCTGCCCACTGCTCCCTGCAGGTGCATATTTACTCAGCAAGTTGGACACTGAGCCAGCACAGTAGGTATCTTCCACAGAGGAATAGTATAAGCCCCCCACATGCATCAAGTCTGCTGGATCATAGAGTGCTCCAAAGTGTCACCTTCAGTTCTGGTGGAAACAGGACCAGGATTTCTTTTTTCTTTTTCCTGTAGAATCAGGTTTATAGTTTATAGTTTGTTTGTTTGTTTGTTTGTTCATTTCCTTTTCTCTTTTTTAGTATCAGGCTTTTTTTTCTTTTTCTTTCTTTGGAATCAGACTTATCGCTTTTAGTATTTGTGTATTTGTATTTAGTATTTGTGTATTTGTGGGGCTTTTGTCCTTTTCTCTTTTTTTGGATCAGGTTTCTTAAAAAGGGGAGGGGTACCCAGATGGCTCAGTTGGTTAAGTGATTGCCTTTAGCTCAGGTCATGATCCTGGAGTCCCAGGATCAAGTCCCGCATCAGGCTCCCAGCTCCACAGGGAGTCTGCTTCTCCCTCTGACCTTCTCCCCTCTCATGTTCTCTCTCACTGCCTCTCAAATAAATAAATAAAATATTTAAAACTAAATAAGTGAATAACTTAAAAGTTTAAAAAAATAAACAGGCTTATTGTATCAAACAAATCAAAAGCATACATGGTTAGATGTCTAAACACTGCCCACTGCAAGCAAAGAAGAACTCTGCAGAGGACTGACCAGTGGGAAAGGGAAGCCAAAACACAACAATGGAGGGCATATAGCATATACCAGGAAGACTTCCTGAAGTGCCAAGCCCTGGACAGTGTATTACCCCTTCCTGATACAGCATTACTCTTAGAAGCAGGAAATATAACAAGCTTTTATAACCCACAAAAGACAGAAACCTAGAAAAAATGACAGGATGGAGGAATTCTCCCCAAAAGAAAGATCAAGAAGAAATCACATCCACAGATTTACTCAAAACAGATATAAGCAATATATCTGAACAAGAATTTAGAACAGCAGTTCATAATGTAGTTGGACTTGAAGGAAGGATAGAAGGCACCAGAGATACTTTTGCTGGAGAGAGAAAAAAACGTAAAAAGTAGTGAGACGGAAAGAAAAAATGCTTTAACTGAGATGCAAAACTGAATGGATAAAATCGTAATGAGGATGGAAGAATCAGAGGAGACAATAGGTGATAGAAAAGATAAGATTATGGAACATAATGAAGATGAAAAGAAGAGAGGAAGAAAACTATTCAAAAAATTAGACTTAACACAGCAATTCCATAAAGTGCAATAATACCCATATCATATGAATCCCAGAAGAGCAGCAGGTTATTGGGGCAGAAGGTTTATTTGAACAAATCATAGCTGAGAACTTTCCTAATCTGGGAAAAGAAACAGGTGTTGAAGTCCAAGAGGCACAGAAAACTCCCCTCAAAATCGACAAAAACAGATCAAGACCATGACATATTATTGGGTCCATAATCAAATGAGCGAGACTGACAGAAAGTGAAGGTCAAGCAAAGCTTTATTTCGTGCCAAGCATCGAGAATCAAACCAACCGTTCGGGGCTGTGCCTCTTACAGAGAGGGCGACCTCTCTCTGCCTTACAGACTAGCTTTTAAAGGGCAAAGGCCATGTGGTTGGGGCTGGCCATGCACAGGTAGCCAATGAGATTGTAACACACAGAGAAAGCTGCACAGTCATGCTAGGTCACACATAAGTGACCAACTGAATTACAGTTTATCCTATAGTAGATATTTGAACTAGCCTATCACCTTCATCAGAATTGGCGCCCAAAGGGCACTCAAAGGGTGGGGCCCATACTCCTTGGTAGCTAGGGAGACAGTATGCACCCACACTGATTGGATACCTACACCTGGCCTGATCCACCTTTGTATTTGGGCTTTGTTACCTGGGACTGGTTTCCAAGACTTGTTTTTAAGTCAGTCCCCTGGGGTAAGGGGCGGGGGGCAGGGACAGTTTAAGTTTCACTGTATAAACAACAAAGTCATTGTTTAACCAGATGAAATCGCTCTGGCTAAATAGGCCCTTACAATATCATGGTGAAACTTGTAAAATATAAAGAGAATTCTGAAAGCAGCTAGGGACAAAAAAAGTACTGTACCTGCAAGGGTAGATGCATAAGGTTAGCAGCAGACCTGGACACTGAAACTTACAAGGCCAGAAGAGAGGGCAGGAAATATTCAACATGCTAAGTGGGGAAAATATGTAGCCAAGAATACTTTATCCAGGGGCGCCTGGGTGGCTCAGTTGGTTAAGCATCTGCCTTTGGCTCAGATCATGATCTCAGGGTCCTGGGCTCAGCAGGGGAATCTGCTTCTCACTCTACCCCTGCTTGTGCTCTCTCTCTCTCTCAAATGAATAAATAAAATCTTAAAAAAAAAAAAAAAACACTTTATCCTGCAAGGCTGTCATTCAGAATAGAAGGAGAGATAGAGTTTCCAAGACAAGCAAAAACTATAGGAGTTCATGAATTCTAAACCACCTTGCAAGAAATATTAAAGGAAACCCTTTAAGCAGGATAAAGAGACCAAAACAACAAAGACTAGAAAGGAACAGAGACAATCTATAGGAAGAGCAACTTGACAGGAAATACAGTGGCTCTAAATTCATATCTGTCAATATTATTCTGAATGTACATGGACTCAGTGCTCCAAAACAAAGACATCGGGTTTCATAATGGATTTTAAAAAAAACAACTTATTGATACACTGCTTATACAAGATGATTTTTTTTGAAACAAAACCATTTATAATTCCATTGAAGATCCTTTACAAATTTCCAAAGTGTGAGGATTTATTGTCCTCTTTAAAATAATTTAATGATCTCACCACAACAAAATGCGTGTTTATACATTCAATTTGTAAACAACTGGCAGAAATCTTCTCTAAAACTATTGATGATACTGCTGCACAACTGCATTCCAACAACAGTAACTAAACAGATGCATCGGGGTGGTCTTCAGACCCATAGACATCTCCAGATTCAAAGTGAGGGGATGGAGAACCATTTATCACTTTAGTAACATCAAAAGAAAGCTGGAGCAGCCATACTGATGTCAGGCAAACAACACTTAAAACTACAGACTATAATAGATGTAGTGGGAAAGTGTATCATAACTAAAGGGTCTATCCAAAAAGAAGATCTAACAGTTGTAAATATTTATGCCCCAACTTCTGAGCAGGTAAATATATAAATCAATTAATGACAAGGAAGCTCAACTGATAACAGTCAATGACAGTAGGGAGTTTTAACACCCCACTCACAGCAATTGAACAAATTACCTAAGCAGAAAATCAACCAGGACAAGGGGCTTTGAATGACACACTGGACCAGATGGACTTCACAGATATATTCAGATTCATACTAATGCAGCAGAATACAGGTTCTTTCCAAGTACACAAGGAACATTCTCCAGAATAGGTCATATACTCGGTCACAAATCAGGCCTCAACCAATACAAAAAGATTGAGATTATACCATACATATTTTCAGACCACAATGCTGTGAAACTTGAAGTCAGCCACAAGAAAAAATTGGAAAGACCACAAATACATGGAGGCTAAAGAATGTTCTACTAAAGAATGAATGAGCTAACCAAGAAATTAAAGAAATTTAAAAATACATGGAAGAATGAAAATGAATACATGACAGTCCCAAACTTTTGGGATGCATCTTAAGTAGTCATAGTTGAAAAGAAAACCGCACCTGGTAGCATCACAATACTGAACTTCAAGCTATATTACAAAGCTATAATCATCAAGACAGTATGGTACTGGCACAAAAACAGAAACAGAGAAATGGTATAGAATAGAGAACCCAGAAATGTACCCTCAACTCTGTGGTCAACTAATCTTCAACAAAGCAGGAAAGAATATCCAATGGAAAAAAAGACAGTCTCCCAAAACCATTTGGGAAGATTGGACAATAACATGCAAAAGTATGAAACTGGACCACTGTCTTACACCACACATAAGAACAAATTCAAAGTGGATGAAAGACCTAAATGTGAGACACAGGAAACCCTCAAAATCTTACAGGAGAACACAGATAGAAACCTCTTTGACCTTGACTCTAGTAACTTCTTACTAGACACTATTTGTTGGGGCGCCTGAGTGACTCTGTAGCTTAAGCGTCTGCCTTTGGCTCAGATCACGATCTCAGAGTCCTGGGATCAAGCCCTGCATCAGACTCCCTGCTCAGTGCGGCATCTGCCTCTCCCTGCCCCTCTGCCCCGCTCCCTGCTCATGTGCATGCTTTCTCTCTCAATAAATAAATAAAATCTTCTAAAAAAAAAGGTAAAAATTTCTGCACAGCTAAGTTAACAATCAACAGAACTATAGAATAGCCTACGGAATGGGAGAAGATACTTGCAAATGATATATCTGATAAAGGATTAATACCCAAAATCTATTAAGAACTTGTTAAACTCAAACACCCAAAACAACCCAGTTAAGAAATGGGCTGAAGACATGAATAGACATTTTCTAAAGATGACATCCAGATGGCTAACAGACACATGAAAAGATGCTCAATATCACTCATCATCAGGGAAATACAAATCAAAACCACAATGAAATATCACTTCACACCTGTCAGAATAGCTAAAATTAACAACACAGGAAACAACAGATGTTAGTGAGAATGCAGATAAGACCCCTCCTGGACTATATGGGGAATGCAAACTGGTTCAGCCAATTGGGAAAATAGTATGGAAGGTCCTCAAAATGTTAAAAATGGAATTATCCTATGACCCAGCAATTGCACTACTAGGTATTTACCCAAAGGGTACAAAAGTACAGATTCGGAGGGGTGCATGCACCCCTATGTTTGGGGAAGAATTATGAACAATAGCCAAACTATGAAAGTGCCAAGTATCCGTAGACTGATGAATGGATAAAGAATATGTGTATATGCATACAAAGGAGTATTACTCAGCCATCAGAATGAATGAAACCTTGCCTTTTGTAATGATGTGGATGGAACTAGAGTGTATTCTGCTAAGTGGTTTCAGTCAGAGAAAGACAAATAACATGTGATTTCACTCATGTGGAATTTAAGAAGCTATGCAAATGAACAGAATGGATGGATAGGAAAAATACAGGAAGATTAAAATAGAGAGGCAGGCAAACCATAAGAGACTCTTAACTATAGAAAACAGGTTTGCTGGACAGGGGGTCGTGGGTAGGGAATGGGCAAAATGGGTGATAGGAACTAAGGAGGGCCCTTGTTGTGATGAGCAGTGGGTATTATATGTAAGTGACACATCACTAAATACTACTGAAATCAATGCTACACTCTATATTAACTAACTTGAATTTAAATAAAACTTGGAAGAATAAAAAAAATGAATGACCTGGAGATCAAAAGCAAAGTATTATGAAATAGATGCAGTATTGTATTATAGTCCTCAAACTTGCTAAGAGACTAGATCTTTTATTTGCACCACAAAAAGGAAATGACAGTGATTGACATGATAGCAGTGCTGTTGCTACAGTGGCAATCATATCACAATATATAAATATATCAAGTCAACATGTTGTATACCTAAAATTTACATAATGTTACATGTCAAATATATTTCATTTTTAACTATAGCTGAACAAAAGAAGACTCCTGTTAATAATAGGATTACCTGAAGTTGGTAAAGAACATATACCAAAATCCTATTTCCAGCATCATACATGCTAATGAAGGACTGAATGCTTTCCCCCTGAGATTGGGAAGGGACTGATATGCTTACCACTTTTACTCAACATAATACTGCAATTCTGCCAGTGCAGTAAGGCAAGATAAAGGAAAAAATTAGAAAATTAGTTGGAAAAATAAAACTGTCTCTGTTCACGGATGACATGATTGTCTATATATAAACTTCCAAAGGAACCTACCAAAAAGTGCAAAAGAAAAGTCATAGTATTTAGTGTGAGTTCAGCCTTGTTGCAGATTAAAAGATCTACACAATAAAATATATCCATTTCTACATACTAACAATATGTGGAAACCAAATTAAAAATGCAATTCCATTTATAATTACTTTTTAAAAATGTATTACTTAGTGTGATGGATTGAATTGTATCCCCCCGCAACAAAATTCACACATTGAAGCCCTTATCCCAAATGTGACTCTAGGAGATAAGGCTTTTAGGAATTGAGGTTAAATGACATCATAAAGTTAGAATCCTAATCCAGTAGGATTGGTGGTCTTAAAAGAAGAGAAGATGTCTTTCTTTAGTCTCCACATGCATGCACTGAAGAAATGCCATGTGAGTACTTGAAAAGAGCTCTTAGTAGAACCCAACCATGTTGAACACTGATCTCACACTTCCAGGCTTTGGAACTGTGAGAAAATAAATTCCTGTTCTTTAAGCCACACAGTCTGTGATAATTTGTTAAGGCAACCCAAGCAGACCAAGCCACTTAGGTATGCACTTAAAACATGTACAGTATTTGTGTGCTGAATATTACAATATTGTGATGAAAATAATCAAATAACTAAGAAAATGGAGAGGCATACTATGTTCAGAGGTAGGGAAATTCAACATAGTAAAGATGTGCCCAAAAGAAAATAATGCCTATGAAACATTTAAGTTCTGCATTTTTTGTGTTGTTGGGGACAGTCTGTCACTAAGTAGCATGTATTTAAATGACAAGAGCTCTCAAACTGGAGCCTGTGCAGGCTGAGCATTTCTATTCCTTGGCCAATACAGTCCTTTTGTATATTTTGAATTGGATGAATTTTGTTAGGCATTTCCTTGTTGACCATAGTTTCACAATAATTGCTACTTTTCTGGCCCCATATTCTTTGGAGATTGTGACCCCAATCCCTGTCCTCCATTTATACTAAGGTAGCACACAAGAGATGGGAGCAGGCAGATGAATAAGATCATACTTACTGCTGTCTTTGTATTTTAGTGGTATCAATGTGGAAAGAAGTAAAGTGGTTGTCTAGTTTTTATTACCACAGTCTACATAAGGTGAGGTGCAAGTAATGATTTTTTTTCCCTACATGAATTAAGCACTCCTTGAGTACCTAAGACCCTGAATGTATAAAGATTTATGTTAAACACAGCTTCTCTCCTAAGTAGCTTGCATCCAGGTATAATTTGTAGGGAGTAATTACAATCTATCATTTATAGTACAAATTTTTAAATACATAGTTAGCTAAGGTACCATACATGATGTTCAAAGTCAAGTGGAAGAAGTGCTATTGAGACTGTGCTTACATTTTCTCAGATAACAAGACATTGATAGGAACAGTGAAATTGAGGAGAGCCCAGGAGCAGCAGTATCCATGGTTTATAACTTGGAAGATGTCATAAGAACTATTTCAGATAATTAGGGACATCAGAAATGCTTCAGTAAATGATCCAGAGTATGGGGGTTCAAGTATGTGGATGTGATATGTAGGGGGCTATGGTGTGTGTGGTAAGAGGATATGTGATATGTGTTCATGTGGGGTATGGTAGGGTGTTGTGTGTGTGTGTGTCTGTGTGTGTGTGTGTATTCTCCACATCAGTCCCACCAGGAAAATCAGTTCCAGTAAATTAAAAGTAAAAACGAGACAAAATCTAAAATTTTTAGGAGAAAACTGTGGAATAATGTCTTTTATTATCTTTGGGTAGAGAAAGATTTCTTAAGATTTAGAAAAGCAAAAACAGTGAAATAGGTTGATAACATGTGATTACATTAAAAGTAGACTTTTTTGTATTAAAATCCTTTTTTTTAAAAACTTAAAAGACAGTCCACAGATTGGGAGAAGATACTTGTAGCACATTGGCAGGATTGCCATCCATAATACACATTTAAAGAAATCTTTAGTTAGAAAAGGCAGCCCAATAGAATAATGAGCAACAAATATAAACATACATCATCCACAGAAAGAGAAATTCAGATGATCAAAAAATATATGAAGAGCTACCCAACTTCAGCAGTAATCAATGATATTTCATATTAAACACATAATGTTACATTATTTCACATATTTCACATACCAATGTCATTGGCAAGAATTTGAAAGAATGATAACAAATGTTGGCACACATTTAGAGCAAGGAGCTCTCTCCTACCCTGTGAGTGTATCAGTGGTATCACTCCTTTGGAAGACAGTTGGCAATCATCAGTAGAGTTGAAAATACTTAAACCACTCAATCCAGTCCTACTTAGGGACGCATCTACAAAAACTCTGGCAGGTTGGTTTTTTTTTTTAATACTTTATTTATTTGACAGAAAGAATGAGAGCACAAGTGGGGGAGCAGCAGGCAGAGGCAAGGTGAGGAGAAGAGAGAGGAAGAGGCAGGCTCAAGCAGGCTCCCTGGTAAATCCCTGGGAAGGCAGTTGCCTAACTGACTGAGCCATCCAGGCACCCCCAAAACTGTTGCAGTTTTATGAGGGAAAATTTCTTGGCAACATTATAATAGTTGAGAATGAAATAACCAAAATAGACCTTAATAAGGGATTAGATGGGCATAATGAATTCATATAACAAAAAACTATGTAGCAGTGAAAAGGAATGAACAAAAATTCCATGTATCAACATCATGGCTCTCACAAGCATGATGTGAAATGAAAAAAAAGTTCTTTTTTAATTGAATTTAATTGTATTTAAATTCAGTTAACATATAGTGCATTCTTAGTTTCAGAGGTAGAGTTCAGTGGTTGCTCAGTTGTATGTAATACCCAGTCCTCATTACATCACATGCTCTCCTTAATGTCCATCACACCGTTACCCCATCTCTCTCCCCTCCAGTAACCCTTAGTTTGTTTCCTATAGTTAAGAGTCTCTTATGGTAGGGCATCTGGTTATCTCAGTAAGTTAACTGTCTATCTTTGTCCCAGGTCATGATAGCAGGGTCCTGGGATGGAGCCCTGCATTGGGCTCCCTGCTCAGTGGGGAGTCTTGCTTCTCCCTTTCCTTCTGACTCTCCACCCTGCTTGTGCTCTCTCTCGCACACTCTCTCACTCTCTCAAATAAATAAATCTTTTTTTAAAAAAACTCTTATGGTTTGTCTCTCTCTGATTTAATCTTATTTTATTTTTTCTCTCCCTTCCCCTAAGATTCTAAAGCATGTAAAACAACACTGTTTTTAGTAGAAATACATTCACACATAGAAATAATTACATATGGAATAGTGGTTACCTCTGGCAGAGGGGAAAGTCAGTGAAAAGTACACAGCAGTTCAATTATATTGATCTTTTTTTTTTTTTTTTAATTAGGTGATGGGTGTCTGGGTGGCTCAGTCGGTTAAGCAGCTGCCTTGCCTCAGGTTATGATCCGAGGGTCCTGGGATCAAGCCCCATATCAGGCTTCCTGCTCAGTGGAGGGCCTGCTTCTCCTCCTCCCTCTGCCTGCCACTCTGCCTACTTGTGATCTCTATCTCTCTGTCAAATAAATAAACAAAATCTTTAAAAAAAAAATTAAGTGAAGGTGTATGTTTGTTTGCTTTATTGCTCTTGATGAAGTTTAGATGCATAAATGTTTTATAGTTTTTAAAAACTTGATAGAACACATGATTGTATGGGAACTTTAGAAAGAGTGGAAGGTATTTTTTCTTAATCTGTGAGAAAAAGAAGAGTTGGAAAAGAAAAAAAACCCTAAAGTTAGTAATTCCCATCACTACAATATAACATTTTAGAACTTCACCACAATAATAGAATTTTGCTTGTCCTTTACATCTAGAAATGGGAAAGAGTTAATTATGGTTGCATAGTAGACGTAATATAAATATTGTCCACCTTGATTCTGTAAGAGTACACATGAAAGAAGGTGGGGTAAAAGTAGAGAGGAGAGCCAAAGGAAACCAGGGAGAGCCATTATTTTGTTCTTATAGAAAATTGAAAGAGACTGCCTATATTGAGGAAACAGAAAATAATCAAAGCATGTGCTTTTAAACTACTAAGGTGCAAATAAAAACCATACAAAATATATAGAGAAGATGGGATGAAGTGGTTAATTTTGCTAAACCCTCATCTTGCAGCAAAAAAATAAATGGAGCATTTTACAGTTTGTTTATTATGACAGCACGTTGTTTAGGAATATAATAGAAATTAACTACCCAGAGAAATAGTTCAAATGTTAAAAAGTGGTTTGTTTCGGAAAATGGGATTGGAGGACTTGTGAAGAAATGAACCAAGGTGGCTAATTGTTTGGGCATATTACTTTAATAATACTTTTTTTTTAAAAGATTTTATTTATTTATTTGACAGACAGAGATCACAAGCAGGCACAGAGGCAGGCAGAGAGAGAGAGGAGGAAGCAGGCTCCCTGCTGAGCAGAGAGCCTGATGCGGGGCTCGATCCCGGGACCCTGGGATCATGACCTGAGCCGAAGGCAGAGGCTTAATCCACTGAGCCACCCAGACGCCCCACTTTAATAATACTTTAATTGCATTGCATTTCTAGAATCAATTCTTTAGTGACTTTACCCACCTAGATTTGTTTCTAATTTCAAATACGAGATGTGGATTGCTTTGTAAGGAGGTAAGAGCCACACTGGGTTCATATTTTTAATCTCCTTTTAAATACTTTGTATATAAGAAGTATTCAGTAGCATCTTGAGAAGGTTAGTGAGGTTCACTCACTTCAAAGGGGTTTACACACTTGCCTGTCAGTAAAAGTTTTGAAAATTTAGTCCCACAGATCAAATTTGAGAGAGTAGATGTTATTCTGAGTCACACATACTGAAAATAGAGTTTATAATGGCCATGCAGGCAGAATTCTTTGCTATTGTGTAACATTGCGAACAGTCACACTATAATTAAAAGATAATAAAATCGAAACAGTTTTCTTATTTCCATAAGCCAGTTGTTTCATCTTATAAGAGAAAGACCCCCCCCTTTTTTTTAAGATTGATTTATTTGACAGACAGAGATCACAAGCAGGCAGAGAGGCAGGCAGAGAGAGAGAGGAGGAAGCAGGCTCCCTGCTGAGCAGAGAGCCTGAGGCGGGGCTCTATCCCAGGTCCCTGAGATCATGACCTGAGCCAAAGGCAGAGGCTTTAACCCACTGAGCCATCCAGGCACCCCAAGAAAGACTCTTTTAGTGGCTCAAAGCAAAGCAATTATTTCAAAAGTATGCTAAGATAACTTTCCCCCTCCTTTCCACTTTACTGTGCTATGGGCTTGCTGTTGATACAAGGTTAAGGAGCACCACCTTGAGGGCAGTCCTTTGAGTTCTCATTTATTTATTTATTTATTTTGATTTTTTTTTTTAATTATTTATTTATTTACTTGAGAGAGAGACCGTGAGAGAGAGCATGAACGAGGAGAAGGTCAGAGAGAGAAGCAGACTTCCCATGGAGCTGGGAGTTCGATGCGGGACTCGATCCCGGGACTCCAGGATCATGACCTGAGCCGAAGGCAGTCGTCCAACCAACTGAGCCACCCAGGCGTCCCTGAGTTCTCATTTAGTAGTTTGACATGTGACAGTCTAGTTTTGGTAGCATTTTATCTGTTTTTGACGGGGAATCCCTCTTCACAGTTCTACATTTAGATTAAAAAATAATAAATTTTAAGTTTTTAAGTTCCATTTTGATGGCTAATGTCTTCAATTTAAAATCCTTTCCTGAAGTGGACTAAAGTTGTTTTTCTGAAAGAGACCATCCACCATTCTGAACAGCTCTTGACAAGGGCCCATGGAATAAGAACTGCAGTTTTTTAGCACCAAAAAAATCTTTGTTCACAATTTCTGACATACTTCTTTCTGGAAGAGGAATGTACTGTTTTCACTGTATCTAATTTTTAGATATTATTCTATTTGAACTATTGACTCCAAATATTTTTGATGTAGTTAACATTTGGGGGAAAAAAAAAGAAAATAATGTTGATGTCTCTAATTTGGTTATTTAATGCAGTATGAAATTCTTCAGTGATTTGGTAAAAATTTAAAATGAAAATACTGTTTTTTAAAGGAAATAATTACAGTGACAAATTTATTTATAAAAGTTTTATCACTGGATAGTACAGACTTAATTTGAGTTTTGAAACTAGTAATCAGTCTTATTCAGATTTTCTATTTCTTCCTGATTCAATCTTGGGAAATTATATGTTTCTAGGAATTTATCAATTTCTCCTAGGTTCTCCAGTTGTGTATAAGTTTTGTAGTAGTCTCTTAAAATCCTTTGTATTTGAATCATGAATCTTGAATCCATCAGGAAATCTTCTTAGATCAATAACGAAAACGAAAGTTGAACTAGGGGTCAGAAGTCTCCTAGCAAAGAAAATAGCCCAAGACCACATAGTTTCATTGATAAAGTATACCAAACATTTTAAAAAATAATCACAGTCATTATCAAATCTTAACAAATAATGGAATAGAGTGAACACATTCAAAATCATTATTATTACCCTGATACCAAAGCCGGATAAAAACAATACAAGAACAAAAAATTCTAGTTTGTCAAATATAAGTATTTCTACTCTTTCTTTATTTTGACCTCCATGTCTGTGATAAATGTTTCTCCATTCCCTCACTTTCAAGCTATAGGTGTTTTGGTGTCTAAAATGAATCTTTTCTAAGCAGCACATAGATGTGTCTTGTTTTTTTTTAATCCATCCTGACACTTTTGATGGGAGCATTTAGTTCACTTACATTTAGAGTAGTTATTGATAGATACATACTTAGTGCCATTTTTACTACTTGTTTTGTTGTTTGTGGAAATTTTCCCTGTTCCTTTCTCATCTTTGTCACTTTGGTCTTTACTTTTCACTCAAAGAATCCCCTTTAATATTTCTTTCAGGGCTGGTTCAGTGGTCACAGACTCCTTTAGTTTTTCTCTGGGAAACTCTATCTTTCTCTCTAATCTGGATAGAGTATCTTTGGCTACAAATTTTTTCCCTTTCAGAACTTTGAATATATCATGCCACTCCCTTCTGGCTTCCGATTTGGAGGAAAAATCTGCAGCTAGCTTTATGGGTTTTCCATTGGAAGTTAAGAACTTCTTTTGTCTTGCTGCTTTTAAGATTTTTTCTTTATCACTACATTTTGCTTCCTGAATGTAGCTCTTTGTTTATCCTCAGGGACAGGGGAGGCCTATGGCACTGGTCAGCTCCCCTGTTCCTGGAAAGATGTCTCTGTGAATGCTGCCTCTTAGGGACACTCTAAAATTAGTGAATAATCTCGCTACTATAAGCACCAGGCATTGTTTAGATTGCTGTTTCCATGCCATCTGCTCCTGGGCTGTTTGCTTGCTTTCTCTCCCAGAGCAGGGCAGTGCCCTCTAGTCTCTGTCCCAGCCAAACCCTCTAACCTTTAAAACTCCAGGCTTTAAGACCTGCTAGTTGCAAGAATGCACAAAATTCAGCCCCTCTTATTTTCCAAGCCAGTGTTTTTGGATGTTCTTCTTGTGCATTCCCCTGTGTGTTCCCTCTCTCTTGCCCTTCTCCAGGGCCATGGCTCCCTCCCTTCCATAGAGGGGAGGGAGCCCTAAACCACATCTCCACCCTTCCTGCCTTCTCCATGTGGCCTCTTCTCTCCATTTAGTTGTGGAGTTTTTTTCTGTCCGTCTTCAGGCTGATTTCAGTGGTGTTTAGTGTGATTTGATAGTTTTCTAGTTGTGTTTCTAAGACTTCACAAGCCTAAGGTCTCCTACTGTGCTGCCATCTTGGGGAATCTCTACCCTATTCTTTGGATGGAAGCATTTAGTGCCTTTATATTTCAAGAAATATAGCTGTGTTTTTACTGCCATTTTATTAACTTTTTTGATTGTTATTGTCATTCTTTTATTTTATTTTATTTATATATCCAACAGAGATCACAAGTAGGCAGAGAGGCAGGCAGAGAGAGAGGGAGAAGCAGGCTCCCCACTGAGCAGAGAGTCCCGATGCGATGTGGGGCTCAATCCCAGGACCCTGGGATCATGACCTGAGGCGAAGGCAGAGGCTTTAACCCACTGAGCCACCCAGGCACCCCTGTTATTGTCATTCTTCTGTATTCCTTTTTTCTTCTTCTATACTTTCTTTAGTGTTACATTTCTATTCCTTTCATTTTATTTTTCGTTTACCTAACATAGCTTTTTGATTTGTAGTTACCATGTGACTCATATACAAGTCTATTTTAAGTTGATGTTTGCTTAAATTGAAATTTATTCTAAAAATACTTTGTTGTTGTTCTGCTGCCCACGTTTTATGTTTTGATATGTTATTTTACATCTTTTTATTTTGTGTATCATTTAACCAATTAATATAGATGTAATTTATTGTACCAGTTTCCTTTTAACCTTCATAGTAGTTTGCAAGTAGTTTATTCACTGCCTTTACTATTTGTTTGCTTTTACCACTGAGATTTTTTTCTCTTATAATTTTTTATTGCTAGTTATGGCTTTTACTTTTCCAATTAAAAAAGTCCCTTTAGATTATATTGAGGGAGGAGTCAAGATGGCAGAGAAGTAGCAGGCTGAGACTACATCAGATAGCAGGAGATCACCTAGATAGCTTATTAAACCATTGCGAACACCTACATATCCAATGGGAGATCAAAGAGAAGAAGAACAGCAATTTTAGAAACAGAAAATCAACCACTTTCTGAAAGGTAGGACTGGCAGAGAAGTAAATACAAAGTGCTAGGAAGATAGACCACGGGGGGAGGGGCCGGCTCCCAGCAAGAGGCGGAGCAACAGAGCACAAAATCGGGACTTTTAAAATTCTGCTCTGCTGAGGTACATTGCTCCAGAGGCTAAACCGGAGTGAAGCCCTCTTGGGGTCAGCATGGACCCAGGTCCCACAGGGTCGCAGAAGGATTGGGGGTGTCTGAGTGTCGCAGAGCTTGCAGGTATTAGAACGGGGAAGCCGGCTACAGAGACAGAGCCGAGGAGTGAGCTCTCAGCTCGGGGTTACCTTGAACCGGTCGCGGGCTGGGTGAGCTCGGAGTGTGGCTGGAGTCCAGGGAGACGGGAGTTATTGGGCGCTGTTCTCTGACGGCGCACTGAGGAGTAGGGCCCCAAGCTCTCAGCTCCTCTGGGCCAGAGACTGGGAGGCCACCATTTTCATTCCCGTTCTCCAGAACTCTATGAAAAGCGTTCAGAGAACAAAAGCGAACGCGAGCAGATTACTCAGCCCGGCCCCTGGTAAGGGCAGTGCAATTCTGCTTGCGGCAAAGACACTTGAGAATCACTACAACAAGCCCCTCCCCCAGAAGATCAACAAGAAATCCAGCCAGGATCAAGTTCACCTACCAAGGAGTACAGTTTCAATACCAAGGAGAGCAGTGGAATTCCAGAGGAGAAGAAAGCAAAGCACGGAACTCATGGCACTCTCTCCATGATTCATTAGTCTTGCAATTAATTTAATTTGGTTTTTTTTTTAATTTCTTTTTTTTTTCTTTGGCTAAATTTTTTTTTCTTAATTTTTTTAAAGTTTTTTATAAAGATATATTTTTATTTTTATCCCCAGGGGTACAGATCTGTAAATAGCCAGGTTTACACACTTCACAGCACTCACCAAAGCACATACCCTCCCCAATGTCCATAACCCCACCCCCCTCCCCCCAGCAACCCTGAGTTTGTTTTGTGAAATTAAGAGTCACTTAGGGTTTGTCTCCCTCCCAATCCCATCTTGTTTCATTGATTCATCTCCTACCCATGGTGCATCACACTTCCTCATATCAGGGAGATCATATGATAGTTGTCTTTCTCTGCTTGACTTATTTCGCTAAGCATGATACGCTCTACTTCCATCCACGTTGTCGCAAATGGCAAGATTTCATTTCTTTTGATGGCTGCATAGTATTCCATTGTGTATATATACCACATCTTCTTGATCCATTCATCTGTTGATGGACATCTAGGTTCTTTCCATAGTTTGGCTATTGTGGACATAGCTGCTATAAACATTCAGGTGCAAGTGCCCTTTTGGATCACTATGTTTGTATCTTTAGGGTAAATACCCAGTAGTGCAATTGCTGGGTCATAGGGCAGTTCTATTTTCAACATTTTGAGGAACCTTCATGCTGTTTTCCAGAGTGGCTGCACCAGCTTGCATTCCCACCAACGGTGTAGGAGGGTTCCCCTTTCTCCACATCCTCGCCAGCATCTGTCATTTCCTGACTTGTTGATTTTAGCCATTCTGACTGGTGTGAGTGATATCTCATTGTGGTTTTGATTTGTATTTCCCTGATGCCGAGTGATACGGAGCACTTTTTCATGTGTCTGTTGGCCATCTGGATGTGTTCTTTGCAGAAATGTCTGTTCATGTCTTCTGCCCATTTCTTGATTGGATTATTTGTTCTTTGGGTGTTGAGTTTGCTAAGTTCTTTATAGATTTTGGACACTAGTCCTTTATCTGATATGTCGTTTGCAAATATCTTCTCCCATTCTGTCAGTTGTCTTTTGGTTTTGTTAACTGTTTCCTTTGCTGTGCAAAAGCTTTTGATCTTGATAAAATCCCAATAGTTCATTTTTGCCCTTGCTTCCCTTACCTTTGGCGATGATCCTAGGAAGATGTTGCTGCGGCTGAGGTTGAAGAGATTGTTGCCTATGTTCTCCTCAAGGATTTTGATGGATTCTTTTCTCACATTGAGGTCCTTCATCCATTTTGAGTCTATTTTCATGTGTGGTGTAAGGAAATGGTCCAATTTCATTTTTCTGCATGTGGCTGTCCAAACAAATTTCCCAACACCATTTATTGAAGAGGCTGTCTTTATTCCATTGGACATTCTTTCCTGCTTTGTTGAAGATTAGTTGGCCATAGAGTTGAGGGTATATTTCTGGGCTCTCTATTCTGTTCCATTGATCTATGTGTCTGTTCTTGTGCCAGTACCATGCTGTCTTGATGATGACAGCTTTGAAATAGAGCTTGAAGTCCGGAATTGTGATGCCACCAACTTTGGCTTTCTTTTTCAATATTCCTTTGGTTCTTCGAGATCCTTTCTGGTTCCATACAAATTTTAGGTTTATTTGTTCCATTTCTTTGAAAAAGATGGATTGTACTTTGATAGGAAATGCATTTAATATGTAGATTGCTTTAGGTAGCATAGACATTTTCACAATATTTATTCTTCCAATCCAGGAGCATGGAACATTTTTCCATTTCTTTGTGTCTTCCTCAATTTCTTTCATGAGTACTTTATACTTTTCTGAGTATAGATTCTTAGCCTCTTTGGTTAGGTTTATTCCTAGATATCTTATGGTTTGGGGTGCAATTGTAAATGGGATTGACTCCTTAATTTCTCTTTCTTCTGTCTTGTTGTTGGTGTAGAGAAATGCAACTGATTTCTGTGCATTGATTTTATATCCTGACACCTTACTGAATTCCTGTACAAGTTCTAGCAGTTTTGGAGTGGAGTCTTTTGGGTTTTCCACATGTAGTATCATATGATCTGCGAAGAGTGATAGTTTGACTTCTTCTTTGCCGATTTGGATGCCTTTAATTTCCTTTTGTTGTCTGATTGCTGAGGCTAGGACTTCTAGTACTATGTTGAATAGCAGTGGTGATAACGGACATCCCTGCCGTGTTCCTGACCTTAGCGGAAAAGCTTTCAGTTTTTCTCCATTGAGAATGATATTTGCAGTGGGTTTTTCATAGATGGCTTTGATAATATTGAGGTATGTGCCCTCTATCCCTACACTTTGAAGAGTTTTGATCAGGAAGGGATGCTGTACTTTGTCAAATGCTTTTTCAGCATCTATTGAGAGTATCATATGGTTCTTGTTCTTTCTTTTATTGATGTGTTGTATCAAATTGATTGATTTGCGAATGTTGAACCAACCTTGAAGCCCTGGAATAAATCCCACTTGGTTGTGGTGAATAATCCTTTTAATGTACTGTTGAAACCTATTGGGTAGTATTTTGGTGAGAATTTTCGCATCTTTGTTCATCAAGGATATTGGTCTGTAGTTCTCTTTTTTGATGGGATCCTTGTCTGGTTTTGGGATCAAGGTGATGCTGGCCTCATAAAATGAGTTTGGAAGTTTTCCTTCCATTTCTATTTTTTGGAACAGTTTCAGGAAAATAGGAATTAGTTCTTCTTTAAACGTTTGGTAGAATTCTCCTAGGAAGCCGTCTGGCCCTGGGCTTTTGTTTGTTTGGAGATTTTTTTTTTTTTTTAAAGATTTTATTTATTTATTTGACAGAGAGAAATCACAAGTACACTGAGAGGCAGGCAGAGAGAGAGAGAGAGAGAGAAGGAAGCAGGCTCCCTGCTGAGCAGAGAGCCCGATGCGGGACTCGATCCCAGGACCCTGAGATCATGACCTGAGCCGAAGGCAGCGGCTTAACCCACTGAGCCACCCAGGCGCCCCTGTTTGGAGATTTTTGATGACTGCTTCAATCTCCTTGGTTATGGGTCTGTTCAGGTTTTCTATTTCTTCCTGGTTCAGTTGTTGTAGTTTATATGTCTCTAGAAATGCATCCATTTCTTCCAGATTGTCAAATTTGTTTGCGTAGAGTAGCTCACAGTATGTTCTTATAATTGTTTGTATTTCTTTGGTGTTAGTTGTGATCTCTCCTCTTTCATTCATGATTTCTTTTGGGGGGGGTCCTTTCTCTTTTCTTTTTGATAAGTCCGGCCAGGTATTTATTAATTTTATTAATTCTTTCAAACCTCCTAGTTTCATTGATTTGTTCTATTGTTTTTTTGGTTTCTATTTCATTGATTTCGGCTCTGATCTTTATGATTTCTCTCTCCTGCTGGGTTTAGGGATTCTTTCTTGTTCTTTCTCCAGCTCCTTAGGTGTAGGATTAGGTTGTGTACCTGAGACCTTTCTTATTTCTTCAGAAAGGCTTGTACCGCTATATATTTTCCTCTCAGGACTACCTATGCTGTGTCCCACAGATTTTGAACTGTTGTATTTTCATTATCATTTGTTTCCATAAACTTTTTCAATTCTTCTTTAATTTCTGGCTGACCCATTCATTCTTTAGAAGGATGCTGTTTAGTCTCCATGTATTTGGGTTCTTTCCAAACTTCCTTTTGTGGTTGAGTTCTAGCTTCAGAGCATTGTGGTCTGAAAATATGTAGGGAATGATCCCAATCTTTTGATACCAGCTGAGACCTGATTTATGACCCAGGATGTGATCTATTCTGGAGAATGTTCCATGTGCACTAGAGAAGAATGTGTATTCTGTCGCTTTGGGATGAAATGTTCTGAATATATCTCTGATGTCCATCTGGTCCAATGTGTCATTTGAGGCCTTTATTTCCTTGGTGATCTTGTGCTTGGATGATCTGTCCATTTTAGTGAGGGGAGTGTTAAAGTCCCCTACTATTATTGTATTATTGTTGATGTGTTTCTTTGATTTTGTTATTAATTGGTTTATATAGTTGGCTGCTCCCACGTTAGGGGCATAGATATTTAAAATTGTTAGATCTTCTTGTTGGACAGATCCTTTGAGTATGATATAGTGTTTTTCCTTGTCTCTTAGTATAGTCTTTGGCTTAAAATCTAATTGATCTGATATGAGGATTGCCACTCTGCTTTCTTCTGATGTCCATTAGCATGGTAAATTCTTTTCCACCCCCTCACTTTAAATCTGGAGGTGTCTTTGGGTCTGACATGAGTTTCTTGTAGGCAACATATAGATGGGTTTTGTTTTATCCATTCTGATACCCTGTGTCTTTTGATTGGGGGCATTTAGCTTATTAACATTCAGGGTAACTATTGAGAGATATGAATTTAGTGCCATTGTATTGCCTGTAAGAGACTGTTACTGTATATTGTCTCTGTTCATTTCTGATCTACTACTTTTAGGCTCTCTCTTTGCTTAGAGGACCCCTTTCAATATTTCCTGTAGAGCTGGTTTGGTGTTTGCAAATTCTTTCAGTTTTTGTTTGTCCTAGAAGCTTTTAATCTCTCCTTCTATTTTCAATGAAGGAAGTCCATAAAATCTTTGCACACAAAGATCATGCATACAAATATTCTAGCAAGGAAGTAGGTCATACAAAGCCTAAAGGTGAAAAGGAGCAAATGAAGGTAATGCCTGTTAGGTGCTTTGCACATGGAAGGAACCTAACTTATTTTAAGAACCTAATTGCTGGGGCACCTGGGTGGCTCAGTGGGTTAAGCCAGGTCATGATCTCAGGGTCCTGGGATTGAGTCCCACATCAGGCTCTCTGCTCAGCAGGGAGCCTGCTTCCCTCTCTTTCTCTCTGCCTGCCTCTCTGTCTACTTGTGATCTCTGTCTGTCAAATAAACAAATAAAATCTTTTTTTAAAAAAAAAAAAGAACCTAATTGCTAATTTTGCTACTGAATAACATGAATAACATCATCATCATCATCTCTGAAATTCCATGGCCAATGAAAGAATCATTGGGTAAAATAAGAAGAATAGTACTATGTCTTTCTTTAATGTCATTTTTTAAAACAACATATGTAGTCTTAGCAGAAGTGTTTTAAAAAATAAGTGTAATATCCCAATTGTGTGACACATGTGTGCATGATAAAATTATTAGAAAGTAATATACCAAAATGTCAATAATGGTAATCTCAGGTTAGATTGGTGGTTTTATAGTTTTTTTGTGTGCTTTTTCCTTTTTTTCCCCTTATTTTTTACTTACTCTTGTATTTTTGCTATTGATACTAGACAAGCATGACTTACATTTTAAGGAAAAATCATTATTTTATGTTAAAACATCTCATATTAAACGTGACATTATGGGCCGCCTGGGTGCTGCAGTTGTTTTAAGCGTCTGTCTGACTCTTGGTTTCAGGTCAGTTCATGATCTCAGAGTCCTGGGATCGAGCCCCGCATTGGGCTCCACCCTCAGTGTGGAGTCTGCTTGAGAGTCTCTCTCTCCTTCTGCCCCTCCTGCTCTCTCTCTCTAAAATAAAATCATAAAAAAATAAAATGTGGCATTAATATAATGGCATGTTAATGTTCTAATGAAGTATAATTATATATATTTAGATATAATTATATCTAAAATTATAGAAAAACATTTGCAAATAATGGTAAATGGAAAAGGGTATAACAAACATTTATCATACATGGTTAACAATTAAAAAATGATGGTTGTTGTGATACTGTTCTTATCATAAATAAATTAGGGGCTAGGAGATGATTGTGTATTTGGCAAAGGTGGTTTTGTGTTGTTTTAGCAGCACTAAGTAATTTGTATAAAGGATGATTGTTGCCTTACTCCTGGGAATGCATTCCTATTTGCCTTTTTACAAAGTGGAAAGCACTTTAGAGCAACAGAAGTCTAAATAAATGGAAGACATTTGAATTGGAAAAGCCAAGAGTTAAGCACACAGTGGCACCAATTCAGATGCAGTCTATGACACCTCCCTCCCTGTGAGCAGCCTTGTAGTGTGAGGGTCCGGAGTCATATTTCAGAAGGTGGAGCTGGAAGTCTATCCTGAAGCTTCTAAATTTGGGGAAGAGCAGACAGACTTCTGTTACATGCCCTGGAGAACAGATTCTGTCTGGAAGCTGCTCATCCTTGCCACTAGAAATTATTTTTATTGACCTGCAGTAGCTTTTGCCTAGGGGCATTCTAAAGATGCCAGGAGCCTTGGGCTGTTTTACAATTATAATTACAATTCCAAACTTATTTGAATTGCTATTTGTAGAAATGCATGTTCAGCAGGGCCTTTGACTCTGACCTTTCTCAGTCATAATGTTCTTGTGAAGTGACACCTGATTTGGTATCACTTGATAAGCCTAATTGCCTGATTCAGCAGTTACCTACACTGCCCAGATGGACTATAATGATTTAACCTTACATTTTATTTTAGCACTTAGCTCTCTAAGTTTTATAATGAGTTCTATAAATTATTGAAGAAATTATTAAAAAACATTAGTATGCTTGATTTTCTATAATGAAGTTACTGAACTTCAGTAACATTTAGCTATGTCCAACTTTTTAAGATGGTTATTAAAAACTTTAAGTTCTCCTGCATCCTCCTTCAGTTTATTAGAATTAGGATCATGTTGATTGTAGCTAATAATATTGTATCTCACATTTGTATGTTGCCAAGAGAAAAGATAGTAAACATCTTCATCATAAGAAAAAAAATTGCCACCATGTATGGTGACAGATATTAGCTAGCTTTACTGTGGTGATCAATTTCATTATATATACAAATATCTAATCATTATATTATATACCTGAAATTAGCATAATGTTATGTCAATTATACGTCAATTTAAAAAAAATGAATATTGAGGTGGCATTTCTTTCCTAGAATTTTTAAGTCCTTTACCACAAATGTTCTGTAAATCCTTGAAAACCAATAGTACTTTGACAAGCTCTATTTGTTCCTTATGAGCCTAGTCTTCATTAAAAATCTTATTTTCATATGTAACATTATTTTACTGATATAATCTGCATCAAAATTTTATCCTGGCCCCCTCTGTTCTCTTGAAGCAACATCAGTTTTGTAACATGTTTCATCTAAATGATGGAGAAAATCAACTTTTTTTTTTTTAAGATTGTATTTATTTATTTGAAAGACAGCATGAGAGGGGAGAGGTCAGAGGGAGAAGCAGACTTCCCACCAAGCAGGGAGCCCAGTGTGGGACTCAATCCTGAGATTTCAGGATCATGACCTGAGCCGAAGGCAGTTGCTTGACCAACTGAGCCACCCAGGTGTCCCAAGAAAATGAACTTTTAAAAAATTCCCTTTAACGTTTGTTCAGTCACATCATTTCCATGCCTATTTGGGAAATCTGATTTTTTTCCATTTTTCTTCCAAGTTTTTAACCTGCTCTCTGGTCATATCAACAAATCAAACAAAGTATATACTCGGAGGTTCCATTCTAGTATAGTGGGAGCTCAATAATAAATTTGCCATAATTCAGAGAGGTGTTAAGTGATCCAGAGAAGAACAAAGCTAAGGTGAGGAGAAGTTATTAAATAACAAAAATTCAGCTAAGTAAATTGAAGATCTAGGTGGCTTTGTAAACATTTGGGCAGCATCCCATCTAACAAAGAAAAAGGAATTTCATTGAGCTGTAGAAAATAAAAGGTTTTTATTTTTTTTTTTTAAGATTTTATTTATTTGACAGAGAGAGAGAGAGATCACAAGTAGGCAGAGAGGCAGGCAGAAAGAGAGGAGGAAGCAGGCGCCGTGCCTAGCAGAGAGCCCAATGCCGGGCTCGATCCCAGGACCCTGAGATCATGACCAGAGCCAAAAGCAGAGGCTAAACTCCCTGAGCCACCCATGTGCCCTGAAAAATGAAAGGTTTTTAAAGGCAGAACAGAAAGAAGGAAATTATTAATAAAGAATATATTGTTTTAGGTATGATCCCCTCCTAAGAGGAACTGAAGGGGCCTATCAGTTGAATTTTGTAGTGCTGACCAAGAAATTCCATGTTGACTGGTTAAAGGTTATATCCCTGGCAGGGGTGGGTAGGATTGAAAATGTAATTTGTTCAAGCATTGAGCCTTGGTTTGCTGACTTGTAGCCTTAACGTACATGATAACACTTCAGACAGAGAGTCTAAGGATCTTTGTTGGGCAGCTATTGTCTTAGCAATGGATTCTGTTAAATCTGTGAGTTAAGGAGAGGCTGCTGATCATATTCTGATTTATATTTACTCCTAATCAGGGTAGTATAGCCCCACCAAAGGTAGCAAATCCTGAATCATGAACACTTTCTATAGTTCCTTTCTACCTTGATGATGTAAATTCAGCAGAGTCGAACCATGAGATGTAACTATATAGAGCACAGTTAGAAAACCTGGTTATGCACAGCCATGTTGGTATTCACAGGCCCAAGGAGAAGATAACCATCACAGACAACAATAAATCCTGTCAGAGTACAAACTATTTCCACTAAGCTGGCTCTGTTAAAAGACAGGTTTTTGATGACAGATCCAACATTTGAAAGGCAAACTTTTTCTCATTAGCAATGGCCTGGGAGACACGGATGATGGCATTATCTTTTGAGACCAGCCCCAGAATAAAGGACAGAAAGGAAAGAAGAACTCACCTGTTTAGGTAAATGGAACTCTTGATCTGGCATCTTGGGAGGAAGCAAGAGCCACTTTATTTCCTCATCAGTTTGATTTGGAGTTTCCAACATCTGTACAGGACCACATGTCAGGTGGAGACTTCTTTAGTAGTGAGATGCATATCCAAGATTTAAGTCTCTGAAATGTGACTCTTAACTGAGTAGTGAGAAGGACCTAGTATAGGGGCAGATTTAAGGGCAGTCTTTTTTCTTAATGATTCCCAATCAGAAGAACATCTATTCTACTTTTTTTTTTTTTTTTTTTGCATATAGAGATGGTCTAGTAGCTTTAATCACATATATTTATTTGAATTGTTAATCCTCAGAAACCTTAACTAAGGAGTAAACAACTGTGAACTGTCTTTTTCATTAGCATTCTGTGAATTTGGCAGATTTATACTTTTTATGATTTCTAGATATGTGCTTTTTTTCTTAGAAAATTTCTTAGCATGGCATAAAACATGTTTACTGATAGATACAAATGTCTTTAGTTCCTATGTAAGAGGGAGCAAAAAGTGGGTAGGCTTATGTTTAGTGATTAATACTATTTTATCTTAAGATTAATGTTATTTTATCTGAAAATGATCTAGATATTTGATATCTTTCCTTTATTTAACTTCACTTAGCAAAACTTAAAAATTTCAAGTTACCAAAGATTTCAGAAGCTATTTTTAAGTACATTATGCTTTATAAAACATAATTATTGCTAAAAGCTCACTTAAAAACTTTATCATCCACATCTATTTAATTTACTTATTCTCAGTAATTATTTTGAGATTACCCATGAAGACTAAAGAGGCATTAGACAAAGTCAGCCATTATTCTGTTATCTTTTGCTGACAAATTTTGCAACAGAGATAACATTAATTTATTTGACTAATAAACCCAGAAGGAGTAAGAAGTTATGTCTGCATTATATTCAGTTTTTGTAACTTTAAAACATGTATTTTAATCAAACCAGGAAACTTAAACTAGCTTCAGTACCAAATATCTTATAATCACATGAACCTGAAAAGTATTTGTGTTAGTTTCTGTTATATTTCTGAGATTTAAAAATAATTTATAAGTGCTTATTTTTAAGCCAATTAAATAGAGCTATTTACAAGTCTCAGCAATACCATCCTGAGTTGGAAAATGCTGCACATAAACAGAGATCTTACTGTTTTCAAATTTTTTAGCCGTAGGACTGGTATTACAGTAATGTCACTAGTCAATATTGACTAGTCTATAAAAGCACAGTTGGACCCAAACTGTTTTCCTGGCAGATAGAATAAGTTAAGGTTACCTACTCAGATAGCCCAAATTTTTTCTGCTAATATTTGTGGAAAAGATACATGATTTTTCGTTTACCTGAATTTAATTTCCTCTTTTTCATTCTACTTCTGATAAGAATTTCTTCTCTGAGGTTTGTACTTCTAATATTTTCATCTCAAAGCCACAGGAAAGAGTGCAAGTTCCTCCAAGAAGGACTTTGTTTTCCCAAGACAAGTAATTTAAAAGCTGTTGAGATAAATGGGAGGTTTGGAGATCAATGAAAGGAATAGGTGCACTTTGAATTGCCTCTTGTGCTACATTTTTAGTTTTGGAAAAAAACTTGTAAGATAAGGATACTTTCTTTTAACCTTAATTTTCCCTTGGCTGTTTAAGCATATAATGTCACAGTTCACCAGAAAAACTCTCAGAGTTGACTCGGAAGAGGTACATATGGCCCTCCTTTGAAGGTATATATGGGGGAGTCTATAAGGCCATTAACTTGGTGGGCTTTTGGTTACATTCATGTATTCAAATTTTCAGAGAAGGAAAATTATTCAGAGGGGCACTAGAATGAGTATTCACAGGGGGACAGAGGGAATCAGCAGGATATCATCAGTCTTGCAGTCTTTGTAGTCTTTCCTATCAGGTACCTCTTGTCTTTAATTTGTATTCAGCCTTTTACAGTGAAACTTTTAATAAAGTTATTTTTGGAATTTTGAAGATTTTTGCTTTTTACTTTCACTTCTTAAATAATCTGATCTAATTAGAATGTTCCTCATAATGGCCATTGTAGTTCTAGATTGTAGTTCCGCCTGAAGGCTGGCAGATCAGTAAGACCCAAACTGCAAGTGGAGTGCAAGTCACATTTCTGTCCAGCCTTAACTTGAGGACCCCAGCCTGACAGTTACCAAGTGAAGTTCTTTAGGACACAAAACAAACTTAGTAAGATTTTGCCATTTTTGTAGATATTTATAGCTTCTGGGACCATGGTTCTTAGATAGAAAATAAGCACGTGTGCTAGAAAGTGATGCACTTAACTCTGGATTTTAAGGATCCCATTTTATTGTTATTCATTCATTCATCCATTTATCTATCTATCTATCTATCTATCTACCTATTTTTGTTTTTAGCTAAGCCTTTGGGTCTCTTGGAGCCAGATTAACACCAAAGAGGGATATGCTACAGGGTTGGGATTGTGTGGTGTCTCACAGTACCCTGTTACACAGAAATATTCTTGAGGTTGGTAGCTGACTTAGTGTCAATCTAATCCCCTCTGTGACCAGCTCTTGCTAACACAGGAGTCTTTGGGTTAAGAGATGAACACTCTAACAGCTCTTAAATGCTCAACAAGTACCCACCAATTTTTGTGGTCTTTTGGCCTTTGAGATCCCTGTTAGCAATAGCTTTTACCTACACCAAAGAAGACAAACATGCACTTAATCTATCAGCAGTAACCAGGAGATACTACTGTGTCTTGGCCAAGAGAAGGCCCTGTGCACACCACCAATTCCCGTGGAACCTTGGACTGGAGAAACCAGCAAACCCAAGGAATGGGGACTGCAGACTGATTCCAAACAAAGTTCAGAACTACAGTTGCCTCCAACAGTTCCCAGTGTTGGATTCCTAGAAAGGACTCCACAAACAACTGGGGAGCTATAGACTAAACTGCCAGCAGTTCCCTGCATGGAATCTGGAGATAGAATTGAGGCCTGGAGTTTTCCACTAAAAAACTTGGGGCTTAGCTTTGGGCAGAATCATCTGCCAGTTCAACTGGGCTGAAGGCAGAACTGCTACATTAACTGGGCTCCATCTGCCAGCTAAAACTGATGTGCCCTGTAAAGGAAAGCCAATTAGATTGGGAGGTCAAAGCAGAACAGAACTCAGAACCCAAGAAGGAACTTACCCATAGCCCTTGGAAACAGCAAGAAAGACAGTGAACTCAAAGGGTTTGTGGGTCCCACACATTTTTTCATGGTTACTCAAGCCATCAGAAGTCTCCTTTGGCCCCAACTACTGTCACCAAATCTGTTTAATTAACAGATACTCAACTGAGTAAATTTGAAGATCTAATTGGCTTTATTAAAAGATTCATTAATCAGGCAGCAGCATCCCTTTCAGCAAATAGAAAGGAGCTCTGTTCAGCTGTAAAAAAGGAAAAGTTTTTAAAAGTAGGGAAGGAACAGAAAAAAAATAAATTACTCACAAAGAATGCATTATTTTAGATAAGATATCCCTCCTAAAGGCAACAGAAGTTGTCTACCAGTAAATTTCTTTTCCGACCAGAAAATTCGATGTTGATTGGTTAAAGGTTACATTCTTGGGGTGGATGAAACTGCAGTTAGGTTAAGTATTAAGTCTTGGTTTGGTGACATGGGGCCTAAACATAAATGAGTCCATTTGGGGCCTGTTGCAGGGTGAAGCGAGTGAGTAAGTGCTATATTGCATAGTGACTAAAGTGGACCTGTGGATGAGGTAGTATTTCAGCACGTACCTAGTTGAAGTGAAGGGACAAGCTGTAATATTTGGGGAAGGAACATTTTAGCTGGAGAAAGTAAGGTATATTTCCTTTGCAAAAATTATTTTTTAAAAAGTTACATGACTACTATTTCTGTTTTTCCTGAAAATATATTCAGAGTCATTTTTATATTTCTTGCTCCCTGCATGCTTTTCCTGTAACCTTTAGCTTACGATGATATATTCTTCTTGTGTTCTGCCCTCTTTTTCAACCTCAGCATACTTCGTTTAAATTCTTCCTGTGCTTCAGTAATGGCTGCCAGTGAAGTTATCTCCTATCTAAGTGGAGAGAGATCATTGTTTATACGTTAGGTTTGTAGATTTTTGTAGCTTATTACTTGGGTAAAAAGTTCTCTATCAGCTTTTGTCCTTTCTCCTATTATTTATTTTTATTGTTTGTAATCATATTTGGTATCTTTAATATTAAGACAGGGTCTGAAACAAACAAAAACAAATATGTTAATATTTGTGTTGCATTTCCCCTAGTTAAATTAAGAATGAAAGATGTACCCTCTTTCTTGTAAAAATTTATCAATAATGTCAGCAGGAGTCCTTAAAATAATTAACTCTAACAAAGAAAAAATTCTGAATACATGAATGAACTTTAAAAAATAAGTTCTTGTGTTTTATCATGGAAATTGGATGCATTTTTCCTTTAGCAGACAGTATCCTTAAAGAAGAATGCACTTCAGAAAGATTCATATATATTAATTTTCAGAAGTAGGTACTGTTTTATTCCTATTTTACAGAGAAAGGAAGTAAAGCCTGAAGAGGTTAAGTGACTTGCCCAGGGTCACTCTGGTAAAAATCAAAATTTCAAACCTGGTGCTTTCTATAAAAAATAATATGTTGACTTTTGTCCAGAGGCCATCTTATTAAAGGATGGTGTTTTTTAACAATGTTATGAGACTTCCATAATTGAGATCCACATTTTGATTTAGTGTCGTAGTCCAGACATACTCTAGAGAATATAAAGGTCAAAAGAAAATCTTTTTTTCCCCCCTTCTAAGTCTTGCTGAAAACTAAACGCTTATTTGAAATCTTCTCTGACTTCTCTGACTCATCAGTAGAATTAATGACTTCTGTCTTTGACAACTTGAAAATCCATTGTGATTTTCTTAGGTTGGTGTCATGCTACCATTTGTTTACACAGCTTGGTATGTTGTATTAAGTTTTATTATTAATGTGATGCCTCTATATACAAACTTTTTTTGAAAATTTTTTTATATGTTATGTTAGTCACCATACAGTACATCATTAGTTTTTGATGTAGCATTCCATGATTCACTATTTGCTTATAACACCCAGTGCTCCAGACAAACTCTTTATGGGTAGGATCTGTGGCCTGTTAATCTTTAAGTAATTCCAACAATATTGTAATTATATTAGAGTGTAGCGTATTCATTTTATAGATTTAAAACCAGAGATGTTAGGTGACTTGTCCAAAATCAGAGAATAGTGGATATAAAGGTATAAATAAAAATCCAGGTTTCTTGTCAACAAGTTCACAAGGTAACAAGGTAGACAAGGTTCACAAGGTTCAACAAGAAACAAGGTAGTTTCTGCCTTTCCAAAAAGACCAATTTAGGTAAGAGTCTTGCTTTCTTAAAGGCATATCCAGAATGATCAGGGGACATTCTTATGTGGGATAGTCTCCCAACTCCCACTTTTGTTTCATGTTCTCTTCTCTATCAATAAAATAAACTTAATCCTATATATAAAAGAAGGAAAATTTTTCGGATTAAGTATACGTTATACTTCTGGTTTCACTGAGGCTGCCACATTTTTTCCTTTTATAAAATATAGTTGAGTACAAATAACAGCTTCCAGTGTTGAAGAGAAAAATTATAAAGATTAACTGACTTCAAACATGAGCAAACTGCCTTAAATGTTTCAAATATAAATGATATAGAAATGCAAGATGGTAATAGTACTATTTTATTTCAACTACTCTGTTATAACCGTAGGATAAATACTGTCAGTAGCTTAATATTATGTAACTCATCTCCCAGATGTAACTTCTGTTAGGTAGAGCTTCCATTCCAGTGCTCAAGTAGTAGTCTAAAAGTGTCTGAGTTACTCTTATAAAGGAGAAAGAAATTTTTCTTCTGCCTTTCAGGGTCCTTCTAACTGAACTAAGAAATTGACATGAGACAGATTAAAAGGGAAGAGGAAAAAAACCAAAATTTTATTACATGCACACAGAAGCCCAGTAATGGAATTGAGACCTAAAGAAATGATCAAGGCAGGCAAGTTTTATGTTTTAGACAAAGAGACAATAAACCTCTGAGGAATTAATAGGACGGAGAAAACATAACTTTGGGAGTTTCAGTTAGTAAGGAATTCTAAACAGAATTTGGGCTGGAAGAGTAAATTAGTAAAAAAGTAACAAGGGTTGTTTATACAGTTTTCATGTCTTTAAATTTCCTGTCTCTGGTGATAAGAATGTCTCTACCTCATGGTACAGAGAGGGTACCTTTCACATGAAAGTTTTCTTTCTTGTTTCTGTAGACAAAGTGTATATGGTGGGGTGATCAGCGTGTTCTTTTTGCATTGGTTGTTTCTTATAACTTTTATTGAAAATAATGTGCCAAAGTGGCACATTTTGGGCATCCTTCCCTTGACCCCTAAAGTTCCCTGGAAGTTTCACACATTAAAAGTTGAGCTGGTAGATTGTTCTGTCTCCTTGAACCAGTCTTCTAGTTCTGATAATAGGTCAGTGCAGTTAAACTCTTTGAGGAAGTGGTGATGTGGGTGAGTTCTCAAACATAAGCCTATGGCTAAAATAATCAGGTAATAAGTAAGAGGCATGGAAAAAAGAGAAAAACAACGGTTAATGATTAGATCAAGTTATAAAGTAGTTTTTTAGTTTTGAGAGTAGCTAGTCAAGAGGATTTCCAGATGTCAGGCTTAAAGCATCTTTAGATAGAGTGAGGGTAAGTAGTAGCCATCTAACAGATTTTCTTGTTTTGTTGTTCAAGTGTCTTTGGTGACATATTTGAGTGGCCCACTGGAGAATATACAGGAAGCATGAAGAATATAGAGGAGATATTGTGCTGATTGCTGTGAAGTTTAAATCAAGTTGTTCATAATCAGTTTGTAGGGCCTTGGGGAAAGGGTACTTTTAGTTATCAAATGATTCCAAATCAAAAGGATGGAGGAAATGTTGAAAACATTATTTTGGAGCGTTGTAGCCTAGACTTTGTATGAAACTAGAAGAAATTGGGATCTGGTCCAGTTTATAACTAACTGTATTAGAGTCTAATTTCCACAAAGGTTTGTTATTGAAATACCATTTTTTCCTTCTGTAATCACCCTTACCTTACCAGAGATAGCCAAATTAATACTAATTTGTTTGCAAAATAAGTCAAGTTAAAAAACAAACAAAAAACTTGTCCTGGTTATTTACTTCAGTGAAGCAGGAAGAACAACTGGTTGTATATGCTCCTTTAAATCTGGTCTGCTAGAACTTTTTGTAAGGAATCTCCAGATTGAACTTTTAGCAGCCTCTTTAGACCAGAGATCAAACAAAATACTTGCATTCAGATTAGCCTGTCACACTGTGTAGATGTGGGTAAATAATTCTCTTCTTAAAGACCCCAAAATATCTTGAGGTTCTTATACCTGCCAGGAAGTAACTTTTACTCACCTGGTAAGACTGCTTAAGAACCCTATAAACGAGGTAGCACACTATTTTTTCCACAGGGCTTTATTGGCTCCATAAAATCAACTTTAGTTCCTTAAAACTTTAAGGAACTAAACATTAACTAAACATTAAGAAAATTAACAGTGTTTCAAACAAAAATGTTATAAAAATTATAACCATGTTTTTCAGTTCATTCAGTCCATGTTATTAATGGTACTTTGGCTTGAATCCAGTTCTTCCACTAGTTCTATCTGATCATATCTTGAGTTTATACATTATTTCCCTCAAATATGACATTCCCTGCAAGTCCTAGATAATATAACCAATATTTCAGGGGTGCTTGGATGGCACAGTTCGTTGAATGTCCAGCTCTTGGTTTCAGCTCAGGTTGTGATCTCCGGGTTGTAAGATCAAGCCCTGCATCAGGCTCTGTGCTCAGCTTGGTGTCTGCTTGAGATTCTCTCTCCCTCTCCCTCTGCCCCTCCTGCTTGTGTTCTTGCTCTCTCTCAAGTAAATAAATACATCTTAAATGTGTGTGTGTGTGTGTGTGTGTGTGTGGTATGTGTTAGTTTTTCCAATTGTGTCTTATTACAAAGAAAACACATTCCTATTGAACTTGGACAAATAAATATGTTATCTGTAAATATAAGAATACTAAATTTTTGAATTCTGGAGGGATCTGTTAGGGAGAAAAAGATAAATGTTTCCATTTGTTCTCAAAGGTATATTTTATCAAACTGCTCTAAGTCATAGTTACTTCAAGAGAAGAACTTTACTTAAATCTGGGAAAACTAAACATTAAGAAAATTAACAGTGTTTCAAACAAAAATGTTATAAAAATTATAACCATGTTTTTCAGTTCATTCAGTCCATGTTATTAATGGTACTTTGGCTTGAATCCAGTTCTTCCACTAGTTCTAGAAATTCTTAGCCAGTGTCAGTTTTTGATCTTAAGGTTATCAGAAACCTTATACTCAGAGTTCTTTCCTTGAATCTCACTGAAAATGAAGCATATTTGCAGGAAGCTTTTGTAAACACATCTGAGTTTAAGATTTAACTTGTGAATGATGAAAGACTTCAAATGGCTATGGTTAAAGAGCAGATTGGAGTTCATTACAATGCAGTTGACAAGGAAATTTGGTTATTTCTGTGATGTACAATAATACTTCAAGACAATAATGTACTAGGGTGTATCATATTTTTAATAACATTTATCTATACAAATATAATCTAAGAAAGTTTAGTATCACTTATTTGACAATGCTTCCCATGTAATTTAGCATAACAAATAAGCCTAATTAGTTTAATACCTCTTTTTTTTTTAAGATTTTTTATTTTATTTATTTGACAGACATCACAAGTAGGCAGAGAGGCAGGCAGAGAGAGAGAGAGAGAGAGGAGAAAGCAGGCTCCCCACCGAGCAGAGAGCCCGATGTGGGACTTGATCCAAGGACCCTGAGATCATGACCAGAGCCGAAGGCAGCAGCTTAACCCACTGAGCCACCCAGGTGCCCTAATACCTCTCTTTTATGAAGAGAGTACATCCTTTGAAATATTCCAGGGGCCCTCTTTTTTTTTTTTTTTTAAGATTTTTTTTATTTATTTATTTGACAGAGAGAGATCACAAGTAGGCAGAGAGGCAGGCAGAGAGAAAGGAAGGGAAGCAGGCTCCCTGCTGAGCAGAGAGCCCGACGTGGGACTTGATCCCAGGACCCTGAGATCATGACCTGAGCCGAAGGCAGCGGCTTAACCCACTGAGCCACCCAGGCGCCCCCAGGGGCCCTCTTGAAATCACTTCAGATTGTGACCAAAAGACTTCATTTTAGAGTTAGATTTTGGGAAGTTTGTTAAAAAAATATCTAAAGGATGAACATTTTATTAAATAGGGTCACAGATTTTTTATAAAAAACAATAATTCCCTCTTTAAAGTTATACTAACGGCTTCTTAAATACAAATACAGAATGTTACATATAGCTGTGAGCAAATTTTAGCTCTTTTAATAATACAAATATTCTATTTTCTTGAAGCATCAAAGACCTGATAAAAACAAAACATTAGTCTCTGTTTTCTGAGGCAGATTACATTTAAAGAAAGTTTTGTTTACAATTTTTTATAAAAAGGAAACTTAATCTAAGAAAACTTTTTCCTTTGTTCACAGAAAAAAAACAAATTCTAATTCAGCATCGGTATATATTTGGTATTAAACCTTGTTCTTTTTTTTTTTTTTTTTTAAGTTTCAGAGGTAGAATTTAGTGATTCATCAGTCTTATATAATACCCAGTGCTCATTATATCCAGTGCCCTCCTTCATACCCAGTCACCCCATTCCCCTTCACCTCCCCTACAGCAACCCTCAGTTTGTTCCCTATAGTTAAGAGGTTTCTGATGATTTGCCTCCTTCTCTGTTTTTAACTTATTTTATTTTTCCTTCCCATCCCCTATGTTCATTTGTTTGGTTTCTTAAATTCTATATTATAGATATCTCAGATTCTATATTATATATATCTCAGAAACTATCTTTCTCTGACTGACTTATTTTGCTTAGCATAATATTCTCTAGTTCCATCCATGATGTTTCAAATTGCAAGATTTCATTCTCAAAACGAATTCTTAAATAAATTTCTTTGAAACTTAGTTTGTATTGACCGCATATAAAAATTTCTTTCCAGAGGTTCCTTTTCTATAAATCTTTTACAACTTCTTTTTTACATTCAGATTTTGTCCTGAGAGTTCTCTTTAAAACTAGCCTCACTTTAGGACAAAATTCCCTTTTCCTCAACAAAAAATGTATTTCCATTCCTCATACCTTTTCCTACCAAAAGCATACATTTTACTTTCCTTTCTTTTTTTTTTTTTAGCTTTCCTTTTTTATGGAGTTGTTTTTCTTACTATTTTTTGTAGCTTTGGCACAGGCAGGCTGGGTTTGTGGACCCAGAGATGGTCCCCACAGGACCAGACAAGAAGGTCCTTGGCTTCTCACGGCATAGAAATGAAATGTGAGGGACGCCTGGGTGGCTCAGTTGGTTAAGTGGCTGCCTTCAGCTCGGGTCATGGTCCCAGCGTCCTGGGATCGAGTCCCGCATCGGGCTCCTTGCTCAGCGGGGAGCCTGCTTCTCCCTCTGCCTCTGCCTGCCATTCTGTCTGCCTGTGCTTGCTCTCTCCCCCTCTCTCTCTCTGATAAATAAATAAAATCTTAAAAAAAAAATCAAATGTGAACTGAAGAAAGTGAAAGTGAAAACAGAATTTATTAAATAGTATGAGTAATAGAGAATAGCAGACAGATTGGGAGATTCAGAAAGGAAATCACTTGGGGTTAGGGATTCATATTGGAAAGGGGTCTAGGGTATGTGTTCCTTCAGGAATTCATGGTGAGATCCCATCAAAGGTGAGGGTCAGATGAACAATAGGTGCTATTCTGTAAAATTACCAAAGGAAGGTGTACTGATGCCAGCATCAGCTATTCTGTAAAATTACCAAAGGAAGGTGTACTGATGCCAGCATCAGCCGAGGTTTGTTTGAGACTAGTGCTAGAATATGTTCAGGATCTGGCTCTTCTTAGATGTTTTTAGGTGTTTGGAGCCTAGTACAGAATTTAGAGAATGGTTAACTTTCTTGTTCCCCCTTGAAGTAGCTTACAGAACATGAATTAGTGGGGCCTAGCAGAAAAACAGCAGAGACAGAATTCCTTCTAGATGGAGTCATTTCAGCTTCCCTGCCTCAGCTTTAACCCATATACATTAGCTCTCAGAAACTTTAATTTCTAGTGAAAGCTAAATGATAGGTAAGTGTGAAATGTTGTACCAGCATTGTTTTAGATTGGTAAATTTATGAATACAGTTTCTAAAAGATGTAGTTTCTTTTTCATAGTATAATCTTTTAGTAAAAAAAAAAAAAACCTGTTTACTAACAGACCCACATTTATTTTTAGTTTCACTGTTATTAAGAAACAAGAGGAGGGCTGCCTGCATGGCTCTGTCAGTTAAGCATCTGCCTTCTGCTCGGGTCATGATCCCAGAGTCCTGGGATGGAGCCCCACATTAGGGTCCCTGCTCAGGGGAGAGTCTGCTTCTCCCTCTATTTCTACTTCTCCTGCTTGTGTACTCTCTCTCTCACTCTGACAAATAAATATATAAAATAAATGAAGGAAAAGAAAGAAAAAGCAAAAGGAAGAAATCAAAGTATATAAACTGATGCTTTGCACTTAATGTTTATTATTTTCTTATTTGGAAATGACCTGGATAATTCAGTGAATTAAACCTAATTCATCATTTAACTTAGCAAAACTTAAAGGTTTCAGGTTACCAAAAAGATTGGGGGAAAGTAAAAATTTACCTTAAAAAAATTGTTTTTAATTTTCTATGAAATTTACATGTTCTTTACAGTTATGCTTCGAATACCTGTGGAAACTTCGAGAGACATCAAAGTCAGTTATCTTCCAACAGTGTTGTTGTTATTTTTTAAAACATTTCTAACAGATAACACCAACTTGAGTTTGAATAAACACAGGTAGAATAAAAGTTAGTGTTAATGCTAATAACTCTGAAGATATACCTGCTTTAATTAAAGTAACAACCTTGAATTAGCTTTAATATTGAACATTTTCCCCAGATCACATGAACTTGAAAAACATTTGGGTTAGTTTCTGCCTTTTGGAAAATTGTAGAATGCCCAATCCTTAAAAGCACTTGTCTTTAGACCAACTAGATAGAGCTCTTTTACAAATTGATTTGGTAATACCAATTGGAGGCAAAAAAATTACCTCACATTTATAACATATATATGGGCCATACATAAGCATATAAACAGATATCAACAAAAATCTCACAGCTTTTGTTTTTACTAATATTAGTGGAACGTATATTATAGGCTTTCTTCCGAATATCTTTTTTCCTTCTTAAGAGAAACTTCTCCTTAAAGTTTGTATTTTAAGGAGTGGCTTTTAGATACTAGAGGTGATGGGGCAGAAAATTTGTACCACAAAAGCATTAAATATTCCCAAGTTTTCTCCAACGTGGACTTTTTAGAACATAATGGACTTTTATCAGAGGTGCTACAGCCTCTGGACACAAGAGCTCCTTCAGTTTTTATTTTAAAAGTGTTTCTTCTCTCCCAGACTCCCCATTATTTCCTTCCGTCTCAGGCAATTGTGGGTTGTGTTTACATTTCAGTAACTTTAAGAGAAAAAGAATGTTAAGTTTTATGTTTTCTTTCCTCCAAAGTTTTACAGTAATTGCTATTTAAAATCTGTTTTCCTTTTTTTTTTTTTTAAGATTTATTTATTTATTTGAAAGAGAGAGAGAAAGAGTAAGAAAGAGGGAGAGAGAAACCTAAGCAGACGCTGGGCTGAACATGGAGCCCAACATGGAGCTCTATCTCCGCATCCTGAGATCATGACCTGAACTGAAACCAAGAGTTGGCCACTTAACCCCCTCTTTCTCCTTCTCTTTCTGCTTCTGCTTCTCTTCTCCTCCTTCTTCTCCTTTTCCTTCTCCTCCTTTCTTCTTTCTTCTTCTAGTATAGGACAATTTTGTCCCAATATTCTGATCTTTTATAATATTTATAACTATTCTGAGAGCAATAGGGGAAGTTTAAGGACAGGTAAAGATAGGTGGGCTTAACCTGTTTTTAGATTTGTGTTACTGGTTTTGTAGAGATTTGTAAGACAAAGACAGTTGTTTCCATTTCCCCCAAAGAACAGAATTATAGCCTGAATATCAAGGGATTGACCTGACCTGCCTTTCTAAATTTAAATTGTTTATTTGTGTTTTTATATCAGGGAAATTTTTAACTAAAATGGGAATCAAAAGATTTATAGCTTTGTAAATTCTGTATAAAGCATTTTACCAAAAATCTTCTTTCTGAATATACAGTTTAATCTTGTCTTCTGTCAGTCCCTAAGTACTGGCCTTTCCCAGATCATCTATAGGAGGACCTGTTAGAAATTATGATCATTCCTTTCCTTTGTGAAGGACTGGTGGCGGGGAATAGGGGGGATCTGCACTGTCTGGCCTGCCTCATGACCATAATATAATCATGGGCTGGAAGAACTACCCTTAGCAGCCTACCTAGTTGTCTGTGAATGGGGTTGTAAATAGTCATTAATCTCTCTAATTTTTCTCTAAATTTGGTAGAATCTTTTGAAAGTAAAGGGAAAAGGACTTTATAATTTAAAAGATCTGCTGCTGTTTAGGGGACATGAATTCTTTGCAAAGGTGAGAGCAGTCCTAGGATACATTTGCAAAGGTTATTGCATAGGAATGTCTGAAAGTTGTAGAGCTTAATTATAGTAAACCAAGCCCTGCTGCCTGTCCCACATGCTTCTAATAAAATTCACTTTCTGGCTTTCAGCATTTATAAGAATAGCCTATATAGTTTGACCAAATAGGTTAGACCAGAGTACTCTGGTTAGGAAAGGGAACTCTTGTAAGTACTCTTGCAGGGAAAGGAAAGTTAAGACAGACAGATATAGAGCCAGATTTTAACATGGGAAATTTACATTGGATGTGGGCATTAATTTTTATCTTGAGTCTAATTTCTGAGGGGCTTTTTGTTTGTTTTCATCTTTTCCAGTGAGTCCCTAAGGATAGCCATTATACTAATAAGACAGTTAAGAGCTCTCTATAAAGAATTTTTTTTTCCTCCAAATATAGCCAATTCAAAAGATCCATTATGTGACCACTGATCAATAGGGTTTTTTAAAAATTAATTTCAATGACTCAAACCAATAAGCCTTTTTTTTTTTTTAAGATTTTATTTCATTTATTTGACAGAGGGCAGGCAGAGGGAGAGGGAGAAGCAGACTCGCCACTGAGCAAGGAGCATGATGTGAGGCTTGATCCCAGGACTCCAGGATCATGACCTGAGCCATGATGCTTAACTGACTTAGCCACCCAGGTGTCCCCCAATAAGCCTTTTTATGGAAAGACACAGAAGCAACTTTCCATGCTTTCCATGGGTTTCCATGGGCTCCATGGACTCAAGAGGCAGCCCTGGAGAAGGCATAGATGATGCAGCGCCCATTATCCCAAAGTTTGTTCCCAAAAATAGTCTAAGAAAGCAAAGACCTTTGTTGTATAGGTGGTAAAAATCATGTAGTGTATATAGTGTCTCCAGTCTCCCACAAACGTGAGAAGCCTCAAGTCATTGACCCAAGTCAATCACCAGGCAAGTGCTACTGGAATACGATTTGTTGTTGTTGTTGTTCTTGTTGTTCTTGTTGTTATTTTAGCACTAACAAGCAACCGTGGTGGAAACAACAAAAATACCTCTCATGACAAATTCCCTGACAGCTGACATAGCCCCACAGACAGTACAGCTTATAGCCAGGTGAAAGGAATAACCTCTTTCAGGTTTTTTTTATATGCATATTAGCAGCTTTAGCTAAGCTTTGGGTCTCTCAGAGTTAAACTAATACCTGGAAGGAATGTGCCATTGGGTTGGGGATTGTGTGTCCTTTTAACAGTGTACCTCATTGCATGGAAGTTTTCTTGAGGTTGATCAGTGACCTAGCATTAATTTAACTTGTTCTGTGACCAACTTATACTAACAAAGGAGTCTTTGAGTGAGGTGGCAAGGGCCCTAACAGCATTTAAGTGCTTAACTCATTCTCACCAGTTTTGTGGGTTTGGCTTCCAAGATCTCTTAACAATAGCCTTTAACTCATATACACATTAACCCTCAACAAAGCTTGTCTTAAACTGATGCTGGTCTGATAACCATAAAATATTCCAAAGTGGCTGCACTAACTTGCATTCCCACCAACAGTGTAAGAGGGTTCTCCATTCTCTACATCCTCTCCAATACTTGTTGTTTACTGCCTTGTTAATTTTGGCCATTCTAACTGGTATAAGAAACTGCTATAAGGTGGTATCTCAGTGTGGTTTTCATTTGAATCTCCCTGGTGGCTAATGGTGATGGACATTTTTTTCATGCATCTGTTAGTCATTTGTTTGTCTTCATTGGAGAAGTATCTGTTCATGTCTTCTGCACATTTTTTGACATGATTATGGTTTTTGAGTGCTGAGTTTGAGGAGTTCTTTATAGACCTTGGATATCAGCCCTTTGTCTGTAGTGTCATTTGTGATTATCTTCTCCCATTCCATGGGTTGTTTCTTTGCATTGGTTGTTTCTTAAGTAACTTTTATTGAAAATAACTGATATGCCAAAGTGGCACATTTTGGGTGGCCTGCCCTTGGCCTTTACGCTCCATGAAGATATAATAGTAGTTATAGTAGTGCCCAAGGATATTTATGAAAGAAAAGGATAACTATACAAGGATTACCCTTAACTTGACTTAATGATTTGTAGGGCTGTCATTTATGAATCTGTCCAAATCCTTTATAAACCAGTCACAGAAAGCAAACTCTGCCTGCCTGTGTTGTATCTTCAGCCACCTTAGGGATGCCAGTGATGAAGTTTTAGAATATAGGTGAGGTTCAGTGGGGTGGAGTCTGGAGCGGATGACCAAGAAAGAATTCTTGAGACATCTTTGGTGCAAAATAGTGGTTTATTAAAGCACGGGGACAGGACCTGTGGGCAGAGACCTGCTGCCCCAGGGTTGTGAGGGGTGGCAGGTTACATGTGATGGGGTTGGGAGGTAAGGAAAAGGGAGGTTTCAATAGAACTTTCATATGCTAAAGAGGCCTTGAGGCCTTGACATTGTCAAGGTCATTTTTCCCTCTAGCAATGTATTAACATTAAGATAGGTGGAAGAGGGACGCCTGGGTGGCTCAGTTGGTTAAGCAGCTGCCTTCGGCTCAGGTCATGATCCCAGCATCCTGGGATTGAATCCCAAATTGGGCTCCTTGCTCAGCAGAGAGCCTGCTTCTCCCTCTACCTTTGCCTGCCATCCTGTCTGCCTGTGCTCACTCTCTCTCCCTCTCTCTCTCGGATAAATAAATAAAATCTTAAAAAAAAGAAAAAAAGATAGGTGGGAGATTCTTAAAGAATGTCACATATGTCCCACTCAGGAGTGGGAGTGGGGGAAGGTTGCAGGGTGTCAGTTTCTGCTTTGTCCTCAGCCAGCCTTCTGTTCCCTCATCACCAAGGTGGCTCAGTCAGCTGAGCATCCAATGGTTGCTTTTGGTTCAGGCCGTGACCCCAGGCCCCTGGGATGGAGCCATCTGTTGGACTTCCCACTCAGCCAGAAATCTGCCTGTCTCCCATCCTCCCTCTTCTCCTCCCCCTGCAACACATGCTCATTCATTCTCTCTCTCTCTAATAAATAAATCTTTAAAAGAAAAAAAAAAAAAAAAAACCACACACACACCTACCTCAGTGATGTAGAATTTAAGTTTGCCTTCTACCAAGCAAGGTAGGATACCTCTTCATCCTGTAAAGAAGATAATTTAAGGATTTTGCCAAATTTTCAGATGCGTCACTAGAGAAATAAAGCAGCTTTAAAAATGTCTTATGCCTTTTACAAATATGTCATAAATGTATCCCAATTGTACTAGTATAGAAGAGCTTTTGCTGAGCACATCTTTGTTTCCAAGTTCAGGGAGGGTTTATTTTGGAATGCCCTCACTGGTATCGCATTATATTTTAAACGTCTTTGCCCAGTAACAAGGAAATTGAAGGTTCTATGCAAAATTCTCATAGTCCCTTTGGTTCCAAACCTGGTAGGGCCTGCAGTGTTAGCCTTCAGGCCATAACTCAAGAATTCTTTCTCATTAGTATGGATATGGCTTACTGACCTCTACTCTTTTGGGGGGAAGGGGGTGAATGGTATTTTTGTCATTTTACTGGGGCAGTGGAAAAATGCTTTTCAAGCCAATATACAGGAGAGATTAGTGTATTAAAAGAAAAAATAGACAATGTACATACTGTGTCTTTCTATACATATTAAGTCTTTCTCATATTAAACTTGAATAAAATCCAAAAGTTGATGATCAGGGAATCCAAAGCAAGTAGTGGCCAAAAACAGGATGAATCAGTTTTGATGTAGGAAAAAATTCTCTGCTTTATGAATAAAATAGAAAAATTGGAATAGTAAGATCTTAGCCACAATTTGTTCCCAGTTTAATTCAGAAGAAATTAAAGTTGAAGAGTATAGCATGCAAATACAAACTTTTACATGAAGCCTATACCTTTTGGTGGATTAAAAAATGTATAATTTATTTTTTGGCATATATCCAGCAATACTCTTTACTTAATGTTTTATTGCTCAGGAATATTTTCTGATTCCTTCCTCTCTATGAAAAAATGGTAACCATCTGTGCTTTTGGTCCTAGTTATGTATTTAACTGTTTTACGAAGATCAGTGGCAGTAATTGAAGCCAAGATATTGTTATTTTGTATTTCCAAAAAGCCTTCTTCAAATGTTTAATGAAGATGAGACAAGAACATTAACAAGAACTGTTTTGTAATACTGAAGATTTAATGATAGTTCCGTTATCACCCATCTTTGGAACAACTGCCAATTTCTCTTTTGCAGAAATGTATATTCTGTGTGTGTCTGTGTGTATGTGTGTGTGTGTGTCTGAGAGAGAGAGAGAGAGGGAGCAAGGGAGAGAGAGAAAGATAGAATAATAAACATAAAAATTTGTTTGGCCTTTTTTGTTCCTTATTTTAACCTACAGTGGTCAGGAAACAGTCCCCTAGCCAGGGCTGATAGTCAAGGAATGTGGACTGGTTCAGTTGAACAGACTGTTTACCATGGCTGTCCCTTCAGTCCTTATTGGGCTGTATTTTCCCTGATCAGTCAGAGTCCATGCTAAGTCAGCTCTTAAATAGCTCGAATGTAACTTATATCTCAGAGTTAACCAGAGCACTGGTCTTGGTCTTTCCCTGGTCTTTCCATGCATTTCCCAACTGGTCTTCCCCTGCATACAAAGCAGAGCAAAAGTGTCCAGTACTGTGGGGAGAAAATACTGCAGGTTAGATGGGATCTCAGATTCCATATCAGTAGAGATTATAATAATTGCTTCCTCTTAAAGTTGTAGGCTTTATTAATACACATTAAGTTTTGAAACAGTGCTTAAAACAGTATGTGGTGTTACTTCTGCTATAATTAGTGCTGCTATTAGCATTGGTACCATGCAAAAACATTGGGCTGGTCACATCTGAGAGGGCAGACAGAGGGGTCATGACTCAGCTCTGAATTTCATGGCCAGGAGCAAGGGATACCTTTGAAAGTTCTAGAATTCAGTGAAATTAGAGAAACATACCTAACTTGCATTCCTCTCCTATCCCAAAGAAGAAACAAATGAACAAACAAACAAAAAAACCTCCAGAGAACAAAAGCCTGAAAAACCGGTTTCCTCAGAGCCCACCCCCTTGATGGGGACAGGAGTACTTAACTCAGGAAACAATGCCTGAAAAACCATGCAGCAGGCCCCTCCCCCAGAAAACCAACAACAACAACAACAAAAAAGACAAGAGAACACCACTACTTCATAGATACAACTTTTATTTTTAATTCATTCCCACTATTCTGGGTTTTTTTAATAGATAATTTTTTAACCTATTTACCATCACAGTGAGATGTCCAGTACATCAGATTCCATAATAACCTTTAAACCTGAAATTTTTGATACATATACCTGTGTTATTCTTTTGCTTTTCTATTTTTAAATTTTTTAATTTAATTTTAGTTTAGTTTAGTTTATTCTTTTTTTTTATTTTTATTTTTAAATATTCATATAGAGTTAAACTTCAAGGTAATCCCCTTTCCCCAATTTGTGCTACCCCTATAGGTAAACCAGTTTTTAATCCCCCTTTATCTTAGGAAAGTTGAGTCCTTTAACAAAGATATCAAGATACATCCAGGAAGAATCAAAATAACCTTCCTCACCCACACTGAGAATTTATAACCACCCTCCCATCTTTTGACACCGAACTTGCTTACACCAAGCCCCTTCTCCCTACACTATGGTGGATCTGCCCTTGCCCATCATGCTTGCCTCAGTCCTGGGCTACAGTACCCCTCCCCCAGAAGAATGGTGCAAATCAAGCCAACACCACATCTCCTGATCTAGCCTCAGTTCTGATGATAGTGGCAGGTCTCCTTGTGCAAGCAGACCCATGCACACCTCTTAAAATGTGCACCACTTGGCTGAGGACCAAACACTGCCCACAAAAGGCAAAGAAGCCTCTGCAACCAGCCACACTGAAGGATAAAGCAGCCAGGACACAGGACACAACAGCAGGGCACACACAACACACACAGGAGATGCTCCTTAAGGTGTCAAGTCCTGTAGAGGAGGGTCACTGCACTGTAGGACATTGTAAGACCTCTTCTTCATAAGGCCATTACCTTAAAGAGCAGGAAATGAACTAACTTCCTAACACATGGAAAAGATAGTTGGATAAAAATGAAGAGACAGAAGAGTATGTCCCAAATGAAACAACAGGATGAAACCACAGCAAGAGACCTAAGCAAAATGGAGATAAGTGATATGTCTGATAGAAAAGTTCAAGTAATGATCATAAGTATACTCACTGGACTTGAGAAAAGAATAGGACATCAGTGATTCCCTGAACAAAGATTTAAAAAGAAGCAGCAAGACAATAAGTGAAATTAAAGTACACTTGATAGAATAAATAGCAAATTAGAGGACTCAGAGGAACAAATTAATAACCTGGAAGACAGAGAAATGGGAAGTAATCAAGCTGAACTAAGAGAGGGGAAAAATTATGAAAAATGAGAATAGATTTAGGGAACTCAGCAGTTATATCAAGCATAATAACATTTACATTTTAGGGATCACAGAAGAAGAGAAAGAGAAGGGGACAGGAAAATTATTTGAATTTATTATTTATTTATTTGAAGAAATAGCTGAGAACTCCCCTAATCTGAAGAAGAGATCCATATCCAGGAGGCACAGAGGTTACCCCAACAAAATCAATGCAAGGAGGTCCACACCAAGACACATAGTAATTAAAATGGCAAATAGTGGTAGAGGAAAAAAAAAAAAAAACTTTTAAAGCACCAAGAGAAAAGAAGACATTTCTTATAAGGGAAATCTGCTAAGCAATCAGTTGTTTTTCAGTAGAAACTTTACAGGCCAGAAGACAGTGGCATGATATATTCAAAGTGCTGTAAGGGAAAAATCTTCAGCCAAGAATATTCTATCCAACAAGACTGTCATTCAGAACAAAGTGACAGATGAATGGATAAAGAAGATGTAGAGTATATGTATATATACAATGGAATACTACTCAGCCATCAATGATTTCATCAAAATGAAATCTTGTCATTTGCAATGACATGGATGGACTAAAGAGGACTATGCTAAGCAAAAGAAGTCAATCACAGAAAGACAGTTATCATATTATCTCATGTAGAATTTAAGAAACAAAACAGGATCATAGTGGAAGGGAGGGAAGACGAAATCAGAGAGGGAGACAAACTATAAGAGACTCTTAACTATAGGAAATAAACAGGGTTGCTGGAGGGTAGGGAGACGAGGGGATGGGGTAACTGGGGGATGGACCTTCAGGGGGGCGCAAGATATAGTGAGCCCTGGGTATTATATAAGACTGATGAATCACTGATCTCTGTGTCTGAAATTAATAATACATTATATGTTAATTAATTGAATTTAAAATTTTTTTAAAAGAACAGAATGACAGATAAATTTTCTCACAAAAATGAAAAAATAAAGTAGTTCATGACAACTAAACCAACCCTATAAGAAGTATTAGAAGGGATCCTTTGAGTGGAAAGGAAAGGAAAGGCCATAGTAAGAGTAGGAGAAGTAGGAAACACAAAAGGTATAAGTATATCTGTAAAAACCAGCCAAGGGATTCACAAAATGATGTAAAATACGATACCATATACCTAAAACATGAGGATGAGAGAAGTAAAGAATGGGTTCCAACTTAAGCAACCGTCAGCATAGCATGGACTGCTATATGCAGAAGATATTACATATAAATCAATGGTAGCCACAAATAAAAAACCAGTAAAAATAAGCAAAGAATAACAAGAAAGAGATCCAAGTATTTCACTAAAGAAAGCCAGCAAACCAGGAAGGAGAACAAGAGAAGAAAGATAGGAGAAAAACTACAAGAATAACCACAAAGTAAATAACTAAATGGCAATAACACATCTATCAGTAATTATTTTCAATATAAATGTACTAAACATCTAATGAGTAGGACATAGGGTGTAAAACTATAATATGATAGCACCTCACACCTGTCAAAAAGGCTAAAATCAACAACATAAGAAACAACAGGTGTTGGCAAGGATGTGGAAAAAAAGGAACCTTTCTTCACTGCACAGAATGCAGACAGGTGCTCCCATTGTGAAAAATAGTATGGAGCTTCCTCTAAAAATAAAAGACAGAACTACCCTATAATCTAATGAACACAGTACTGGGTATTTACCCAAAACACATAACAACACTGATTCAATGAGATACATGTCCCCTATATTGATTGCAGCATTATTTACAATAGCCAAACTACAGAAGCAGCCCAAGTGTTCCATCAACAGATTAGTTGGTAGAGAAGATGTGGTATATATACGCAATGAAGTATTACTCAGCCATAAAAAGAATTAAATCCTGCGATATGCAACAACATGGGTGGAGGTAGAGTGTATAATGCTAAGCAAAATAAACCAGTCAGAGAAAGACAAATACCGCATGCTTTCACTCACATGTGCCATTTAAGAAACAAAACAATTATTAAAGGAAAAAAGACAAACCAAGGAACTAAGCAATTATTAAAGGAAAAAAGAGAGACAAACCAGGGAACAATATTCTTAACTCTAGAGACAGGGGTGGGGTGGTTCAATAGGGGAAACATGGCAAGGGGATTAAAGAGTGTTTATAATGATATGTGAAGAAGCATTAACACCTGTTTTTTTCAGACTATTCCCCAAAATATAGATGAAGAAGGAAAGCTTCCAGATTCATTCTTTGAGACCAGTATTAGCATAAGAAAACCAGATGAAGACACCACAAAAACAAAAACAAAACAAAACAAAACAAAAAACAAACTACTGACCAGTATCTGTGATGAACATAGATGCAGAAATCCTCAAGAGAATAGTTGTAAACCAAGTCCAACAGTACATTAAAAAAATCATTCAACAATATCAAGTAGGATTTATTCCCAGGATGGAAGGATGGTTCAATATTTGCAAGTCAATCAATGAGATATATCATTTGCAATTAGAGAAAGGATAAAATTCATATCATCATTTAAATAGATGCATCAAAAAGATTTGACAAAGTAGAACATCCATTCATGATTTTTTAAAAAAGGCTCTCAACAAGATAAGTTTAGAGGGAACATACCTCAATATAAAAGACCTTATATGAAAATCCTACCTCATACTCAATGGGGAAAAAGCAGAACATTTCTCCTATGTGAGGAACAAGACGAGGATGTCCACTCTCACCAATTTTATTCAACAAAGGCTGAAAGTCCTAGCCACAGCAGTCCGACAACGAAAAGAAATAAAAGGCTTTCAGTATTTGCAGACGACATAATACTAAATAGAAAACCCTGAAGACTCCACCCAAAAGCTACTAGAACTGATAAATTCAGTATAGTTGCAGGATACAAAAATCAGTGTACAGAAATCTGTTGCATTTCCATATACTGTTGATAAAGCATTAGAAAGTAATTAACAATCCCATTTACAACTGCACCAAAAATAATAAAACACCTAGGAATAAATGTAACTAAAGAAGTAAATCAAAGACCACACAAAGAAATGGAAAGAACTTCCATGCTCTTGGATTGAAATAACAAATATTGCTAAAATGTCTTATACTACCCAAAGCAATCTACAGATTTAATGCAAATCCCTATCAAAATACCAACAACATTTTTCACAGAACCGGATCAGACAATCCTAAAGTTGGTATGGAACCACAAAAGACCCTGAATAGCTAAAGCAATCTTAAAAAGAAAAGGTGGAGGCATCACAATTCCAGACTTCAGGTTACGTTGCGGAACCTGAAACATCCTCGTCTTGTTCCTCACATAGGAGAAATGTTCTGCTTTTTTCCCATTGAGTATGAGGTAGGATTTTCATATGAAAACAGTATGGTACTGGCATAAAAATGGACACATAGATTAATAGAAATGAATAGAATACACAGAAATAAACACACAACTACATGATCAATTAATCTCTGAAAAAGGAGGAAAGAATGTGTAATGGGAAAAAGTCTATTCAACTGGTGTTGGGAAAACTGGACAGCGACATGCAAAAGAAATGAAACTGGACCATTTTTTTTTTTTCACTACACACAAAAATAAAGGCAAAATTGCTTGACGACCTAAATGTGAGACCTGAAACCATAAAAATCCTAGCTAGGGCACAGGCAGTAACTTCTTTGGCATCATCTATAATAAAATTTTTCTAGATACTTCTCCTGAGGCAAGGGAAATAAAAGGAAAAATGGATTCACAGACCTCTACCCCTGGGGATAAAAATATATTATATGTTTATAAAAAATTAAAAATAATAAAAATAAAAAATTTAAAAAAATAAAAAAAATTTAAAAAAGGAAAAATGAACAATTGGGACTACTAAATTAAAAGTATCCACACAGCGAAGAAAACTCTCAGGTCATGATCCCAGCATCCTGGGATCGAGTCCCACATCGGGCTCCTTGCTCCGCAGGGAGCCTGCTTCTCCCTCTGACTCTGCCTTCCACTCTGTCTGCCTGTGCTCGCTCTCACTCTCTCTCTCTCTCTTACAAATAAATAAATAAAATCTTTAAAAAAAAATGTTTAAAAAAAAAGTATCCACACAGCGAAGAAAACTCTCAACAAAACTAAAAGGCAGTGTATGGAATGGGAGAAGAAATTTGCAAATGACCTGATAAAGGGTTAGTATCCCAAAATACACAAAGAACTTAACACCCAAAACACAAATAGCCCAATTTAAAAATGGGCAAAAGATATGAACAGACATTTCTCCCAAGGACATCCAGATGGCCAATAGACACATGAAAAGATGCTCAACATCAGTTATCATCAGGGAAGTACAAATCAAAACGACCATGAGATATCACCTCACACCTGTCAAGAATGGCTAAAGTCAAAAATTCAAGAACAAGTGTTGGCAAGTATGTGGAGAGAGAAAGGGACCCTCATGCACTGTTGGTGAGAATGCAAACTGGTGCAGCCACTGTGAAAACAGTATGGGGGTTTCTTTAAAAACTAAAAATAGAACTCTAAATACCCAGTAATTGCACCGCTGGATATTTACCCCCCAAATACAAAAACACTAAGAGGCACATATGCATCCCCATGTATATTGCAGCATTATTTACAATTTCCAAATAATGGAAGCAGCCCAGGTGTCCTTCAGTAGAGGAAGGAATAAAGAAATCGGGCGTGTGCGTGCGCGCGCATGTGTGTGTGTGTGTGTATGTGTGTGTACACAAGGGAATATTACTCATCCATGAAAAAAGAATGAAATCTTGACATTTGCAACAACATGGATGGATCAGAGAATGTGACGCTAAGCAAAATAAGTCAGAGAAAGAGAAAAAAACATATGATTTTACTCACACATGGAATTTAAGAAACAAATGAGCAAAGGAAAAAAGGAAGAAATGAAGAAACAGACTCTTAAATATAGGGAATTAACTGATGGTTACCAGAGATGATTTGGGTGGGGGCAATGGGTAAAATAGGTGATGGGAATTAAAGGTGATGGGAAAAAGCAAAAACTAAATAAATAAATAAAAATAAGAGAAAATCAAGAAAGAAAAGGGATTTCTCTAAATTACTTTCCGCCATTAGCTAGTGATTTGCCTTAACTTAGGTAAATTATCCATATTTTTAAATAAAGCATCTGAAGTTTTGAAAAGTTGGTGGATTGGCCAGGAGTTACTCAGGGGTTTTGGGTGAGATGGTTTTAAAACAAGACTAGAAACCAGCCGGTCTGTTTCTAGTCAGGTACCTTCAGCACACCATGCTGCCTTTGGTCCTGCTCTGCCATGGCTTGTGCAGCCTGTGGTCACTTCTTTTTTTTTTTTTTTTTTTTAAGATTTTTATTTATTTATTTATTTATCAGAGAGAGAGAGAGAGAGCGAGCCTGTGGTCACTTCTGTGTGCACCATTCTCACGTCAACCATATCGATTTTGACACATATTGAAAAGTACAGTCAACATTTATGTTACACACACACACACAATGATCTGTGGCTCTCTTTATAAAGGAGATGACGATGTACTGTTGTTGATCAATTATTTTTGAGAAATACTTTTAAACCTTGCATAGTGAAAACAGATGGGATGATTTTCTTTTCTTTTCTTTCTTTCTTTTTTTTTTTTTTTTAATTTCCCCTGGAAACCTGCAGAGCGGATGTTTTGAGTCCTTTTTTGACAGGTGGATATATCAGTATGGTGTTGGCAGGGGCACCTGTGTTCTCTAGGTGGATATTCACACAATTCCCAACCCTAAGAATTTTTGAGTCTTCAGTCAAAGGAGATTTAAAGGATTTTCTTAAGAAAATACATTTCCTAATTTAATTAGGTATCCAAGTTAAGACAACATAAAGGCAGCCAAATGGTTGATGGAGGAATAAGAATAAGTGGTCCTCTCTACCTATTTGGATAGACATGTTTAGAAAAATGGCATTCAGGGGTTCCTGGGTGGCTCAGTCATTAAGCATCTGCCTTCACCTCAGGTCATGATCTCAGGGTCCTGGGATCGAGCCCCGCATTGGGCTCCCTGCTCAGCAGGAAGCCTGCTTCTCCCTCTCCCACTTCCCCTGCTTGTGTTCCCTCTTGCTGTCTCTCTCTCTCTCTCTGTCAAATAGGTAAATAAAATCTTTAAAGAAAAAGAAAAATGACATTCAGGTAATAACATTTTCCAGTTACATTATTTTAATTAGGATTAAGATTGGATAGTAAAATGTGTTCGCTAATCTGTGCTTTTGTTTTAGGATAGTCTATAAAAGTATACATAAGTCAGTTGAGAAATTCTACTTTTTACTCCAAGAAAATATAAACAAAAATAATATAAGGACTTCTGGAAGAAAATTAATTTGGAGAATTTTTATGAGGGTACCTAATGTCTGCCTTACACATTGCCAGGTACTGTGAATTATAGAAATGAAGGGTACCTGCTCTCACTTCATTCATAATCCCCTGAAAAGTGACACTTTAACAAAAATACTGTTACAGTGTGGCAAGATCTGCAATGAGTTACCACAGGTTGCCATAGGAATAATAATATCTAAAGTTATAATCCAGTTGGTGGGTATTGAGGGGAAATGCCAAGAGGAGTTTTTATATTCTGAGATTTTAATGATTTCTAGAAACTTTGAAAAGCTTAGATGATCTGTTACATGAGCCTTCTAAGCTTTCTCTTAGATTAATATATACTTCCAAAATGCCTCTTTGCTTTCCCAGTCCTTAAGTCATGTCTATAGAGCCATGCTTCCTGGCTTCCAGATTCTTGTTCTCTTCTCTTTCTAGTTGTGTGACCATTAGTGGATTACTTTCTGTGCTTCAGTTTTATAAAAAGACAAGAGTCATAGTACCTGTCTCGCAGGATTATTGGGAGGATTAAGAGAGATAGTACATGGAGGACATTTTTGGAATATTGCCTGTTTTTGTTAAAGTCTCAAGAAAATTTTAGTTCTCATTATTACTAATTTTGGAAGTTAATAAACCGGGAACATTGAAACACAATCACCATGTTGATCATTTTGACTCTTTCTAAAATGCTGTTTTCTGTCAAATAAAATTTTCCATTTTTTTCCCCTTTCTAGCTCCAAGAGGAAAGCGAGGATGGAAAACTTTTTATGCTGTACTAAAAGGAACAGTCCTTTACTTGCAAAAGGTAAACATAAATTAAAAATGAAGCCCATAAAACTTTATGAAATAATTTGACAAGGTACCCACAAAATATTTACTTTGTACAAAGAGCCTACATCGAACACCCCAAAAATTACTTAATTGATGTCTAAATTCCTTGTTCATTTTTTTGTTGTTGTTTCTGGTTAAAAATTATTCTAGAAATTATATGTATATAATTATATATATTATATAAAGTATTTTATACACAAAATATTTGATGATATATATGTTATAGTATATATTAAATATAAATATAAATGTGTGTGATCAGAGCTGTGTTCCATTTGTGTTCCGTTAGAAATTTTGAATATAGGTTAGACTGCAAATGGTCTGTGTAGGTACAGTCCTGTGGCAGCACTTGTTTCTTGGTTATTTATACTATAGATTAGTTAGATCCTTCATTTATCTCTTTGACTAACACTATGTAATAGAATATCTTTATTTAATTATTTGCCTTCATTTAAATCTTACCTAAATCTAGAAACACACCTCAGTCAAGTCCTGAAGCGTTGGTACTTATATAATCCAGATTATCTGGGGAAGTTTTTAACTGGACTATTTCCTACCTGGATCCTTTCTTCTAAATCCCAGAATCTGGAAATCTGGTTAGGATCAAGTTTGTATGTTCTGCCTTTGAAAAGTAATCCCTGGAGCTTCTACTTCCCTAGCTCTGTATGTGTAAACATGAGAAATTTGTGTGTTTGCTGGAATGAGGTCCACCCCTTCCCAGGGCCAAACAGGATTCCAGCTCTAACTGTGAAGGGCTGCTTGGAATTCAGGCAAACAGACAGCAAGGCAAGAACAACACTGCCCTCAATGATGACTGATAGGAAAAGTCATTTTTTTTTTTTTAAAGATTTTATTTATTTATTTGACAGACAGAGATCACAAGCAGGCAGAGAGGCAGACAGAGAGAGAGGAGGAAGCAGGCTCCCTGCTGAGCAGAGAGCCCAATGTGGGGCTCCATCCCAGGACTCTGGGATCATGACCTGAGCCAAAGGCAGAGGCTTTAACCCACTGAGCCACCCGGGTGCCCCGAAAAGTCATTTTTTTAATGGTGATAAAAAACACATAACCCTCAATTTTTAAGTGCACAGTAGATAGTATTAACTGTCAGCACAGTGTTGTACAATAGATCTCTAGAAATTTTCCATCTTGCATGACAGATCCCAAGTAAACAGCAATTCTCCCACTACCCCTCTCCCCAACCCCTGGCAACCACTATTCTACCTTCTTTTTCTGAGTTTGGCTATTTCATGTAAGTGGAAACGCATAGTATATTTGTCTTTCAGTGACTGGCTGATTTCATTTAACATAATATGATGAAGGTTCATCCATTTTGTAGTCTATGATAGAATTCCCTTCTTTTTTTAATGGCTAAATAATAGTCTATTTTTTACTTCATTTTCTTTCTTCATTCATTCATGCATAGATCTTTATGTTGTTTCCACCTCTTGGTAATTGTAAATAATGCTGAAGTAAACAGGGAGTGCAAATCTTTTTTTGATATCCTGATTCAGTTACCATTGACAAAGGTAACACAGAAGTGGGATCACTGGATCATATCGTAGTTCTATTTATTTGGTAAAGAACATCTGTACTATTTTCCATAGTGGCTGAATTATTTTCAGTTCCCACCAACAATGCACAGGAGTTCTAATTTCTCCACATGCATGTTAGCATTTCTTATCATCTGTTTTTTTGTTTTGTTTTGTTTTTAATAATGGTCTTCCTAATAGGTCTGAGGCGATATCTCATTGTAGTTTTGATTTACATTTTCCTGATGATTTGTGATGTCAAGCATCTTTTCACATACCAGTTGGCCATATGAATGCTGTCTTTGTAGAAATGTCTCTCCAAGTCCTTCGCCCATAATTTATTCAGATGATTTGTTGTTTTTCTTTTGTTTTGATTTTTTGCTATTGAGTTTTAGGACTTTCTTACATATTTTGATGTTAACCCCTTATCGTATATGTGGTTTTCAGATACTTTCTCCCATTCTATAAGTAGCCTTTTCAATCCCTTGTTTCCTTTGCTGTACAGAAGATTTTTATTTTTGTGTAGTCACACTTGTTTATTTTTGCTTCTATTGCCTGTGCTTTTGGAATCATATTCAAGAAATCATTGCCAGTGTCAATGCCAACAAACTTCTCAGCTGTTTTCTTCTAGTTTTATAGTGTCAGGTCTACATTTGAGCCTTTAATTTATTCTGAGTTAACTTTTGTTTAGGGTATAAGGATGAAATGTCATTCTTTCATATGCGGATACCCATTTTCCTAGTACCATTTGTTAAAGGGATTATCTTTTCCCCCTTGTATACTGTTGGCACTCTGTTGGAAATCAGTTTACTGTATACACATAGGATTATTTTGGGGTTCTCTTCTCTGTTAAGTTTGTCTGTATGTCTGTCCTTATGCCCATACTATAATGTTTTAATTACTGTAGCTTTGTAATATATTTTGAAATCAGGAAATGTGAAGCCTCTAAATTTGTTCTTTCTCAAGATTGTTTTGACTATTCAGGATCCTTTCTAGTTCCATTTGAATCTTAGGGTGGGTTTTCTATTTCTATAAAAAATGCCATTGATGGGGCGCCTGGGTGGCTCAGTGGGTTAAGCCACTGTCTTTGGCTCAGGTCATGATCTCAGGGTCCTGAGATCAAGTCCCACGTTGGGCTCTCTCCTCGGCGGGGAGCCTGCTTCCCTCTCTCTCTCTCTACCTGCCTCTCTGCCTGCTTGTGATCTCTGTTAAATAAATAAATAAAATCTTTAAAAAAAAAATGCCATTGGTATTTTGGTAAGTATATTGAATCTGTAGGTGACTTTGAGGAATATGAACATTTTTTAAATTTTTTTTTATTTTTTAATTTTTTAAAAACATATATTATTAACCCCAGGGGTACAGATCTGTAAATCACCAGGTTTGCACACTTCACAGCACCCACCATAGCACATACCCTCCCCAATGTCATAGCCCCACCACCCTCTCCGTACCCCCCTACACCGGGCCCCCCTGTTTGTTTTGTGACATTAAGAGCCTCTTATGGTTTGCTCCCCCCCAATCCCATCTTGTTTCATTTACTCTTTTCCTACCCCCCAAACCCCCCACCTTGCCTCTCGAATTCCTCATATCAGGGAGATCATATGATAGTTGTCTTTCTCCGATTGACTTATTTTGATAAGCATAATACCCTCTAGGTTCCATCCATGTTGTCGCAAATGGCAGGATTTTATTTCTTTTGATGGCTGCATAGTATTCCATTCTATATATACACACCACATCTTCTTTATCCATTCGTCTGTTGATGGACATCTAGATTCTTTCCATAGTTTGACTATTGGAATTCGGGTACACATGCCCCATCGGATTACTACGTTTGTATCTTTAGGGTAAATACGTGCAATTGCTGGGTCATAAGGTAGTTCTATTTTCAACTTTTTGAGGAACCTCCATGCTGTTTTCCAGAGTGGTTGCACCAGCTTGCATTTCCAACAACAGTATAGGAGGGTTCCCTTTCTCTGCATCCTCACCAATGTCTGTCATTTTCTGACTTGTTAATTTCAGCCATTCTGACTGGTGTGAGGTGATATCTCATTGTGGTTTTGATTTGTATTTCCCTAATGCCGAGTGATGTGGAGCACTTTTTCATGTGTCTTTTGTCCATCTGGATGTCTTCTTTGCAGAAAATGTCTATTCATGCCCTCTGCCCATTTCTTGATTGGATTATTTGTTCTTTAGGTGTTGAGTTTGATAAGTTCTTTATAAATTTTGTATACTAGCCTTTTATCTGATACCTTGTTTGCACATATCTTCTCCCATTCTGTCAGTTTTGGTTTTGTTAACTGTTTCCTTTGCTGTGCAAAAGCTTTTGATCTTGATGAAGTCCCAACAGTTCATTTTTGCCCTTGCTTCCCTTGCCTTTGGCGATATTCCTAGGAAGAAGTTGCTGCAGCTGAGGTCGAGGAGGTTGCTGCCTGTGTTCTCCTCAAGGATTTTGATGGATTCCTTTCTCACATTGAGGTCCTTCATCCATTTCAAGTCTATTTTCGTGTGTGGTGTAAGGAAATGGTCCAGTTTCATTTTCTGCATGTGGCTGTCTAATTTTCCCAACACCATTTGTTGAAGAGACTGTCTTTATTCCATTGGATATTCTTTCCTGCTTTGTCAAAGATTAGTTAACCATAGAATTGAGGATCTATTTCTGGGCTCTCTATTCTGTTCCATTGATCTATGTGTCTGTTTTTGTGCTAGTACCATACTGTCTTGATGATGACAGCTTTGTAATAGAGCTTGAAGTCCAGAATTGTGATGCCACCAACTTTGGCTTTCTTTTTCAATATTTCTCTGGCTATTCAAGGTCTTTTCTGGTTCCATACAAATTTTAGGATTCTTTGTTCCATTTTTTTGAAAAAAATGGATGGGATTTTGATAGGAATTGCATTAAATGCATAAAATTAGATTGATTTAGGTAGCATGGACATTTTCACAATACTTTTGCTTCCAATCCAGGAGCATGGAACATTTTTACATTTCTTTGTGTCTTCCTCAATTTCTTTCATGATTACTTATAATTTTCTGAGTACAGATTCTTTGCCTCTTTGGTTAGGTTTATTCCTAGGTGTCTTATGGTTTGAGGTACAATTGTAAATGGGATTGACTCCTTAATTTCTCTTTCTTCTGTCTTGTTGTTGGTGTAGAGAAATGCAACTGATTTGTGTGCATTGATTTTATATCCTGACACTTTACTGAATTCCTGTACAAGTTCTAGCAGATTTGGAGTGGAGTCTTTTGGGCTTTCCACATAAAGTATCATACCATCTGCAAAGAGTGAGAGTTTGACTTCTTTGCCCATTTGGATGCCTTTAATTTCTTTTTGTTGTCTGATGCCTGAGGCTAGGACTTCTAGTACTATGTTAAATAACAGTGGTGATAATGGACATCCCTGCCATGTTCCTGACCTTAGCGGAAATGCTCAGTTTTTCTCCATTAAGAATGATATTTGCAGTGGGTTTTTCATAGATGGCTTTGATGATACTGAGGTATGTACCTTCTATCCCCACACTTTGCAGAGTTTTGATCAGGAAAGAATACTGTACTTTGTCAAATGCTTTTTCAGCATCTATTGAGAGTATCATATGGTTCTTGTTCTTTCTTTTATTTATGTATTATATCACATTGATTGATTTGCAGATGTTGATCCAACCTTGCAGCCCTAGAATAAATCCTACTTGGTCTAGGTGAATAATCCTTTCAATGTACTGTTGGATCCTATTGGCTAGTATTTTGGTGAGAATTTTCGCATCTGTGTTCATCAAGGATATTGGTCTGTAATTCTTTTTTGATGGCATCCTTCTCTGGTTTTGGGATTGTCGCGGCCGGTGCGACAAATCGACCAGGAACGTGAGGGTAAGAGGATGGTGAAAAGAACTTGAGACAAAGATGGGGGCAGGAGGAACACTGAGGAGGATGTCCAACAGTGCCAAGTTTATTCAAAGCACGAAGGCCATATATATAGTGACAAGAGAAGCAATACACCTGTGCCTAGTTAAACAACCCTGAGTTCCCCTAAGTTTCACATTTAACTAGAAGCAGACCTCATGACGCCAAATGGCTGATGCTAGTACAATTGTTCTGTATTGATACAGCAAACCTGAAAGTAATTTATGAGCAGTACTAGGATAGCAAGGACCAGCAATAAACTTTTGACCCCAACCGAATTGTTCTCATTTGTTTAGCAAGCATGTGGGAAGTCATGTAGGCAAGCGCACAACACATAGCACAGACCCTTTCTCAGTGCTACTCAACTTTTCCCGTCCTAAACCTTTTTTTAGGTTATTCGGACTTTAAAGGAGGCACAAGTCAGGGCCTGTTTGGTCCTTGTCTCAAGCCTAATTGTGGCATCCCACATCTCCCCCTTCGTTTTTTAAATAAGTCAAGCATATGAATTTGAGCCTGAGCATGCAGTCATTGCTGTCCTAGTACAAATCTGTACAATGCACCATATTAAAACAAAAGCAGGTAATATAACAAGGAGTCTAGTAAACAACCAGAATGAGTGTTACTAGTGCTGCTATTCCTGCTATCAATAGACCCAGAAAACGTTTGACTCATTTGAGCTGCAACTGCAATTCAAAGGCAAACTGATAACTATAATTAGCATACCAAGGTACTTCCACTTCCACAGGTAATAACATATGGAGGTTGCACAGTTACAAACACTATAATGGGATCTGTGCCTGACGAAGGAAGGGACACAGGTAGACAATTTGTCGTCATTAATATTCATTGTTATTGTTGTCATATAATATTCATTGTGACAATGGTCACAATGAGTATTACACAATAGATGTCCCCCTTGGAAAGAGGTGAGAACTATTGATCCCAAGCCCACTACCAGTAAAAAAGGTCTAGGAACACAGGCCCGCAAAGTCAGATTGAAGTGTTTTGTGGCAGTATAACCATTTCTGGCTATTTGCACTCTGATTGGTCCCAGGGCAGCAACCAGTTTCCAGAGTTCTGCACGAAACTTCCCTCCGGCTGTAAGGGGGGAGACGTCTTCTTCTCCTTATGTTCTGGCCGTTCAGCGTGAGGCGAGCCATCCTCTGTTGGAGACGTGAGGATTCGGCACCATCTCTCTGGCATCCAGCATTGGGTGTCCTCATCCTGTGGAAAAATACAAACAAACCCTCACCCCTTATTGAGCACTGGGTCTGGACCTTTCCATACTCTGGTCAAAGGATCTTTCCACTGGGGGAATGGAAGTGGAGAAAAATCAGGATGCCAAAAGCGCTCAGCCGCTATCTGACCAATATCATCCACATTTTAAAAATTTAAAACATACAGGGTTAAAGTTAAATGGATATGTGGGGAATATTTCACTTTCCCTGTCATAGCTCCCCCTCTTTTAATTTTTTAAGGTAAGATTTAAGAGTGCTATTTGCATGTTCGACAATGGCTTGACCCTGAGAATTATATGGGATACCTATAGAATGTGCTATGTCGAATATGGCCCAAAAGGTTTGAAAAGCTTGAAATGTATAGGCAGCCCCATTATCCATCTTTCTTACTTTTGGGGTGCCCAGAGTAACAAATGCTGAAAGCAAATGATTTTGAAAGTCAGTAAAGGATTCCCCAGAGTGTGCTGTAGCATGTAAAAATCCAGAAAAGGTATCAATAGAAATATGGAGATACTTAAGTCTTCCAAAATGGGGAAAAATAGTTACATCCATTTGCCACAAGCATTAAGCCTTGAGGATTCACAGCACAAGTTGGTTGGGGATGATGAATAGGGCAAGTGGAGCAGCTCTTAACTATTTGTCGAGCTTCTTCTCTGGTTAATCGAAATTGTTTACACAGAGCAGCTGCATTTTGATGAAATCGAGTGTGACTTTGAGCAGCTTGCTCTGCCCCAATTGGTTAACACCAATTGTATGTGAGTTAATGCATCTGCAATAGCATTGCCCTCAGTTAAAGGTCCAGGTAAGTTAGTATGTGACCGAATAGGAGTGATATAAATAGGATTAACTCTTTTGTGAAGCAAACATTGAATACTTGTAAAGAGATGAAAAAGTTCATCATTAGTAAGAATATAAGCAGTTGGTAACAATGGAACGGCATGTGCTACGTAATGGCTATCACTGTATAAGTTACATGGTTCAGAAAATTTCTCCAGGGCTAAATGTACTGCTTTTAAATCAGCTCTCTGTACAGACTTAGTGGCATAAAATGCTCGAAAAGACTCATGACCCAAATGAGAAGATTTATAAATGCCAATATGTCCTTTTATCAGCATCTACAAAAACATTAATAGCAGAAGCGAGGGGACTTCCTGAATAGGATCATTTATTACAATAGAAATGGTAAAAAAGAAATGTAATAACTTATCTGCTAGTAAATGATATCGAAGTTGTCCTGGGTAATTAGAAAGAGCTATCTGCCAATCAAGGTTAAATTTGAATAATGTCTGCACATGATCAACAGTTAACATTGGTAAAATTTAAAAATCAGGTTCTTTGCCTGTGATATGAACAATTCGCTGGCGACCCCTAGTGATCAGTTGTGTTAACAATTCTATTTGTCCCGTAATAATATGCAGTTGATGTAGTGCTAAATGGATCCATTCCAGGGGCCCTTTCAAAGAACTGTGTTCCATAAAAGATAATTTCCCCCTGACAAACATGCCTGTGCTAGGACTTTCAAGTCTCCAGGGCACAAGGCTTTTAAACCTACGCTATCCAGTAGGGACAAGGTATATGGAGCAGTAGGCCCATATTGTGAAGTGGCCGCCTTAATTTCTTTTGGTATTTTAAAATTTACAGTATTATAAGCCCTCTGGCCATCAGGCAGTTGTGTCACAGGGTAAGCGGAAAATGCAGAAGTATCCTCTCCTGCTTGTTGGGCTTGATAAAGTGTCCGCTGTAGCGGTGTAGTTTTTAGCAGTTCAGCTCCTTCAGGAAGTTGTCTTGGACTCACGGGAAATATACTTTTAGGCATAGGCTCCCCATCTCTGTAGGGTTTGCCAGATTGAGGATGCTGCATTACTGGAAACCCTACACTCGAGTCCTTAGGTGTAGAAATCTTAAGGGATTCAGTCTGAGTTCGTCTATGTGTCATCAAGGCTGTTTGAACCCCAATAGACTCAAAACTTTTTCCAAAATGGGGATACTCTGGCTGACAAACAGAATGGCTTGGGCCTACAGGGGCAGAGGCAAGGAATACTTCTTTATCGTAGTTCAGAGGCACTCCATCTCCAGGAGTATCAAAAGAATCGGGATGAGAATCGGTGAGGCCAGCAACTAACTCAGGAGAAATACCTGCACCGAGATGTTCATACTCATTCTCCAATTCATCTATGGCCAAATTACAAAGAGAATCATGAGAAGCTATAGAGGTTAATTCTATAGAATGTTGCAGATCTAAAGCCTCTCGAATATCTTCCCAAACTTTCATGGTTCCTTCAGGGCAAGCACATGGTCCTCTAATTCTCAACTAATTTTTAATCTCTTGCCCTTTCTGCCAAATTTGTAAATTTACTGTTCCTCCTTTAGGGAACCAAGGACAAAGATCAGACACCACACCAGAAAATTGCTGTAAGGCCTTCTTTAGTGCTTAGACCCCTTCTGCTTTAAAAGGGCCTGCAATGCCATAACAAAAGGATCCTGTTCTGCTGTAAGGTTTTCTTTGAGTGCTTAGACCCTTTCTGCTTTAAAAGGGCCTGCAATGCCATAACAAAAAGATCCTGTTCCATAGACTGCAATTGCCCCATATTATTTTACTCTTGCTGTCACCCTCAACCTGGGCTTCTCTTACCTGATTGCTGGCAACTACTTGCCTGTATATGCGCGCTCCCTTGAAATGTGCTCAGGTCCCTGTTTGGGCACCACTTGTCGCAACCGGCATGACAAATCGACCAGGAACGTGAGGGTAAGAGGATGGTGAAAAGAACTTAAGAGACAAAGAGATGGGAGCAGGAGGAGCACTGAGGAGGATGTCCAACAGTGCCAAGTTTATTCAGAGCACTAAGGCCATATATATAGTGATAGGAGAAGCAGTACATCTGTGCCTAGTTAAACAACCCTGAGTTCCCATAATAAGTAGACCTCATGACACCAAACGGCTGATGCTAGTAAAATTGTTCTGTATTGATACAGCAAACCTGAAAGTAATTTATGAGTAGTTCTAGGGCAGCAAGGACCAGCAACGAACTTTTGACCCCAACGAAATTGTTCTCATTTGTTTAGCAAGCATGTGGGAAGTCACGTAGGCAAGCGCACAACACATAGCACAGACCCTTTCTCAGTGCTACTCAACTTTTCCTGTCCTAAACCTTTTTTTTAGGTTATTCAGACTTTAAAGAAGGCACAGGTCAGGGCCTGGTTTGGTCCTCGTCTCAAGCCTTATTGCGGCTTCCCACATGGGATCAAGGTGATGCTGGCCTCACAAAATGGGTTTGGAAGTTTTCCTTCCATTTCTATTTTTTGGAACAGTTTCAGGAGAATAGGAATTAATTTTTCTTTATATGTTTGGTAGAATTCCCCCGGGAAGCCATCTGGCCCTGGGCTTTCGTTTGTTTGGAGATTTTTGATGACTGTTTCAATCTCCTTAATGGTTATGGATCTGTTCAGGTTTTCTGTGTCTTCATGGTTCAGTTGTGGTAGTTTATATGTCTCTAGGAATGCATCCATTTCTTCCAGATTGTCAGATTTTTTGGCATAGAGTTACTCATAATATGTTCTTATAATTGTTTGTATTTATTTGGTGTTGGTTGTGATCTCTCCTCTTTCATTCATGATTTTATTTATCTGGGTCCTTTCTCTTTTCTTTTTGATAAGTCCGACCAGGGGTTTATCAATCTTATTAATTCTTTCAAAGAATCAGCTCCTAGTTTCATTGATTTCTATGGTTTTGTTTTGTTTTTGTTGTGTTTTTTGGGGGGTTTCTATTTCATTGATTTCTGTTCTGATCTTTATTATTTCACTTCTCCTGCTGAGTTTAGGCTTTTTCTGTTGTTCTTTCTCTAGCTCCTTTAGGTGTAGGGTTAGGTTGTGTATTTGAGACCTTTCTTGTTTCTTGAGAAAGGCTTGTATTGCTGTATATTTTCCTCTCAGGACTGCCATGCTGTGTCCCACAGATTTTGAACCATTGTGTTTTCATTACCATTTGTTTCCATGAATTTTTTTTAATTCTTTAATTTTCTGGTTTACCCATTCATTCTTTTTTTTTTTTTTAAAGATTTTATTTATTTATTTGACAGAGAGAAATCACAAGTAGATAGAGAGGGAGGGAAGCAGGCTCCCTGCCGAGCAGAGAGCCCGATGCGGGACTCGATCCCAGGACCCTGAGATCATGACCTGAGCCGAAGGCAGCGGCTTAACCCACTGAGCCACCCAGGCGCCCTACCCATTCATTCTTTAGAAGAATGCTATTTAGTCTCCATGTATTTGCGTTCTTTCCAAATTTCCTCTTGTGATTGAGTTCTGGCTTCAGAGCATTGTGGTCTGAAAATACACAGGGAATGATCCCAGTCTTTTGATACTGGTTGAGACCTGATTTATGACCCAGGATGTGGTCTATTCTGGAGAATGTTCCATGTGCACTCAGAAGAATGTGTATTCTGTCACTTTGGGATGAAATGTTCTGAATATGTCTGTGATGTCCATCTGGTCCAGTGTGTCATTTAAGGCCTTTATTTCCTAGTAGATCTTTTGCTTGGATGATCTGTCCATTTCAGTGAGGGGAGTGTTAAAGTCCCCTACTATTATTGTATTATTGTTGATGTGTTTCTTTGATTTTGTTATTAATTGGTTTATATAGTTGGCTGCTCCCATGTTAGGAGCATAGATATTTAAAATTGTTAGATCTTCTTGTTGGACAGACTCTTTGAGTATGCTATAGTGTCCTTCCTTATCTCTTATTATAGTCTTTGGTTTAAAATCTAATTGATCTGATATAAGGATTGCTATCTCAGCTTTCTTTTGATGTCCATTAGCAAAGTAAATTATTTTCCACCCCCTCATTTTAAATCTGGAGGTGGCTTTGGGTTTAAAATGAGTTTCTTGTAGGCAGTATTTTGATGGGTTTTGTTTTTTTATCCATTCTGATACCCTGTGTCCTTTGATTGGGGCATTTAGCCCATTAACATTCAGGGTAACTGTTGAGAGGTAAGAACTTAGTGCCCTTGTATTGCCTGTAAGGTGACTGTTACTGTATATTGTCTCTGTTCCTTTCTGATCTACTACTTTTAGGGTCTCTCTTTGCTTAGAGGACCCCTTTCAATATTTCCTGTAGAGCTGGTTTGGTGTTTGCAAATTCTTTCAGTTTTTATTTGTCCTGGAAACTTTTTAATCTCTCCTTCTATTTTCAATAATAGCCTAGCTGGATATAGTATTCTTGGCTGCATGTTTTTCTCATTTAGTGCTCTGGATATATCATGCCAGTTCTCTCTGACCTGCCAGGTCTCTGTGGATACGTCCACTGCCAATCTAATATTTTTACCATTGTATGTTACAGACTTCTTGTCCCAGGCTGCTTTCAGGATTTTTCTCTTTGTTGCTAAGACTTGTAAATTTTACTGTTAGATGATGGGGTGTGGACCTATTCTTATTGATTTTGAGGGGGGTTTTCTGTGCCTCCTGGATTTGGATGCTTGTTCCCTTTGCCATATTAGGGAAATTCTCTACAGTAATTGTCTCCAGTGTACCTTCTGCTCCCTTCTCTCTTTCTTCTTCTTCTGGAATCCCAATTATGCTAATGTTGTTTCATCTTATGGTGTCACTTATCTCTCAAATTCTCCCCTCGTGGTCCAATAATTGTTTGTCTCTCTTTTGCTCAGCTTCTTTATTCTCTGTCATTTGGTCTTCTATATCACTAATTCTTTCTTCTGCCTCATTTATCCTAGCAGTAAGAGCCTCCATTTTTATTGCACCTCATTAATAGCTTTTTTGATTTTAACTTGGTTAGATTTCAGTTGTTTTATTTCTCCAGAAAGGGCTTTTATTTCTCCAGACAGGTTTCTCTTATATCTTCCATGCCTTTTTCGAGCCCGGCTAGCACTTTGAGAATCGTCATTCTGAACTCTAGATCTGACATATTACCAATGCCTGTATTGATTAGGTCCCTAGCCTTCAGTACTGCCTCTTGTTCTTTTTTTTTTTTTTTGTGGTGTGTTTTCCTGCTTTGTCATTTTTTCCAGATAAGAATATATGAAGGAGCAAATTAAATAGTAAAAGGGTGGCAAAGACCTCAGGAAAATGTGCTTTAATCAAATCAGAAGACACCCCAAATTGTGGGGGGGAGAAAGGGGGTAAAAGGAAGTTCAGAAAAAAAGAATTAAAATAAGAAAGCAATTAAAGAAAAAATTTAAAAAGGAAAAAAATATATATATATTAGACTGGTGACTAGAACAGGGTCACCCACTTAATTTTTGGATTATTTTGGTCTCTTAGAAGAAACTGCCTCACAAAATTTTAAAGAATGAAAAACATATATAAGGGTAAGCACAATGAAGAGATGGAATATGACTATAAAGATGAAAAAAAAATTTAATTTCTAAAAAAGGAGTTGATAAGGTAAGTTGGTTGGGAGAATAAAGGAAACAAAAGTGGAGGGAATTTGCTCAGGCTGGAGACTAGAAAAAGCCCGGGGCTAGATTTAGAGTGTATTTTGATCTATTAGAAGAAGTTATTCTCCCAAATTTTTTAGAAAAATAAATCCTATGTGTATACAAAAAATAAAGTTAGATACAATGAAGGTTAAAATATGACTATAACAATGAAGTTTTTAAAAAGATTATTTTTTAATGAAAGGTATTGTTGAGATAAAGTAGTTAAAAAACATTAAAAGAGGAAAGGGTAAAAGTTAGAAAAAATTTAGCAGAAGAAAAAAAAATTTAAAAAAATCAACTTTGCAAGACTAAAGAATCATGGGGAGAAAGCCATGAATTCCATGCTTTTCTTTCTCCTCCTCTGGAATTCTGCCGTTCTCCTTGGTAGGTGAACTTGGTCTTGGCTGGATTTCTTGTTGATCTTCTGGGGGAGGGGCCTGTTGTAGTGATTATCAAGTGTCTTTGCCCGAGGCAGAAGTGCACCATCCTTACCAGGGGCCAGGCTAAGTAATCCGCTTGGGTTCACTTTCAGGAGCTTTTGTTCCCTGAACGCTTTTTGTAGAGTTCTGGAGGACGGGAATGAACATGGAGGCCTCCCAATCTCTGGCCCGGAGTAGCTGAGAGCTCAGGGCCCCACTGCTCAGTGCGCCCTCAGAGAAGAGGGTTCAATCACTCCCATCTCCCTGGTCTCCAGTTGCACTCTGAGCTCACCCAGCCTGTGACCAAGCATCTCTGTCTCTGGTACACAGCCCCGCCTGGAGCCTCTTGACCCCGCAGATCCCTGAGCTCTTTCAGGGGGTGGTCTCCCCGGATCTTATGGGGACCCCACTCACAAAGCAGTGGCCTGTGCCACGGATTACAGTTCAAGGTTAACCCCGAGTTGAGAGCTCACTCCTTGGCTCTGTCTCTGTAGCCGGCTTCCCTGCTCTAATACCTACGAGTTCTACAACACTCAGACACCCCCGATCCTTCTGTGACCCGGCAGGACCTCGGGCCACGATGTTCCCGTGTGGGCTTCACCCTGGTTTAGCCTCTGGAGCGATGTCCCTTAGTGGAGCAGACTTTTAAAAGTCCTGATTTTGTGCTCCGTTGTTCTGCCGCTTGTCGGGAGCCGGCCCCTCCCCCTGCAGTCTCTATTCCCGTCACTTTGGATTCACTTCTCTGCCGGTCCTACCTTTCAGAAAGTGGTCGATTTTCTGTTTCTAGATTGTTGCTCTTCTTTTTGATCTCCTGTTGGTTTTGTAGGTGTTCGCAATGGTTTAATAAGCTATCTAGCTGATCTCCTGCTACCTGATGTAGTCTCAGCCTGCTACTTCTCTGCCATCTTGACTTCTCCCCTCTGGAATAGGAACGTTTTAACAGTATTGTCTTCAAATCCATGAACATGAGATGTCTTCCATTTATTTGTGTCTTGAATTTCTTTTAGCAATGTTTTCTTTTTTCAGTGTATAAGGTTTTCCCCTCCATTAAGTTTAGTCTTCCTAAGTATTTTTTATTTATTTATTTATTTATTTTTGATGCTATTGTAAGTGGAAGTGTTTTCTTAATTTCCTTTCAGGATTGTTCATTATTGGTATATAGAAATGCATCTGATTTTTACATGTCAATTTTGTATCCTGCAACGTTGCTCAATAGGTTTCTTAGTTCTAACAGGTGTTTGTTTTGTTTTGTTTTGTGGAATCTTTAGAGTTTCCTGTTTATAAGGTCATGAAATCTGTGAACAGATAGTGTTACTTTTTCCTTTCCAGTTTGGAAGCCTTTTAGTTCTTTTTCTCACCCGTTCCAGGTAGGACTTCAGTACTGTATTGAATAGAAGAGGTGAAAATGAGCTTCTAATTTCTGTTCTTAGAAGAAAAACATTCAGTTTTTCATCATTGAATATGATGTAAGCTGTGAGTTTTTCATATATGACTTTTATTATAGTAAGGTAATTTCCTTTTATTCTTTGTTTTATATTATCACAAAAAAGTCTTGAATGTTAAATGCTTTTTCTGCATCTATTGAGATAATCATCTGGCTTATATCCTTTTTCTGTTAATATGATTATCACATTAATTGATTTTCATATATGGAATTATCTTTACATCCTAGGACTAGATCTCACGTGGTCACAGTGTGTACTCCTTTTGATGAAATATTGGATTTGGTTTGCTGGTATTCTGTTGGATTTTTACATCTCTACTCTTCAGGAATATCAACCTATAGTTTTCCTATGTATCTTTTTCTGGTTTTGGTATCAGGTTAATGCTGGTCTCATAAATGAGTTAAAACTATTCCCTCCTGGGGCGCCTGGGTGACTCAGTGGGTTAAAGCTTCTGCCTTCGGCTCAGGTCATGTCCCAGGGTCCTGGAATCAAGCCCCACATCGGGCTCTCTGCTCAGCAGGGAGTATCCTTCCCCACTCTCTCTCTGCCTACCTCTCTGCCTGCTTGTCATCTCTGTCTGTCAAATAAATAAAATCTTAAAAAACAAAAACAAAAACTGTTTCCTCCTCTTCAATTTTTGGGAAGAACTTGAGAAGAATTGATTAATTCTTCTTTAAAACTCTTCTTTAGGGTACCTTAGTGTCTCAGTTGGTTAAGCATCTGCCTTCAGCTCAGGTTGAATCCAGGGTCCTAGGAACAAGTCCTGCATCAAGGTCCCTGCTCAGTAGGGAGTCTACTTCTCCCTCTCTTGCCCCTCCACCATGGTCGTGCTTGGTCTCTGGCTCACACTCTCTCTATTGCGCGCACACACACACACACAAATAAATAAATAAAATCTTTTAAAAAAAATAAATCTTGCCTTTAATTATGGGTAAGCCATGCAGTCCTAGGCTTTTTTTCCATTGGGGAGGGTCTTTTGTTTGTTTGTTTTTATTGTTTTTTTTTTTAATGTAAACTTTATTTTATTTTTTCAGTGTACCAAGATTCATTGTTTCTGCATCATGGGGAGGGTTTTGATTACTGATTTACTCTAGTTATATCTGTTTTGATTTTCTATAATTAAATAATTCAGTCTTGGCAGATTGTATTTCTCTAGGAATTTACCTCTTTCTTCTAGGTTGTCCAACTTGTTCATAGTTATTTCTTATAATGCTTTTAGTTTTGTGGCATCAGTTGTATTCTGTCTGTTTTCATTTCTGATTTTATTTATTTGTAGTGTAGTTAAAGGACTGTCCATTTTATAATCTTTTAAAAAAACAAATTCTTGGGGTGCCTGGGTAGTTCAGTTGGTTAAGCATCCCACTCTTGATCTTAGGCTCATGGGTTCTAGCCCCATGTTGGGCTCCACACTGAACATGGAGCCTACTTTAAATAAAAACAAACAATTCTTAGTTTTGTTGATTTTTTTTTTTTGCTATTTTTCTGGTTTCTATTTCATTTATTTCTACTCTAAACAGAAATACACTTTTAAATATAAAGTTAGCCTCTTATAGACAGCTTATAGTTGGGTGTTGTTTTAATATCCATTGAGACGCTCTGTATTTTGGTGGGAGAGTCTAATCCATTTACATTTAATTATTAGTAGTGAAGGACTTAATATTAGCATTTTGTAAATTGTTGTCTTTTTTGTAGCCTTTTGACACTTTTTTCCTCTATCAGTGTCTTCCTGTGCTTGTTTTTTTTTGTTGTTGTTTTTTGTGGGGTTTTTTGTTTGTTTGTTTGTTTGTTTGTTTTTTTAAAGATTTTATTTATTTATTGGACAGACAGAGATGACAAATAGGCAGGCAGAGAGAGGAGGAAGCAGGCTCCTTGCTGACCAGAGAGCCCGATGCGGGGCTTAATTCCAGGACCCTGGGATCACAACCCGAGCCAAAAGCAGAGGCTTTAACCCACTGAGCCACCCAGGCTTCCCTGTGGAGTTTTTTGTTTCTTTGTTTGTTTTGTTGTTGTTGTTGTTGTTTTGTTTTGTTTTGGCACAGAGAGAGACAGTGAGAGAGGGAACACAAGCAGAGGGAGCAGAAAAGGGAGGAGCAGGTTTCCTGCAGAGCCGGGAGCCTAATGTGGTGCTTGATCCCAGGACACTGGGATCATGACCTGACTCAAAGGCAGATGCTTAAGGACTGAGCCATCCAGGTGCCCTCTTCCTGTGCATTTTATTGATATTTTGTAGAAACATATTTTTATCATTTTCTCATTGCCTTTTGTATATCTTTTGTACATATTTTCTTTGTGGTTACCATGAGGCTTACATAAAATATTTTATATATATAGTTCTTACAGTCTCTTTTAAGCTGACAACAACTTAACATTTTCAGTCACATACAAAAACACTTAACACTTTCACTGCCTACCACAACATGCACAATTTATTATACTGTTGTCAGCATTCTTATAACAAATTTTTGCGTTTATAGTTATTCTTGATCTATTTCTCTTTCAACTGTAATATAGTTATATGTGATTTGCCACTACTACAGTATTTCATTACTCTGTATTTGTCTATATATATGTCTTTACCAGTGAGATCTATACTTCATATGCTTTCATGTTGCAGTTTCCTTTCATTTCAGATTCTTATTTTGTTTTCATTACACTTTAAGTATGGCAGGTCTAGGTGTAACAAATTCCTTCAGTTTTTGTTTATGAGGGAAAATCTTTCTCTCTCCTTAATTTTTTAAAGGACTAATTTGTTGTATATAGTACCTTTGGTTTGTAGGTTGTTTGTTTCCCCTCATTCTGGATATATCATCCTATTTTCTTATGACCTGCAAGGTTTTTCTTAGAAATCCTTTGAGAGTCTTAAAGGATCCATGTAAATTACAAGTCACTCTTGTTACTTACACAAGTCTCTTCATCTTTGACTTTTGAAAATTTGATTATAATGTGTCTTGGTGTAGTTGTCAGTGAGTTCATCTAGATTTGAGACTTTGGGGCTTCTTGGATCTAGATGTCCATTTCTTTCCTGATTTGAGATGTTTTTGGCCGTTATTACTCTCTGTAAGCTTTCTACCCCTATTTCTCTTCTCCTTCTGGGATTCTGATGATATGTGTTTTGGTCCAGTGGATGGTATCCTATTGGTCTATTAGGCTTTCTTTACTCTTTTTCATTCTTTTTTTTTTTTCCTTTGTGTTTCTTTGACTGAATAATTTCAAGTTGCCTGTTTTCAAGTTTGCTTATCCTTTCTTCTTGCTCAAGTCTGCTGTTGAACCCATCTAGTGATTTTTTTGTAGTTCAATTATCCTATTATTTAGCTCCAAAATTTCTGTTTAGTTCCTTTTTATATTTTTTATCTCTTTGTTAATATTCTCATGTTGTGCACACATCATTTTCTTGAGCACATTGAGCATCTTTATAATGGTTACTTCAAAATCTTTATCAGATAACTTATATACCTCTCCTTATTTGGGGTCAGTTTCTGGAAGTTTATTTTGATTTTCTGATCAGGCCTTATCTACTTGTTTTTCATTTGTCTGATAACTTTGTACTGGGATCTGCACATTTAAAGTTACCCCTCTCAGTCTTTACGGACCATTTTCATATAGGGAAGACCCTTGCCATTCCCTTGCCAATCTGCTTGGCTAATTTTTGAAGATCTTTGAAACTTTTTTTGAGTGATGGAACTTCTCTATGCCTCTGAATGCAGTTTCTCAGGTAGACAATCTTGCATTCTTCTTTTTCAAGATCTTGTAATTTTTGCTCTCTCATGTTTATTTGTAGCAGTGCAACTACTTTGGTTTTACAGCAGGAAGCCACAGCTCTCTCTTCTTCTTAGTGACAACCAGGCATCCAGAGTATGTCAGTTCCAACCATTTCCCTTGGGCAACCCTCTGATAAGAATGCCAAATACACACTCCATCCTTGTATCTCTCTCTCTAGAGAGAAGCCTTAGGTTTTGCACTTTTCTCCCAATCTTACCAAGCTGTGCCGGCTGCAGCAAGCCATGCACCACTTTCCTTTAATTTCAGCAACCTCCAGGTATCTAATCTATGCTGATTCACTCAGAATTCTGAGTGAGGCATGACAGAAACCATTACTTCAGCAACCTTCCAAAAAGGTTGCCCGTTTTCAAGTTTGCCAGAACGTTAGAGGCATTCTCCACTCTTACCCTTACCCTGAGGGAGTAGTTAAGGGGTAGAGTATTTTCTTGTGGTGCTGACCTGTGGCAGTTTCAGTGAGGGGATAACACATAAAGTGAAATTATTGTTCTTATCCATATCAATGTGGTTCTTCTTGGCTTTTTTTTCTCATAGTACTGCAGCCTCTTAACTGCATTCTGACATTTTCATAAAGGCATTTTGATGCATGTATTATGGCTAAATTGTGTTTCTTTGGGGGAACAGGAACTGAGACTTTTTATTTTGCCATCTTGCTGGCATCACTCCTAGGAAAATATTTTTAAATCTACTTGGACTATGATAAATAGTTTTGGCATCTTTTTCTTTTCACTTTATTTAGTATCATAAGCATTCAGTTATTTATGACAATATCTGTCTCATCACAGCCTCTTCTCACCAGATTACTTATTGGTGTTTGGATATTTGAAGAGAAAGTTCCCATTCATTTTGAACATTTTGTTTTTAGTGTATAAACACATGCCCTTACACGTTTAATATTCTTCTATAGCTGTTGTTTCACAAGGGTGTTTCTCTGGGAAAGAGTCTTTCCTTCGATATGCCATCTACAGTACTGAATGAGATAGCATCCCCTATATCGTGGCACCCACACTTGCACCATTGATATAATAAAATGCTTTGGAATCGAGATGCCACTAATGGGAAATATATTTAACTTATTTTTATTTTAAACATTTCAAGTGTTATAATAATGCTCTATATGATAAAATAGAAAGAACAATTTGCTTTAAAAACCACCCATCCTTAGGAGTCTTCCCAGTCCAAAGAAGGACTTTGAGTGCATTTTATTATATTCTGTATCAGCATTTTACATATTACAAGAGCAGCTTTGTAAGGAACACTTTTATAATTCTCTTCTGTTCTATTCTTTATTGGAGATTTTTTCTAGATGTCTGCATTGAGAAGGACCATATTTTACACAAACCCTTTTATTTTCTTCCTTTTGTAATAGGTTAGGTAAGGAATATTAGAGCTTGGAATGCTTCACCTTGGACCAGAGTTCTCTTTGTCAATAAGTCACCTTTGCAGAAAAAGTTGCAGAGTTAGCTGAAATCGAAAGATTACAAAGAATTTGCAGTATCCTCTTAAAATTTACACATTACTTTGAGTCAGAAAACAACAGGAGAAATGGAAACTGTCATTGATAATAGATTATCCATGCTCTTACATGGTCAGATACCTTGTATTGTCTTTATTTCTCTATGGAGCCAGCACAGCTTCTAATTTGTAAGTCAACCATTTTGGCCTCTGCCAAAGCAGCATGTGTGTACATGCTAGGCCCACATTGGTCCTTTCAGTTAGCTTTGTCTCTGCAGGAAACAACCCGTTTAAATTAAATTTCACATAGCACAGCTGTTTCCCCAGCAGAAATCCTATTCTCTTGGCTTACTTTTTCATTTTCTCTAAAATCTCTGTAAAGGGCATAGCTGTCTTTGGCAAAACCATTTCATTGAATACCAAGCCACAGGATTTCCACCCACTCCATCCCAGAGTGAACCTGGGAAGAGAGAAAAATGCTCTTGCAGTCAGCATTTGACAGAGGCAATGCAAAGAAAGATGCTTTTCCGAGTTACCAGCTTTTCCTATCTTGTTGCCCTCTCCCTCAGTTAAGTGAATTGGATTGAGTTTGACTCATCCAGCTACCAAAGAAAAAGGGCTAAATATTGACTTGGGAATGACTTTGTGAACATTGAATTTTTAGCAGCAGTTTGTATTAGAGCGCCAAAGTTAGATTGCCCACGATTCTCTTTTTTCATGCCTTTCACTCCATATAAATTTCTCAGCATTAAAGATTCTGTCCAAAGCCTTCCAGTAATTGTTCTATACTGGGTTCCTCCTATTTTTCTCAGGTGGGCAAATCCTCTATCGCTGCTCCCTACCACAAAATGACTTCTAGTATCTTGACTCCTAAAGGGGCAGCAAGGGGCTGATGGGGGTTGTGGGTGGGGGGACGGGGATAGTATTCCCTAAGATGGGACACAGGACCTTTACTCCCTTGATAAATTAATCAAGTAAATCTTCTAAAGAGATCATAATGATTGGCAACTCACTGCTTTAAGCCCACCTTCCCTTTATTATAAACACATACACATCATGCACACACAAAACCCCTCTCTCTTTTAAATAACATAATATTTAGGTGCTCATTCCATTATCAGATGCTTATCATTTATGTTTAAGCTTTTCATCAACACTTCTCAACTATGAAATAACCTAATGATTTTTACCCATGTGGAACAATTCAGTTAGTATTTCCTCATTAATAGTGAAAAAAAAAGTCATTAGAGGCATAGCTTAAATTATACTGAGAAAGAGCTCTGAATCCTCAATTTCCATTCATTCAGCCTCCTTCCCCACATCCATCCCAACCAAAGAGGCTTATCTGATAACAAAGGTTTTCAGTGACTGCTATAAGAAATTGAAGAGTTAATACATATCTGATGCCTCTAAAGTTTGTAATCCTGCCTGTGTGTTTATAACCCTCTCATGACTATTCCTCTATTAAAAAACATGTCGTTACAAAGCATTGCTTTTTTATCTAATATTGAAGAGAATAATCATTTCTCAATCCAAGCATCACACATCAAAGAGATAGGAAATGGGTTAGCTAACATACTAAGCCAGCTTACTTCAGTGATCATTCAGCCAGAAATGACTAGTTAACTTTACATCCTCAACCAGATTCAGCTTACTTGTGGCTACTACATAGCAACTATGCAATAGCTTATTCTCTTTTTCTTTAACCTCCTGCTATGTTAAGAACTAATGGTTACTTTCTCTCTCTTACTGTACTTCCCTGGCTCTAGCTACTGTTTTACTGAAATTTCTCTAATCATCTACTTTAATTAGAGTAACTAACTTTTTGAGATTTTCTAACATGGACTCATTTTCCATTATTCTTCCTTATTATTCCCATAAACCGTGAAAAACCATGAACATGTCAACATTCCAACCATTTCATGATTCCTGGATGGACACTTAAAAGTAACCCATGCATCTATTATCAGTTGAACTTTGGCAAAGAAACTACCATTCCAAAACAGAGGGCTGTACTAGGAAGAAAATCCATAGTGAATACTTCTATTAGATTAGGACTATGCCGGTTCTTCAAAGTGCTATACACTAGTGACATGATTGTGAGCAAGATAGAGTCCCTAAAGAAGCATATACTCTGTCTGAAGACAGAGGAAAAAAAAAAGAAAACAAAACAAAACAAAAATCTGAATGCAATTTGATAGGTGTGGTATAGAAACACTTAACTAAATCTTGGGAAGAGAAAGGAAGATTGTGGAAGAATTCATGAAGTAAGTGATATTTAAGCCTACATTTGAAGACAAATATAACTTCATCATACAGAGGATTGGGACAGGGAGAAACCTATGTGGACGCCTAACTGTGTGAGACCACAACACATTTGAGAAGCTACAGGTTCAGCGGAGTATAAAGAGTATCCAAGGCATACGAAATAGCCTAGAAAATTGTGTTTCATAGTTGAGATTTTATCTTAGAGCAATGTGGAGCTATCAGAAGGTATAAATGGGGGATGCCTGTGTGGCTCAGACCGTTAAGCCTCTGTCTTCGGCTCAGGTCATGATCCCAGGGTCCTGGGATCAAGTCCAATGGGGCTCCTTGCTCAGGGGAGAAGCAGGGGAGCCTGCTTCTCTCCCTGCCTCTGCCGACCTCTCTGCCTATTTGTGCTTTCTCTCTCTCTCTGACAAATACATAAATACATAAATAAATAAAACCTTCAAAAAATGTGTAAATAGGATGTGACATGATCAGATATATATTTTAGAAAGATCAGTCTGACTATAGGATAGGGAGGACTTGAGTAAGATTCGATCATCGAGAGAGGTCAGATGAGCTTGAACTACAGTAGGTATAACTATAGGGATTATAGGGATAACAGAAAGAGGGAAATATAATCTAACTAGAAGTGTTGAATTCAAGGTGTCTTTGGAATAATAAATAGATACATCCAGTAAACAGTTATGGATATTCAGATCTGGAGCTGAGGAGGAAACCTAGAAATACACATCTGGAGAGCCATCAAAAAATAGTTAATGTAATAAACTTAAACTTATTATTATTGGAATATAAAATACTCATTACAGAATAGTCTAATATTATCACTTAAACATAGTTTATATATGCTTTAAAATTTTGAAATTGCTATGAAGTGATAAAATGAGTAAAATCTTGTTGATCTTGATGACCCATCATTGTCAATATTCAGGTATTAACTTCATATCCATTGCTGAGAATAAGTCATCTGCTAGCTAAAGGCTTAGACAAGCCTTTGCTACTATTATAGAGCTTCAAAAGCTCCCTGTTAGTTTCTATCATGGGCTTTGTGCCTGACCTTGCTAGTCTGTGCCTTTTTCTCGAAAGTATTTTTTTGTAAGCTTTATGACGGTATTTCTATTATGGGTCTGGTGGTGACAAAACTGAACTATGTTACTCTTAAAATAAATTGCCAGGTGGTTGATGGAATGGTTAAGAGAAATGGGTATACGTTGCTGGTTGATACATGGCATTAATTACTTGAATTGCATTCTCCAAACCAGGCTCTTCAGAGTCTTCTAATGTCTCTTATCTCAAGGGTCTAGAAAACAGCTATTCAAACCTGACTATATTTGTCTTCACCAGGTCTTTCAAAGGTGAAAAATCAGTTCATTATCTAAAAATTTAGTTTTCTGTCATAATATCTTCAGAACTCTCTGTGCTCGTAGCAAAATGTTCTCTTCATTCCTTGGATTACTTGGAAGAGAGGTTTGTTCCAACTGCTAATAAGGTTTTTAAGATCTGATTGGGAAGAGAGTTGTTTGTTTTTGTTTTTGCAGTGTTTGAAGTAGAGGTGGCATCAGGAGTGAGCCAGGACCAGGCAGAAGAAAGGCACTGATGATTTAAGTCTTCTGACTGTGATGATAACAGACGGTCTGGGGCTGATATGACAAATACCTTAGTGCCAGAAGCCGGTTTGTCCCTGAGAGCAAAAAGCTTTCCTGTATGCTCAGGGCGTTTTTATTTCCTTTCATGAAACTGCTGGCTCTGTGCTCTATCACCCTTTGGAAAGGGTGTCCTGACCTCTCATTCTCTAAAACAATGGACTGTGCGTAAAAGGAAAAGTTAACTAGGCTTTAAAGCCTAGTGTTTCCTTGGAGAATGATGATAATATCCAAGTTTTCACTAGTTATAATTTAGTTGAATGACATAGTCCAGCAGAGAAATGTGACCATTATATAAGAGATATTCTGGAAATAATAGCAATTCTAAAAGACTGTAAATTTATAAAAAGACACTATAGCTAGAAATACACCTGGTTGCTTGGGCTTAAGACTTATAAGCTGTACTCTGAAGATTTCTGTTTAAAAACACAATTCTGGGACACCTGGGTGGCTCAGTTGGTTAAGCGGACTGCCTTTGGCTTTGGTCATGATCCCAGAGTGCCTGGATCAAGTCCCACATTGGGCTCCCAGCTCTGCAGGGAGTCTGCTTCTCTCTCTGACCTTCTCCACTCTCATACTCTCTCTCACTCCCTCTCTCTCAAATGGATAAATTAAATCTTTAAAAATAATAATAATAAAATAAAATAAATAATAAGAAAAATAAAACACAATTCTCATTCAGATGCCCAGTAAATAGAAACTAGTTTATTCCTGAAGAATTGTTTTGTCCCCACATGAAAAGATGATGCAGTGCTTTGTGGTTTCTTCCAAGTTATTCAAGTTTGAGATAGGTCCAGAACACAAACTTCATTCCCCATTTGCTACTCAGCTCCCTAGGCAGTGCTTCTCTCTCCTTCTTTGTCTTCCTCTCTCTCACTTTCCCTCTCTTTCTTCCTTTCAATAAATATTATACCCCCATAAGTCATGCGAAAGTTGTAAAGGGAAACATGAATTAGACACTAACTTGATCTCACAGGGCTCTGAACTGAGTGACAGTAGGGTGGATGATACACACATCAGTGTGGTCACATCATAACAAGCACATGTCAGTGATGCTTAGAGCTGTGAAGAATGCAGGAAACAGCCTCCAACTGATAAAAATAGAAAAATGGAAGAAGTATGAAGGGTGCTTGAGATACTTTTCTTTTCTGCTTATAAACTTAGACACTTCTTAAGTCTAAGTCTTTTCATATGTTAAGTCAGGGAATCCTATTAGATTTTTCAAAGGCCATTGATAGTTATCACCTCTATCTAACTCTCTTTTTTTTTTAAGATTTTATTTATTTATTTATTTGATAGAGAGAGATCACAAGTAGGCAGAGAGGCAGACAGAAAGAAAGGAAGGGAAGCAGGCCCCCTGCTGAGCAGAGAGCCTGATGCAGGGCTCGATCCCAGGACCCTGAGATCATGACCTGATCCAAAGGCAGCAGCTTATCCCACTGAGCCACCCAGGCGCCCCACCTCTATCTAACTCTTAAGTTGTGGAATCATTAAAAATATAGATCCTAAATTCCTAATTCAGTCACCAGTCTGATCCTAGAAAATTCCTGGGCTTCACAGAAGTCCAAGGCCTTACTGAGAAAGCATTTCAAGTCCTTCATAGTCTCCTATGTTTGTACATGCTCGCTCTCTATGTAGACTAAGGAGAGTTATAGGGCAAAATGATTCAGTGCATAATGAACTTCTCCTACTATAGGCCACTACAGGCCAGTACCTCCACATTATTGTAGCGTATAATGAAAACATCTTGAACGCTTTGACTTTAACTTGTTTATTCTCTTTTAATTCTCTATATTACTATAATATAGGTTATAGTTTTCTGACACTAAAATTGCTTACCTAACAGAAAATTAGATGAAAAGATCCCTCAGTCTCCTTTTAATTTTTAAAATTCTACAAATAACCAGTTGTCAAATGTGTAATTAGTTGAGTGATGAGCTAAAACATGCCTTCATTTCATATGCTCTTACTCCTCACTTCCCATGTTTGTGGAAGCATAGCACTTTATTTGCTCCCTGGGAGAAAAAAAAGACACTGAATGATTTTTAGAAAGCGACCTAACCAGAAATATTTAGAATTTTTTAAAAAAGATAGTCATCAAGTTATTAAAAAACTTTTAATGCCTTTTTAAAAATCAAGGATTAATAGACTGTCTAGGATCCAGTTTGCTTTAATTATTAACATTTTTATTAATATCATCAGAGTTTCAAACAAGAATTTGTTCTCAATTTTTTCAGTCTTTATTGTCTCAGTGGATATCAAGACCATTTCAACATTGCTTTAAATTGTTTTAATTAGGTATACCAATTTTACCTATTTAATAAGGTATGAAGTGAGTATTATTTTGAAAACTGGAATCTGAGAATCTTTTCAGTTGATATTGAAGAATTTCTGTTGAGATTTGGTCACTTCCAAATGGAACTTTATATTTACCTGAGAATACAAGGTTTCAGACTGATACCAGTTTTTTGTACATATGCAGATGATTTCTGTGTTAGTGTATTATGATTCAACTTTGTAAGATGTTTAATTAACAAGGCTCTTGGGGGGAAAAATAGAAAGCTTTTCATTCCATACTTTAAAAAAATTTTTTTTAAATATTTTATTTATTTATTTGACAGAGAGAGAGAAATCACAAGTAGGCAGAGAGGCAGGCAGAGAGAGAGAGGGGGAAGCAGAGAGCCCGATGCGGGGCTCGATCCCAAGACCCTGAGATCATGACCTGAGCCAAAGGCAGAGGCTTAACCCACTGAGCCACCCAGGTGCCCCTCATTCCATACTTTAAATGAATTTAAAATAACATAAAATCAACATTATTGGTGCTTAATAGGGTGGTGGGATGCTCTAATGAGTCACACTAGATAAAAAAGTTGTATATTGCAGCTGAACACGGAATAAGAGTAACATGTTTTTAGGCATCACTGTCACCTTTCATTTGTTTGAAAAAATGGATAGTAGCTAAATGTTGTGGAATATTTTCTTTTCTTACAGAAACTTTCTTGATTGCATTTATTTTGCTGTTTCATATTACAGTTTGCATAGCAAAGACTCTTAAGTTTGAAATAGTTTGATGATAATTTACTTCTTTCCCAGTTCCATCACTTAAACACTCTCTTCTACTTTAAGTGATGAAAAATAAAGATGTCAGAATAAATCTGTAGGATAAAGTCGTTTCTTTTTATCCAGTTGTCAATCCTGGTGTTTCCATTCTCACTCTGGAATTTGCTCATGTTTTATGAACTGGGAGCTTCAATTTCTAGTGGGAGTTCAGAATGCCAAGCATACTTTGTTTTTTTATTAGGTTTTTTTTTTAAATTAGAATGTAGTTGACATACAATATTATATTCATTTCAGGTGTACAACACAATCATTCAACATTTGTATACATTAGGAACTGATTACCAACATAAATCTGCTACCATCTATCACCATACAAAATGAAAAGGCAACATACTGAATGGAGAAGATATTTGCAAATTATACCACTTGTATGGGATTATCCTAACTATGTAATGAACTCACACAACTCAGTATCAAGAGGTAAAAAATCCAGTTAAAAAATGGGCAGAGGACATGGGTAGACATTTCTCCAAAGAAGACATATAGATGGCCAATAGACACATGAAAAGATGCAGCAAAATGAATGGACTCAGAGGATATGATGCTAAGTCAAATTAGTCAGAGAAATACAAATAGCATATGATTTCACTTACATGTGGAATCTAAAAAAAAAAAAAAATCAACAAATAAAACAGAAATAGACTCATAGATACTGATAAAAATCTGATGGTTGCCAAAGTAGAGGGGGTTGGAGGGGTGGACAAGCCAGGGGAATGGGGGTGAAAAGTACATACCTCTGGTTATAAAATAAATAAGACAGGCAGATACAATGGATAACATAGGGAATATAGTGCATAATACTGTAAAACTTTGTATGGTGATAGATGGAAGCAGATTTATTTTGATAATCTTATATATGGCAGACTATTTTAAATTGCTAGTGGCTGAAGTTCCAGTACATTGTAAAAGGACTACATCTCCCCATCCCCCCCACCATGTTTTTATTTTTGATGTCTCATTTTACATCTTATTGTTATGTCCCTTGACTAATTATTTTAGGTCTAGATGATTTTACTGCTTTTGCTTCTAACCTTCATACTAGCTATGTTAGTACTTGATCAACTACTTTTACTGTATGTTTACCTTTAACACTAAAATTATTTCTTTCATATTTATTTTTCTTGTTATGGCCTTTTCTTTTGTGCTAAAGAAGTCCCTTTAACATTCTTGTAAGACCAGTTTGATGTTGATGCACCTCTTTAGCTTTTGATTTTCTTGGAAACTCCTTATCTCTCCAGTTCTGAGTGATAACCTTGCCAGATGAAGTATTCTTGGTTGTAGGGTTTTTTTCCTTTCAGTACTTTGAATATATTGTGCCACTTCCTTCTGGACTGTAAAGTTACTCCCGAAAAACCACCTGGTCATTGTGTGGGGGTTCCCTTGTATATAACTAGTTGCTTTTATCTTACTGCTTTTACGATTCTCTTTAACTGTTAACACTTTGTTTATTGTATGTCTTGGCATGAGCCTTTTTGGGTTCATCTTGTTTGAAGCTCTCCATGCTTCCTGGATTTGGTCTGTTTCTTCCAGGTTAGGGAAGTTTCACCCATTATTTCTTCAAATAGAGTTTCTTTTCCTTTTTCTCTTCTCCTCCTGGGATGCTTTTAATATGAATATTAGTATATTTGATGTTGTTCCATGGGTCTTTTAAATAATCCTCATATTTTTAAAATTCTTTTTTCTTTTTGCTATCATAGGTGATTTCCACTGTTTGTCTCCCAGATCACTGCCCCATTCTTCTGCTTCATTTAATCTGCTGCTGTTGGTTCCCTCTTGTGTATTTTTCATTTTAGTTATTGTATCCTTTAGCTCTGATGATTCTTTTTTATACTTTCTTTGTTGAAGTTCTTATTGTGTTTATCCATTCTCCTCCTGATTTCAGTGAGCCTCTTTATGACCATCACCTTAAACTCTTTATCTGATAGATTGGTTATGTCTGTTTCATTTAGTTCTTCTTGGGTTTTGTCTTATTCTTTCATTTGGAATATATTCCTTTATCTCTTCATTTTGTGTTAACTTTCTGTGTTTGTTTCTGTGTATTAGGTAGATCAGTTACATCTCCCAGTTTTGAAGGAGTGGGTTTATGCAGAAGGTGTCCTGTGGGGCCCAGTAGTGTAAACTTTAGTCATTCAAGCCCTTGTGTTGGCAGTGTGAACTCTTCTCTTGTAGCTGGGTAAGGATTGGCAGACTCACTAGTTTATAGGACTGTCTCAACATGGTTGTCTGTGAGGCTTGGCTATGACCACTGTAGACATGCTGGTGAGTGGGGTTGGCCCCTAACCCATCTTGCCAAGCATTCTGGCTGTGACTGCTGCAGGCATGCATTCTGGTGTGCTGGGTTGGCTCCCCATATAGCTAGCTGAGAGGCCTGGCTATGACAACTGTAGGAGTGCTGATGGGTGGGATAGGTTTCTGATGCAGCTGGCTGTGAGGTATGGCTATGACTGTTGCAGATGCTCTAGTGTGCAGGGGTGGCTCCCTAGGTTGGGGTCACTAATGCCAGCCGAGGCCACCAGCATGTTTTGTGGGGCAGGGAGCCACTTGGGAGGGAATGCTGGTTTGGGGTAAGCAGTTTGGCAGTTTAAGTCCACAGGCAAATGTTAACATTAGGTGAATGGTGCTAGCCTAGTAGATAGAGAGTGTCAGAAATGGTTCCTGCCAGGACCCCCCATCCCCAAAGAACATTCCAACAGATTCCTCTCTCTCTAATACAAACCATAAGATTAGTTGATGTATCTCCTTCTCTGTTAACCCAGGCACTTTTGAAACTGTTGTATCTGTGCTGGAACTTGGAGCAAGTGAGTTATGTGTGTGCCCCTTAAGTCCTCCCAGATCCAAGCCCCACTGATTTTCAAAGCCAGACTTCATGGGTGCTTATCTTTCTGATGCAGATCCCCTGAGCTGTGGAGCCTAATGTGTGTCCTGGAACCCTCCATCCTCAGGGAAGGCCCTCATTGGTTTAGAAATCCCTTTTTCTGTGGCTCAATGAACCGGGAGTGTAGTTCTTAACTAAACAACATCCTGCCCCTCCTACCAGCTCTTTATGGATTTTTTTTTATATCCTTAGTTGTGTATAATCTGTTCTTCTATTCTTCAGTTTGTTCTCAGAGATGGTTGTCTATAAGTAGTTGTAGCTTTGGTGTATTCATGGGAGGGGATGAGCTCAGGATCTTCCTTTTCCAGTATCTTGATCCTCTCCTATTTTGCCTTTTTTTTTTTTCATGGTAAAGTGATATTACTATTAACTACAAAATCAGAAGTTTGTGAGACTTAAAATTTCTAGACTTCGGTTCCATCCTAACTATATAGATCTTGTCTACCATTTCTGTCCTGTGCAGTATTTTCCTTCCAATATAAGGTAAACTGGCAGTGTATCATACTTTTGGAGACTGCTGTAGAATGGAGTCTTCTTCTGCAACAATGGTACAATTCTCCCAAGTTTGATAATTACTGTTTGCTTTTACTTAGAGCTATAATAAATGTTACATTTTAAAATCCTTTGCACTTTTAGAGCAGTCTAAGAATGTCATCCTTTAGGCTTGGTTTTAAATGAAAATATCAGCAGATAGAGGATATGTTCTAAGAATATTTATATTTCTCCAAGCTCAAAGGCTTAAATCTTTCATTATTAATAGCTATCAGCTGGTCTCATGTTTCTTATTCTACCTATAGCAGTTTGTTAGACATCATGATATAGGTAGGAGTTTAATAGATAAGAGCAATTGTAATAATCCCAAGAGGTATTTGGGGAATGAGAAAAGATGAAAAACAATGACAGAACTAACATCTGAAGGTTTGTCTAAAGAGGAGATAACGAAGAAATGCTCAGCAAGGTAGGAGAGAAACCAGGGATGTATTTTAATAGAAGCAAAGGAAGAATTTCAAAAATATTGTTGACTTCTTTGGGTGCCGTATGATGAGAACAGACAATAATTTATTGAATTTTTCAATTAAGAGGCCATTGATGATCTTTGCCAGAGGATTTTCAGTGAAGCATAGAAATGAATTCCAGTTTGCAATGGGTTAACAGGTAAACAAGAAATCAATATATAAAAACAGCTAAGATGGACTTGTAACTCATCTAAAAGAAAAGAGGTGATACCAGAGAAGGGAGCAATATTCAGAAGAAGCTATGGTTTTACAAAGATAAGAGACTTGTATTGTACTTTTAGGCTTTGGTGAAGAAGCCAGAAGATCGTGGATAATTAAAAATAGAGAAGAATGATAATAATGAAATAAGCTCATAGGAAAGGTCAATGGAGGGTTAGCCTTGAGCAGGATTCTTCTGTTTTAGGAAGAAAGAAAACAAAGGTGGTCACCAAATATTGGTATGTAAGCAGGAAGTTTTATATTTACAAGTTTGACCTTATAAAATACAAGGTCAAACTATAGGTTACTAAGAAATTATTATTGGAAAATAGACCAGCTAGCATTTGAGTGGTTACGCTGTGAACATTGAGTTTTAGAAACAGTACCTCATTTAATTTCATCATACAGTTCTATGAGAAAAGTATTATCACTGCTTCTCAATCTTAGAAAGTGAAGCTTAATAAGTTTAATTAACCTATGGTCATGAAAACATTAAGTATTATATTAGAACTAGTCATTTGAACCTAGAGAGTTCTAACAGGGACCTAAACTCTTAACTACGGTTGTGCTGAGTCAGGGGGTGTTGAAAAAACTGCAGAATATTTGGCAGAATGCAACAAAGAAATTATCATGGATATGTGAAAGAATTGTCAGTTGGAAATGTGTACAACCATAGCTGTAGACCATAAATCAATGCTGGCACACATCTGCGCATCTGAGTTGAGTATTTCTAGTAGCAGTTAGCAGCCCAAGTGAATAATCATATTAGGGTAGGAATTTTTTTCATTCCGAACTGGGCAGATGAGAATATTAAGGCATAGCCTAGAAAAATTTCCTAAATTCTGAGAATAAAAAGAAATCTCTGTAAGACTCCTAACAGAAAATACAGTAATAAAGGGAAAAAAGAATCAGACTAGCATTGGACATTTATAAAGCTGGAAGGTAGAAGGCAATAGAATAGCATCTATAGGTTACTGAGTAGAAGAGAACTGCAACGAAGAGTTCTATACCTGTCAAAGAAAATGGAAGACATTTGGAAATAAAACTAGAGTGTATCATTCACCTGAAAAAAAATCGTTGAAACCTAAAGATAGAAGAAAGATAGAAAGTAAGTGAGCAATTAAAAGAATAAGGAGAGACTCAGTAAACATGTAAGTGCGAAGTTTTCCTGAAACAGAAAATACATAACACAAGGTAATTTTAATAAGATTGCAGAACAAACATAATAAAGTATTTCAGCAAAGTTTAGGATTAATGAGAAGGAGGGAAATTAAATGATTTTAAAAATCTTATTCATGTGGACTGTTAGTAGAGAATTAGAACATTTTTATGGGAGAGAGAACCTTTTAAGTTTTTATGTTATATAACTAAGCACTACTGGATAAAGAACATTTTAGAGTAATAAATAGCACATCATGTAAGAAAGGTAACGGTCATAAGCCTAAATACCTCAAACAACATAGCAGCTAAAATGTGGAACAAAAACTATTAGAAATGCGAGGAGAGCTTAAAATACAATGTAGTGAACGAGGTCAGTATATTTGCCTCAAGAGGATGAACTTGTAGAAAAAATGATGTAAGGACATAGAGGGATTGAATCAATAAATATAAAACACACATCCCTCAGAGAATAATATTTTTCTATATTCCAGGGAACATCAACAAAAATCAAAGGTTTGAAAACCTTAACAAATTTTGAAAAAATAACAGATTTTACAGAGTGCTATAAAATCTCTGGTCAGAAGCCAATAAAATTAGAAATATATAATGATAAATAACTAAAACCTTAGGTATCTTAAACTTAAGAAACATTCTGTTTGACATGACTAAAATCAAAGAAGAGATCAAAAAATAAAACTGCAAACTAGGGAACAATGAAAAATACTTTTTATTCTCAAACTATTTGCAACCTGTACTCAGAGGAAAAATTCTAGCCTTAAATCCTTTCTTAATTAAAAAGGAAATCAGAAAAGCAAAAGAACTAAGTAGTCCTCTTATTTTTTTTTAAGTAGTCCTCTTAAATTAAAAAAAAAAAAATTAAAAGAAACTAGTGAGAAGGAATTAAGATAAAAGGCTACATCATAGACCTAGACATCAAAAATGATACACAGAAATTTCTAAGGTGATCCCTATGCAAATTCCAATATCCAGGGTGTTAGAGATGAGTATGTATGCAAATGGAGGTAGCATATAAATTCTCTGAAGATAATTTTGGCCCTGGTCTTTTACACCCACTCCCCGTTATTTATCTGCTTCAGATTCCTATATGGAGGTAAGTGGTTAACATGAGTGGATGTTCAGCTATATAGGGTTCTGTTGTAGCACAATCATGAGGTTGAAAGGGAGCTTTACCTCTAATTGATACTCCGTCCTATAATGACAGTTCCCCTGGGAGGAGATTTGTGAATCTTTGGAATGCTAAGTCACTAAGAAAAAAATCTCATTTAGAGAAGACAAGACCCCAAAACGTAGCTAGATTATACCTTTATGCAGTAATGGGAATTGTAGAACAGATAGGTATAAGTATATTGTATTTATTTTAAGATTATTTTTTATTTTCTTTCTTCATCATGCCACTCTGGATAACTGTCATTGTCAACAGCAGTTCTTTTTATTTTATTTTATTTTATTTTTTTTAAAGATTTTATTTATTTGACAGACGGAGATCACAAGTAGGCAGAGCAGCAGGCAGAGAGAGGAGGAAGCAGGCTCCCTGCTGAGCAGAGAACCCGATGTGGGGCTCGATCCCAGGACCCTGGGATCATGACCTGAGCTGAAGGCAGAGGCTTTAACCCACTGAGCCACCCAGGCGCCCCTCAACAGCAGTTCTTAATCTCTGAGGCTTAATAAAATAGATTTGTTGCAATTTAAAGTAGTAATTTCATTATTTAATATTATAAATTTGGGTAATCTTTATATTCCTATTGGTATTCACTGTGTATTTTAGGTTTTCCTTACCTTTGTCTCTCAGAACTGTCACTGACCGATCATTATAGGATCATTTGTTTCTATTGATTTCTCCTTCCGTTTGAATTAATAGCAATAGTATGTTTGAATTGCTTGATTTGTGGAGGGTTTGGGAGAAGGAAGTAGGAGGTATGACAAAGTGTCATTGTTTTTATGGAAATTTATAAAACCAGACTGTGATAAGAGAATAGATAATGTCTTCCTTTTAGGATTTTTTTTTTTTTAACTAATTAGAAGGTAAGAAGAGGAGTGTGTGCTTATTATCTTTTCTTCACAGAAATGTAGGTTTATTTAGCATCATGTCTGACAGATTACAGGAAAGGGAAAGAAGGGACCTTACACACTAGAAAACATCTCCTAAAACAGTTCATAATGCCTACTGTATTTAATTGCTTTCTTTGAAGTCTTTTTTTATTCTAAGGGATCTAGGGAAACTACTAAATATAAATGTATGATAATAATAATCAAATTTGCTTTAAATTCTCATTATTGTACTAGTTGGAATTTTTGTTGTTGTTATTTTGGAGGGAAGCCGTACAGAAAACCTTTATAAATTCTGTGAATTGTGTGTAATTCATTCCTAAAGATAAAAGTGCATCTGCACTGGACACCTTCTGTTTTATATAATTTTATCCATTTTCCCAATTTATTATAATAAAGCTAAGCTTCTCCTGAATAGTAATCTGATTTTCCTCTTCTCTTTCAAAGAACAGCTAGAGGAATCATTTTATTTTACTGTTCATTTTCCTTCGATAATATTGGACTCAAAAGAAAGTGTCAAGAAAATACAATATCTTTAGAATAAAGAAAACAACAGCACGGTTTACACCATCAGTGTAATTCTGTTTATGGGTATCTGAAGTAGCAAAGAGTTGTTTTTATACCATGTCACTTTCTTCATGCACTTTCATGGATTTTCTCATTTCTTTTCTTTTAGTTTTAGAGGGTTTTTTTCCCTTATCATAAAAAGAGGGGGTGAAATCTGAACATGATCTTGTCTTGGTTTTCTTTGTATCCATCTATAGGATGAATATAAACCAGAAAAGGCCCTGTCTGAAGAGGATTTGAAAAACGCCGTGAGTGTGCATCACGCGCTGGCATCCAAGGCCACAGACTATGAGAAGAAGCCAAATGTGCTTAAACTTAAAACTGCTGACTGGAGGGTCTTGCTTTTTCAAGCCCAGTATGTTTCACTGGTTTGGTTTCATTTCTTAATTTGCGTAGCATTACCTTATACCAAGGCATAGAATCAGAGTCTACAGGGGAAATTGAGTTGGATTCAAAGTCATTAACTGGTTCCCCTAGAGAGACAACTAAGAAACTGGAATCAAAAATAGAAACCATGGGTTCCAGTTTTTTGTTAGCTACAAAGTAGCCCTGTGACTTTCAGTCAGCCACTTATACCATATCTAGAACTTAATCTTAATCTAGAACTTAACTTAAAGGTTGTGGTGTACAAATTTTATCACACAATAAGTAAAATAGACCTAAATTCAAACCACCATTTCCTAGCTCTTTGTCCTGACTTGTAATTTAACCTAACCCTGAACCTTAGCTTGTCACTAATGCAGATGATAATGTTTTATCTCACAAGGTTCTTGTGAGAATTAAACGAAATCAAGTATAAAAGTACTTCCTACAGTGCCTGGCACATAGAAATTGTTCAGTAAGTATAGATTTCCACTTTGTTCCCTCTCTGGCTCTTCTCTCTCCTTCTGAGCTCTAATAGTCTGTGATAAAACTAGAAGAAAAAGATAAAATTATGTTGTGGGCAAGGAAATGGAATAGATTGCCAGTTTAATAAGGGGCCCATGACAACCTTCAGATTAGAAGTGGACTTCTTCACATGGAGAATTCTGGATTTGTGAGGTGAGAAACTGTATTTTCAGAACGGAGCCTCTAGAACGGGAATTTTTATAGGAGCACATAGCATCAGTGTTAATTTTGTGGCAGTGTTCATTCTTCATGGGATGCTTTCCACAGCCTACCTGTACTTGACTTCAGAATCACTCTCAACAGAACCCCACCAATTGATCACAGTTGGCACTGGTCTTAAAATTGGACATCAAGATAGTGAGCACAAGTATCTGCATGCTTGTTGATCATAGCAATGTAAGATCAAGAAAAGAAATAAGAACAACAGCAGATACTCTGGTGGTTTATGAATGTTGAATTTGCCTGCTGACATCAGGTGAGGAGGAAGATGTAAGGAAATCCAAGTTACACAGGATTTTTTTTAGTGTGGGAGTAAGACAGCTTTAACACCACAGAGGGAATCATAGCCAGATGTATAATTACAGCTATTAGTCATCAGAGTCCTTCAAATTATTCTATTCCCCATTTTTTTTTTACTAAAATACCAAATATGATAACCAAAAATCTCTAATTACTTCAGACAGAATTGAATCAACAGAGCCAGAGAAATCAGATTAGAGAAGCATATGGGGTGCAACGAGGAGCTGATTTCTAGAGTGGTCTCTCAGAGTCATCAGTAAAGGAAAGGATTTTATGGGAATTGACGGTTTTTCCATTTTCTATTTACTGATTATATACATGGTGGATCAACTATCCTGGCTCACAACTATTTCTCCTTTTCAATTTATGAATTCACAAATATTTATTAAGTGCTATCCGTGCTGGTCTCTGCAAATATATGACATTCAAGTTAAAAGTATATTAATGACATCAGATGATTTTCACATCCTGTCAGGTAGATTTTTAACATCTGATTAATCTCACCTGGGTTAAGTGTACAATTCAGTTATTTTTTAAAAAGCATATTTACAGAATTGTGCAACCATCACCAAAATCCAGTTTTGGAACACTTCTGTCACCCCAAAGAGATCCTCCATGACCATTTTGTAGTCACTCTGTGTTTCTACCCCAGCTCTAGACACCACTAATCCCCTTTCTATCTCTATAGTATTGCCTTTACTGGACTTCTCATATACATGGAGTCTTATAATGATATATGTTTGGCTTTCTTCACTTACCACAAAGTTTTGGGGGTTCACCATGTTGTAACATATATCTCCACTTCATGCCTTTAGTGCTGAGTAGTGTTCCACTGTATGGATGTATACCACATTTTTAAAATTCATTCACTAGTTGATAGACATTTAGACTGTTTTCCCTTTTGGACTCTTGTGCTTTCAGATACAAATCTTTTTGTGCCTATATGTTTTTATTTCTCTTGGGTGTATACTTAGAAGTAGAATTGCTGGGTTATATGATAAACCTATAGTTAACTTTTCAGGAAACTCAAAGCTGCTTTCCAAGTGGGTGTTGCCTTTTTACATTCCTTTTAAATTCTATCAATTTGTCCCTCAGTTGGATTTTAAAATTGAATTATGTGATTGGAAGAGATGAGTTAATTTTTTTATTTTTGACTCAGCTTAGTATCAAAGTAAGGGGTTAATATTTAATATCAAGTTATTTCGCTTCTTTCCCCCTTTTGTATCCTTGAGGAATAATCACTTATACTATAATCACTATACTATAATGATCATGGGTTCCAGGGCCTCTTATTTCCATGGTGATTGCTGTTGAAAATGTTAAATCTCAATGAAATTTTGTCAGGAATTAATTATACCAAGAAAAATAAATAAATGATTTTATGTGCCATTTTAAATTGGTAATAAGAAATGGGCTAGGTATGATGTATTTAAGATAGAGAAATAACCTGATGTAAATTTATCTGTTTCTCATAGGAGTCCAGAGGAAATGCAAGGGTGGATAAACAAAATTAACTGTGTTGCAGCTGTATTTTCTGCACCACCATTTCCAGCAGCCATTGGATCTCAGAAAAAGTTTAGTCGTCCACTTCTGCCTGCTACTACAACAAAATTGTCTCAGGTTAGTCATTTTGATAGTGCTTTGACTTTGGGAAAAAGTACTTTATAAAATAATCTTATTAACATTTGATTGGAATAATACTACACATTTTGACAGCAAGGGTAAGCCCTTGCCTTGGAAGGTGTATTGTATAAATGGGGCAAAATGTAGTGTACTGGGTTTTACACTTCGTATTGGAAGCTGACACAACTGAGTCATGGTGGGTAAAACACATCGTTGGAATATGTTTCAAATGTTTGCTACTCAGTCATAGGGGATTAGTTTACTCTGGTTTTATTTTTTTTAATTGAAGTGTAGTTGACACACCACATTACATTAGTTTCAGATGTGCAGCATAGTGATTTAACAACTCTCTGCTCACCACAAGTGTAGCTCCCATCTGTCCTCATACACACTATTACAATTCCATTGACTCTGCGATCTATGCTGTACTTTTCATCCCCGTGCCTTACTCATTCCATATCTGGAAACCTACTCCTCCTATTTTCCTTCATCCGTTTTGCCCATCTTCCACCCCTCCTCCCCTCTAGGAACCATTAGTCTGCTTTCTGTATTTATGGGTCTCGCTCTGCTTTTTGCTTATTTGTTTATTCATTTGTTTTGTTCTTTAGATTCCACATATAAGAGGAATTATATGGTATTTGTCTTTTTCTGTCTGACTTGTTTCATTTAGCATTATACCCCTCTTAGGTCCATCCATGCTGTTACAAATGGTGGGCTTGGGTTTTTGATTTTGTTTGTACTAACAGCTCAGATTTTTTAAATAACTGGCTGGGGTTCGACATCCTGGCTTGAAAACCAGCTTTTTTGAAATTTGTTTATTCATTCATTTATTCGTTCACTCATTTTATTGAACCTTTCCCATATCCCAGACTGTATTTGATGCTGGGTATTATAAGAATATTCCCAGGGATCCACTATCCACAATACAAAGGGGAAGAGACTTTCCTACCTTCAGGGAGGAGCTAAGTGGACCATGTGGGTTTCCTAGGTAATCCAGACAACGTACAGTAGAACAGTATTCTGTAGTCATCTAAGTTTCTCTTCTATTATCAGATTGATCTCTCTCAAGATCATATTTTATGTCCCTCTCCTCCTTAAAACTCTGTTTTGAGGACACGGTAAACAGGCCAGTTTTGCCAATTTTAAACCTGTCTGCAGTTCCCCTATTGCCATTGACTAGTTAAGGATTTTGGAAGGTAGTTTGATGTCCTTGTGAATTTCTTTTTGGTGCAGTAATAGCAGTAGTTTCATTTGGCTCTAGTCAACCAGGTGTTGATGTTAACTGACTCCTCTACCTACCTGATATCATGGATTATCAACATATTTTGTGCCTGTTACACTTGAGAGACTATTTTAGGCTCTGGAGACAGAAAGATAAATGAAACCCAGATATTCTCTGAATACAAAACATGCAAGTAAGTATAATACAGTTTGATTAGAGCACAGGAAGGTGCCATGTATAGTGGAAGAGGAAGTATGGTGTCTTATATGAAACTTAAAGGATGAGTAGCAGTTAGATGTGGTGTGGCAAGAGAAAATGATGCAATAGAGGGTCAAAAAGGCCCAGAGGAGAAAGTACTGAGATGTGAGAACCACATAAAAGTTATCAAATGTGACTTGAGCACAAAATATTGAGAAAAGGCAAAATACATTCCTCTGTAGAAGTATGGCCAAATGATGAAAGGTCATGCGTAGGATTTTGGATGCTTCACTGGTTCCCCAACATCTTTAGGGTAACAGTTTAAGCAGGAAGGTAATGTGACCAAATCTGTGCTTCAAAAATTATTTATGTTATGGGGCGCCTGGGTGGCTCAGTGGGTTAAAGCCTCTGCCTTTGGCTCAGGTCATGATCCCAGGGTCCTGGGATCGAGCCCCACATCGGGCTCTCTGCTCAGCAGGGAGCCTGCTTCCTCTTCTCTCTGACTGCCTCTCTGCCTACTTGTAATCTCTGACTGTCAAATAAATAAAATCTTTTTAAAAAATTATTTATGTTACAATAGGAAGAAAGTATTAGAGGAAGAAGCTAGTAGAAGCAGAAAGCCTAATTTTAATGGTATGGGAGGGGAGCCTGGGTGACTCAGCCACTTAAGCATCTGCCTTCAGCTCAGGTCGTGATCCCAGGGTCATGGGATCTAGTCCCCCTCCCCCACCCCCCCACCCCCGCCGCAGCATTGGGCTACCCTGTGCAGCAGGGAGCCTGCATCTCTCCTCTTCCTCTGCCTGCCATTCCCCCTGCTTGTTCTCTCTCTCTCTTTCCCCCAAATAAATAAATAAATTCTTTTTTTTTTTTAAAGATTTTATTTATTTATTTGACAGAGAGAAATCACAAGTAGATGGAGAGGCAGGCAGAGAGAGAGAGGGAAGCAGGCTCCCTGCTGAGCAGAGAGCCCGATGTGGGACTCGATCCCAGGACCCTGAGATCATGACCTGAGCCGAAGGCAGCGGCTTAACCCACTGAGCCACCCAGGCACCCAATAAATAAATTCTTAAATAAAATAAAAATAAAGGCAGGGGAAATAATGAGAGGAAAAATAAAGTTATTTGTAGAAGAGATGGATAGAAGTGGAAGTATTTGAGACATCTTGAGAGTGTGGAATGAGTGTTCCCAGTGGCTCATTGAAGTAAAAGAATAAGGACTATCATCTAGACTTCAGCACCCGGGGATTGTGCTGTCTTGCTGACTTGGCTTTTGTGACCTCACCATCTGGTTTTCATCCTGTTGCTTCTTCCTAGGGTTCTTTCCTGGGTCCTTTTCCTCTTTCTGCTTCCAAATGTTGAAATGCTCAGTGCTCAGAAGGAGACCAAAATGGACATTTGAGAAACAATTTTTCTGTTGTCAAGAAAAAACAGGGAGAATGTTGTGCCAGGAAAGGGGAGAAAGAGGAGAGAGGTCAGGTAAAATTAGTACAAAAAAATATCTCCTATGAAGTGGCAGGAGCTCATCGGGTCCCTTGGTGAGAGCAGTTTGTGGAGTAATGGGAAGAGAACCACGTTAGTCTTCTTTGAGAAAGGATTGGAAAGTAGGAAGGAAAAGGAGGAAGGGAATACATACAAGTCTTGCTGTGAGTTCATAAAAAATAGACTGGTGGTAAGAAGAGAGGAGACATGGTTTAATGAAAAATTCTTTTGGTTTTGTTAATTTATAATTATTATTAACATGAATTGGATACTCCCATGTAAGCATTACTGTTGCTATGTTGTTCACAGACTACAAAAACAAAAACAAAAACAAAAAACTGTTAAGAATAGAAAGGACCAGGCCAGTTCACTTTACAAGGCAGAATGGCATTTAATTTTCAAGTCTAACCAAATGGTAAGAGAACAGGTCATCTTATTGATGACCAAAAAGTTTATTAGCAGAATTCTCCATCTACCCACCTAAACTATGACCTCTTAAAGCAAATGCGTTCCCCCACTTTAATTTCGGGTACTTGAAATAGACAGTAAGCCATATTATATAAGGTATGAGAAGAAAAAGACAGTTGAACAACTAACCAGAGGCAACAAATACCTTCAGAAGTTGGGTTTTGTTCTGTTAATTTCACGAGGGATTTTCCAGTACTTACTTTTCAATAGATTGGTCTTTCTCACAATCATTCTTATAAAAGATCCAGGAAAAAGATGAGTTGAAGTTTAGAAGGAGCATTAATAAGCATAGAGCAACTTACAAGTTTTAACTTGTTCTTTCCTTACTATGGTTCTACAGTTCTATTTACTTTTCTACTTTGAAAATGTACCTGTCTTCTATATTTGTATGGGCTGTATTTTAGTAAGTCACTGGCACATGAAAATGAATGTGTTTCTCTATTTGTGTATTTTTTTTTTACCATGAGACCAGGTAAGCAAGCACCTTTTCCAAGGCAAAAAAAATCTCTCATTTTAAACAAATGCTTTACACTGGAACTAAAAATAGAATGCATAAAATTTTTAATATTTTTCCTCATTTTGAACGTAAATCCATAGAGATACAAAAAAAAAAAAAACCCTGCTTATGTAATGTTATCAAATGATGTATTTAGGATTTTAAATAAGGTAATAACCAAGAAGAGAAATGTTTCTTTATTATTTATGACAAGATGACCAAGTACTTTCAGGAATTTAATTACCTTGTTATAAAAAATAATAATAAAAGAAGATGTTTTCCTCCTCCACAAATAAATCACCAAGCCTTTGTGGGCCTGTTTTCCAACTGGAAAATTGAGAAGACTGTTCTAGAGTGTTTTTAAGGTTCTTTCATTAGCTCTGTATTTTTTGCCCAGGTCACCATGTTTTTTTTACTTAAAAATGAAGATGTTTTGCCTTTGAGAGTAATAGGACAATTTAGAAATAAATGTGTAAAATGAAGCATGTGATAAAGAATAGCTTAGAAAAAGGGAGAGAAGAGTTAGGCTACACGCAGCCTGTTCAGAATTTGGTGTACCCTCCACATCAAATAGAGACTTTGTGGGGATATCTTTGGAAGAGTTATCATAGAGCACCTTCAGTGAATCCTGGAATACTTATCTAGATGCACCCACTAGTTTTCCAGTACCTTGAAGACTACTAGTCCTCGTGATTTAGTCCTGGCATTACCAACCTCAACACAAGTGCCATTTTAGCCTAGATAGTTCTTTGTTGTGGGGGTTGTCCTTTGAATTGTAGGATGTTTAGCAATATCCCCAGCGCTACCCACTAGATACCAGTATCATCTCCCTAGCTGTGACAACCAAAAATGTCTGCAGACATTGCCAAATATCCTGTGGGGTCAAAACACACCCCACTGCTACCTGCTGCTATTGAGAACCACTGAATTAGCCCAGCCATCTTTCCTTTCTCCATACACCCACAGCCTAGCTATGACTCCCCTAAATGCCAGTACTACTTGGATAATTTTAGTTTATAAAATTCATGTATAACAATGTGAGTACCCTACTGGAAAAAAACTTAATAGTGTTAGGAAAAAACTAAACAGGCAATTAAAAGATTGTTTGGTGCTTTTAAAGACATACTGTTCATCATCACCCTGTCATTTGCAAGCTTTAATTTATTCTTGTCTTCTATCCAAAACATATTAGCCTTCATTATTAAAATTGATTATTATCAGTGCAGTGTGGTTCTTTCTGAACAACTCTGCTATGTAGGAGTCATCATCTTAGTTGTTTTCATGGCAGGGTTGCCAAAGCACATTTTTCTTCTTTTGGGAATATTGAAAATTTAAGTTTTGTTTCTCCTTCTTGTACATTACTCTAAACTTAGGATTTCATGGTTGGCCCTCTTCAGGATCTATTCAGGACCTCCCTTTCTACTACTCATCAAAGCAGTCATTTTCAGTTTTAGTGTGTACAGAAATGATCTGGAGACTTGTTGAAAGTGCACGTGTCCCAGCATCGCCATACCAGGTTAATGAGGTCCAGGTCAGGGACCAAGGACCATGAATGTTTTAAGACAGATCAGGTATCCGGCCTGCAAGCCGCGCAGATCATACTTAAAGGGACTGCACTGTAATCCTTACAACCCCTACTGTGTCTTTCACTACTTTTTTAGAGACGTGTGAAACTGAAGTGGGCTCTTGGGCTTTCTCAGCAATAGAAATTGACAAGAAGCCAAACGGGAGTTTCAAGCAAGGCTTTAGTGGGACAGGGGAGTCAACACAAAGGAAAGCTCTGCAGGCTGACTCCCCTGAGGCAAGGTTAGGGAGAGTTTTTAAAAGAAAGTTGGTTGGAAAGGGGTACTTTGTAAGCATGTAGAGGTGGGGGTTTATTAGCACCTATGCATTTAAAATTCATGCTTCTTCATATATCACATATCAAAATAACGTGAAATCTCCACCTGGGTGGGATTTTTAGTATTATTATGAGGGAACAAGTCCATGAAACTCCAGCACTGGGGTCCAATTTGGTGCAGATTGGTTTGGTCTGGTCTTTACCAGTCCTTGTAGTAAGTATCTTCCTTGTCAGTAAGCATCCTCCCTCTGCATCCATGCAAGATGTGCTACTCAAGAGGCAAAGAGTTGTATCTTTTTTTTTTTTTTTCCTCCTTGTGGAAAAGGCAAGGAATACTGGATTTCACAGTCAGGGTTAGGAGACCCAAGTCTAATCCCTGCTCTGTCTCATTTGCATCTTATGGAGTTACCATTTCCTGATATCTAGTCCTGTTTTCTTCTTTGAATCCGCCCTTTCCTGTAAAGTTCTGAATCAATGGTCAATGATTATTTGAATCACTAACCAGTGATTAGTTTGATCACTAAATGCTAATTGTGGAAGGCCAGGCCTTGTGATAAACACTGATTTGAAACAAAGGAAAGCCTTCTGCTTGCTTCTCACCTCTCTTTTTATCCTGTGGTTTGACCATCAAGGCAATTATATGGCCAAGGGCCAGATGAGTGTGGCAGGGTTCTTTCATAATCTGGCCCCTGTACACTGAGGGCAAGGAGAAAAGAAAGAAGGAGACCACTTCAAATTGGCAGGTAGCAGTTTTAATAAGCAAGGGAACTTACTTAAGAGGCCTGTCTTGGGTGGCCACAAGGTGAGTAGATCTTTGCACCCACCTGCCAGAATCATGAATTAATTGAGTTCAGTCTTGTATACCATACAGATGGTCTCAAAAACATACTACTATTTTGAGGCTGTGTCCTTAGGGAAGCTTCTAGCTTGGGAAGGGGAGGCAAATGTACATTTCATGGACGGGGTAGAGTTGAGGAGCCTCCAGTTGCTCAGGTCCAGCTTGCCTTTCAGCTAATGCATCTCAATGACCTCCTCCGACAGGCAGGCATCTGGAATTTCAGAGTAGGAAGTCATTCTTGTAATTGTGTCCCTCACTGGCCAAAACCACACGCTTCCTGCCTGACTCCATTTTATACTTTTAGTCACAAATCCTGTCACCTCTGCTTCTTAAATATCTTTCATATCCTACCCACATTCCTTAATTCAGACTTTTGTCATCTTTTACCTATATCACTGGTCTCCTAACTTTTTTGATCATTCACCTTATTAATAGTAAATATTTGAGCAGATATCCTCTAACATATGTATATATTTTTATAAAATATACTACATGTCCTGTTATCAACAAGATGGAAAAATGTTAGCGTTAATCATTAGGAATGTTAATTATTAGGAAAATATAAATCAAAATCAGAAGATAATCACTTTATACTCATTACAGTAGCTATAATTTTAAAAAAACTTCAAGGAAAAGAATGTGTTGGTGAGGATGTGGAGAAATTACAACTTCAGTATGTTGCTGGTGGGAACATAGAATAATGTAGCTACTTTGGAAAATAATTTGGTAGTTCATCAAATGATTAAACATAGAATTAACATGTGACACAGCAATTCCACTCTTACTTAGATAGCAGGAGAATGAAAACATAAACCCACACAAAAACTTTTACACAAATGTTCATTGCAGCCAAGGGTGGAAATGGCCATCAGCTGGTGAAGAGATGAATGAAATATGATATATACATACAATGGAATATTATTCAGTTGTAGAAAAGCCACAACGAAGTACTGATACATCCTGCAAAGTGGATGAACCTTGAAAATATTCCACTAAGTGAAAGAAGGCAGTCATTGTGTGATACCATTCCAAAAGGAATGGGAAGCTAAAATGTCATAAAATTGTAGTGATGGTTGCACAACCCTGTGACTATACTAAAACTTAACTAAATTATACACTTTAAATGGGTAAATTATGTGGTATGTGAATTATATCCCAAGGCTGATTTTTTCCTAGTGGATCACCTTGCCTGGGTTGCAAACAGCCCACTTTGAAAAACTCTGACAGTTTATTTGCATAACCACTTGAGATCTCTTTTCCTCCAGTCTTGCTTTTCTCTAATCCATCCTTCACAGTTGTGGCTAAAATATGACTCAAGTACTATTTAAACCTAATGGGCTCACTTTCGCCAACAAGATGCAGTCCACCCCTTGGCATTGCCTTAAATGGTTCACTACACTTCTCCAGAATAGATAGATTTTATATTCATTTCTTAGACATCTGTATTTAACATATATTGAGTACTCAATAAACAATGAAATCATGTTGAAGTTAATGCAGAAGCTCACTAAACTGTTTATAAAAATCTTTAAATCTCTTAAACATAAAATCTTTCCAATGGCGCCTTCAAACTGAGTTAAAGCAGTTGTTCTTTATACTAAATTCCATATAGCTTGGGTTCATAAGGCTGTAGTATTTAGCAATTTGTCTTATAAGTTTCCCAGAAGATTTTTAGAGATGTCATTACCTTCTAACTCACCTACCTATTTTAAAGCAGCACAAAGGAAACAGTCTGAGCCCTTCCTTCTTTACCTCTCCTCCCCACTGGAATAACACTGGTTTTCAGGGAATATCAAATTTTGGCAAAGATACAGAACAATGTGAATTTTTAAGCCTACTGTAGAAATGTAAACTGGTGGAAACACTTTAAAAAGCATGTTAGTGTCCTCTTAAAGATAGACATATTCTAAAACCCCAAAATTCTCCATCTTAGTGATTACACTGTAGGACAATTCTTGCTCATATTCACTAAGCAGCATGTTCAATGTAGCATCATTTATAATAGCCTAAAGACACCTGAAAACAGCCTAAACATCCTTCAGTGAAATTATAGTATGTCATACAGTATCCTATAGTTAAAAGGAAGAAACCAGGACATATATGTGAGTAAATCTCAAAAACATGCTGAATGAGAAAACAAGTCACCAAAGGAAATCTGTGAGGTATAAAAACCTATAGAACATAATTTTCTATTTTTATGGATCTTTGTATTTATAAAGGAGTAGCATAGAACAAGAATTAGATAGGGTGCCTATGTTGCTCGGTCGATTGAGGGGCAGATTCTTGATTTGAGCTTAGGTCATGAACTTAAGGTTGTGAGATCAAACACAAGTCAGGCTCTGTGCTTAGCGGGAAGTCTACTTGCAATTCTGTCCCTTTGCCTCTCCCCCTGTTCTCTCTTTGTCTCTAAAATAAATAAGGGGGCACCAGGATGGTTCAGTCTATTAAGCATCTTCCTTTGGCTCAGGTCATAATCCAGGGTCCTGGGATCGAGCCCCATGTCCAGCTCTCTGCTCAGTGGAAAAACCCGTTTCTCCTCCCTCTGTCCCTCTCCTCCCCTGCCTCTGCCCAGTCCCTGCTTGTGCTCTCAATCCCAAAACTCCAGCATCATGACCTGAATGAATTCATAATGTAAATTCATTCACATTATGAATTTGACCTGAGCTCAAATTCATAATGTGGCATGTTTATATAGTTTATATATAGTTTATGTTTATATAGTTACATATACCCTCACATCATAAATTAAAATTATTAGGATTTTTCACCTCTAAATTGTTCTTCTAGATTTGAATTACAGGCTTAAATTGACAGATTTATTACACAGTTGCTTTATGATTTAAATTCTTCCTCTGGCAATTATGTATGCTGATCTTGGATTTAAATAGTAATTTTAATTTATAAAAATACCATATGGAAAAAATTCAACTGGGAATTGTGGTGATGATGTATTGTACATGTTAATTTTTTACCTTTAACTCTGCTTGTGATTATCTAGGGTGCCATGAGTTTGAGAAACAGAAGGGGAAAACTCATCTTGTTTGATTTTTTGTTTGTTTGTTTTTAATGCCATGCCTTTTATGAGGAGTACAAATTGATACGTCCTCAAATCCCTTCTGTCTGCTATTTTAAATAAATAATGTTGCTATTATACAAAATCTATTTATCACCTAGTTTAATCAGTTCCTCTTCATTCACTTTCATCCGTTTATATCTTATTGTACATGTAAAGTTTATATTCAGCATGAATTTGGATACTATATATGTGAAAGTGGAATAGTAAAAAAGCAGTCATACAATTACAGGAATGCAAGAAAATTCCAGTCTCTTTGTTTCATTTTTAAAATGTTCCCAGGTAGGTTGATAGTATCATAAGGCAATAAAAATGGTGCCCCTCGAATGGAAGTTCTTTGACATAGCATCAAACATTGCATTGGTGCATGGTGCCTATAGTAACAGCTTTTAGGCAAGAATTGCTCTATAGGTCATTCAGTTGAATCACTAGTTTGGGTCAATAAGATTTTGAAGGAAGTCAGAACCTCTGCTACTTTGGAGGGAAAAATCATAGGTTGCTGCATTTTTTTAGAATATCATCTGAAAGGGATGCCTGGGTGGTTCCTTTGGTTAAGCATCTGCCTTCGGCTCAGGTCACGATCCCAGCAGGGTCCTGGGATCAAGTCCCATGGCCAGCTCCTTGCTCCACAGGAAGCCTGTTTCTCCCTCTGCCTCTGCCACTCCCCCTGCTTGTGCTTGCTCATGAGTGCACTCTCTCTATGACAAATAAATAATAAATCTGTTTTTAAAAATGTATCATCTGATGGCTTACAGAGAATTATTTCTTGGTGGCATTGCTTTCTTAAAAAGGGGGAGGGAACTAAACAGAGAGAGTCTAAATTCACTGTGACAGATGGGGAAATAACAGCATTGCTGAGTGGACAGGAAATGGAAAAGCCAAATTATGCAGGATTCTGAGGATGGGTGCTTAACTGGTGCCTTGCGTTTTGAAGTATTTCTTAGGAAGTCTGTTCTCAACTTCATGACAGCTACACTTGAAAGTATTTGGTTTGAAAGTATTTGACTCTGAAAGTATTTGGTTTTGTATCAAGGGGACTGGTTGTCATTTTGCAAAGGTACATGTGAATACTAGTCTGAGAAGGTTGGTAAGATGTGGCAGTGGAGGTACATTGGACTGTTTTGATGAATTGAAGTCATTCATCATAAGGGATGTTAAAAAGTACTCTGTAATTTTTTTTTTCTTATTGATTTGCTTTCCGGATGCTAAATAGCTTAATAATTTCCTGCAGGAGGAACAGTTGAAATCTCATGAAAGCAAGCTGAAGCAGATTACCACTGAGCTGGCTGAGCACCGCTCATATCCCCCAGACAAGAAAGTTAAAGCCAAGGAGATAGATGAATACAGACTGAAAGATCACTATCTGGAGTTTGAGGTATGTTGAACCTAAATGTAATAAATGCCTATATCTAAGTTATTTTATGACTTTTCCATGAGGCAGGGTTTTTTTTCAGCTGCCGTGCTATAGGAAGCGTACCTCAACCCTGACTCTAAGTTGGAAGCTGCAGGCATGGTCTAGATCATGGCAGCCCTCCTCATGTTCAGGATCCTATATAAGTATCCAACAAACATAAAAAAAAAAAAAATAACTGTCAGTTTATGTGCTTAAAAGCAAATAGCCTGCGTGGTTAGGCTAATGTGTGCCCTGCTGTGAGAAAAAACAACAGTAGATGGACACACCAGAATGGGTGGCTGCTTTCCCTGTGTCTGTATCTCTTCCAGCAGAGTTTGAGTCAAAAAAAAAAAAAAAAAAAAAAAAAAAAAAAGCACAAAAAACAAAACTATAGTGAAGGGAATGAGCTACAGGGCGACATGAAACATTAGCTTCTTCATGCCTATTCTTGCTATTCAGCAACACTGATGCATTTTTCCTCTATCCACCTGTATCCTTCAGAAGGAGATTAATAAATAGATCAATTGTGGCACATCCATCCATGTACTATATATAACAAGTGTGGTTATTAAAAATAATGGGGAGGATCTATAATCTCTGGAAAGGTGAGAAATGTAAAAGCAAGTTGAAAGCAGTATATATAGCAAATGTTAGCTTTCCCTACATTTTTTCCCCAGTTAGACAGTGTTGTTGTAGGAAAGAACTTTAGGGTTCAAAGCCAACGACCAAGAAAGAATTCTTGAGACATCTTTGTTGCAAAACAGTGGTTTTATTAAAGCACAGGGATAGAACCCATGGGCAGAAAAAGCTGCACTGGGGTCATGAGGAGTGGTCCATCATATACTTTCAAGTTGTGAGGGTTTTAGGATACTGTAAGTCTCTAAGGAGTGTTGGAGGCAAAGTTTCCAGGACCTTGAGAGGCTACCTATTGTTGGGAAAAGGTCACTTATTACCATCTAGTAAAACCTGAGACATGAGACCCTTTAGATGTATATCAGTGGGCCATATGCTTGGGGGATGGTTGCCAACACGTATCTTGATGGGTAGAGATGAAGTTTCAAAAGGAATTTTTACATGTTAAAGTAGATTTACAGGATCCTGGGGGTTGGGCTAAGATTACCTGTTGCCCTTAGCAAAATATTAACATTGAGGCAGTTAGAGAAATGTCACTCTGCCTTTTTCAAGGACCTGTAAATTGACTGTAGGTAGTAAGGAAATTTAATAAAAATTTAATAATTTTTCTACTGCCTTTGTTTCCCACATCAAGTGGCATTCCTCTCTTCAGCAGCTGCCTTGATTTTCCCCTACAACTACCCCCCACAATTTGTCTCATTAATAAAGTCCTAATCCTTAACTTAAGAGGATTTGAGTTCTTTCTATGTACTACCACACTGGTCTTTCCACAACAACCTCCATGTATCTTAGTCACATTTCTACCCACTGTCTCTATTTTCAAGCTAAGGTTGTTTTTCCCTCCAGCAAAGCATTAAAATGAGACAGTTGGGAGTTTCTTGGAGGAATGTCATTCTCTGTTTGTCTCAAGTCTTGTCAATGGGCTGCAGGTTACAAGGAAGTTTAATTTTATCTACATTTCTTTTGCCCTTTTTCTCCACATCAGCCTCACCAACAAAAGACTTGAAAAACATTTTTTAAAAAACAAACAAAAAACCCAAGCAGCTCGTCTCTCTTTCCCCAGGCTTGTTCATTCTTGAGAAATGGGAGTATCTCAAAAAGCAATCATAATTCTTCACACTTCTAGAGTGGCTTTCAGCTATAGACCCTTTTATTTTCACACATGCTAATTAAATTTCCCAACACCTCAGTCCCCTGTTTCCAGCATTCAACAACTTACTTTGAGCCCTTGACTTGGAAGTCTAAGATCCTGTTCCAGGAGGTAGGGGTGACTCCCAAGACCATGGAAAGGTTGTTACTGCTAAAAGCACTCCTTAATTTTTAACATACTGTGGTACCTGTTTTCCAAAAATGTAACCTAACAAGAGCAGCATTTTCATTTAATGACATAGAACCTAAACCAAGCTTTGTGGGGATAAGTCTTGCTTCATCACATTATCACCTCAAAGAACCTAAAGATTGTATCCCACAGCCCCTGGTTCATTAAAATCATACTCCTGTGTCAGGCATATTGGATTGTCTCTCAGGCTGCATTAACCTGTGTGTATCAGGAATGTAGAAGGGTAGATGCTATCTAAAGAGGTTTCCTTTTTTCAAAAATGAATTATTATTTTTCATTAACTTAAAATTGAAGTAGTATAACTTGTGGAGTCCACTTTGCTATTCTTTCAGCCACCAGAATTTGTCTTGAGTGTACTTACAGAGAGCTTTTGTACAGCATGAAGTCCTCTGCTTTATCAGCAGCATTCCCTGAGCAGGCTGCTTCATTCCCTCATTCAATCTAAACTCATTCCCTGAATAGGGAGTATAAGAGTGATTGATGATTTTTTTTAAGATTTTATTTATTTAATTGACAGACTGAGATCACAAGTAGACAGAGAGGCAGGTAGAGAGAAAGGAGGAAGCAGGCTCCCTGCTGAGCAGAGAGCCTGATGCGGAACTTGATCCCAGGACCCTGGGAACATGACCTGAGCCCAGGGCAGAGGCTTTAACCCACTGAGCCACCCAGTTGCCCCTGATCATATTTTTACATTTTGTTTACTGCTCTGTCCTCACTTTCTGAAGCATGCAACTGAGTTCTCAGTACATATTTGTTGAATGAATAAATGAAATTTTATTATTGTGTATAAAAGATAAACATCAAAGAAAGTAGTTCGCTAGGACAGCTTAGTAGGTCCCCTGATATCAGATCTGATAGGCAGGTGAGAACAGACAGCACTTTCTGTAATTCAGTGTGAACCTCAAATGAGCAGTCACAGGAAGGGGAGTTTTAATCCCATCTGCATCCTCTCACCAAGTATCACAGTCAGAAATGAGCTTTCACCTATTTTTGCAAAAACAGCCTCCCTTCAGTTTCAGAACACAGAAAATTCTTAAAATTTTTCACATCTTGATAAAGAAAAATGCTTTTATTTTGTTAGAATATTAAGCTTTTAGTAATTACACTGGGAGTTGTTCCTAAGTTTATACATTTCAGTTGTTTATATACCAAATTGCTTTCAATACAACAGTTCTTCGTGGTAGGCCAAATTCACAGCTCTTTCTGTGACTGAGAAATATTCTCTTATAAACAATAGCCAAATTATGGAAAGAGCCCAAATGTCCATTGACTAATGAATGGATAAAGAAGATAGGGTATATGTATACACACACACACACACATATACACATACTGTAGAATATTACTCAGCCATCAAAAAGAATGAAGTCTTGCCCTTTGCAACACTGTGGATGGAGCTAGAGTGTATTATGCTAAGTGAAATTAGTCAGAGAAAAACAAGTACCATATGATTTCACTCATATGTGGAATTAAACAAAACAGATGAACATGGGGTGAGGGGAGAGAAGAAAACCAGAAAATAGGCTTTTAACTATGGAAAACAAACTGAGATTTGCTGGAGGGGAGTGGGCAGGGGAATTCGCTAAGTGGCTGATGGGTATTAAGGAGGCCACTTGTGATGAGCACCAGGCATTATATGTAAATGGTGAATCACTAAGTTCTACTCACGAAACTAATATTATACTATATGTTAACTAGAATTTAAGTAAAAACTTCAAAGAAAAAAGAAAAAAAACACTACTTACTATTGCCTCCTAATTTTTCTAGAAGTGTTTATCCCTGACTGCTACCAATAAGTGCCAAAAAGAAAGGAAGAGAAAAAAGAAAGAAAGAAAGAAAGAAAGAAAGAAAGAATAACTTTCCAAACTCTTACTGACAATAAATTACTAGAAATTGGACTAAGTAAAGTAGGTTCAGGGTTTGTTTCATTGTTTTTGGTTTTTGTTTTAAAGTCTATAAAAAGTCAGGGCATCTGGGTGGCTCAGTGGGTTAAGCCTCTACCTTCGGCTCAGGTCATGATCCCAGGGTCCTGGGATCAAGCCCCACATTGGGCTCTCGGCTCAGCAGGGAGCCTGCTTCCTTTCCTCTCTCTCCGTCTGCCTCTCTGCCTACTTGTGATCTCTCTCTCTCTATCAAAAAAATAAATAAAAATCTTTAAAGTCTACAGTGAGCAAGGAAATTGGAAGTTCTATTTATCCTACTAGCCTTAGCCTCTAAGAAAAATAGATTCTCATTTATGTAAAGCAATAAATGTCACTCAGAATGGGCTATAATTGAATAAATCCATACCTGTCTCTCTGTTAATGTTAGGGAGGGAAGGGAAGATATTTTGTTTTTTATTGGATTGGTATCCCCAAATTGTGGCTGTTAATTCTTAGAAAGAGTTCACTTGGAACCTAAACATACTTTTGATAGAGCTATTAGACATCACAAGTCTCTGTTAAGAAACTGTCTAGCTTAATTAACTGTCTAGCTTAACTCTTAAGAAACTCAGCATCATTTTCCAATTTTAAAAAATAAATATCAGAAATAGCCTTACTTCTTTATAAATTATTTCTACTTTATTCAGTTCCCACTTCACTTAAAAATGTCTAAATTGATCTCCATGGTTCCAGTGCATTTGGAGATTTTTCAAGATATGAGTGAGATGGATGACTTGTATTGAATATAAAAACTTACAGAACCCCAGCCAGTGAAAGCATAGTAGGCTGAGCTGTGCCAAGAAACTCCTGGGATGTTTAAGAAACAACCCTCTTAAAGAGATTCCTTTGATAGCATGGTAGCCTTATAAATTTGGATTTGTTTCTTCAGCTTTAAAGACAATAGCAAGTAGAACTGAGTGAGGATACTATTTACACCAAGATGTTTTTCATGTAAATTAGAGTGTTTTCAGAGGAGAAGTTAAGATGGCAGAGGAGTAGGGGATCTTATTTTCGTCTGGTCCCTGGAATGAAGCTAGACAGTTATCAGATCTTTCTGAGCACCTGTGAAATCAACCAAAGATCTGAGAAAAGACTTGCTGCAATTCTGTAAATAAAAATGTGACCACTCTTTGCAAGGTAGGAGGTACGCACATGTGAACCCAAGATGACAGATATATCAGAAGGTAAACCACAGGGGGAGGGAGCCTCCATAAACGGGATACCGGAAAGTGTTATAAGCAGCAGATAATAAAATCAGAACTTTGAGAAGTCTGCCTGAAAGGTGCTAGGAGCCAAAGGGGGAGGAATCCCAGATGGTACAGCATGGACTCAGGATCCCCAGAATCACAAAAAGAAGGTGGGGGGGCAGTGCCTGAGTGTGGCAGACTACCCAAGCATCGGAACAGGGAAACTGGCTGCAAACAGCAAGTCACAGGTGCCAGCTTTCTGCACACTGTTGCCATAAAGCACAAACAACTATACTGATCTGGTGATCGCTCTCCAAGCAGGGGTCCAGCAAGGGGTGGAACTGTGGGGATAGCCCCCTCTATCCCCTGGGAGGAGTGGCATGAGGGCAGGTCATAGGAATCCATAAAGTTTGGAGACCTGAAACAGAGTCCTGTGCCTGAGATTAAAACAATTGGTCATGGGCTAGGTAAACACAGGATGGAAACCAGGAACACAAGAGTGATTGACTGCGTTTCTGAAGAGTAGAGGGTGCAGACTTTCAGCTCTAGGGCTAAAGATCCAGGGCACTGCCATTTTCACCTCCCACATCAGTGCAGAAACCCTCAGGCAACAAATCAACCACATAGAGCAATCCAGAGCCTCACACTGAGTGCAGCCCACTGTCAATGGTGGTCCAATTCTGCCTGGGGAAAGACACCTGAGAATCAGCCCAACAGGCCTGTCCCTGGAAGACCAGCAGGAATATCCTGTTATTACCAAGTTTACTGATCATGGAGGACTGCAAAACTTCAGCTTTTGGAGAAGCAGTATTTAGAATTTGTGTTTTTTTCCTCTTATTCTTTAGTCTTTCAGTTTTATATTTTTTTTCCTTTTTAGCTATTTTCTTATTATATCAATTCTTTTTTTAAGTCTTTTAATTTTCATTTTTACATGTACATTTTATATGTACATTTTTCATTTATGGCTTCCTTTCAAATTGTATTCAATTTTATTTTTGTGTGTCTATGTTTTTCTTTCTTTCCTATTTTGAGATCTTGTTTCTTCTAGCAACAGACCAAAATATATCCAGGATCTAGTTTATTGGTCTGTTCAGCTTCTTTCATTTTATTCTCTTCTTTTGTTTGCTTGTTTCTGTTCCCTTCTGATTTGTTTAGTGTATTTTTTTCTGTTGTCATTGTTGCTATTTTCCTATTTTCTTTCTCTTTCATCTGGTCTTTTCTGGACATAATGACAAGATGGAAGACTCACCCCAGAAGAGAGAACTCATTGCCAGGGATTTAATCGATAGGGACATAAGTAGGATGTTGGAACAAGAATTCAAAACAATGATTATAAAGGTAGCAGCTGGGCTTGGAAAAAAACTATAAAAGACAATAACTGATTACTTACTAGAGAAATAAAAGAACTAAAATCTAATCAGGTTGAACTAAAAAAATCTCTTACTGAAACACAATTAAAAAAATGGAGGCTCTAACTGCTAGGATAAAGAAGAGAGAGTCTTGGAGAAGACAAAGTGATGGAGATTAAGGAAGCTGAGAAGCAGATACGAACGGCAAAACAGTACTAGAATAATTGGGGCCCAGAGGAAGAGTAGTGAGAGAGAGGAGCAGAAGATTTATTTGAAGAAATTTTAACTGAGAACTTTCCTGATCTGGGGAAGGAAACAGGCATTCAAGTCCAGGAAGCACAGAAAATGCCCCTCAAAGTAAATAAAAGTACATCAAACCTTAACATAATGAAGTTTGCAGATTTCAGAGATAAAGAGAAAATCCTAAAAGCAGCTTAACTGACTTAACTGTCAGTCCTTAACTGACAAGAATAAAAACATAAGGCTGGCAACAGAGCTGTCCATAAAGACCTGGCAGGCCAGAAAGGGCTGACATGATACAGTCAAGGTGCGAAATGAGGAAAATATGCAGCTAAGAATACTGTATTCAACAAGGGCGTCACTCAAACTAGGAGGAGAGATAAAGAGCTTTCAGGACAAACAGAAATTAAAAGAATTTATGATCACTGAACTAGCCCTGCAAGAAATATTAAAGGGGATCCTTTGAATGAAGAGAGAGCCTAGGGAGACAAGATGGTGGGAAAGTAGGAGGAGGCACCGTTTCAACCTATACCCTAAAGTGAGCTGATTACCTACCAAAGAACTCGGATCACCCATGATCAGCCTGAGATTAGAATTATACATGTCTGGATCTCTACAGGGGCAGAAGACAAAAGTGGACAGATAAAGCGGAGTGGGAACGTCAGACTGATATCAGAAGATAAACAAAAGGGGGAGGGAGCCACCAGAAGTGACCCATTGGAAATTAATACCCCGATACGAGAGTATTCTGCAACTAGGGACCAACACTAACTTGGAGTCTGGTTGAAAGCACTCAAAAAGAGCAAAGGATCATGGGGGGAGGAAATTGTGGAAATCAGGGCAGTTAGTGACAGGGGCTTAAGTCCCTGGTCCCAGGACAGCCACCCCTGGCGCTGAGCCAGAGAGAGTGTGGTGAAGAAACCAGGTCTTGGTCCCTGAGCCGGGAGCGCCTCTGAGAGCACATGGGGTTCAGCTCCCATAGGGGCTGGGAGCCTCCCCAGCCAGCAGAAGCACAGCCTTTTTGCAGTCCCCCTGCAAGTGCAGTGTGGTGCTATCAAAACTTGAGTCACGCCCACACCATCCCCTGAGAGAGGTACACACGGGCGCCAGCCTGGCGCTCTCAATCCAGAAAGTCTAGGTGCTCCCAGCCCGGTCCAGCGGGAGAATCTCAGTGTACGATCACTGCTTGGAACCTCTCTGGTGGTCTGGAGCTGCCCAGACAACAGCTGCAGTTGTAGTTTGGGTACAAGTAGGAGTTCCTGTGTCCCCAGGGACCATGACTCGGAACCTGCACTGCCAGCAGCCAAGGGGAAACTTACCTGCTCTGGAGCACCCAGAGGGGAGCAGACTGAGGCTTCTCTCTTGAGAGGGAGGTCTGGGTGCAGTTTGCTTTCCTCTAAACCTCCAAAAACCATCAAACAGCTGTCAAGGTGAGAGAAAACAAATGAACAAACAAACATAAAAACCTCCAGAGAACAAAAGCCTGAAAAACCGGTTTCCTCAGAGCCCACTCCCTTGAGGGGGGCAGGAGGATTTAACTCAGAGAACACTACCTGAAAATCCACTTGGCAGGCCCCTCCCCCAGAGGCCAAGCAGGGGAGGTGCAGACAAAAGAACAACCACCATTACTTCATAGATATAACTTTTATTTTTAATTCATTCCCACTATTCTGGTTCATTTTTTTAAATTTATTTTTTATTTTCAGCATAACAGTATTCATTATTTTTGCACCACACCCAGTGCTCCATGCAATCCGTGCCCACTATAATACCCACCACCTGGTACCCTGACCTCCCACCCCCCCGCCCCTTCAAAACCCTCAGATTGTTTTTCAGAGTCCATAGTCTCTCTTGGTTCGCCTCCCCTTCCAATTTCCCACAACTCCCTTCTCCTCTCTATCCCCCCATGTCCTCCATGCTATTTGTTATGCTCCACACATAAGTGAAACCATATGATAATTGACTCTCTCTGCTTGACTTATTTCACTCAGCATAATCTCTTCCAGTCCCATCCATATTGCTACAAAAGTTGGGTATTTGTCCTTTCTGATGGAGGCACAATACTCCATAGTGTATATGGACCACACCTTTCTTATCCATTTGTCCATTGAAGGGCATCTTGGTTCTTTCCATAGTTTGGCGACCGTGGCCATTGCTGCTATAAACATTGGGGTACTGATGGCCCTTCTTTTCACTACATCTGTATCGTTGGGGCAAATACCCAGGAATGCAATAGCAGGGTCATAGGGAAGCTCTATTTTTAATTTCTTGAGGAATCTCCACACTGTTCTCCAAAGAGGCTGCACCAACTTGCATTCCCACCAGCAGTGTAAGAGGGTTCCCCTTTCCCCACATCCCCTCCAACACATGTTGTTTCCTGTCTTGCTAATTTTGGCCATTCTAACTGGTGTAAGGTGATATCTCAATGTGGTTTTAATTTAAATTTCCCTGATGGCTAGTGATGATGAACATTTTTTCATGTGTCTGATAGCCATTTGTATGTCTTCATTGAAGAAGTATCTATCCATATCTTCTGCCCATTTTTTGATATGATTGTCAGTTTTGTGTGTGTTGAGTTTGAGGAGTTCATTATAGATCCTGGATATCAACCTGTTGGTTGTACTGTCATTTGCAAATATCTTCTCCCATTCCGTGGGTTGCCTCTTTGTTTTGTTGACTGTTTCCTTTGCTGTGCAGAAGCTTTTGATTTTGATGAAGTCCCAAAAATTCATCTTCACTTTTGTTTCCTTTGCCTTTGGAGACATATCTTGAAAGAAGTTCCTGTGGCTGATATCGAAGAGATTACTGCCTATGTTCTCCTCTAGGATTCTGATGGATTCCTGTCTCACATTGAGGTCTTTTATCCATTTTGAGTTTATCTTTGTGTACGGTGTAAGAGAATGGTCGAGTTTCATTCTTCCACATATAGCTGCCCAGTTTTCCCAGCACCATTTATTGAAGAGACTGTCTTTTTTCCACTGTATATTTTTTCCTGTTTTGTTGAAGATTATTTGACCATAGAGTTGAGGGTCCATATCTGGCTCTCTACTCTGTTCCACTGGTCTATGTGTCTGTTTTTATGCAGTACCATGCTGTCTTGGTGATCACAGCTTGTAGTAAAGCTTGAAATCAGGTAATGTGATGCCCCCCATTTTATTTTTGTTTTTCAACATTTCCTTAGTGACTCGGGGTCTCTTCTGATTCCATACAAATTTTAGGATTATTTGCTCCAGCTCTTTGAAGAATACCGGTGGAATTTTGATCGGAATAGCCTTAAAAGTATAGGTTGCTCTAGGCAGTATAGACATTCTAACAATGTTTATTCTTCCGATCCAAGAACATGGAATGGTCTTCCATCTTCTTGTGTCTTCTTCAATTTCTTTCATGAGTGTTCTGTAGTTCCTCGAGTACAGATCCTTTACCTCTTTGATTAGGTTTATTCCCAGGTATCTTATGGTTCTTGGTGCTATAGTAAATGGAATGGATTCCCTAATTTCCATTTCTGTATTTTCATTGTTAGTGTATAAGAAAGGCACTAATTTCTGCACATTGACTTTGTATCCTGCCACGTTGCTGAATTATTGTATGAGTTCTAGTAGTTTAGGGATGGAGTCTTTTGGGTTCCATATAAAGAATCATGTCATCTGCGAAGAGAGAGAGTTTGACTTCTTCATTAACAATTTGGATACCTTTTATTTCTCTTTGTTGTCTGATTGCTGTTGTTAGGACTTCTAATACTATGTTGAACAAGAGTGGTGAGAGTGGGAATCTTTGTCGTGTTCCTGATCTCAACGGGAAGGCTGCAAGCTTTTTCCCATTGAGGATGATATTTGCTGTGGGTCTTTTATAGATAGATTTTATGAAGTTCAGGAATGTTCCCTCTGTCCCTATACTTTGAAGTGTTTTAATCAGGAACGGATGCTGGATTTTGTCAAATGCTTTTTCTGCATCAGTTGAGAGGACCAGGTGGTTCTTCTCTCTTCTCTTATTGATTTGTTCTATCACACTGATTGATTTGCGAATGTTGAACCATCCTTGTAGCCCAGGGATGAATCCCACCTGGTCATGGTGGATAATCTTTTTAATGTGCTATTGTATCCTGTTTGCTAGGATCTTGTTGAGAATCTTAGCATCCATATTCATCAGTGATATTGGTCTGAAATTCTCCTTTTTGGTAGGGTCTTTGCCTGGTTTGGGGATCAGGGTAATGCTGGCTTCATAGAGTCAGGAAGTTTTCCTTCTGCTTCAATTTTTTGAAACAGCTTCAGGAGAATAGGTGTTATTTCTTCTTTGAAAATTTGGTAGAATTCCAAAGGGAATCCATCAGGTCCTGGGCTCTTGTTTTTTGGGAGATTTTTGATCACCGCTTCAATCTCGTTACTAGATATTGGTCTATTCAGGTTGTCAGTTTCTTCCTGATTCAATTTTGGGAGTTTATAGTTTTCTAGGAATGCATCCATTTCATCTAGGTTGCTTAGCTTATTGGCTTATAACTGTTAATAATAACTTCTGATGATTGTTTCTACTTTCTTGGTGTTCATTGTGATCTCTCCCTTTTCATTCATAATTTTATGTATTTGAGCTTTCTCTCTTTTCTTTTGGACTAGTGTCACCAATGGTTTATCAATCTTATTGATCTTTCAAAAAACCAGCTTCTAGTTTCATTGATACGTTCTACTGTATCTCTGGTTTCTACCTCATTGATCTCAGCTCTAATCTTGATTATTTCCCTTCTTATATGAGGAGTTGGTTTGATTTCTTGTTGATTATCCAGTTCTTTAGGTGTGGAGACAGCTGCTGTGTTCTGGATTTTTCTTTTTTTTTGAGAGAGAGGCTTGGATGGCTATGTATTTCCCCCTTAGGACCGCCTTTGCTGTATCCATAGGTTTTGGATCGAAGTGTCTTCATTCTCACTGGTTTCCATGAATTGTTTCAGTTCTTCTTTGATGTGCTGGTTGATCCAAGCATTCTTAAGCAAGGTGGTCTTTAGTTTCCAGGTGTTTGAGTTCCTTCTGAACTTTTCCTTGTGATTGAGATCCAGTTTCAAAGCATTGTGATCTGAGAATGTGCAGGGAATAATCTCAGTCTTTGGGTATTGGTTGAGTCCTGATTTGTGACCCAGTATGTGGTCTATTCTGGAGAAAGTTCCATGTGCACTTGAGAAGAATGAGTATTCTGTTGTTTTAGGGTGGAATGTTCTGTATATATCTATGAGGTCCATCTGGTCCAATGTGTCATTCAATGCTCTTGTTTCTTTGTTGATTTTCTGCTTCAATGATCTGTCTATTTCTGAGAGAGGCGTGTTAAGAACTCCAACGATTAGTGTATTCATATCAATATGACTCTTTATCTTGATTAATAGTTGTCTTATGTAATTGGCTGCTCCCATATTAGGAGCATAGATATTTACAATTGTTAGATCATCTTGGTGGATAGTCCCTTTAAGAATGATATAGTGTCCTTCTGGATCTCTGACTACAGTCTTTAGTTTAAAATCTAATTTGTCTGATATGAGAATCGCTACCCCAGCCTTCTTTTGAGGCCCATTGGCATGAAAGATGCTTCTCCATTTCTTCACTTTCAGTCTGGGTCTCAAAATGGGTCTCTTGTAGACAACCTATGGATGGGTCCTGTCATTTTATCCAGTCTGCAACCCTGTGCTGTTTTATGGGCGCATTAGGCCATTCACATTGAGGGTGATTATTGATAGATACGTTTTTATTGACATCGTGTTACCTTTGAAGTCTTTCTTTCTGTAGATTGTCTCTATATTTCTGTTCAATGCTATCCTTGGGCTTTTTCCCCCTTTAAAGAAGCCCCCTTAATATTTCCTGCAGTGTCAGCTTGGTGGTTGCATAGTCTTTTAAGCCTTGCCGGTCTTGGAAACTCTTTATCTCTCCATCCATTTTGAATATCAGTCTTGCTGGATAAAGTATTCTTGGCTGCATGTTCTTCTCATTTAGTGCCCAGAATATATCTTGCCAGCCCTTTCTGGCTTGCCAGGTCTCTGTGGACAGGTCTGACATTATTCTGATGGGCTTTCCTCTGTACATAAGGATCTTCTTTGTCCTAGCTGCTTTCAGGAGGTTCTGCCTACGATTATAATTCTTCATTCTTACTATTAGGTGTCTCGAGGACTTTCGAGAATCTGTAATCTTGGAGGGGAACCTTTCGGCCTCTAGTACATGAACGCTAGTTCCGTTCATGAGATTTGGAAATTTTCATGAAGAACTTGTTCCACTATATCTTCTAGACTTCTTTCTTTCTCCACCCCTTAGGGATTCCAATAATTCTGACTTGGAACATATCATGGCATCATTTATTTCCCTGATTCTGTTTTCATGGCTTCTAAGCTGTTTGTTCCAGGCTGCCTCCTGATCCTTTCTATCTCTTTGTCCTCCAGATCACTAATTCTGTCTTCTGTGTCAGTTACTCTAGCGTTGAGAGAATTTAGATTAGATTGGAACTCATTGAGAGCATTGTGAAGCTCATCCCTGGTAGATTTCAGCTCTTGCCTAATATTGAAAACATGATCTTTGATCGTTTTCAGTTCAGCCCTAATCAATTCCATTTGGTCACCCATGACTTTCTCCAACTTAGCTATTGCTTGGATAATTGTTAGCCTGAATTCTCTTTCCGACATATTGTCTATGTTGATAGCCGTTAGCTCTGTTGCAGAAGGTCCATCCTCTGTATTTTTCTTCTGTTGGGCATTCCTCCTCCTAGTAATTTTGGTGAGAGATGGCTGAACGGGTGTAGCTGGATGTATCGACTGTGATGCAGTCTAGGTGCACCCTGGAATGCTTCTGAGCAATCAGGGTTCCCCACCCAAATGAGAGAAAAAAGAAAAGGAAAAGAAAAAGAGACGGAAAGAGACAGGAATGAAAGGTGAGATAAAAGAGAAGGTTCAGCCCAAATGGGCCCCAAGGTAAGATTTATGAAGTATACAAACAAACACAGACAGACAAAAAGACTGATAAAAATATATGACAAGAGAGAAAATTATATATATATATATATATATTTGCATATATATATGCAAATAAAGGAAGAACCTCGTCAAAAAGAACCCCAAGTGTAAGATTTATATACTATTAGGACAAACACAAAAACACAGAAACACTGGTGGAAGAAAAAGATGGGAGAGTGGTTGTAAATTCTCAGTGTGGGTGAGGAAGGTTGTTTTGATTCTTCCTGGATGTATCTTGATATCTTTGTTAAAGGACTCAACTTTCCTAAGATAAAGGGGGATTAGGAATTGGTTTACCTATAGGGATGGCATTGATTGGGGAAAGGGGATTACCTTGAAGTTTAATTCTATATGAATATTAGAAAATAAAAATGAAAAAAAGGAATAAACTAGACTAAACTAAACTAAAAATTTAAAAACAAGCAATTTAAAAAATAGAAATGCAAAAGGAAAATAGGTGTATGTATCAAAAAGTTCCGGTTAGAAGGTTATTATGGAATTTGATGTACTGGACATCTCACTGTGACGGTAAATGGGTTAAAATATTATCTATATAATAATAAAAAATTATCTATGTAAAAATAATGATCCAGAATAGTGGGATCGAATTAATAATAAAAATTGTTCTATGAAGTAGTGGTGGTTGTTCTCTTGTCGTCTTTTTTTTTTTTTTCCCTTTCCTGGTGGTTTTCTGGGGGAGGGGCCTGCCACGTGGGTTTTCAGTCAATGAGGTTCTCTGAGTTAAGTCCTCCCGCCCGGCTCAAGGGGGTGGGCTCTGAGAAAACTGTTTTTTTCAGGCTTTTGTTCTCTGGAGGTTTTTATATTTGTTCACTTTTGTTTTTCTCTCTCGCCTTGACCGCTTTTGATGGTTTTTGTAGGTTTAGAGGAAAGCAAACTACACCCTGACCCCCCCTCTTCTCTCTGGCTACAGAGCCCAAATAAATCCCCCCTTGGCCGCCGGCAGAGCAGTTCCCAGTCACGGTCCCTGGGTTCTCAGGATTTTTTGCTTGTACACAAAACCACGGCAGCGGCGGCTGTCTGAGCAGCTCCAGACTGCCAGAGAAGTTCCAAGCAGCAATCACACACTGAGATTTTCCCATTGGCCCGGGCTGGGAGTGCCTGGTCTTTCCGGTCCGAGAGCACCTGGCTGGCGCCTGTGTGCACCTTTCTCAGGGGAGGGCACGGGGCACGACTCGGACTCTGATGGCATGGCAGGGCACTCGCGTGGGGACTGCAAAAAGGCTGTGCTTCTGTTGGCTGGCGAGGCTCCCAGCCCCTCACAGGAGTCAGGTGCCACGCACTCTCAGGCACGCTGGTGGTTCAGGGACCGAGACCTGGTTTCTCTGCCGCATTCTCTCCTGCTCTCCGCCAGGGGTGGCTGTCCTGGGTCTGGGGACTTAAGCCCCTGACCCTAACACCCCAATTCCCGCAATATCCCCCTGGTGATCCTTTGCTCTTTTGAGTGCTTTCTACCAGACTCCTGAGTTAATGCTGGTCCCCAGGCACAGGGCACTCTCATATTGGGATATTACTTTCCAGCGGGTTGCCTCTGGTGGCTCCTTCCCCCTTTTGTTTATCTTCTGATATCAGTCCGACTTTCCCACTCTGCTTTACCTACCCACTGGCGTCTTCTGCTCCGGTAGAGATCCAGACGTGTATAATTCTGATCTCAGGATGATTTCATGGGTGATTGGAGTTCTTTGGAGGGTAATCAGCTCACTTTAGGGTACAGGTTGAAAGGGCACTTCCTCCTACTTTCCTACCATCTTGTCACAACCTGGTTCATTTTTTTAAAAATATATAGATAATTTTTTAACCTATTTACTATCACAGTGAGATGTCCAGTACATCAAACTCCATAATAGCCTTTTAACCTGAACTTTTTGATACATATACCTGTGTGGGTTTTTTTTTTTTTTTTTTTTTTTTTTTGCTTTTCTATTTTTAAATTTTTTTTAAATTTTATTTTTGTTTAGTTTATTCTTTTTTTAATTTTTATTTTTTAATATTCATATAGAGTTCAACTTTAAGGTAGTCCCCTTTCCCCAATCAATGCTACACCTATCGGTTAACCAGTTTTTAATCCCCCTTTATCTTAGGAAAGTTGAGTCTTTTAACAAAGATATCAAGATACATCCAGGAGGAATCAAAATAACCTTCCTCACCCACATTGAGAATTCATAACCAGTCTCCCATCTTTTTCTTCCACCAGTGTTTCTGTGTATTTGTGTTTGTCCTGAGTGTATATAAATCTTATACTTGGGATTCTTTTTGACAAGGTTCTTTGTTTTGTTTTGCTTTTATATATATATATATATTTTTTTTTTTTCTCTTGTCATATACTTTTATCAGTCTTCTTGTTTGTCTTTTTTTGTTGTTGTTGTATACTTCATAAATCTTACCTTGGGGCCCATTTGTGCTGAGCCTTCTCTTATATCTTTCTTTTTTTTTTTTTTTCCTCTGTCTCTCTCTCTCTCTCTCTCTTCTTTTTTCTCTTTCTTTTTTCTTTAATTTGGGTGGGGACTCTTGATTGCTCAGAATTGTTCCAGGGTGCACCTTGACTGCACCACAGTCGATATATCCAGCTACATCGGCTCAGCCATCTCTCACAAAAATGACTATGAAGAGGAATGCCCAACAGAAGAAAAATTCAGAGGATGGGCCTTCTGCAACAGAGCTAATGGCTATCGACACAGACAATATGTCGGAAAGGGAATTCAGGCTAACAATTATCCAGGCAATAGCTTGGTTGGAGAAAGCCATGGATGACAAAACAGAATTGATTAGGGCAGAACTGAAAGCCACCAGGAATGATGATTACAATGCTCTCAATGAGTTCCAATCTAATCTAAATTCTCTGAAAACTAGAGTAACTGAGACAGAAGATAGAATTAGTGATCTGGAGGACAAACAGAGAGAAAGGATCAGGAGAAAGCCTGGGATAAACAGCTTAGAACCCCTGAAAACAGAATTAGGGAAATAAATGATGCCATGAAACATTCCAATGTCAGAATTATTGGAATTCCTGATTCGGGGAAGAGAAAGAAAGAAGTCTAGAAGATATAGTGGAACAAGTTCTCCATGAAAATTTACCCAGTCTTGCGATTGGAACCAGCATTCATATACTAAAGGCAGAATGGTCTCCCCCCAAGATTATAGATTCTCAAAAGTCCTCGAGACACCTGATAGTAAGAATGAGGGATTATAATTGTAGACAGGCCCTCTTGAAGGCAGCTAGAACAAAGAGAAGCTCCTTACATACAGAGGAAAGCCCATCAGAATAACGTCAGACCTGTCCAGAGAAACCTGGCAAGCCAGAAAGGGATGGCAAGATATTCAGGACACTAGATGAGAAGAACATACAGCCAAGAATACTTTATCTAGCAAGACTGACATTCAAAATGGATGGACTGATAAAGACTTTCCAAGATCAGCAAGGCTTAAAAGAGTATGCAACCACCAAGCTGACACTGCAGGAAATATTAAGGGGGGTTCTATAAAAGAGGAAAAATCCTAGGAATATCATTGAACAGAAATATAGAGACAATCTACAGGAAGAAAGACTTCAAAGGTAACACGATGTCAATAAAAATGTATCTGTCAATAATCACTCTCAATATGAATGACCTAAATGCGCCCATAAAATGGCACAGGGTTGCAGATTGGATAAAACAACAGGACCATCCATATGTTGTTTACTAGAGACCCATTTTTTTTTTTTAGTTTGTTTGTTTTTACTTATTTATTTTACAGAGAGAGATCACAAGTAGGCGGAGAGGCAGGCAGAGAGAGAAGGGAAAGCAGGTTCCCCAGCAAGCAGAGAGCCAATTCGGGGCTCGATCCCAGGACCCCGGGACCATGACCTGAGCCGAAGGCAGAAGCCCTAACCCACCAAGTCACTCAGGCGCCCCATACAAGAGACCCATTTTGAACCTAAGGATACACCCAGACTGAAAGTGAAGGGATGGAGAAGCATCTTTCATGCCAATGGGCCTCAAAAGAAGGCCAGGGTAGCAATTCTCTTATCAGATAAATTAGATTTTAAACTAAAGACTGTAGTCAGAGATACAGAAGGACACTACATCATTCTTAAAGGGACTATCCACCAAGATGATCTAACAATTGTAAATATCTATGCCCCCAATATGGGAGCAGCCAATTACATAAGACAACTATTAATCAAGATAAAGAGTCATATTGATATGACTACATTAATAGTAGGAGATCTTAACACTCCTCTCTCAGAAATAGACAGATCATCCAAGCAGAAAATCAATAAAGAAGAGCATGGAATGACACATTGGACCAGATGGACCTCATAGATATATACAGAACATTCCACCCTAAAAAAACAGAATACTCATACTTCTCAAGTACACATGGAACCTTCTTCAGAATAGACCACATATTGGGTCACAAATCAGGACTCAACTGATACCAAAAGACTGAGATGATTCCCTGCATATTCTCAGATCACAATGCCTTGAAACTGGAGCTCAATCACAAGGAAAAGTTTGGAAGGAACTCAAACACCTGGAAGCTAAAGACCACCCTGCTTAAGATTGCTTGGATCAACCAGGAGATCAAAGAAGAGCTTAAGCAATTCATGGAAACCAATGAGAATGAAGACACTTCGGTCCAAATCCTATGGGATACAGCAATGGCGGTCCTAAGGGAGAACACATAGCCATCTAAGCCTCCCTCAAAAAAGTTGAAAAGCCCAGAATACACCAGTTGTCTCTACACCTTAAAGAACTGGAGAACCAACAACAAATTAAACCAACTCCATACAAAAGAAGGGAAGTAATCAAGATTAGAGCAGAGATCAATGAGGTAGAAACTAGAGATACAGCAGAATGTATCAATGAAACTAGAAGCTGGTTTTTTGAGAGAATCAGTAAGATCGATAAACCACTGGCCACACTAATCCAAAAGAAAAGAGAAAGCTCAAATTAATAAAATTATGAATGAAAAGGGAGAGATCACAACTAATACCAAGGAAGTAGAAACAATCACCAGAAATTATTACCAACAGTTATATGCCAATAAGTTAAGCAACCTAGATGAAATGGATGCATTCTTGGAAAACTATAAACTCCCAAAATTGAGCCAGGAAGAAATTGACAACCTGAATAGACCGATATCTAATAACGAGATTGAAGCAGTGATCAAAAACCTCCCAAAAAACAAGAGCCCAGGACCTGACAGATTCCCTGGGGAATTCTACCAAACTTTCAAAGAAGAAATAGCACCTATTCTCCTGAAGCTGTTTCAGAACACTGAAGCACAAGGAAAACTTCCAGACTCTTTTTATGAAGCCAGCATCACCCTGATCCAAAACCAGGCAAATACCCCACGAAAAAGGAGAATTTCAGACCAATATCACTGATGAATATGGATGCTAAGATTCTCAACAAGATCCTAGCAAACGGGATACAATAGCACATTAAAAAGATTATTCACCATGATCAGGTGGGATTCATCCCTGCATTACAAGGATGGTTCAACTTTTGCAAATCAATCAGTGTGATAGAACAAGTCAATAACAGGTGGTGGGTATTTAGGAGGGCATGTATTGAATGTAGCACTGGGTGTGATGCAAAAACAATGAATTGTGTTATGCTGAAAAGAATTTAAAAAAATAATAAAATAATAAATTAAAAAAAAAAAAAAGAGAGAGAGAGAGCCCAAAAATAACAAAGGCTAGAAAGGAACAGAGACAATCTACAAAAACAGTAACTTTACCCATAACAATGGCACTAAATCTTTCAGTAATTAATCTGAATGTAAATGGACTAAATACTCTAAACAAAATATACAGGGTATCAGATTCGATGAAAAAAGAGGACCCATCCATATGCTGTCTACAAGAGACTCATTTTCGACCGAAAGATACCTCCATATTGAAAGTAAGGATGTGGAGAACCATTCATCATGCTAATGGACATTAAAAGAAAGCTAAAAGGGTAGCAATCCCTATATTAGACAAATTAGATTTTAAACCAAAGACTGTACTGAGAAATGAAAAAGACACTATGTCATCTGTGTCTATCCAACAAGATCTAACAACTAAATATTTATGCCCCTAATTTGGGAGCAGCCAATTATATAAATCAATAACAAAATTAAAGAAACACATTGGTAATAGTATGATAACATTAGGGGACTTCAGCATCCCACTCAAAGCGGTGGACAGATCATCCCAGCAGGAGATCAACAAGAGCTTTGAATGATACACAGGGCCAAATGGACTTCAAAGCTATATTCAGAGCATTTCATCCTAAAGCAGCAGAATATACATTCTTCTGAAGTGCACACAGAACATTCTCCAGTGTAGATCACATACAGGGTCACAATGAGGTCTCAGCCAGTACCAAAAGATTAGAAATATTCCCTGCATATTTTCAGACCACAGTGCTTCAAAACTTGAACTCAGTCACAAGAGAAAATTTGGAAGGAACACAAAGACATGTAAGTTAAAGAGCATTCTGCTAAAGAATGAATGGGTTTTGGAAAAAAAAAAAATGAATGAATGGGTTAATCAGGAAAGTAAAGAAAAATTTTTAAAAATTCATGGAAACATGATACCTCAAAACCTTTAAAATGTGACAAAGGTGTTCCTAAAGGAGACGTATATAGCAGTACAGACCTTCCTCAACAAACAAGAAAAGTCTTAATACACAAGATACCTTACACCTAAGGAGATGGAGAAAGAACAGCAAATAAAGCCTAAACACAGCAGAAGAGAAATAATAAAGATTAGACTAGAAATCAATGAAATAGAAACCAAAAACACTGAAACAGATCAATGAAACTAGGAGCTGGTTCTCTGAAATAGTTAATAAAATCAATAAATTCCTAGCCAGATTTACCAAAAGGAAAAGAGAAAGGACCCAAATTTAAAAAATAAAAAATTGCAAAGGTAAGAAGAAAGATCACAATAACACCAAAGAAATACAAACAATTATAAGAACATATTATGAATATTATATGCCAACAATTGGTCAAACAATAAGGAATGGATGCATTCCTAGAAACATCTAAACTACCAGACCAATTACCAGCAAGGAAATTGAAGCAGTAATCAAAACTCTCCCAACAAACAAGAGTCCAGGACCAGATGGTTTCCCTAGGGAATTCTATCACACATTTAAAGAACAAATAATACCTATTTTTCTGAACCTGTTTAAAAAAAATAGGAATGGAAGGAAAACTTCCAGACTCATTCTATGAGCCAGCATTACCTTGATCCCAACACTAAAGACCCCACCAAAAAGGATTACAGACCAGTATCCCTGATGAACATGGATACCCAGATTCTCACCAAGATACTTGCCAGTAGGATCCAGCAGTACCTTAAAAGGATTATTCACCACGACCAAGTGAGATTTATTCCTGGCCTGAAGGGTGGTTCAATATTTGTGAATCAACCAATGTGATATACCACATTCATGAAAGAAAGTACAAGACCATATGATCCTCCTAATAGATGCAGAAAAAGTATTTGACAGAATATAGCATCCTTTCTTGATTAAAACTATCTCCACACAACTGAACCAGGAAGAAATAGAAAGCCTGAACAGACCCATAACCAGTAAGGAGATTGAAACAGTCATTAAAAATCTCCAAACAAACAAAAGCCCAGGGCCAGACGGCTTCCCGGGGGAATTCTACCAAACATTTAAAGAAGAACTAATTCCTATTCTCCTGAAACTGTTCCAAAAAATAGCAATGGAAGGAAAACTTCCAAACTCATTTTATGAGGCCAGCATCACCTTGATCCCAAAACCAGACAAGGATCCCACAAAAAAAGAGAGCTATAGACCAATCTCCTTGATGAACACAGATGCGAAAATTCTCACCAAAATACTGGCCAATAGGATCCAACAGTACATTAAAAGGATTATTCACCACGACCAAGTGGGATTTATTCCAGGGCTGCAAGGTTGGTTCAACATCCGCAAATCAGTCAATGTGATACAACACATCAATAAAAGAAAGAACAAGAACCATATGATACTCTCAATAGATGCTGAAAAAGCATTTGACAAAGTACGGCATCCCTTCCTGATCAAAACTCTTCAAAGTGTAGGGATAGAGGGCACATACCTCAATATCATCAAAGCCATCTATGAAAAACCCACCGCAAATATCATTCTCAATGGAGAAAAACTGAAAGCTTTTCCACTAAGGTCAGGAACACGGCAGGGATGTCCATTATCACCACTGCTATTCAACATAGTACTAGAGGTCCTAGCCTCAGCAATCAGATGACAAAAGGAAATTAAAGGCATCCAAATCGGCAAAGAAGAAGTCAAATTATCACTCTTCGCAGATGATATGATACTATATGTGGAAAACCCAAAAGACTCCACTCCAAAACTGCTAGAACTTGTACAGGAATTCAGTAAAGTGTCAGGATATAAAATCAATGCACAGAAATCAGTTGCATTTCTCTACACCAACAGCAAGACAGAAGAAAGAGAAATTAAGGAGTCAATCCCATTTACAATTGCATCCAAAACCATAAGATACCTAGGAATAAACCTAACCAAAGAGACACAGAATCTATACTCAGAAAACTATAAAGTACTCATGAAAGAAATTGAGGAAGACACAAAGAAATGGAAAAATGTTCCATGCTCCTGGATTGGAAGAATAAATATTGTGAAAATGTCTATGCTACCTAAAGCAATCTACACATTTAATGCAATTCCTATCAAAGTACCATCCATCTTTTTCAAAGAAATGGAACAAATAATCCTAAAATTTATATGGAACCAGAAAAGACCTCGAAGAGCCAAAGGAATATTGAAAAAGAAAGCCAAAGTTGGTGGCATCACAATTCCGGACTTCAAGCTCTATTTCAAAGCTGTCATCATCAAGACAGCATGGCACTGGCACAAAAACAGATACATAGATCAATGTAACAGAAGAGAGAGCCCAGAAATAGACACTCAACTCTACAGTCAACTAATCTTTGACAAAGCAGGAAAGAATGTCCAATGGAAAAAAGACAGCCTCTTCAATAAATGGTGCTGGGAAAATTGGACAGCCACATGCAGAAAAATGAAATTGGACCATTTCCTTACACCACACACAAAAATAGACTCAAAATGGATGAAGGACCTCAATGTGCGAAAGGAATCCATCAAAATCCTTGAGGAGAACACAGGCAGCAACCTCTTCGACCTGTGCCACAGCAACATCTTTCTTGGAACAACGCAAAAAGCAAGGGAAGCAAGGGAAAAAATGAACTATTGGGACTTCATCAAGATCAAAAGCTTTTGCACAGCAAAGGAAACAGTTAACAAAATCAAAAGACAACTGACAGAATGGGAGAAGATATTTGCAAACGACATATCAGATAAAGGACTAGTGTCCAGAATCTATAAAGAACTTAGCAAACTCAACACCCAGAGAACAAATAATCCAATCAAGAAATGGGCAGAGGACATGAACAGACATTTCTGCAAAGAAGATATCCAGATTGCCAACAGACACATGAAAAAGTGTTCCATATCACTCGGCATCAGGGAAATACAAATCAAAACCACAATGAGATATCACCTCACACCAGTCAGAATGGCTAAAATCAACAAGTCAGGAAATGACAGATGCTGGCGAGGATGCGGAGAAAGGGGAACCCTCCTACACTGTTGGTGGGAATGCAAGCTGGTGCAGCCACTCTGGAAAACAGCATGGAGGTTCCTCAAAATGTTGAAAATAGAACTGCCCTATGACCCAGCAATTGCACTATTGGGTATTTACCCTAAAGATACAAACGTAGTGATCCAAAGGGGCACGTGCACCCGAATGTTTATAGCAGCAATGTCCACAATAGCCAAACTATGGAAAGAACCTAGATGTCCATCAGCAGATGAATGGATCAAGAAGATGTGGTATATATACACAATGGAATACTATGCAGCCATCAAAAGAAATGAAATCTTGCCATTTGCGACAACATGGATGGAACTAGAGCGTATCATGCTTAGCGAAATAAGTCAAGCAGAGAAAGACAACTATCATATGATCTCCCTGATATGAGGAAGTGGTGATGCAACATGGGGGCTTAAGTGGGTACGAGAAGAATCAATGAAACAAGATGGGATTGGGAGGGAGACAAACCATAAGTGACTCTTAATCTCACAAAACAAACTGAGGGTTGCTGGGGGGAGGGGGTTTGGGAGAAGGGGGTGGGATTATGGACATTGGGGAGGGTATGTGTTTTGGTGAGTGCTGTGAAGTGTGTAAACCTGGTGATTCACAGACCTGTACCCCTGGGGATAAAAATATATGTTTATAAAAAATAAAAAATTATATTAAAAAAAAGAAAGAAAGAAAAAAAAAAGTTAAAAATAGAGCTAACCTATGACCCAGCAATTGCACTACTAGGTATTTACCCAAAGGATAGAAACATAGTGATTCAAGGGGGTACCTGAACTCCAATGTTTATAGCAGCAATGTCCACAGTATCTTTCCAAATATGGAAAGAACGCAGATGTTCATCAACAGACGAATGGATAAGGAAGATATGGTATATATATATATACAATGGAATATTACTCAGTCATTAAAAAATGAAATCCTAGCATTTGCAGTGATGTGGATGGAACTAGAGGGTATTATGCCAAGCAAAGTAAGTCAATTGGAGAAAGACAATTATCATATGATCTCATTCATATGTGGAAATTAAAAAAACAAAACAGAGGATCATAGGGAAAAGGAGCAGTAAATAAAATAAGACAAAATCAGATGGGAATCAAACCATAAGAGACTGATAACTCTAGAAGTCAAACTGAGGATTGCTTGAGGGGAGATGTGTGAAGGGATGGGTAACAGACAGGATGGACATTAAGGAGGGCACTTGATGTAATGATCATTGGGTGTTATATACAGTTGATAAGTCACTAAACTCTACCTTGAAACTAGTATTACACTATATGTTAATTTAATTGAAATTAAAGAAAGTCAATTAGGACATTTTCAGTGGGCATGTATAATTAATCCTTAGACCTAAGTAGTGAAAAGGAGACAGTGTAACAGCCCAAACTGATTAAAAACATGACTGAGTTGTAAGAGATTTAATGAAGAGGGATTGCTTAGGGTCAGGATAATAAAGGGAGGCTTCTGAGGTAACTTCTAGAGCCAGATGGAAACCTGCCCACCAACACAATGCCAATGAATTTTATGTATCAGACCTAATGACAAAATTTTTGTTTGGCCAGCACAGTGCTATATTTGTTTTCACTGTAATTTATATGCCCCCAGAGAAGACTAGCAGTCTTTTCTCTACCTCCTTGTTATACCATGTCTGGTAGGTTTCCACATATATGTGTTGGCCTGGCCCCTGAAGGCTTATGAGTTTGCCATCCCTAGATAAAGGCTGCAGCCAGTTGTATATGCTTTGTGTGTTAGTTAGATCTTTCAATATGTGCTTTGCAATCAACTGTTCCCTTCATGTTTAGAAAGTGGATACTTACTGGGTATGTGTTTTCAGGTCCTAATCTAGCATGAAAAAAGTCCACTTCCCTGATGGCTCAAGCCAGATGCAGAATATTTCCTTTAGCCTCATGGACTAGACTTCAATGAGTTCTCACTCCTAAATTGCAACCTAGAGTAGCATATGCTTATGGCTTAAGACCATTAGGACCCACACCGGCCACAAGGCTAGAAAACTCAATTTTAGAAACAACACATGTTCACTATAACAAGACATTTAAGAGTTTTGGGATAGAGTATTTTGAATCTAGAAAATCTAGGACATTCTTGAGATATGATGCATTTTTTTCTGAATTTGTAGTTTTTCTTGACATGTAAAATAGCATAATTCTTTCAGAAATTGGCATATTTGAGAATAAGAGTAAGTAATTTTAACATTACAGACCACTTTTCCTCTCACAGGAGGAGTGCAAGGGCATATCTCAATACAGTGTCAGCTGTCACAAGGCAAAATCCACCTCTGAAACAAAATGATCAATCTGTTAATTTGTAAGTGGCCTTAATCATAAAAGTACAATGAAAGCATTTGTTACTCTTTACTCCCTAGTGAAAGCAAGGGAGAAACTCCATTCACTTACTTACGGAAGATTAGTAGCAAGTCTCAGTCTTAGTAACTAAGTCTAGCCTGGAATCTAATGATATCTCCTTCACAGAAAACATCACAGAGGTGTTATGTCTGGGTCTGGGAAGCTATATTGCAGGTTAATAGAATTATTGAGGAGATTTAAGAATTCTTTTTTTTGGGGGGGGGGGATATTGTTCTGAGTCAAAGGCTAGAGACCTGAGATCAGCAGTTTTTTAAGAAATTAATAACAGAGACATCATTCTTGCCATGCCATTTGGAATTGCATTTTTATAACATGATGAAAGAGGGCTAAGAATTTTACTTTGTAAATGATGATATATGCTTTTGAAGGGAGGAACTAAGCAATAGGATCCTTTGAATCACTTTTTTTTTTTTTTAATTTAAATTCAATTAGCCAAAGTATAGTATATCATTAGTTTTTGATATAATGTTCTGTGATCCATTAGTTGACTATAACACCCAATGCTCATCATGTCACATGCCCTCCCATCACCCAGTTACCCCATCCCCCCACCCACCTCCATTTTAAATAGATGATTGAAAAGAACTAGGGCCATTCCTGAGAAGGCAGAATAAATAGCCAGCTATATGACTTGAAATGACTCTCTGTCCCTATATTTCTCCTTATGCCTGAAATAGTCTGCTCTCATGAGGGTCACTGCTTTGGGTTAAGGTATTATCTGCAGGAAAAGGGCAGATGCAGTGATAAAATAGTAAAATTGGAGAATGGACTGGACTCGGAGTTAGGAAGCTGTTTTAATCTTATCCTTGATGTGTTTGTTACACATTTATTCTCTCTGGGCCTGTTTCCCAGATATTAAAAATGAGGTGGTATTGGGTGAACTAGCGTAAAAGCCCTAAAGAACTGAAGGTCCCCCAAACTGTTTTTGAGTACAGTAACATATTAACACCAATTAGTTTGTTAGATTAACTCACTCTCAAGAAGACTGTTTTGATTTGGTGAGGTTGCTTGGCTGGCTCACTCAGTAGAGCACATGACTCTTGATCCTGGGGTTGTGAGTTTAAGTCCCATGTTGGGTATAGAAATTACTTTTAAAAAATTTTAAATTAAAAAAAAAAGAATATTTCAATTTAGGGATTTCAGATCTAAACCAATACCATCCAGTAGAGATATAATGCAAACCATGTATCTAATCTTAAATTTTCTAATAGCTACATTTAAAAATTAAAGGAAACATGTGGAATTTATTATAATAATTTTAAATTTAACTGTATCCAAAATATTATCATTGTAACATGTAATCAATATAAAATATTAAGATATTTTATGTTCTTTTTTCTCACTGAGTCCTCAGACTTTAGTGCTTATTTTCTTTATTTCTTTTTTTAAAGATTTTATTTAAGAGCACACAAGCAGGGAGAATGGCAAGCAGAGGGAGAAGTAGGCTACCCACTGAACAAGGAACCCAGTGCAGGACTCAATCCCAGGACCCTGGGATCATGACCTGAATGGAGATAGACACTTAACCAACTGAGCCACCCTGGCATCCCTAGTATTTATTTTCCACTTATGACATATGTCAATGCAGACTGGCCACATTTCACATGTTCTGTAGCTACCTAAGGCTAATGGCTATTGTAGAGGCTTACACAAAAATAAAACTGTGCAATTTGCTTAAAAGTCAGGGAAGGATTAGGAGGTCAGATAACAGGCCTGGATAGACTTTATGGTTAATTAAAGAGGTGGAAAGTGAGCTGATAGGCAGCTGTTGTGTATCTGTAAAGCTTTAGGATGGTTTACAAGTGATTTCCATTCTGATTTAGCACTGTCTATTGCTGTACAGTAGTTTAATATTTTGATTATTACATTTGGTTGGGAATACAATAAAGAGGGGGCCTTTCTGGTGTGAATGATGTTGCCTATAACCTTTTAGTGTTCTTTTTCATATCAGTAACTTTTGAAATAGGAGAAAACCAACTATATTTCCCTCACAAACAAAGTTCTCATGCAAACAATATGAATCACCTCCTTTCTGGTTTCTGTAGACTTTTTGGCAAATGCCCCTCCCAATTTCATCTGTTAGTTTGCTGACTGCTGGTGCTGAATACTTTTCCTGGGCTAATCTCTGAAATCAGAACAATGAAAAGAGGTTGTATATTTTGGTTTTGCTTTTTTATTTTTACCTGGAGTACTTTATCTCTGTCTAATAACTACATTAGATTTTTTTCCTATTATATTCTAGAAGAATCTTTTGCTTTTGCTTTTGAGTTTTAAAAACTTAAGCACCTGATCTGTGGTGCTTTGGGGTGGGGTGCTGGAACAGTCTGTTGAGATTCCTTAGGTGTATCTAGTTTAAAATGACTCAATAGACTTACAATGGAAATGTAAAATGTTTTTTAAAATTTTATTTCTGGAACTATTAGGAAAAAAAGCATATGCAAACCAAGAGATGTTTGCTATAAGAATTTTCAGCACAGCATTATTTGGAAGACTAGAAATTGGTTCTACTCATGTATTAGGCTTCTTTTAGGAGTACTCAGTAATTTGTCCACTTGTGTTCTTCCTTGAGGTATGGCTCATACACACCAAGGAATGTATAAGGTGCTTTCTTTTTCTTTAATGATTTTATTTGTTTATTTATTTATTTACTTATTGACTGAGAGAAGGAGAAGCAGGCTTCCTGCTTAGCAGCAAGCCCAATGCAAGGCCCTACCCCAGGACCCTGGGATCATGACCTGAGCCGAAGGCAGACACTTCACAACTGAGCCACTCAGGCACCCCTACAAGGTGCTTGCAAAGCAGGTATTTTTCCCTGATGAGATCTGGCCTTTGGCAAAATTGTGAAATAATGGCTTGTTTTCCCATTTCCCTTCAGTGCCCTATGTGGAACTTGAGACCTGCAGGAATCAGGGGACTTAGCCAAGATCCTATAGCTCAGTATTTTGACTCCACTGTTTGGAAGATGCTTTAAAGACAGGCTCAAAACTGGGCACAAAACTAGTAAGATGGTAACTTGTGGTACTTCCCTTAAAGCGACATTGGAACTGAGAATACACAAAGTGTAAAAATGCTTTTAACTCAAAGCAATTAATAAATCTCAGGAATGAAATGTCATGGAAGACTAGTGGAGAAGGTAGTTTAAAGCCAAGGATTTTCAAAACCTCCTCAAATCCTACTTTTTATTTTTTTTTATTAAAGATTTTTATTTATTTATTTGATATTTATTTATTTATTTATTTCATTACTTTATTCATTCATCCATTTATTTATTTATTTTATATATTTAACTGGATAGACTTTATGGTTAATTAAAGAGGTGGAAAGTGAGCTGATAGGCAGCTGCTGTGTATCATTTATTTATTTATTTATTTATTTATTTGGCATTGATATTTGATATTTATTTATTATTTATTTTTTATTAAAGATTTTATTTATTTATTTGATATTTATTTGTTTATGAATTTTTATTTATTTATTTATTATTTATTTGATATTTATTTATTTGATCACAAGTAGGCAGAGAGGCATGCAGAGAGAGAAGGAAAAGCAGTCTCCCCGCTGAGCAGAGAGCCCGATGTGACAAGCTGTAGTGAAGACTCGGTAATATGCTGCTGAGGGATACCTTGTATGACTTTAGGGAATTGCAGTAGAATCAGAAGCATTAACAAGATAATAAACCAAAAGACTAAGAGCATGGCTTTTATAAAAATGTTGTCATAACAAACTAAAATTTTGTTTTAGATGAGTTCCATAAGGAAAATTCTAGTGAGAGACAAATTTCTATTCCACAAGAGTTAAATTTAGTCATTTGTCCAGATAAGTAGTATTTCTCTAGCTCAAATTACTTAGCTTGGGTATGTAGAAACTTGACTTCACATCCCTCTGTTTTAAAGGACAGTCTTTTCCATTTTTTTAATAGCAAACTTTTTAATCTTATTAATCCAGAATGAATTTTATTCTGTAGTTAACTTTAGCCTTGGCTGCTGTCAAAACCCTTACACCAGGCCAAACTGTGTGGGGCCATTGGGAATAGGCATAACTGGGGTTCCAGAGCCAGAAGCATTGTGGATGCCAGTTCTCTGTAAGATTGCCGCTTTGGTGGGTTGGAACTAAACAATTCATTTCTTGAAATTTTCCACCGAGAAAGCAAAATGCATACTTTACGGACTTTTAAATTAAAAATCTTGAGTTTAATTTTTTTAAAGAGATAGAAGTCTGTATACTAATACAGACTGGGTTTATAGAAAGGGTTTTGAGAGCTAAGAAAACAAAGTTAAAGAATGAGAGAGGTAGCAGTGTTTTAAAAATTATTTCTTACCAGGAATCAGGAATATTCTCCTTAAAACCCAAATATTTTCCTTTTCCACAAAGATGGAGAAGTTTACCACACAGATAAAAAGCATTGCAGGGAATCTGCCTCCCCAGTGCTGGCAGCCAGGCAGGCCCTGAGGAGAGCAGTAGCAGGACCAGGATTTGTTGGGTGGGGGTCTAGGTCCACTGATGGCCATTCAGCTCTCCTTTCTCTCTAAAAGGCCCCCAGAAGAGGTGTTCAGGGGCAGGGAAATAGGGTTGAGTTGCCACCTGGCAAAGACCAAATGCCATAGGAATATTTGGGTTGGGAAGGCCAAAGGCAAAACAATGGAAACAGTAAACCTCTGTACAAATCGAGTCCTTTTTATATATAGTAGAGCATTTTGATCCTTCTCTTATATTATTATACAAAAGCAAGCTTTTTAAAGTTGTTTTGTTTTGTTTTGTTTTTTAGATTTTATTTATTTGGCAGACGGAGATCACAAGTGGGCAGAGAGGCAGGCGGGAGGCAGGGGGAGGGTTGATAGGGAGGAGGCTCTGAGATCATGACCTGAGCCGAATACAGAGGCCCAACCCTCTGAGCCACCCATTTTAAAGTGTTTAAAATAGAAGCCACAAAGTTTATTTAAAGAGTGAAAGAGCTGAGAGGTAGACTGAAATGAAAAAATGGAATTCACATTTCCTCGGATTTTCCCAGAAAGCCGCAAATACAAATATACAGACTGAAATGTATGTATTTGCAAGTTGCTTGGGTGGATCAGTCATTAAGTGTCTGCCTTCTGCTCAGGTCCTGATCCCAGGGTCCTGGGATCGAGCCCTGCATTGGGCTCCCTGGTCAGCAGGAAGCCTGCTTCTTCCTTTCCCACTCCTCCTGCTTGTGTGCCCTCTCTCGCTGTGTCTCTCTCTGTCAAATAAATAAATAAAACCTTAAAAAAATGTATATATTTGCTATATTTAGGCAGTGGGTTATTATGCAGAAGCCTAATATGGGAGTAGCATAAGGGGAAAAATTTCCTTTAAAATTTTCTTTTTAAAAATGTAAATCCTAAGGGGTACGTGGGTGGCTCAGTGGGTTAAAGCCTCTGCCTTCAGCTCAGGTCATGCTCCCAAGGTCCTGGGATTGAGCCCTGAATCGGGCTCTTTGCTCGGCAGCGAGCCTGCTTCCCTTCCTCTCTCTCTGCCTGCCTCTCTGCCTGCCTCTCTGCTTGCTTGTGATCTCTGTCTGTCAAATAAATAATAAATAAAATCTTTTTAAAAAAATGTAAATCCTAGCATAGCTTTTAGGTAAGAACTTCCAGAAAGCTGCGTTGGATGTAATTGCTTCTTCAACTTACTAGGTAGTGGTAGATGAGCCAGCTTGTCAAGGAGAAAGTCTACAGATCAATTCTGCCGCCATTCCATACAATGCAAAATGGAGACGAACAGTCTTTACTTGAATAAGCAGTTACTTCAAGACTTCCTTCCTGTATTGATTGCTTCTTTTTATTTTTTAGTTTGTATCCCAGTGTAGAAATCTAAGAGCAAAAGCATTTTACTCTGTACATGACATTATTGGTTTCTTCTCATTTCATTTTGAAATGACCTTTTACCCTTCCTGCATGAGAAAGGGAAATGTCAGGAGGAAATGTATTCAGGATCTGATTGCTAGAGCAGTAAGGTCTGAATGCAAATGGCAATACCAAATTAAAATTGTCTGCACAATATTATTTTCATTCAAGGTGTTACTATTGTATTCACATATCAGAAATCAAAAAGAGATAGTGTACTCTTAGCTGAAATAAATGGTATGCAGGGCTCAAGAAAAGAAACTATTCAGTCAGATGCATGTATATTTATATGTGGATGTGATTAAACTTCTTTTCAAATAATAGCAATAGTTAGATTGTTTTTTCCTTTTTCTGGTTTTATTTTTGTTTCTTTTAGTAGGTAGTTAACATTCAACCTAAGCAATACCTTGCTTGCCTTAGACATGGGGTTTTCCATTCCTCCCTAGCAGGCATTGCTACTAGTGAAAAGGGATATTTTTTTTTTTTTTTTTACATATTGAGAAGCACTGTTAAGGGTAATTAAGGACCAACTTTTTAATAAATGAATATGGCAAAACAAAAAGATAGTCAAGAGGTTACAGACTGAAGAAGGAATTTTATTTTAGCAGAAAAAGCCTTTTATCATTTGAATTTTCTTTGGCTCTTGATGGTCACAGAAGGTTTCATGAAAATAGCAAATCTTAAAATGAAATTAAAGGAGAAACCTTGCTGAATGGACAAAGCCACTAAAACAATGTTTTGACACTTTTCTGTAGGGAGTAACTATTGGACTTGGATTTGGTAAAATCCCATCTCAAATTGTTTTGATAGTGGCATAAGATTACACAGTTACCCTACTAGAAATCTATTCACACTGTTGGAGAATTCCTAATGAAGGAAGCATACAACTACCAAATTTTCTAGAATTGATTTGAGAATGAATCAACAGAGACTAAGACAAAATTTTTTTTTTAAGATTTTTATTTATTTGACAGACAGCGATCACCAGCAGGCAGAGAGGCAGGCAGAGAGAAAGGAAGGGAAGCAGGCTCCCTGCTGAGCAGAGAGCCCGTTGCGGGGCTCAATCCCAGGGCCCTGGGATCATGACCTGAGCCGAAGGCAGAGGCTTTAACCTGCTGAGCCACCCAGGCACCCCTAAGACAAGATTTTTAATAACTTGGCCAAAGACAGCAAACTGAGGTACATCTTATTCTCAAATTTTCTTTGGTCTTCTTAATGAAAGAAACATACCTGAAAGTGCTACATAACAAAGAATGAATAACAATTTAGGAAATAAACAAATGCCATACTTACACTGGCAGTGTCAGCAGCAGGCCACCTGACCTCAAGACCATAATACTTTTCACTCATTTTTCATATTCCATATCAATTTTAACTTGCCCTACCTGGAGTATGCTAATTATGTTAATTCTTGAGTAGTGATTACTTTGTGGCATGAAATTATATTAACTAACACATTCATTTTTTTGTTGTTTCTTCTTCCCTTTGTTAACAATCTGGTTATGAACATTATTGTCAGAGCAAAGGTATAATATTTTAATACTGTTATTTGTTTACTATCAATAGCAGATTCCTTCCTGTATTAATAGTGATAAGGCTACTACACTCAGACCCAGGGAGTCCAGTTTCTTCAGTTAGTATTGAAGTATTTACCAAAGAGTAAATGTGATCCCGATACATTACATGTAAGTTACATGTAGGAATGATCAGGCAGAGAAATGCAGATATAAATACCATTGAAAAATTATTATCTTTACAATGGATGCTTTTGTTGGAAGGTAAATGTAGAAGCTCCTCCTCATGTCAAAATGAGATCTAGTAACTATCCAAATAAAGAACCACCATAGTCTGTGTACAGTGATCCCATTTCTTAATTTATTTTTAAGCTCAAAGTGGGTAGTAGAAATTGGGTCTTCATTTACTGCTATATGAGATGCTCAGAAATATGTCTATGTTTTAGGAACCTCAAAAATGTGATATAAACTACTTTTCTTTCTCTGCAGATAGAGAGAACCCCTGTTCTGTTTTGTTTTTAGTTTTTAAATTTAATTTATTTTTAAAGAGAGGGCACATGTGTGCACAAGCTGGTGGGGAGGGGCAAAGGGAGAGAAAGAGAATCTCAAGCAGGATTCACACTCAGTGTGAGCCCCAAGCAAGACTCAGTCCCACAGTCCTGAGATCATGACTTGAGCTGAAATCAAGAGTCCGATGCTTAACAGACTGAGCCACCCAGGCACCCCAAGGGAACCTGTGTTTTAAGCACAGCAGCCTGCCTGTCATTGTACTGTGCTGGGTTTGCCCTGCATGTCATCACAATGATCGTGGTCAAGTAGATATAAACATGGGAAGAATATGAACAAGTCTTTGATGAGTAGAGGCTCATGTGCCTCAGTATTGCTCCACAGGGTCAGCCCTCCGTGTTGTTCTGGAAAACATGGGAATGGTAGAACACTGAAGATTTAAGTGTGTCCCATGGGTCACTGACTTAGGACTTCATCAGGCATCTACTTCTGTGTTTATATATGTGTTATTTTAATTTTCTACAATTTTCCATATTGAGAGTTCAAAATACATGAAGTTTTATTGAGAAATTTTATTTTTTCATGTTTGTTCCCTCTTTCCACTCATACATTCAACATTTATTCAGTGTTTTCTCTGTGCAAAAAGCAAAGTCCTTAACCTCATGTGATTACATTCTAGTATTATCAAGAGAAAGAGAAAGAGAATTTTTTATAAGGAAAATTTAAGTCTGATAGAAGTACTAAGGAGAAAAATAAAGCAGTGAACAGCAGTAAAAGTGGGCACTGCAATTTCTAGGCCATTTTAAGGAGTTGAGGTTGGGAAGGATTTCTAAGAATGAGAAACCACTGAAGAATTTTGAGCAGAGCTGACATGCTCTAACTTATTTTAATATCCATTCATGATAAAAACTTGGAACAAAGTAGCTATGTAGGAAATATACTTCAACTTAATAAAGACCATATATGATAAACACACACCTGACATGATACTCAGTGGTGAGAAACTGAAAGCTTTTCCTCTAAGATCAGGAATAAGACAAGGATTCTAAGTCTTGCCACATTATTCTACACAGAAGTTCTAACTACATCAGTCAAAGAAAAGAAATAAAAGGCTTCTAAGTTGGTAAAAAAGAAGTGAAACTGTCACTATTTGCAGATGACATGATACTATATATAGAAAACCATAAAAATGCTACTGAAACAATACTGGATCCAATAAATGATTTCAGTAAAGTTTTGGGTACAAAATTAATACACAAAAAATCCATTGAGCTTACCAGAAAGAGAATTTAAAAAAAAAAAAAAAAAGAAACTCCCAGTTGCCCAGATTACATCAAAAAGACTAATATAAAATAACTAAGAATAAATTTAACCAAGGACAGGAAAGATCTGTACTCTGAAAGCTATAAGACATCTATGAAAGAAATTGATGCAAATAAGATATGGAATGCTCATGGATTGGAAGAATTGTTAAAGAATTGTTAAAATGTCTGTATTACCCAATGCAGTCTACAGATACAATGAATTCCTTACTGGAATACCAACAACATTTTTCACAGGACTAGAACAAATAATAATAAAATTTTATAAGGTACCAGAAAAGACCCCAAATGGCCAAAGCAATCTTGAGAAATAACAAAGCTTGGAGGTATTACAGTCCCAGATTTCAGGTATTATAGTCCCAGATTTCCCAGCTTACTACAAAGCTGTAGTAAGCAAAATAGTGTGGTACTGACACAAAATAGACACGCAGATCAATGAAGAGAATAGCCCATAAATAAACCCATGCTTGCATGATCAATTAATCTTCAACAAAGGAGGCAAGAGTATACAATGGGGAAAAGACCGTCTTTTCAATAAATGAATTTGGAAAAACTGGACAAGTACATACAAAAAAATGAAGCTGGACCAGTTTCTTACACTGTATACAAAATGAAAACCTAAATGTAGTAACTGAAATCATAAAGCTCCCAAAAGAAAACACAGGATTTAGCAACATTTTTTTAATATGTTTACTCAGGCAAGGAAAACTAAAGCAAAAATACCTTTACCAAAATAAAAAGCTTTTGCACAGCCAAAGGAAATCATCAACAAAATGAAAAGAATGGGAGAAGATATTTGCAAATGATATATCCAATAAGTGGTTAAAGTCCAAAATATGTAAGAACACATACAACTTAACACACACACACACACACACACACAATTTTTTTTTCTTTTAAACAGTGGGCAGAAGACCTGAATAGACATTTTTCCAAAGAAGACATATACATGCCAATGGACACATGAAAGTGTTCCACATCATTAATCATCAGGGAAATACTAATAGAAACCACAAAGAGGTATTACCTACATATCAGTCAGCATAGCTAGTATCAAAAAGATGAGAAATAACAGGTATTGGTGAGGATGTAGAGAGAAGGGAACCCTCCTATACTGCTGGCTAATGGGAATGAAAACTGGTGCAGCCACTATGGAAAACAGTATGGAGTTTCCTAAGAAAACAAAAGCACTATTTGAAGATATATGCACCCCTATGTTTATTGGAGCATTATTTACAATAGCCAAGGTGTGGAATCAACCTAAGTGCCCACTAACTAATGAGTGGATAAAGAAGATGTATATACAATGGAATATCACTAAGCCATAAAAAAAAGATTGAGATCTTGCCATTTGTGACAATATAGATGGACCTAGAGGGTATTATGTTAAGTAAAATAAGTCAGAGACACCATCATTTTTATGTGGAATTTAAGAAGCAAAACAAAAGAACAAACAACAGAAAAAGAATCCTAAATATAGAGAAAAACTGGTGGTTGCCTGATGGATAAGGGGTGCAGGGATGGGTGATATAGGTGAAAGGGATTAGGAGGTACAAACAAGTTATAAAATCATAAGTCATTAGAATACAAAGTACAACAGAGGGAATATAGTCAATAAGATGATGTAACTTTGGTGACAGATGTTAACAATACTGAAATTACAGTGAGCATTTAGTAATATATATAAGTATCAAATTGTTATGTTGTACAACTGAAACTAATATTGTATGTCAGCTATACTTTAAAAATAAATTTTAAAAAGCTAAGCTAAAGCTAGTGTATAAGCCAAGCAGAGAATCAACAGGGAGTATATTTATAAATTGCTTTTAAACTAGCTGATACCCGTTTAGAGAAAAAATAGTTATGATCATGTTCAAATGGTAAATGTTGGCCAAAGAATTGGTATATGGTATTATGTAGTCGCTGTTGCTGCTTCCCTAGTGGAGCCTTCTTTCTTGCTAACAGAACTGTGATTTTCATTAAAGAGGTCAATATGCCTAGCCCCAGGAAGGGAATCCTGGTTTAAACCAGACCTGATAATAGTTGCTCATGTTGCAAGTCATCCTGGCCCACGAGGTTCTGATGAAAAATCAGGTGAGATCATATGGGTGTTCCCTAGCATGTAACTAGTTGCTTTTGTCTTGTTACTTTAAATATCCCTTTTTATCTTTAATTTTTGACATTTTAATTATTGTATGTCTTGGTGTGGACCGCTTTCAGTTCATCATGTTTGGATCTCTTTTCTCCTCCTGGACTTAGATGTTTGTTTCTTTCCCCATGTAAAGGAAGTTTTCAGCTATTATTTCTCCAAATAAGTTTTCTGCCACTTTATCTCCTCTCCTTCTGGGGCCCCTATAATGTGAAGGTTTGTACATTTGATACTGTCCCAGAGATCGCTTAACTTATCCTCATTTTAAGTTCTTTTTTCTTTTTGCTGTATAGTTTAGATTATTTCCATTACCTTGTCTTCGAGATCTCTGATCCATTCTTCTGTGTCTTCTAACCTACTGTTCATTCCCTGTAGCATATTTTTCATTTCTGTTACTGTACTCTTCAGTTTGATTTGTTTCTTTTCAGTATTTCCCATCTCTTAGTTGAGATGCACACCATCTCTTAGTTGAGGATCTCACTGAATTCATCCACTCTTCTCCCAAGTCTGATGAGCATTTTTATCAGGTAGATTGCTTTTCTTCATTTCATTTAGTTCTTTTTCTGAGGTTTTATGTTGTTCTTTCATTTGGAGCATATTCCTCTGTCTCTTTAGTCTGTCTACTCACTGTGTTTATTTCTATGTTTTAGGTAAGTCAGTTATGTTTCCTGGTCTTGGGAGTTGTGGCCTTATATAGAAGGTATCCTGTGGGACCAGCATTTCTCCCTGATAACCAGAACCAGGGGTGTCCCCTGTGTGGGCTGCATGTGCTCTCCTGTTGTGGCTGGGCCACACTGCTTCAGGAGTGCTCATAGGTGGAGGTAGTCCCTTGCCATGCTGGCTGCAATGTGGGTCATGACTACTGCAGATATACTGGTGTGTAGGACTGGCTGAAAGGTCCAGCTGCAGCTGCTATAGGCATGCATAGCCCGTTATAGCTTGCTGTGAGGCCTGGTGTGACCCCTCAGTTACAAGCATACTGGGGGTGGAAGTAATACTGGTTACAAGGCTTAAGTGACCATTGCAGGGGTTTTGGTAGGCAGGGCTGGTCCCCCTCCATGGACCAGTAGTTGCTTTCGAGGGACACTGATCTTGGCTGATGCAACCTGCCAGGTATTGCAGGGTTTATGGAAAGCTGCTTTGGAGTATCACCTGCCAGGGAAGGAAGATTGGGCAAGGTGGGGCAAGAGACTAGCAAGGTAGATGGAGAATGTCAGAACTGGCACCTGCCAACCAGGCCTGCTAGGCTAAAGGAGGACAAGAAAAATGGCACCTGCCCACACTTCCATTCCTAGAGAAAGTTCCTGTAAATCTTTGAACCTCTGGCACATGCCCTAAACTTATTCAATAAATGTCCTTTGTGTATAGCTCAAGTGCTTTCAAGTGTGTAAAGCTAAACTGCTGCTTCTGTGCTGGGTCTCGTAGCAAATGATATTGTGCATAGGCCCTTTAAGAGTGGAGTCTCCATTTCTGACTCTCCCAGAGTTAAGATTCACTTGATTTTCAAAGCCAGATGTTATAGGGGTTCATCTTCCCAGTGTACACCTCCAGGGGGAAGTGCACAATGTAGGGGCTAAATCCCACAATTCTCGGGGAGGGGGGACCTCCATTCCTTAATAGTCCTGCCACTGTGGGTCACCATGTCAGGAGTTTAGTTCCTGACCATATCTCTACCCATACTGACCTTCTCTATTTGGCTTTTTCTTCCTGTCTTAAGCTCTGAAGAGTTGTGCTAGTTTTTAGATCTTTCTCAGAGTACGTGTATTTGTACCCTTTATGTGTTTATGTGTTTTTGAGAGGGGAGGGAGCTCAGGATAGTCCTGAGCTTTAACTTCAGACTTAAATTTCATAGTTGGTTTTAGAAAAAGAGATAAGAATCATGTCTTCTCCAAAAGAAAGAAAGGAAATAAACCCTTCCAAAGATACCACATGGTTGTATAGTTAGGAAGAAGGGTGATATTCTCACCCAGAAAAAAGCAGAGTAAAAGGAGATATCAATGAAAAGACTTTAAAAAACTTTTATTTAAATTCAATTTACTTAACATATAGTGTATTATTAGTTGCAGGAGTAGAATTTAGTGATTCATCAGCTGCATGCCTTCCTTAATGTCCATTACCCCATTACCCCACCCACCTGCCCTCCAGGAGATGGAGGTTCCCTGCAGTTAAGAGTCCTTAGGGTTCTTGGGTGGCTCAGTCAGTTAAGCAGCTGACTCTTGATTTCAGCTCAAGTCATAATCTCAGAGTTCTGTGATCCAGCTCTACATCAGGCTCTGCATTCATTGGGGAGACTGCTTCAGGATTCTTTCTCCTTTGCCCCTTCCCCTACTCTTTCTCTCAAATAAATAAATAATCTTTAAAAAGACAAAGAGTCTCTTATGGTTTGCCTCTCTCTCCGTTTTTATCTTATTTTTATTTTTCCTTCATTGGAGAAGAGACTTCTTCATTTTTTTAAGATTTTTTTTTAACTTTTAAGATATTTTTTAAAGATTTTATTTATTTATTTGACATGGAAATAGGGAGAGGCAGAGAACAGAGCTGGGGGAATGGGAGAGGGAGAGGGTAAAGATGGTTTCTACCAAACAGGGAGCCCAATATGGGGATTGATCCCAGGCCTGAGCTGAAGGCAGGCAGATGCTTAGCCGACTGAGCTACCCAGGTGCCTGAAGAAGAGACTTTTTAAAGTTATTCTCATTTCCATTGCTCTTCAGGGCCTCACACAGAGCTGTTTTTTACTCAGAGACAATCTGTTCTTAGCCCTAAGCCTCAAAGATAGAGATTTACATATTTAGATGATCTATAATCTCAGAAGAATGTGGCTGAAACCAATAATTCTAAGATTAAAGATGTCCTAAAATATTTTGAAGATGCATTTAGTTTAATTTTAGAGAAGGCTGAAAAGCAAAGCTCCATCACTGGGTTTAGTAGCCTCTTTCCCTATAAACCTCTTTAACACAGAAACAGAGTACAGCCATTTGGAAGTTTATAAACACCCATCGGTTTCCTTTTCCTTAGTTCTCTTAACAACTGAACACTTCACTTTCTGGTCCCCTTTCATTCTTTGCTTTGCTTTGTCTTTTCTTTTCATCTGATGACTAATATTCTTCCACTCTTCAGTGCTATTCCTTTTGTTTATTGACTGACACACTGATGTAATTTATTTGAGACAATAGCTTTATAGCTAAAGCTATAGAATGAGTTTTTGAAATGGTATTTTTCAGGTGAATTTTCCCAATAGTATCAGTTTCTTCAAAGACAAGTAGGAAATTGGCCCTATCACCTTCCTTTTGTCTCCTTTCAAATCATCTCAAGAATTTGTCTTTCCTACCCCTTTTATTGTATAAATGCCCCAGCGTCATGAAATACTTAAACTGTCTTTGTATCATTTTACTAAAGGTGGTTCATACTGAGAGTAATTCTTCCTGTACTTCAGTCTTGCCACCAAGGCAGTGTAGAGACAGATTAAAATAATTAATTTTTAGAACAAATAGGACTTTAGAACTAGTATACCCTTTGGGTATTGTTTAGTTCAGTCCCCTGATTTTACTGATGCATTGACTAATGTGTAATGTTGATGACATGACATTTTTTATTAGGAAATGCCCTTATTAAGCCCTTCAATTACTATGAGATAAGCTTAGTATTTTGTTGTTTTACTTTATTACTTGATTAAAATTGGAATGTATATCAATTAGTAATGCTTTCAGCTGCATTTGACAGTGCCTGATGAACAGTGGCTTAAACCCTATGAATATTTATTATTCATACTAAAAAGATATTCAGAGATAGTAAGGAATCTTAGAGTTGGATCCAGCCCATTGTATCATCAAGAACCCACTTTTTCTGTCTTTCCATTTTTCTTGAAGTTAGCATCTGGTCCTTCTGTCTTTCTGCCTGCAGCTCTGACTATGTCATGGCCTGCAGTTCAACCAGTCATATCCATGTCAAGGAAGAAATAGAAGTGAAAGAGGGCTTGTACCAGTAATTTCTCCTCTAAAGCCTGGCCTCTTTACCAGAAAGCAAAATCACTTTCCCAGAAGCTCCCCAATAGATTTCTCCTTACATCTCATTGGCAAGACTATCACATGGCCCATCATAGCTGCAAGAGGGGCTGGAAAATGACAAATGTTGGTGAGGATGCGAAGAAAAGGAAACCCTCCTACTATTGGTGGGGATGCAAGCTGGTATAGCCACTCTGGAAAACAATATGGAGGTTCCTCAAAAAGTAGAAAATAGAGCTAATGCTATGACCCAGCAATCACACTACTGGGTATTTATCTCAGAGATACAAATGTAGTGATCCAAAGGGGCATGTGCACCCAAATGTTTATAGCAGCAATGTCCACAATAACCAAACTATGGAAAGAACCTAGATGTCTATCAACAGATGAATTGATAAAAAGGAAGTGGTATATGGAATACTATGCAGTCATCAAAAAATGAAATCTTGCCATTTGCCATGATATGGATGGAACTAGAGGGTATTATGCCAAGCGAAATAAGTCAGTCAGAGAAAGACAATTATCATATGATCTCTCTGATATGAGGAATTCGATAGGCAGGGCAGGGGGCCATGGGGAGCAGAAGGGAGAAAAATGAAATGATGGGACTGGGGAGGGAGACAAACCCTAAGAGACTTTTACACTGAGGGGTGCTGGGGGTGGGGGTGGGGTAGGGATAGGGTGGCTGGGTTATGGACATTGGGGAGGGTATGTGCTATGGTAAGTGCTATGAATTGTGTAAGACTGATGATTCACAGACCTGTACCCCTGAAGCAAATAATATTTATATGTTAATTTAAAGAAAAAAGAGGGGCTGGAAAAGTATTCATGTTTTACAGTGGGAGGAACATTTGTAGTGGGAGGACACAGGAATGGGGGGATTGAGAATGCCTTATTTAATTGACTAAACAAACTATAAGAGTAGTCATCCTAAAATATACATGCCTATATTTTCATATCCAGTGAAGAGATATATCTTAAGACAGTGGGTTCTGGAGTCAGATTTCCTGACTTTAAATCCCATCTTCTTTGCAAACTCTGACTTTGGACTTCTCATTGCCTCTATCTCCTTTACTATGAAATAGGGAAAGTAATGTACTGATTAGGTACATGATTATTGTATTAATGACCTGAAATTAGCCTATGAGCACATCATGTAAATGTCATTATCATTATCAAGCAAAACTTGGCATCTCCACATAGATACTGACCAGACCCAGAGCAAGCTTAATTACTAGCCACTTTTTCCCACTTTTTAACAAAACAACTAAAAGAGTAACTTCCAATAACTTCAACATCATAATTATTAACTTAAAATCTCAGTCTAACTTGGAAAAGCCTTAAAATATTTATAGTCAGAGAATCTGCCTGCCTTCGTTGGGATAATTATAACTGACACTTCATTTTGTTTAAAAACAAAAAATACTTTATGCTTTCTATAAATGCTTCATATGTCAAAGCAGTACAGTAAAAGGCTTATTTTGACTAGAATCTATCAAATCAAGAATCTGAGGCCTATCTGTAATTTGCAAGATATATATACATATATTCTGTAGTGACCCAGATAAAAACAAATAAACAAACAAATATCAGTTAGAGTTAGAGAAAAAAAATTTCTGCAGTGTGCTTGTCAGTTATTTTTAGGCAAAGATACACAGAGATAGAATCAAGGAGCCATTTAAAATATAATCGATACTAAGGAAATAATTGATGATGAAAAAAATTTCATAGTATGAGGAAAATATCAGAATATGATTTGAAGTTTTCTGAGAAACTACAGTATTCTGAGAAATTGCTAATTCTAACAGAAAAGCAATGGTGGGAAACCCAGAGCAGCTTCTAGAAAGTGTTGTGATCTTGTAGGGAACTGGAGAGTAGATTTCACCGTAGACTGATTCCTCAAGTTGAGTCTTTGTAGAATTACAGGGGGTAGGAAAGGGAGTAAATAACCATATCCAAGCTAGGTTCAAGTGAAGGCCTTGGTCATTTGAGGGAAGCTCAGGTGACTGTACCATAGGAGCCACCTAATTGCCCACAACCAGAGGTCATAGCTCCTCACGCTTCTACCATTCTTGTGCCTGGATGTTGAAGAAGCATGATTTTTCCATGCATTTATGAACAGTATACTGACTACCATTCTTCTCTGAATTTCCCTCCAGAAAACCCGTTATGAAATTTATGTCAGCATTCTAAAAGGAGGAGGCAAGGAGCTCCTGAGTAACAATGAAAATGAGGCTGCTGGACTGAAGAAGTCACATTCAAGTCCTTCACTGAATCCGGATTCATCCCCAGTCACAGCCAAGGTTAAGCGTAACGTGTCAGAGAGAAAAGATCACCGACCTGAAACACCAAGCATTAAGCAAAAAGTTACTTAGAATCCATCTGTGACCAGGAAGTACTGGTCATGGAGCAAAATAGAGTTTTTCAGGATCTTTCTGGTAAACCCGTGAATATATTTTTAAACAGTCTGTGACTAAACGGTGCATTAGTAACCTTTTCTATTGTATAGTTTTGTTAGTTTCTGTTCTGATTGTCTCTTTGCTCTTAATTTCTTCGCTTTGGTGATTTTTTTGCTACTTGATGACTAATGCACCTTTTTCGTGAGGGGGAGGGAATCATGATTTCAGAATTAATTGTGTGTCACTTTTCCTTTGGTTTTTTTATTTGCCCTCTGCTCAGTCATTTTATGTATTCTTGAATCAGCTATTACACTTTTTGAAGGTTAAAAAATTTAATTCATTGTGAAACATTTAACTGGACGAACTTGGTAGTTAGCAAATTCTAGCCAGAGTTCATATAAGCCTTTATATGTGAAATCTTGCTCAGTCACAGAAGTGAAATTGAGCACTCACAGAAATTCAGTTAAGAATTACAGTTCTGGGACTCAAGATGTTCCACTGTGATGCAGGTGTGCATACATCTTCGCACTTACTGTTGAGTTGTGACCCTGCTGAAAGCAGGGATAGGAAGTGTGAAGGTCAGAGGACTTGGAGAACCTAAGAAGTGCATTAGCTTCCTTGAAGTGTTGATTACATTTCAGCCAAAGAAGGAAGGAGGGAGTGAAATCTTTTGCCATTGAAGGTTGTAGAAAGACAACACCAAGTTCATTTTGTTTCCTAAAGGGTAGTGGCAATAATCGACTCTTGGGGAGCTGTAGCAGTAGGCATGTGTTTGGTGTGTAGGAAATTGTTACCTCACTCCCAGGGTCTAGACTAGGAATCCAGAATCATCTCTATCATCAATACCCTGTCATTCAGGAATTAGGTTATTCAGTCATGGTGTTATTTCCTGTTTATGAAATACTGGGGTCTTCCTAACAAAGTAATGTTGCAAATGGGACCCCTTTTGTTCTTTTTTTAATCAAGACAAAATAAGACAGGAAAAAGTAGCTGCAGTTCAGCAATGCAATGAATACTGATTCTTTAAAATAAATCTGAAAGTAATAAATTGAATGAATTGTGGCTGGAAAACTGAAGAATCTACTGGCTGCCTATGCAAGGTTACTTACTTTATTCTTATCTCAGTCTTTTTGATAGCCAATTCACTCTGCTACTATTGAACTTTTTCCTATAAATAAGTACTTTATTTTAAATCATTATTTTCTACCTACGCAAAATAGTTCTATTAACCTTATAGTAATGAGTCTGTTCCAGTGATGGTACCTTTGCAGTTTAGGATGAGAAACAGCACATTCTCTTATAGAGGAAGAGAAAGTGGAAAATGAGCCCTCTATGAGTTAGAAGTTTCTGATTTTGAAATCCTGAAACTTTGTGATACTGAGAGCTATAATCTCCATGACTTCAGATCTATTGGAATCACTTTGAATACTCTTTTCCTTCCCATACATATTTGCTCTAGTTCTACTCAGTTTATTAGTTAAAGGTACTATGACCAAAGAATCAGGGACTCTGCATGAATATCATGGTTCTGGTAAATTAGAGAAAACTTGCTGTTAAACTGTGGTGGTTTCTAGTGGCATATTGTTCTGGTATGCCAGCATTATGTATTAACATTTATTTCCTTTACCTCTATAAATGCCCATATTTGCTAGTGCCCAGAAAAGAGAAACCCCATGCTATGGTTGTAGCTGCTTGCTTTGTGATAAATATTTTGCCACCCCTTTGAAAAACTTACTCTAACCCTCTATCTTGTTTACATAAAGGCAATGACTAAATTTATGTTTCGGAACCATAAAACAAACAAGGTAGTTACCAATATGGCCCTGTGTTCCTGATTCATTTCTGTAGCTTCTGACCAAATCCAAGATTTCCACGAGGGAATCATCTTTCTTCCTTAAATCTGAATAATTAACCTGTTTGTTTTCTGCCTAGATATTCATACCAAGCAGAGAGAAATACCTAGACTATATCATCTCTGAACTTCAATAACTAAAGAAAAGTAAATGAATGTGTTTGTCCACAGTGTGGCTGTGTCTGTGTATATAGAATGTCTCTGTGTATTTTACTTACAGTATATAATAGACATGAAATGGTACCTTGTTGCAGTGTTTCTGACGAGTAGAGTAGTTCTGAAGTGCTCAGTTGGCATCAGCACCACTACAGCATTATGCCTAGTGTATGATTCACTAATGTTAGCCACAGGAACTGCTGTATATGCTAATAGATAAATGAATGAGAAGGACACTTGGAAGCGGCCATATACTATGTTTGCATAGTTTCTCTTTAAAAACAACTGCAAAAGGTTTTTCTGTTAGCCAGGATCCCAGATTGCCCTGACATGATGTTGCCTATCTGCAGGGATGCATTGAGGGTATCTCTACCCAGTCTGTTGTCAGTGCATCTAGCAGGCCAAGAGTGTATCCAGTAGGAGGAAAGGGCCCCTGATTTGACTAGATTCTGAATCTTGCCCATAGCCAACCACAATTTCCTTCATGATCATTTCTTTCATGTGGTATCTAGTCAGAAGAAACTGAAGACATTTCCTTTCACAGCTATCCCAAGCCTGCTGCCTTGTTCACAGTACAGGGGACCTCTCCTCCTTTCCCTTTGAAGGTACTCCCCCTCTTCCCATCCCCACTCCTCACCCATACCTCAGCACCAGGAGCCTTGGGATTTCTCTCCGTGTGATAAATCATTATTCTCCTTCACATAAATACACTTAATATTATTTTTTGTACAGAAAATCTTGATAGCCATCAGAACACCTTGGTGATAGTCTTGTTGCAAAATTGACCATAGAAGTGGCCCATGTATAAAATCTTTTGAGTGCTTTCAAGATTTGTTCCCCCACCCCGCATGTTGACCTTTCAAGAGATGTCAGAAATCCATTGTTAGCAATCAAACTTAACTACTAGCATGCAGAGTCTTCATTTTATTGCCAGGCTATCGCCATTGTTTGAAGTGAGTTTTTAAGAAACATTTTGGTAACTCTTAGCAACGCCTAAATAAACCAAGCAATACTTCATGTATTTTAATTAATCATAAGTAAAACCAATATGTAGGAGACTCCTCTGGTAGAACTGTAGTTCCTATTGATCTTAGGTAAAGAAGCAACTGTGCAAGACCCTCTAGGCTTCTTTGTTATCCTAATTCAGAAGATGAGCAGTATGAGGGAATTAATTCTGGAAGAGCAAAATTGGCTGGCTTTCTAACACCAAGCTAGAGGTGGTCTCTAGAGTTTGTATTTCACCCTGTGGCCAAACCACAGAACTTCTGAGGTTGCAGAAGAATTTATATAACCAGCAGTGAAGGAGAGTTTTCTGCTGGCCCTAGCCTGCTACTCCTTCTGATGTAAAGAGTTTGAAAAGCTGTTCTTAGGTAAGGCAGGGCCTGATTTGGTATGAGCTTTAACTCTGCTCTGCCTTTATCCCTAATCATAGACAATGGAAAGAAACTTTACCTTTTAGAAGTTGTCTTACTATCAAGACTTTCTTGGTATAGTTACTTGTTCTTAAGAGTTTGAATTCCTTTGGTATCTTTCCTTGTAGTCATCAGTTAGGCTTTTTAAAGCCAGAATTCACAGGGAGTTTCAGAGCGTTGTAGGTCCAAGTTTCGGTACATTAGCTCATGGACCCAGTCAAGTTTTCAGCACATTGGTAGCTACCTTCCTTAATTTTAGCAGCGAACAATCTCTTCACTTTTTGAATGACAATTTTTTCCAGTTGTAACAGTAACACTGTTAAGCAAAGAACCAAAGTGGCATCCTAGGACTTATTCAAAGTTTAGTTAATGAATAATAGTGTAACTTTGGGTTTAAATCTGTTTTTCTCAGTCTCTGGGTCTACCTTGCTTGAAATCTTTCTTGCTGTCTCTTCTCCCAGGCCAGGTCAGGCTACTAATTGGCCTCAAGTCAACAGGTATTTCCATCAGCCTTTAACATCTTATACTATCAAGTCACATAGAGGACTTTACAGGTCAGTAGTTCACTACAAAATAATTCCAACAAGTGATAGGGAGGTGCTTTGTCCTCTCAGATTCCTTTCCAGTGTCTCACTGTTAAAAGGGGGACTAAAGTCGAAAGCCATTGTCATTCTCCTTTTGTACCTGTAGTATCCAAAACCCAAGTGGGCAGTATTCTGCTTCAGACAATAATACCCATTGCATGCAAAGAGAATATCTTCATAGAGAGAATGTCAGTACATACTTGAATCTGCATGATAGTTTGTTGACTTGAATGCAACAGCAAGAAAATATTGCAATTAAGTTAAGTAATTGTATATACAGTTTCCTTAAATCTCCCTGGCTCATTCTTTGTAATTTATGTGTGTATCTGTAGTATTGCAGGCTTTTGGAGAATATTCATAGAGCTAGTACGTCAGACATCAAAGAAAATGCTTTCTGTCACTGCCAATGTTGTATTGTGGGTATTTATATTGTATGTGTGTATATGTATATGTATCAATGTGTAGACTGTGTATCAGTGTATGGTATATGCATATCAAATTTATTTTTATCTTTAATAACCAGTGTGATATGAAAAGCAAGTAAAAACCTCATAGGATTGATTATATAATACAGTTATTGAGAGTATATATAGTGGTACTGTTTTATTAAACTTAAAATGATATTTTGATTAGATTTTTAATAAGATTGTATGTTTAAAAATTTCATCTAAGATCTTTGAATCACCAGGGCAAAAATGACTCTGAACTAACTTTGTGAAACTATTTCAGTGTACTGTGTATAATACTAATGGGATAGCTCACTATAATTTGCGATATACAGAAGAAAAAAAAACAGGCATCCTATGCAGTCTTAACAACTTCAGTATCCTGAGCACTTAACCATAAAATCAAACTGACAGTTTTGGGCTTATTACAAAATGTGATGCTTTAAAGCACACGTTCTTTATTGTTGTAATTGGTCCAGAAAAATCGAGCTTTCAGAAGAATTGAGTAAGTGCCCACCATATCATTTTTGTGCCTGTGTCTGTTTTACAGTAGTTCAAACCACTCTTCTAGCACCACCTCCTTACCCTCTTTACTTTAAAGAAATATTACAATGTTCAAGTGTATCAGGGCTTCCCAAGATCAGGTACTATATTCTAGGTTTGCAGTTGTACAAATTAGCATCTAGTATCACAAGTAAAAGAATTTTAGGGCAGGCTATGGACCAGGTTAAAACTTTATTTAATATTTTTATACTTAGGTCTCTTCCTGCCTCTCCCCAAAGAAGAGCCACTGGCCTTAGTTGTTTGAGCTTACTGCTTATCTTACAGTGTGTAAATAGATAATTAGAGATTAAATGTGTATTAACCAGCATGTTTGGTGTATTTAAAGCCGCAACTGAGTATGTTTGAGTGAGTGATTGAGTGCAGTATATTTTTAAACATACTGTCTCCTATTCTTTGCATCTGATTCAGAGAATTGGAGTTGTGGGATGGGAGACTAATCTTCAGCTCCAGTCTGCAGTAGTGTGTTGGTAGTTACATTGGAGTTTTTATTCATTCTATAGTTTCAAACTATTTTCGCAAATATATTTCCTAATTTGTTCTTGACGTGCAGTGAACTGGCTCTGTGACTTATCAGCAGGGTCTTTGTTCTGCAAGAGTGTGTTTCTTTCTAAAAATTATAGTGATTTGCAAAAGCATACGTTTGATTCAGAAAGTATATACAAAAGGAGTAGCAAAAATAAAGTTTCATTTTGGGCCTTAATCTTTTGAAATGTTTGGACTTTTAATACAAAGCCATGTAGGTTATAAAGCCAAGTAACCATTTGGTGTGGATAATAATATTCACTGTATAGAGAGTATATATGCACATTGATTTTTAATGCTGTTAGAATACTTTTTTAAGTTATAGGAATGAGACTAATTAGACCAAATTGAAGTTAGGGGGCTTGTTAGGGGAAGTGTGTGAGCTGGTTGCCTTCCATTTAAGGTAGACATACATGTGGTCAGTCCTCTGCTCCTGAGAGATTCAGAACCAGTTTACTGTCCCCTTAGGTGTGTAAGGGGAAAGTCTTACACATCTGGGCTCTCACACGTGTACATACACTAGCACACATGTGCACATAGTGAATGTTTTAAGTTGTAGAAACTTAAAACACAAAGGGCCAGAGTGTAAATGAGGTGATGAACCAGAGTGGTGGAAGCTGCATCACAGGAATGTTTTCTAAGGGCTAGGGAGGAGTTTGAGCTCTAGTGTCTGACTTTGAGAAGCATTGGATTTTTAACAAATACGTGAGGACATACTGTCACATCCACCAAATTGAAATCTTTCTTATAATTCACAAGCAGGAGGTCTCCCAAAACCCTGCAGTAGCATGGGGACATTCCAGAAGGCTGATTGATGTTCACTCTTTTCCAGGGTGGCATTGCTGCTTGCCCTGGAGATCATTCCTTTGAGATAGGAACATAAATGGAGCAGCAACAAAGTACTTACCATAGGAGCATTGATGTGAATTGTACACACTCCCTTTTGAGCTGTACTGGTGAGAAGCTCAGATTGAAGTATGCTGAACAGTTAAGCAATGACAGTGAAGATGGAGATTAAAAGAAACTTAGCTAAAATGTATTTTCCTTTGCAGGGTAAAGAGCTAAACTCTCACTAATTGTGTTATAAAAAGCACTTTCTCTTCAATTCCTGAAAATGTTGGTTAGTGGAGAGAAATTTGGGGTTTCACTTGCCATTTCCCTGTGAGCTTGTGTAGATAAGACTTTAGACAGACACTCCCAGGAGAATCCTATTCAGAAAGCTCAGTTAAGGACAGTACTGTAGGTCTGAGGCTCCTTGCTCTGACCCCTGAATACTGGGGCAATACAGAGAGTGATAATATATTCTCTCTGCAAAGCGGAGCTTCTCTTCTGGCCTCCCACTCCACTAGGGCTTCTACTGAGCAGCAAGCACATCCTGGATTTCAGTGCTATTTCCCTAGCTTTGGGAATCAAGCTGTTCTAAGAGGTTGACCTTTCTGAGGAAAGAGATCCATTCAGAGTGACTGAGTCACTGGTGGTGACACATGACAAAGGTATTTTAAAAATTCTCTACCTGAAGCCAAGACCATATATTTTGTCTTTGCAAGAAACAAACTGGCACATTGAACTCTAACCAGGGAGGGATGATATCTTGCCTTTGCACCCAGATTTCTGGAAATGGATGTTTCAGTTCTGTGCGATGGGTCAAGAAACACTAAGCTTATTGCTTTGCATTTCTACTCAGTTCAGATGAGAGCTATTGGGTAAAGGCCTAAATGCCTCCCTGCATTCTCTTTTACCTCAGGTTTTAGGAGCCCGTTTCTAGAACAGAAATTTATACAAGTGGAGAAACAATACTGTCAGCCTTGATTACTGTAGGATGGGTAGAAGGGTGGTAGGTAGTATGTATCCTTTAATACAGAACAAGCTTCTTAACTTTTCCAGCCTAGTAACGGAGTTATATTTGCTGTGATTCAGATTAATTGGCAGTGTGGACCATTCCTTTATCTTCAAAGTTTTCTCCACCAATCATTGCAGTTTGACTGCAGTCCTGGTGCCATATCTCCCTGCAAACTGTGAAGGTAGTGACAAAAGAGCAGACTACTCCTTTTCAGTGGCCAGTCTGTCAGCATTAGCAGACCTAGGTAAGCTAGTGGGACTGAATTCTGTACTGGAAACCTGTTCCTTATTATCACCCACCAGATTGAAGAAATGCCATCTCCTAGAAAATTACGGCATTTATGGTGGTCATCTTTTTAATGGAACAGTAATTTATGTGGGTATTGTTAAAGTGTTTAGAGAATATTTTGAAAATTAAGTTTACATTTTACAATTGCTTTATTTTTTATTAAAATAGTTGTATATAAATATTACCCCATTTCACTGTTGTTGAAGTAAACCTAAACCATGTAGACAAGTGAGTCACCTGATGTGTATAGAACCTGTGACATATACACAGTACTTTTCTCTATTGTGTAAATGTTTATGAATATAACTGTTCCTGTGTTTTTATAAGTTGGGGATAATTTGTTGTTTTACAACAACAAAATCTATTGAATTTAAGTGGATTTTATGTAATAGAAGTCATGCAAAATAGCAAAGGATTTAAAATATGTATATGATATATGTAAATGTACAAACTTTAGAAAAATAAATTAACAAATTTCAATGATTTAGGGGAATATTTTTATTTGCTTATTTAAGCAACTGTATAATACCTTTGAAAATCAAAACAACACAATACACCCCCCTGCATTAAAAAGATAGCCAAAAGCCTACAGTGAGAGATTTGACCAGGGTAATCGATTAAAGGTATTAAGAAAGTCAAACTGTTAGCTCTTACTCACCTCCATTAATTTCTGTAAAACTTGCATTTGCATAAAGGTTGATGAGACTTAGGAGACATACTGTCTTCATCAGGAGACTTTAAGCAAGGAAAGAACAAAAGTTTTAAAGTAATCTCAAAAATTAATTTGCATTCCTATACTCCTAACACTTTTCATCAAGGTAAGAGGACTGAAGAGTTAATTATTGCCCTAAAATGCAAATGCTCATCACTGCTTTATGGTGCCTAGTGTATACATCTGTATTCTCATAACCAAATTTAATGTTAAAAATAACATCTGTTGATTTGGAAAGTTAAAAAATAAAATTCCATCCTAATCACCTTAACTTCAGAATACTTGAGAAAATATTTTATGTTTGGGGATATGGGACTTTTTTTTTTTTTAGTGTTCCAAGATTCACTGTTTATAACATCACACCCAGTGCTCCATGCAACACGTGCCCTCCTTAGCACCCAACACCAGGTTCACCTAACCCCCTACACCTCCATTCAAAACCCTCAGTTTGTTTCTCAGAGTCCATACCCTTTCATGGTTCATCTCCCCCCGATTTACCCTAATTCACTTTTCCTTTCCTTTCCCCTAATGACTTCCATGTTATTCCTTATGCACCACAAGTAAGTGAAACCATATAATTGACTTTCTCTCCTTGACTTATTTCACTCAGCATAATCTCCTCCAGTCCTGTTCATGTTGATAAAAGTAGGGTATCCATCCTTTCTGATGGAGACATAATACTCCATTGTATATATGGACCAGATCCTATTTATCCATTCATCCACTGAAAGGTATCTTGGCTCTTTCCACAGTTTGGCAATTCTGGCCATTGCTGCTATGAACATTGGAATACAGATGGCCCTTCTTTTCACTACATCTGTATCTTTGGGGTAAATACCCAGTAGTGCAATTGCAGGGTCATAGGGAAGCTCTATTTTTAATTTCTTATGGAATCTCCACACTGTATTCCAAAGTGGCTTCACCAACTTGCATTCCCATCAACAGTGTTAGAGGGTTCCCCTTTCTCCACATCCTCTCCACACTTGCTGATTCCTGTCTTGTTACTTCTGGCCATTCTAACTGGTGTTAATGTGGTATCTCAGCGTGGTTTTGATTTGAATTTCCCTGATGGCTAGTGATGATGAACATTTTTTCATGTGTTAGCCATTTGTATGTCTTCATTGGAGAAGTTTCTGTTCATGTCTTCTGCCTATTTTTTGCCATGATTATCTGTTTTGTGGGTGTTGAGTTTGAGGTGTCCTTTATAGATCTTGGATATCAGCCCTTTGTACTGTCATTTTCAAGTATCCTCTCCCATTGTGTGGGTTGCCTCTTTGTTTCATTGACTGTTTCCTTTGCTGTGCAGAAGATTTTGATTTTGATGAAGTCCTGAAAGTTTATTTTTGCTGTGGTTCCATTGCCTTTGGAGACATACCTTGAAAGAAGTTGCTGTGGCCAATGTCAAAGAGGTTATTGCCTATGTTCTCTTCTAGGATTTCGATATATTCCTGCCTCACATTGAGATCCTTTATCGATTTTGAGCTTATCTTTGTGTATGGTATAAGAGAATGGTAGAGTTTCATTCTTCTATACATAGCTCTCCAGTTTTTGCAGCACCATTTACTGAAGAGGCTGTCTTTTTTCCACTGGATATTTTTTCCTGCTTTCTCAAAGATTATTTGACCATAGACTTGCAGGTCCATATCTGGGTTCTCTACTCTGTTCCACTGGTCTACCTGTCTGTTTTTGTGCCAGTACCAGGCTCTCTTGGTGATTACAGCTTTGTAGTAAAGCTTGAAATCAGGCAACATGATGCCCCCAGCTTTGTTTTTCTTTTTCAACATTTCCTTAGCAATTCTGGGTCTTTTCTGGTTCCATATAAATTTTAGGATTATTTGTTCCAGCACTTTGAAAAATGCTGGTGGAATTTTGATCGGGATGGCATTGAAAGTATAGATTGCTCTGGGCAGCATAGACATTTTAACAATGTTTATTCTTCCAATCCTTGAGCATGGAATATTTTTCCATCTTCTTATGTCTTCTTCAATTTTTTTCCTGAGTGTGCTGTAGTTCCTCAAGTACAGAACCTTTGCCTCTTTTGTTAGGTTTATTCCCAGGTATCTTATGGTTCTTGGTGCTAGAGTAAATGGAATCGATTCTCTAATTACCCTTTCTATAGTTTCATTGTTACTGTATAAGAAAGCAACTGATTTCTGTACATTGATTTTGTATCCTGCCACATTACTGAATTCTGTATGAGTTCTAGTAGTTTGGGGGTGTCACATGATTTGTGAAGAGCGTTTGACTTCTCTTTGCCAATTTGAATATCTATTTTTTGTTGTTTTTGCTGTTGTTGTTGTTGTTGTTGTTGTTGTCTGATTGCTGTTGCTAGGACTTCTAGTACTATGTCAAACAACAGTGATGAGAGTGGGCCTTTCCCCATTGAGAATGATATTTGCTGTGGAATTTTTGCAGATAGATTTTATGACATTGAGGAATGTTTCCTCTATCCCTGTACTTTGGAGAGTTTTATTGAGGAAAGCATTCTGTATTTTGTCAAATGCTTCTTCTGCATCAATTGGGAGGACAAATCTCTTATTGATTTGTTCTGTCACATTCATTGATTTGCAAATGTTGAACCACAGTTGCATCCCAGGGATAAATCCTACCTGGTCATGGTGGATAATCGTTTTAATGTATTGTTGGATCCTATCAGCTAGGATCTTGTTGATAATCTTGGCATATTCATTCATTCCCATATTCATCAGGGATATTGGTCTGAAATTCTCCTCTTTGATGGGGTCTTTGCCAGTTTGGGGATCAGGGTAATGCTGGTTTCATAGAAAGAGTCTGAAAGTTTTCCTTCTGTTTCTATTTTTTGAAACAGCTATAAGAGAATGGGTAGTATTTCTTCTTTGAAAGTTTGGTAGAATTCCCCAGGGAGTCCATTAGGTCCCCGGCTCTTGTTCTTTGGGAGGTTTTTGATCACTGCTTCAATCTTATTACTAGATATTTGTCTCTTCGGGTTGTCAATTTCTTCCTGATGCAATCTTGGAAGTTTACAGTTTTCAAGGAATGCATCCATTTCATCTAGGTTGCTTAACTTATTGGCATATAACTGTTGACAATAGTTTCTGATGATTATTTCTATTTCCTTGGTGTTAGTTGTGATCTCTCCCTTTTCGTTCATAATTTTATTAATTTAGCCTTCTCTCTTTTCTTTTGGATTCATTTGGCCAATGGTTTATTGGTCTTATTGATTCTTTCAAAAAACTAGCTTCTAGTTTCATTGATGCGTTATACTGTATTTCTAGTTTCTAACTCATTGATCTCTGCTCTGATCTTAATTATTTCACATCATGTGTACAGGGTTGGCTTAATTTGTTGTTGATTCTCCAGTTCTTTAAGGTGTCAGAGAGTTGGTATATTTGGGATTTTCTTTTTAATGTTCTTGAGTGAGCCTTGGATAGCTATGTATTTCCCCTTATATGGTCTTTGCCATATCCCATAGGTTTTGGACTGATATTTCTTCATTGTCAATGGTTTCCATGAATTAAGTTCTTCCTTGATTTCCTGGTTGTACCAAACATTCTTGTGCTTCCAAGTGTTTGTAGTCTTTACCTTCCAAGTGTTTGTAGTCCTTCCAAAGTCTTTAGCTTCCAAGTGTTTGAATTCCTTCCAAACTTTTTCTTTTAGTTGAGTTTTAGTTGTAAAGCATTGTGGTCTGAGAATACGCAGGGAATAATCTGAAATTTTTGACATCAGTTGAGCCCTGATTTGTGACCCAGTGTGTGGTCTATTCTGGAGAAGGTCCATGTGTGCTTGAGTAGAATGAGTATTCTGTTGTTTTAGGGTGGAATGTTCTGTAGATATCTGTGAGGTCCATGTGGTTGAGTGTGTCATTCACTGCTCTTGTTTCTTTGTTGATCTTCTGCTTGGATGATCTGTCTATTACCGAGAGTGGCATGTTACAATCCCCTATGATTAATGTATTCATATCAATATGACTATTTTGTTTAACAGTTGGGTTATGTAGTTGGCTGCTCCAGAAAAACCCAATATGGGGGCATAAATATTTACAATTGTTAGATCTTCTTGGTGGATAGTCCCTTAATGACTGATGTATTGTCCTTCTGTATCTCTGAACACAGTAAGTCTAATTTATCTGATATGAGAATTGCTACCCCAGCTTTTTTTTTTTTTTTTTTTTTGAGGCCTTTTGGCATAAAAGATGCTTCTCCAGCCTTCACTTTCAGTCTGGATATATCTTTAGGTTCCAAATGTGTCTCTTGTAGACAGCATTTGAATGGGTCCCATTGTTTTAGCCAGTCTACAACCCTGTGCTATTTTATGCATTTAGGTCATTCACACTGAGAGCGATTATTGAAAGATGTGTTTTTATGGACATCATGTTGCCTGTGAAGTCCTTGTTTCTAAAGATTGTCTCTGTAAATTTCTGTTTTATGTCACTCTTAGGTTCTTTCTTCTTTTATAGAACTGCCCCAACCCCCTTAGTATTTCTTGTAGTGCCAGCTTGGTGGTCACATACTCTTTTAAACCTTGATGGTCTTGGAAGCTCTCTATCTCTCCATCCATTTTGAATGTCAACCTTTCTGGATAAAGTATTCTTGGCTGCATGTTCTTCTCATTTAGTGCCCTGAGTATGTCTTGCCAGCCCTTTCTGATTTTCCAGGTTTTTGTTGACGGGTCTGATATTATTCTGATGGACAGTCCTATGTGCATAAGTAATCTCTCTCCCCTAGCTGCCCTTAATACCTCCTCTCTGAAATTATGATTTGTGAATTTCACAATTAAGTGTCTGAAGGTCTTTCTAGACTCGTTGATCTTGGGGAATGTCCTTTCTGCCTCTAGAACATGAACACTTGTTCCATTCTCCAGATTAGGGAAATTTTCATCCAAGATTTGTTCAACTCTATTTTCTAGTCTTCTGTCTTTCTCCATCCACTCAGGGATCCCAATAATTCTGACACTGCAACATTTCATGGCTCCATTTATTTGTTTTCCCGGCCTCTAAGCTGTTTGTTTCAGCCCCCCCCCCCAATTCTTCTGTTCTATCAGTTTGTCTTCTAGATCACTAATTTGATCTGCCTCTGTTATACCCTAACTGTCCATTGATGATCTCCTTCCCCTGTAGATATCCAGAAGTGTATACATCTCAGGCCGATTTCATGGACGTTCAGAGTGTTCTGGTAGATATTTGGCTCATTTCAGGGGACCAGTTGAAACAAGGTCTCCTACTTATCCATCGACTTGCCCCCACATCAGATTTGGGATTTTTGAAGCAAGATAGCTGGTAAATGAATGAAACTGCTGCCTGACAGAGATGAAAACTGCTGCATATGTATTTCACAGAGAAATAAATAGCTTGGGGTAGGGAAATAGGAGGAGATAGGTCCTTTGGCACCCCTTGCCTTCCACTAAAATTTCCTGTGTGACTCTCAAACATGAATCCTCTTACATAAAAATTGAATCATATTGTACACTGGAAACTAATGTTATAAAGTCAATTATATCTCAGTTTTAAAAAGAAACAAACATGAATTCTCATTGCCTGGTTGTCCTCTAGAGCTAGGAGTTTTATATATCTTACCATATTCTGTTTGTTGCACAGATTAATATTAAAAGATGAGTCACTCATGAGAAGAAACTAAAACTCAGGGCAAATTAAGATATAATGAATAATTATCAAGTCTAAATAATGTTGAACCTCCTCACTGATTCTATTCCACAGTACTATGACATTTACCAATGAGACTGCCAAATTACCCAATTTTTACTGAAAAATTATAAACCATATTGGAAATATTGGAGACAGGCATATATTTTTCTAACATCAGAAGAGTGTAAGTTCTCGATGCTGTAGACTAATGAGCTTCATATTAATTCTAGGCGTAGTTACAGAGTGAATGATAAGGATGCAACAATTACTACAAGCCTTCATGGATTCTCATGAACAAACCATTTCAGACTACATATATTTCCTATTTTGTAAGAATAAGTAGATTTCAAAAATTCAATAGACAAAATGAGCACTAACAATTTAATGTGGTTTTATTTATGTCTAGGAAAAATGGTTAAATACCGATGTTATACAATTGGAGGGTGTGTAATCACTTGAATGGTGCTTATTAAAGGATACCTATCAACCTGGAAGAGCTTACCTTTTGGCTCCATCTATCCAACAGTTCAATGAATAACTTGACTGAAACTACAAAAAATGCATTTATTAAAAGTGTATATGTCATAAAGCTGTGAGAGAATGATATTTTTTAAATTTTCAAAGCTAATTTTTATTTCTTTTATTTATTTATTTTCAGCATAACAGTATTCATTGTTTTTGTACCACACCCAGTGCTCCATGCAATCCGTGCCCTCTCCAAAACCACCCCCTGGTTCCCCCAATCTCCCACCCCCACCTCTTCAAAACCCTCAGGTTGTTTTTCAGAGTCCACAGTCTCTCATGGTTCACCTCCCCTTCCAATGTCCCCCCACTCCCTTCTCCTCACTCCCCATGTCCTCCATGCTATTTGTTATGCTCCACAAATAAGTGAAACCATATGATAATTGACTCTCTCTGCTTCACTGATTTCACTCAGCATAATCTCTTTGAGTCCCGTCCATGTTGCTACAAAAGTTGGGTATTCATCCTTTCTGATGGAGGCATAATACTCCATAGTGTATATGGACCACATTTTCCTTATCCATTCGTCCGTTGAAGGGCATCTTGGTTCTTTCCACAGTTTGGCAACCGTGGCCATTGCTGCTATAAACATTGGGGTACAGATGGCCCTTCTTTTCACTACATCTGTATCTCTGGGGTAAATACCCAGTAGTGCAATTGCAGGGCCATAGAGAAGCTCTATTTTTAATTTCTTGAGGAATCTCCACACTGTTCTCCAAAGAGGCTGCACCAACTTGCATTCCCACCAACAGTGTAAAAGGGTTCCCCTTTCTCCACATCCCCTCCAACACATGCTGTTTCTTGTCTTGCTAATTTTGACCATTCTAACTGGTGTAAGGTGGTATCTCAATGTGGTTTTAATTTGAATCTCCCTGATGGCTAATGATGATAAACATTTTTTCAGGTGTCTGATAGCCATTTGTATGTCTTCATTGAATAAGTGTCTGTTCATGTCATCTCCCATTTTTTTAAAAATTTTAATTAATTTTTTATTTTTTACAAACATATATTTTTATCCCCAGGGGTACAGGTCTGTGAATCACCAGGTTTACACACTTCACAGCACTCACCAAAGCACATACCCTCCCCAATGTCCATAATCCCACCCCCTTCTCCCAAACCCCCTCCCCCCAGCAACCCTCAGTTTGTTTTGTGAGATTAAGAGTCACTTATGGTTTGTCTCCCTCCCAATCCCATCTTGTTTCATTGATTCTTCTCGTACCCACTTAAGCCCCCATGTTGCATCACCACTTCCTCATATCAGGGAGATCATATGATAGTTGTCTTTCTCTGCTTGACTTATTTCGCTAAGCATGATACGCTCTAGTTCCATTCATGCTGTCGCAAATGGCAAGATTTCATTTCTTTTGATGGCTGCATAGTATTCCATTGTGTATATATACCACATCTTCTTGATCCATTCATCTGTTGATGGACATCTAGGTTCTTTCCATAGTTTGGCTATTGTAGACATTGCTGCTATAAACATTCGGGTGCACGTGCCCCTTTGGATCACTACGTTTGTATCTTTAGGGTAAATACCCAATAGTGCAATTGCTGGGTCATAGGGCAGTTCTATTTTCAACATTTTGAGATACCTCCATGCTGTTTTCCAGAGTGGCTGCACCAGCTTGCATTCCCACCAACAGTGTAGGAGGGTTCCCCTTTCTCCGCATCCTCGCCAGCATCTGTCATTTCCTGACTTGTTGATTTTAGCCATTCTGACTGGTGTGAGGTGATATCTCATTGTGGTTTTGATTTGTATTTCCCTGATGCCGAGTTATATGGAGCACTTTTTCATGTGTCTGTTGGCCATCTGGATGTCTTCTTTGCAGAAATGTCTGTTCATGTCCTCTGCCCATTTCTTGATTGGATTATTTGTTCTTTGGGTGTTGAGTTTGCTAAGTTCTTTATCATCTCCCATTTTTTGACATGATTTTCTGTTTTGTGTGTGTTGAGTTTGAGAAGTTCCTTTTAGATCCTGGATATCAAACTTTTGTCTGTACTGTCATTTGCAAATATCTTCTCCCATTCCGTGGGTTGCCTTTTTGTTTTGTTGACTGTTTCCTTTGCTGTGCAGAAGCTTTGATCTTGATGAAGTCCCAAAAATTCATTTTTGCTTTTGTTTCCTTTGCCTTTGGAGACATACCTTGAAAGAAGTTGCTGTGGCTGATATCAAAGAGGTTACTACCTGTGTTCTCCTTTATGATTCTGATGGATTCTGCCTCACGTTTAGGTCTTTTATCCATTTTGAGTTTATCTTTGTGTATGGTGTAAGAGAATGGTCAAATTTCATTCTTCTATACATAGTTGTCCAGTTTCCCCAGCACCATTTATTGAAGAGACTGTCTTTTTTCCACTGTATATTTTTTCCTGTTTTGTCGAAGATTAATTGACCATAGAGTTGAGGGTCCATATCTGGGCTCTCTACTCTGTTCCACTGGTCTGTGTGTCTGTTTTTATGCCAGTACCATGATGTCTTGGTGATCACAGCTTTATAATAAAGCTTGAAATCAGGGATGTGATGCCCCCAGTTTTTTCTTTTTCAACATTTCCTTAGTAACTCGGGGTCTTTTCTGGTTCCATATAAGTATTTCGATTGTTTGTTCCAGCACTTTGAAAAATGCTGGTGGAATTTTGATCAGGATGACATTGAAAGTATAGATTGCTCTGGACAGTATAGACATTTTAACAATGTTTATTCTTCAAATCCATGAGCATGGAATGTTTTCCAATCTTTCTGTGTCTTCAATTTTTTTTCATGAGTGTTCTGTAGTTCCGTGTGTATCCATTCTTACCTCTTCATTTAGGTTTATCACAAGGTCTCTTATGGCTGTTGGTGCTATTTTCCATTCTGAAGGGAATCAAGTCTCTATTTTCCCTTTATACAGTTTCATTGTTAGTGTATAAGAAAGCAACTGATTTCTGTGCATTGAGTTTGTATCCTGCCACATTACTGAATTGCTGTATGAGTCCTAGCAATTTAGGGGTAGAGTCTTTTGGGTTTTCCACATGAAGTTTCATGTCATCTGCAAAGAGAGAGTTTGACTTCTTCATTGCCAATTTGAATACCTTTTATTTCTCTTTGTTGTCTGATTGCTGTTGCTAGGACTTCTAATATTATGTTGAACAAGAGTGGTGAGAGTGGGCACTCTTGTGTTCTTGATCTCAACGGGAAGGCTGTGAGCTTTTCCCCATTGAGGATGATATTGCTTTGGGTTTTTCATAGATAGATTTTGTGAAGTTGAGGAATCTTCCCTCTATTCCAATACTTTGAAGTGTTTTGATCAGGAACAGATGCTGTATTTTGTCAAAGCCTTCTTCTGCATCAATTGAGAGGACCATGTAGCTTCTCTCTCTTCTCTTATTGATTTGTTCTATCACACTCATTGATTTGCCAATGTTGAACCACTCATGTTGAACCAACCATCCCAGGGATGAATCCTACCTGGTCAATGGTGGATAATCTTTTTAACGTACTGTTGGATCCTATCAGCTAGAATCTTGTTGAGAATATTGGCATTCATATATATCTGGGATATTGGTCTGAAATTCTCCTTTTGAATGGGGTCTATGTCTAGTTTAGGGATCAAGATGATGCTAGCATCATAGAAAGAGTCTGAACGTTTTCCTCCTGTTCCTATTTTTTGAAACAGCTTCAGGAGTATAGGTACTATTCTTAGAATATGGTTGGTAGAATTCCCCAGTGAATCCATCAGGTCCTGGACTCTTGTTTTTGGGGAGGTTTTTGATCACCATTTCAATCTCATTATTAGGGATTGGTCTATTCAGGTTGTCAATTTCTTCCTGATGCAGTCTTGGAAGTGTATAGGTTTCCAGGAATGTATCAATTTATTCTAGGTTGCTTAAGAAATGAAAGTCATTTCTATATTGGTGTATAGCTGTTGATAATAATTTCTGATGATTGTTTCTATTTTCTTGGTGTTAGTCATGATCTATCTGCTTTCTTTCATAATTTTATTAATTAGGGTCCTTTTTCTTTTCTCTTGGATTAGTCTGACCAGTTTTTTATCAATCTTATTTATTCTTTCAAAGAACCGGCTTCCAGTTTTGTTGATGTGCTCTAACTGTATCTCTGGTTTCTAATTCATTGATTTCTGCTCTAATCTTAATTATTTCCCTTCTTGTGCATGGGGTAGGCTTAGTTTTTTGTTGATTCTCCAGTTCTTTAAGGTATAAGGAGAATTTATATATTCGGGATTTTTCTATTTCTTTGAGTGAGCCTTGAATGGCTATGTATTTCCCCTTAGGACGGCCCTTGACACATCCCATAGCTTTTGGACTGATGTGTTTTCATTCTCATTGGTTTCTCAATTGGTTTCTCATTTTGATTCCGTGGTTGATGCATACATTCCTGAGTGGAATGGTCTTTAGGTTCCAGGTGTTTGAATTCCTTCCAAATTTTTTCTTGTGATTGAGTTCCAATTTCAAAGCATTGTGGCTGAATGCTTAGGGAATAATCTCAATCTTTTGGTTGAGACCTGATATGTGACCTAGTATGTGATCTATTCTGGGGAAAGTTTCATGTGTGCTCGAGAAGAATGAGTACTCTGTTGTTATCAGGTGGAATGTTCTGCATATATCTATGAGGTCCATGTGGTCGAGTATGTCATTCAATGCTCTTGTTTCTTTGTTGATTTTCTGCTTAGATGTTCTGTGTGTTGCTGAGAATTGAGTGTTAAAGTCTCCTACAATTAACCTATTATTATTAATATGTCTTTTTTTTTTTTTTTTTTTTTTTTTTTTTTGGTTAACAGTTGGTCTATGTAGTTGGCTGCTCCCATGTTGAGGGCATAGATATTTACAATTGTTAAATCTTCTTGTTAGATAGACCTTTTTAGAATGGTATAGTGTCCTTGTGTATCTTTGACTACAGTCTTTAACTTAAAATCAAGGTTTTTTGATATGCAAATTGCTACCCCAGCTTTCTTTTGGGGTTCGTTGGAATGAAAGATGGTACTCCATCCCTCCACATTCAGTCCAGATATATCTTGAGGTTCAAAATGAGTCTCATGTATACAACATATGGGCGGGTCCTGTTTTTTTATCCAGTCTGCTCTCCTGTGCCATTTTATGGGAGCATTTAGGCAGTTGACATTGAGAATGATTATTGAAAGAGATGTTTTTATTGTCATCATGTTGCCTGGGAGGTCCTTGTTTCTATATATGGTCTCTGTAAATTTCTGTTCTTTATTACTCTTGGGGTCTTTCTTTTAGGGAATCCTCCTTAATATTTCTTGTAGGGCCGGCTTAGTGGATACATATTCTTTTAGTCTTTGCTGGTCTTGGAAGCTCTTTATCTCTCCATCCATTCTAAATGACTGCCTTGCTGGATAAAGTACTCTTGGCTGCATGTTCTTCTCATTTAGTGTCCTGAATATGTCTTGCCAGCCCTTTCTGGCTTGCCAGGTTTCTGTGGACAGGCTGACATTATTCTGATGTTCTGTCCACTGTATGTAAAGAATCTCTTTGCCCTGGCTACTCTCAAGATATTTTCTCTGATTTTAGAGTCATGAGTTTCACAATCATATATCTGGGGGTCGCTCTTCCCTTGTCGATCTTCAGGGGTGTCCTCTCTGCCTCTAGGACATGAACATTTGTTTCCTTTCCCAAATTAGGGAAATTTTCAGCTATGATTTGCTCAGCTATATCTTCTAGTCCTCTCTCTCTCTTCACCTCCTCAGTGATCCCAATAATTCTGATGCTGGAATGTTCCATGGTGTCTTTTATTTCTATAATTCTGTTTTCATGGCTTCTAACCTGTTTGCTCCAGGCCTCTTGCTGATCATTCTTTTCTATCAGTTTGTCTTCTAGATCACTAATTAGATCTTCTGCCTCATTTACTCTAGCTGTTAGAGTATCTAGATTAGATTGAATCTCACTGATAGCATTTTTAAGTTCTGCCAGATCACCTCTCACTTCTGCCCTTAAAGAATCTATGTTGCCATTAATGGTTTTCTCCAACCTAGCTGTTGTCTGCATAACTGTTACCCTAAAGTTTATTTCTGACATCTTAAGTCCATATCCATTAGTTCTGAGGCAGAGGTTACAGTCTCTGAATTTTTCCTTGGTTGAGGGTTCCTCCTAGTCATTCTGGTGAGAGGTGGTTGAGGGAATGTAAAACGTCCAAACTATTGACCACAGACCAAGAAAGATGCACGTGTTTTATAGGGACTTTAAGGTTCTTGCTTCTTGTTCTTTCAGTCTGTCTTCTGCGGGGAGGTGCGTGCAACCCTGTTACTCAGGCAACCCTGTTTGGGCAGAATTCCTTGCCCCCCAGTAAGGGGGTATAGGCTCAATAAAAACTGTTTTGGGGGGGGGTTATTCTTTGGTGGCTTTCCATGTTGGGTTTCTCTGTCCCTTCCAAGAGTCAGAGCAGAAGTGACTGTGTCCAAACTTCTATCTCAGAACAGAGAGATCACAGACTTCTTCAGAAAGGCCTCTAGGCCACAATGACTCCATTTTTGTCTGTGCTGCTAAAAAACACAGAAACCTGGTTCTGTTCTCTCCACAGTAATACTCCCAAACCTCACTTCTAAACCAAGCGCATCTCTGCCCTTTGTGCTTCTAAAACTGCCAGCCACCCCCAGGTCACATGTGTGCCCACACAGCTCCAGGTTTCAGCCTGGGAGTCTGTCCTAAAGTCCTTTCCTAGTGGCTACCAGTCTGCGAGTCTGTCCCAGCCCCAGTGTGGGACAATTTTGCATTCCTGTGTTATTTCACCTTCCCAGCACCAGCACCAGCGCTTATGGCAGCTCCATCTCCTTTCTTTTTATCTTCTGATATCTGCCTGCAGAATTGCTGCTCCCTACTTCATACTCAAAATAGGCTGCTGGAGATATTCTGTTGGTATAGGTCCTGATATTTCTTCTTACATGTCAGGCTGATTTCATGGATGTTCAGGGTGGTCTGGCAGATATTCAGCTGAATTCAGGGGACCAGTTGAAATAGGGTTCCTTAAGTCCATTGCCATCTTGCCCCTCTCCTCAGATTTCTAGGTTTTCAGATAAGTTCTAAAATTCCCCAGCTCATGACTTCACACCATAGTAAGAATATTTCCAAAGTTGTTTGAGAAATTCTTCTTCAAAAAACAGTACCATATTATTTGGGGGGCACCTGGGTGGCTCAATAGGTTGAGCCTCCACCTTCGGCTCATGTCATGATCTCGGAATCCTGGAATGAGCCCCACATTGGGCTCTCCACTTGGTGGGGAGCCTGCTTCCCCCTCCCTCTCTGCCTGCCTCTCTGACTTCTTGTGATCTCTCTATTAAATAAATAAATAAAATATTTTTAAAAATACCATATTATTTGAACAAATAATAACCTTTTTCTAAACCAATCTATAAAATAAGTTTTTTAAAATAAACCCTTGAAAGGCTTGACAATATTAGAAAAGGAGGCCAGATTCCCTACAGCTCAGGTCAACAGGAATACATGACAAGATTCAAATTCACAGAGGAAAGCTTTATACACTCATGCTTAAATAAAAAGCTTCAGTTGGGAACTCTAGAAATTATTTTCTTCAAATTTTTATATTTATAAAATGTACATTCACACTAAAAACACAGACACACTGAACAGTTAGCATCAAACTGAGAGCAGCAGCTATTTTTATTGATTATAACTCTTTGATGACCACCGAAATGTGCTAGAGGCCTCAGGGAAGAGTTTTAAAGGAGAAGACACATGGGTTATAGAGAAAAATGGGAAAATGAATTCTTCATAATTATTTACCTAGACACCAGGAATAGCATTCACATTAATCTTTGGCTAGGACTCAGATTTGAGGTCTAGCCTCTGCAAGTTCTGTGGCTTCCTCCCAAAATCATAAAAGCAGTATGGTAACACAGTCTGGAGACATATGAGCCTTGGGTTGGGAGTCAGGAGATAAGGGTCCTAATACCCTAACACTTGGAACAGTACTGGTTTATATCTGTTTTCTTGATGTAATTCTTAAAAGCATACCCTTTCATTCTCAGAAGTGATCCAACTTAAGATATAAGTTATATGATGGAGTACATTGCAAAATCAATCACTTCTTCCTTCATCAACATCCTTTCCAATATGAATTTCAGCTTCTCCATCAAAAAAAGAGGAGTCTATTTCCCCTCCTTGAATCTGGACTTACTTATGACTTGGCTTTGGCCAGTTAAAATATAATGGAAGTGATGTGCCAGTTTCAAGCCCAGGCCCCAGTGTATCTTGCATATTTTCATTATTTCTTTTGGAGCTCTGTCCAGCTGCCATGAGAACATGCCTGAGTGAACGTGCTAGAGACTGATAAGATCACGTGGAGCAAAAACAAATCCTAACCAGATGAGGCCATCACAGATCAGCCAGTCCCCAGATAACTTGGTAACTGACTGCAGATGCATGAATGTGCTCAGTAAACATCAGAAAAACTACCCAGGCGAGCCTAGCTTTAATTTGTGATCTGTAAAATTGTTAACTAAATCAATGTTCATTGTTTCAAACCACTAAGTTCAGGTTTATTTGTTATGCATCAAGTTAACTGATACATAGTCATTCTAGTTCTAATAAAAACTTTGCCTATAACCATCCTTGTGAACTTGGACAAGTCCTTTAAGTCTGCTAAATTTGAATGTTATGTGAAGAGTAAATACATTTTTTAAAAAGTTAACATTGCCTGTATTAGTTTCTTGGTGGTGCTGTGAGAAATTACCAAAAATTTGTAGTTTAAAACCTCAAAAATTTATTCTCTTACAGTTTGGGGACCTCAAAAGACCCAAATAAATTTCAAAGGGCTTGGGTTAAGGAATTGGCAGGGCTCATTCCTTCTGGAAGCTTTTGTGGGGAGAATCTGTCTTCTTTCTTTCTTGAGCTTCTGGAGGTTACTTGCATTTCCCGGCTTGTGACCCTTTCTTCACATCAGCTCCAACCCTTTAGCTTCCATTGACACATCTTGACCCCTTGACACTTTCTTCCTTCTTTTCTTACACAGATCTCCTGCCTCCCTCTTACACAGATCCCAGTTACTATAGTAGATCCATCCAGATATTCCAGTTATAATCTCCCATCTACAGATCCTTAAACTTGATCACATCTGAGACTCCCTTTTTGATATGTAAAGAAACATTCACCAGTTCCAGGGATTAAGACCTAGATATCTTCGGGGAGCCATTATTCAGCATTCTACATTACCTAAGAACTCTATGCATGTTGGGTTCTCTCTTGAGTAGTGGGAAAGTAGAGATGCAAAGAACAGTTCTTATTCTAAAGTCAGGAAGTTAGACTGGAATGGTTTCCAAGAATTCCTAGGTAATAACAATTGAGCATTCTGTATTTTTGTCTGGTGCCCCTTGCATAAGATATGTCTTTATTTATGGGGTGATCTAAGAACCAGCTTTTTCACTAAAGTCTTGAGGTTCAAGGGCAACTGTTTTATCAGTGCCCCATCCCAAGTCAGTCATTTACCCAGAATGCATTACATATTATATAGTCTATACCTTAGGCAGTGACGGCTTAGTAAATTCAGTTGGAAAAAGAAGTGGAAACTGAATGAGTGGGTGTATGTTAATTCTAATTTGGATGGAGGGATATTCTAAATATAAATTGTTTGTTTATATTTATATTAGTGACACTCTGGAGATCAATCACCTAGTTGTGATTGAGGATGCAAGAAAGGGTAGAGGTTATGTTGGGAAAAAGAGAGAGCAATAAGGATGGGAAGCTTCAGAAAAAGGAAGAGGAAAAACGTAAAGTGAAAGAAAGATTAAACAGCTCAGTTTGAAAAAGTAAGTCTTATAAATACCAGATGGCACAGGAACCAATGCAGGCAGTTCAGGCAGAGTGAGAGGCAAATCCAACATTCCAGCCCTCCTGCTGGGACCCACAAAGCATTTGTATTCATTACCAGTCCATCTGCTTTTATTTTTTTATTTTTTATTATTTTTAAAATTTTTTTATTTTTTATAAACATATAATGTATTTTTAACCCCCCAGGGTACAGGTATGTGTCCATCTGTTTTTATGATTATTTGTTTTTGAAGAAGCATTTATTCTCAATGGAAAAATAACAGATTTTTTTTTTTTTAGAATTCTAGAAATGGCAAAAATGACTATTTGTCAAACTCAAGTTGAATTTGGGAAGGAAAACAGTGTTAGCACATGTTTCTAAGAGAAGATCTAGAGCTATAAATCAGTGTCTCCCTCCCTGGGTATTCTGGATGCATGAGGATCCAGTAAAAGTATCCAATGAGCAGAAGACTCACAGTGTGCATCAGAATAACAACATAACAACTAAAATTTGTTGAACACTTACTTTGTGCCATATATTAGGAGTTCTATATGTGTTACCTTATTTAATTCTGAAAATAAAATGGAGAGGTAAATTTCAGACATCTTATTTTAATGTAAAGGATCTGACATTAAAAAAAAAAAAAGATGAAGCATTGGAGGTACAGAGACTTCCTGGTTCCATGACATAATGACAGCAGTCTGAATTAGAATATAACACACATCCTACAAAAACTATACAAATCCCAAGGAAATTCAAGTAAAACTACCCTTAAAAAATTCCTACAGTATGTTTCTCTCTATGGGATAAAAGAATACTATAACTTTAATTTGCATGTAAATAAGTAAAGAAATATTTGAAACAAATTAAGACAGCTCTAGAGTTCATACAGAAGTAGAGAATCAGAGAGAAACCACACAGAAAAGGAAAGAGAACAGTGGGAGACTGACAGGTATACATAAGAATCATGCCCAGGGAGATGGAATCCCACTCTAATAGAAGAAATTCTGAGAACAGTTCTGAGACCTGGTAGAGCAGAGAAGTGGCTAAAAGGACTTGGAAAGAAACTGTTGAAACTGTTCAGAATTTGAGATGGCAATTGAGGGGAAATATCACTTCTGGGAGAAGAGCATACAACTTAGAAGTGAAGGCTTTTCTGTGAAGGGATAGGATGAAGGATGTGGTAGTAATTAAGGATTGTATAGAAGCAAAAAGAAATCACAAAATCAGTTAAGACCCTCTTCTCCAAAAGAGACTATTTATTAAAGAAACTGAACCCTCTACTCCAAGAAAAGACAGTAAACTTGAGTTAAGAAAACTAATAAGCAATGCAAACACCTTATTCTTGGCTTTTAAAAAAATAGTCTTATATTGCTGGTCTAGAAAAAAAATGCATTTCAAACAACAGAAACTGGCAGTTTTTATATATGCATGCTAAAAGAAAACAAAACATGATAATCTGATAAAAATTGTCCAGTCCCTTCTACACCTGTCAAAATAGCAGGACCTCTCAACCAATATCAAATGTCACAGATATTCTTGAAAGATTTTTTGAAGACATGTTAAAAAAAATCCCAATATGTTCCAACAAACTTGAAAATCCAGAAAAAAAGACTTTCCTCAAAATAGGAAGGAATGAGTTGACCAAACTCAGGAAAGAAATTGAAAATCATCTCAAAACTTAAGATTAGGGGGTGAAGACAAGATGGCAGAGAAGTAAGAGATGCTCTTTCAACCAGTCCCCTAAAATGAGCTGATTATCTACCAAAGAATTCTGGTCACCCACGAAATCAGCCTGAGATTAGAATTATACACTTCTGGATCTCTACATGGGCAGAAGACACCAGTGGACAGGTAAAGTGGAGTGGGATCATCAGACTGATATTAGAAGATAAACAAAAGGGGAGGGAGCCACCAGAAGTGACTCATTGGAAAATAATACCTCAACACAAGAGTGCCCTGTGATTGGGGACCAGCATTAACTTGGAGTCTGGTTGAAAGCATTGAAAAAGAGCAAAAGATCTGGGGTATCTGGGTGGCTCAGTGGTTTAAAGCTTCTGCCTTTGGCTCAGGTAATGATCCCAGGGTCTTAGAATCAAGCCCTGCATTGGACTGTCTGCTCAGCATGGAGCCTACTTTGGCCAGCCTGTCTGCTTCTCTGCCTACTTGTGATCTCTGTCTGTCAAATTAAAAAAAATCTTTAAAAAAAATAAAAAGAAAAGAGCAAAAGATCTTAAGGGGAAATTGGTGGAATTGGGCCATTAGAGACAGGGACTTAACCCCACGGACCCAGGACAGCCACCGCTAGCACTGAGCCAGAGTGTGCAGTGAAGAAGCTAGGCCTTGGTCCCTGTAATAGCATGTAATAGCATCTGGATGGTGGCGCGCCTTGAGAGTCTGGTGTGGATACCAACCTGTGCTCTCTAGAAACACAGCCTTTTTCACTCTGCATGCGTGCTCCAAACTCTCCCCTGAGAGAGATCCCTGCAGGCACTAGCTGGTGCTCTCTAGGACTGGGAGATTCTGAACACTCCCAGCCCAGGCCAGCATGAAAATCTCAGTGTGCTATCTCTGGTTGGGACCGTTCCCACAGTCTGGAACTGCTGCCCAGAGAGCTGTGGAGGAGGCAGCCACTGGAAGCCAGCTCTCTGGACTAGTACTTCTCATGGTTTTGGGTAAAAGTGGGAGTTCCTGTGACCACAGAGACCCTGACTGGGATGTGCTCTATGGGCAGCATAGGGGGAATTTATGTGCTCTGGAGCACCCAGAGGGGAACAGACTGAGGCTTCTCTCTGAGATGGAGGTCTGGGTGCATTTTGCTTTCCTCTAAACCTCCAAAGAACCACCAAAAGTCGCAAAGGGGAGGAAAAAAAAAAAACCTTCAGAGAACAAAAGCCTGTAAAACCAGTTTCCTCAGAGCCCAGCCTCTTGATAGTGAGCAGAAGGTCTCAACTCTAGATAGATTACCTGAAACACCACACAGCAGGCCCCTCCCCACAGAGAGCCAGCCAAAAAAACCGAAAACAAAAAAACCAAAACCAAACAAACAAAAAACAAGAGCACAGCCACCACTAGATACAACTTCTATTTTTAATTTGTTCCCACTATTCTCATTCTTTTCAATTTTTTAAATAATTTTAAACCTATTTACCATCACAATGAGATGTTAAGTACAACAAATTCCATAATAACCTTTTAACTTGAACTTTTTAAAAACATTTTTATTTGACAGACAGATCACAAGTAAGCAGAGAGAGAGGAGGAAGCAGACTCCCTGCTGAGCAGAAAGCTCAATCCCATAACTCTGGGATCATGACCCTCAGGTCAAGCTGAAAGCAGAGGCTTTAACCCACTTAGCCACCCAGGTGCCCCTTGAAATTTTTTTTTTTAATTTATTTTTTATTTTCAGCATAACAGTATTCATTATTTTTCACCACACACAGTGCTCCATGCAATTCGTGCCCTTTATAATACCCACCACCTAGTACCCCAACCTCCCACCCCCCACCCCTTCAAAACCCTCAGATTGTTTTTCAGAGTCCATAGTCTCTCATGGTTCACCTCCCCTTCCAATTTCCCCCAACTCCCTTCTCCTCTCTAACTCCCCATGTCCTCCATGCTATTTGTTATGCTCCACAAATAAGTGAAACCATATGATAATTGACTCTCTCTGCTTGACTTATTTCACTCAGCATAATAATCTCTTCCAGTCCCGTCCATGTTGCTACAAAAGTTGGGTATTGGTCCTTTCTTTTTTTTTTTTTTTTTATAAACATATATTTTTATCCCCAGGGGTACAGGTCTGTGAATCACCAGGTTTACACACTTCACAGCACTCACCAAAGCACATACCGTCCCCAATGTCCATAATCCCACCCCCTTCTCCCAAACCCCCTCCCCCCAGCAACCCTCAGTTTGTTTTGTGAGATTAAGAGTCACTTATGGTTTGTCTCCCTCCCAATCCCATCTTGTTTCATTTTTTGATACATATGCTTGTGTTTTTCTTTTGCTTTTCTATTTTTTTCTATTTTTATTATTTTATTTTTTTAAATATTTATATAGAGATGAGCTTCAAGGTAATCCCCTTTCCCCAATCAATGCTACCCCAATATACAAACCAGTTTTAAACCCCCTTTATCTCAGAAAAGTTGAGTCCTTTAACAAAGATATCAAGACACATCCAGGAAGAATCAAAATAACCTTCCTTGCCCACACTGAAAATTTATAACCACCATCTCATCTTTTTCTTCTGTCAGTATTTCTGTGTATTTGTTTTTGTTCTGGCAGTATATAAATCTACCAGATTTATTCAGATTAATTACCAATTCATTTTGGCTAGGTTTTTCTTTTTTGTTTTTCCTTGTCATTTACTTTGGTCAATCTTTTTGTTTGTCTGTTTTTGTTTTTATACTTCATATATCTTACCTTTGGGCCCATTTGGGCTGGGTCTTCTCTTTTTTCTTTATCCCCCTCCCCCTGCCTCTTTCTTTCTTTTTTCTTTCTTTTTGGTGGGGAATCCCGATTGCTCAGAGGCGTTCCAGAGCGTACCTTGCCTGCACAACAGCTGACACATTCAGCTACACATCCCTTCAGCCATCTCTCACCAAAGTGACTAGGAGGAGAAATGCCCAATAGAGGAAAAATTCAGAGACTGGGCCCTCTCCATCAGAGCTATTGGATATGGACATAAACAGTATGTTGGAAGGGGAATTCAGGCTAACAATTATCCAGGCAATGGCTAAGTTGGAGAAAGCCTTTAATGACAAAATGGAATTGGTTAGGGAAGAAGTGAAAGCCAACAGGGATGATATTAACAATGCTCTCAATGAGTTCCAATATAATCTAAATTATTGAAAAGCTAGTGTAACTGAGGCAGAAGATAGAGTTAGTGATCTGGAGGACAAACTGATAGAGAAAAATGATAAGGAGGAGGCCTGGAACAAACACTCTGAAGCTATGAAAACAGAATTAGGGAAATAAATAATGCCATGAAACGTTCCAACATCAGAATTATTGGAATCCCTGAGGGAGATGAGAAAGAAAGAAGACTAGAGGATACACTTGAACAAATTCTCCATGAAAAAATTTCCAATCTGGCAAATTGAACCAGCATTCGTGTCCTAGAGGCAGAAAGTTATGCCCCCAAGATCATAGACTCTAGAAATACCTCAAGACCCATGATTGTGAAAACGATGAATCATAATTTTAGACAGGAGCTCTTGAAATCAGCTAGGGGGAAGAGATTCCTTATGTACAGAGGAAAGCCTATCAAAATAATTTCAGACCTGTCCGCAGAAACCTCGCAAACCAGAAAGGGCTGGCAAGATGTATTCAGGGTACTAAATGAGAAGAGCATGCAGCCAAGAATACTTTATCCAGCAAGGCTGACATTCAAAATGGATGGAAAGATAACAAGTTTCCAAGATGGGCAAGTTTTAAGAGTACGTGACCACCAAGCCTACAAGAAACATTAAGGGGGGGTTCTATAAAATAGGGGAAAAAAAAAAACAAGAATATCATTGAGCAGAAATATATGGAGACAAACTATAGAAACAAAGACTTCACAGGTAACACAATGTCAATAAAAACGTATCTCTCAATAATCACTCTCAACGTGAATGGCCTAAATGCACTCATAAAATGGCACAGGGTTGCAGAATGGATAAAATGACAGGACCCATCCATATATTGTCTACAAGAGACCCATTTTGGACCTAAGGATACATCCAGACTAAAAGTGAAGGGAGAAGCATCTTTTATGCCAGTGGGCCTCAAAAGAAGGCTGGGGTAGAGATTCTTGTATCAAATAAAAATAAATTAGATTTTAAACTACAGACTGTAGTCAGAGGTACACAAGGACACTACACCATTATTACAGAACCTATCCACCAAGAAGATCTAACAATTGTAAATATTTATGCCCCCAATATGGGAGCAGCCAATTACATAGAGAACTGTTAAGATAAAGAGTCATATTGATATGACTACATTAATAGTAGGGGATATTAACATGCCACTCTCAGTAAGAGACAGATCATCCAAGCAGAAAATCAATAAAGAAACAAGAGCATTGAATGACACATTGGACCAGATGGACCTCATAGATGTATACAGAACATTCCACCCTAAAACAACAGAATACTCATTCTTCTCAAGTGCACATGGAACCTTCTCCAGAATAGATCCCATACTGGGTCACAAATCAGGGCTCAAGCGATACCAAAAGATTGATATTATTTCCTGCATATTCTCAGATCACAATGCTTTGAAACTGGAGCTCAACCACAAGAAAAAATTTGGAAGGAATTCAAACACCTGGAAGCTAAAGACCACCTTGCCTAAGAAAGCTCGGATCAACCAGGAAATCAAAGAAGAACACAGAAACCAATGAGAATGAGACACTTCGGTCCAAAATCTATGGGATACAGCAAAGACGGTCCTGAGGGGGAAATACATAGTCATCCAAGCCTCCCTCAAAAAAACAGAAAAATCCAGAATACACAAAATAACTAGAGAATCAACAACAAATTAAGCCAACTCCACACACAAGAAGGGAAATAATCAAGATTAGAGCAGAGATCAATGAGATAAAATCTAGAGATACAGTAGAACGCATCAATGAAACTAGAAGCTGGTTTTTGGAAAGAATAAGACCAATAAACCATTGGCCACACTAATCCAAAAGAAAAGAGAGAAAGCCCAAATTAATAAAATTATGAATGAAAAGGGAGAAGTCACAACTAACACCACGGAAATAGAAAAAATCATTAGAAATTATTATCAATAGGTATATGCCAATAAGTTAAGCAACCTAGACAAAATGGATGCATTCTTGGAAACCTATAAACTTCCAAAACTGAATCAGGAAGAAATTGACAACGTGAAGAGACCAATATCTAGTAACGAGATTGAAACAGTGATCAAAAACCTCCCAAAAAACAAGAGCCCGAGACCTGACGGATTCCCTGGGGAATTCTACCAAACTTTCAAAGAAGAAATAATAGCTATTCTCCTGAAGCTATCTCAAAAAATAGAAACAGAAGGGAAACTTCCAGACTCTTTTTATAAAGCCAGCATTACCCTGATCCCCAAACCAGGCAAAGACCCCACCAAAAAGGAGAATTTTAGACCAATATCCGTGATGAATATGGAAGCTAAGATTATCAACAAGATCCTAGATAATAGGATCAAACATCATATTAAAAAGATTATCCACCATGACCAGGTGGGATTTATCCCTGGATTGCAAGCATGGTTTAACATTTGTAAATCAATCAATGTGACAGAACATATCAATAAGAGAAGAGAGAAGATCCATATGGTCTTCTCGATGCAGAAAAAGCATTTGACATAATCCAGCATCCATTCCTGATAAAAACACTTCAAAGTATAGGGATAAAGGAAACATTCCTGAACTTCATAAAATATATCTATAAAAAACCCACAGCAAATATCATCCTCAATGGGGAAAAGCTCACAGCCTTCCCGAGATCAGGAACACGACAAGGATGCCCACTCTCACCCCTCTTGTTCAACATAGTATTAGAAGTCCTAGTAACAGCAATCAGACAACAAAGAGAAATAAAACATATTCAAATTGGCAATGAAGAAGTCAAACTCTCTCTCTTCACAGACGACATGATACTTTGTATGGAAAACCCAAAAGACTCCACCCCCAAACTACTAGAACTCATACAGGAATTCAGTAATGTCACAGGATACAAAATCAATGTACAGAAATCAGTTTGCTTTCTTATACACTAACAATGAAAATACAGAAAGGGAAATTAGAGAATCAATTCCATTTACTATAGCAACAAGAATCACAAGATACCTGGGAATAAACCTAACCAAAGAGGTAAAGGGTCTGTACTTGAGGAACTACAGAACACTCATGAAAGAAATTGAAGAAGACACAAAATGATGGAAGACCATCCCATGCTCATGGGTTGGAAGAATAAACATTGTTAAAATGTCTATACTGCCTAGAGCAATCTATACTTTCAATGCCATTCTGATCAAAATTCCCCAGCATTTTTCAAGGAGCTAGAGCAAACAATCCTAAAATTTGTGTGGAATCAGAAGAGACCCTGAATTGCTAAGGAAATATTGAAAAAGAAAAACAAAACTGGAAGCATCATGTTGCCTAATTTCAAGATTTACTACAAAGCTGTGATCACCAAGACAGCATGGCACTGGCATAGAAACAGACACATAAACCAGTGGAGCAGAGTAGAGAGCCCAGATATGAACCCTCAACTTTATGGTCAAATAATCTTTGATAAAGTAGGAAAAAATATACAGTGGAGAAAAGACAATCTCTTCAAAAAATGGTGTTGGGAAAATTGAACAGCTGTGTGTAGAAGAATGAAACTCGACCATTCTCTTATACCATACACAAAGATAAACTCAAAATGTTCAGGTGCCTGCGTGTCTCAGTGGGTTAAATCCTCTGCCTTCAGCTCAGGTCATGATCCCAGGATCCTGGGATCGAGTCCCGCATTGGGCTCTCTGCTCAGTAGGGAGCCTGCTTCCTCCTCTCTCTCTGTCTGCCTCTCTGCCTACTTGTAATCTCTGTCAAATAAATACATAACGTCTAAAAAAAAAAAAAAAGACCTCAATGTGAGGCAGCAATCCATCAGAATCCTAGAGGAGAACATAGGCAGTAAGCTCTTCAACATCAGGCACAGCAACTTCTTTCGAGACATGTCTCCAAAGCCAAAGGAAACACAAATGAAAATGAACTTTTGGGACATCATCAAGATCAAAAGCTTCTGCACAGCAAAGGAAACAGTGAACCAAACACAGAGGCAACCCAGGGAATGGGAGAAGATACTCACAAATGACAATACAGAAAAAGGGCTGATATCCAGGATCTATAAAAATCTCCTCAAACTCAACACACACAAAACAGATAATTTTTGTAAAAAAATGGGCAGAAGATATGAACAGACACTTCTCTAATGAAGACACACAAATGGCTAACAGACACATGAAAAAAATGTTCATTATCAGTAGCCATCAGGAAGATTAAAATCAAAACCACATTGAGACACCACCTTAAACCAGTTAGAATGGCCAAAATTAGCAAGACAGTAAACCACATGTATTTGAGAGGATGTGAGAAAGGGGAACCCTGTTACACTGTTGGTGGGAATGCAAGTTGGTGCAACCACTTTGGAAAACAGAGTGGAGATTCCTTAAGAAATTGAAAATGGAGCTTCCCCATGACCCTGCAATTTCACTACTGGGTATTTACCCGAAAGATACAGATGTAGTGAAAAGAAGGCTCTCTGTACCCCAATGTTCATAGTGCAGCAATGGGCACAGTCGCCAAACTGTGGAAAGAACCAAGACACCATTCATTGGACAAATGGATAAGGAAGATGTGGTCCATATATACTACAGAGTATTATGCCTCCATCAGAAAGGATGAATACTCAACGTTTGTATCAACATGGACGGAACCGGAAGAGATTATGCTGAGTGAAATAATTCAAGTAGAGAAAGCCAAGTATTATAGGAGTTCACTTACTTGTGGGACATATGGAGGACATTATAAGAAGGAAGGAAAATAGAAGGGGGGTGGGGATCAGAGCGGGAGATGAACCATGAGAGACTGGGAACTCTGAGAAACAAGCTGAGAATTTTAGAGGGTAGTGGGGTTAGGGGATGGATTGGCCTCATGATGGGTATTAAGGAAGGCATGTATTCCATGGAGCACTGGGTGTTATATGTAAACAATGACTCTTGAACATTGCATCAAAAAGTAATGACAGGGACACCTCGGTGGCTCAGTTGGTTAAGCAGCTGCCTTCGGCTCAGGTCATGATCCCAGCGTCCTGGGATAGAGTCCCACATCATGCTCCTTGCTCAGCAGGGAGCCTGCTTCTCCCTCTGCCTCTGCCTGCCATTCTGTCTGCCTGTGCTCGCTCTCTCTCCCTCTCTCTCTGATAAATAAATAAAATCTTTAAAAAAAAAAAAGTAATGACGTTCTGTCTGGTGACTAGCATAACATCGAACAAACAAACAAAGAGGCAAACCAACCATAGAAACCCTAATGGATAAATGGTGGCCTTGCAATAAACTCTGAGCTAGCAGGCTATTTTCAGAAAGTTCATTCAGCTAATAGTAGCTGATTGGCCTGGTTCCACCACTTTCATCATAATATTCTTAGGTCAGATTTTGTGGTAGCACCCATTTTTTTTTTTTGCTTTGATTAAGACTAAAGGCCTCTACTTGGCTTTGCAATCATGACCAGCCTGATCCTTGTAGCTCTGAAACAACTAATTTGTCAGTCTCTGATATGATTCCCTTACTTTCTCTTAGGTAACAATTTCTGAGAAATACATCTCATCTCTCCTCATTGGTAGAAGGCAGAGAAGAGTGCAGATGATAATGACAAGGGTTACTACTACCCAATAATCACTGGGTGGGATGGGGTGGGCAGTGTTTGTCTTCACACAAAACTGCCTATTGTTCCCTTTCAAAACATCTACCCTGGGAGACCAACTCTGCATTAAGAAAGGACCTCAACTCTGCCCAACCTGCCCTCTCTCAGATTGTGACTAACCTTCCACATGCTATGCTTACCCTAATTATATCTGTGGCCCATCAGTTCTTTTTTTATTTTTTAAATTCAATTAAGTTAAATTTTATCATTATGCTCAGTTACCCAACATTCATATTACTAGTTTTTGATGTAGTGTTCAGTGATTTATTTGTTGCATATAACACCCAGTGCTCATCACAATACATGACCTCTTTAACACCCACCACCTGGTTACTCCTCTCTCAACCCCCTTCCCTACTTTAACTCTCAGCTTGTTTCCCAGAGTCCAGAGTCTCTCATGGATTGTCTCCCTCTCTGATCTCCTCCCATTCAATTTTCCCTCCCTTCCCCTATAGTCCTCTGCACTATTCCATATTTTCCACATATAAGTGAAACCATATGGTAATTGTCTTTCTCGGATTGATTTATTTCTCACTTAGGATAATCCCCTCCAGTTTCATCCATGTCAATGTACATGGTAGATATTCATCCTTTCTGATGGCTGAGTAATATTCCATTGTGTATATGGGCAACATCTTCTTTATCCATCCAACTGTGGAAGGACCGTGGCTCCTTCCACATTTTGGCTATTGTGGACATTGCTGCCTTGAACACTGGGGTGCATGTGCTCCTTCTTTTCACTACATTTGTATCTTTGGGGTAAATATCTTGTAGTGAAATTGATGGGTCATAGGTTTGCTCTATTTTTAACTTCCTGAGGAACATCCATGCTATTTTCCAGAGTGGCTGTACCAGCTTGCATTCCCACCAACAGTGTAAGAGGATTCCCCTTTCTCCATATCCTTGCCAACATCTATTCTTTCCTGTTTTGTTAATTTTAGCCATTCTAACTGGTGTGAGTTGGTATCTCATTGTGGTTTTGATTTGTATTTTCTAACAACAAGTGATGTGGAGCATTTTTTCATAAGTCTGTTGACCATTTTTATGTCTACTTTGGAGAAGTGTCTGTTCATATCTTCTGCCCATTTCTTGACTGGGTTATTTCTTTTTTGGGTGTTGAGTTTGATAAGTTCTTTGTATATCTTGAATAGTCCTTTATCCAATATGTCATTTATCCTATATGTCATTCCCTTTCTATAGGATGACGGTTTTGTTGACTGTTGCTGTACAGAAGCTTTTTATCTTGATGAAGTCCCAATAGCTCATTTTCCCTTTTGTTTCCCTGGCATTTGGAGACATGCCTTGTGAGAAGTTGCTGTGGCTGACATCAAAGATATTGCTGCCTGTGTCCTCCTCTAGGATGTTGGTGGATTCCTGTCTCACACTGAGGTCTTTCAGCCATTTAGAATTTATCTTTGTGTATTGTGTAAGAGAGTGGTCCAATTCCATTCTTCTGCATGTGTCTAATTTTTCCAACACCATTTTTTTGGTGTGTTTTTAAAATTTGATTTTTTTCATTGTTTATGCCCCACACCAATACCATTTGTTGAAGAGACTTTTTATTTATTGGATATTCTTTCCTGATTTATCAAAGATTAGCAATCATAGGTTGAGTGTCCATTTCTGGGATCTCTATTCTGTTCATTAATCTATGTGTTTGTTTTTGTTCCAATACCATACTATCTTGATAACTACAGATTTGTAATATAGCTTGAAGTCAGTCATTGTGATGCCTGCAGCTTTGGTTTTCTTTTTCAACATTCTCCTGGCAACTTTGGGTCCTTTTTAGTTCCATAAAAACTTTAGGATTATTTGTTCCAGGATTTTGAAAAATGTTGATGGTATTTTGATTGGGATGGCATTGAAAGTGTAGATGGCTCTGGGAAACATAGACATTTTCACAATGTTTATTCTTCTGATCCATGAGTATGGAATATTTTTCCATCTCTTTCTGTCTTCCTCAATTTCTTTCATAAGTGTTCTGTAGTTTTCTAGAATATAGATCCTTTACCGTTTTGGTTAGATCTAGTCCTTTTTTTTGTACAATTTTTTTGTTGTTTTTACACAGTTGTAAATGGAATCAATTCTCTAATTTTCCCTTCTACAGTTTCATTGGTAGTGTATAAGAAAGCAATTGATTTCTGTGCATTGAGTTTGTATCCTGCCACATTACTGCATTGCTGTATGAGTCCTAGCAATTTAGGGGTGGAGTCTTTGGGTTTTCCACATGAAGTTTCATGTCATCTGCAAAGAGAAAGAGTTTGATGTCACGGCCAGCATGACAAATTGGCCAGGAACGTGAGGGTAAGAGGATGAAGAAAAGAACTCAAGAAGCAGAGAGATGGGGCAGGAGGAGCACTGAGGAGGATGTCTAGCAGTGCTAAGTTTATTCAAAGCATTAAGGCCATATATATAGTGATAATAGGAGAAGTAATACATTTGTGTCTAGTTAAATAACCACGAGTTCCCATAATAAGTTTCACATTTAACTATAAGCAGACCTCGTGATGCCAAATGGCTGATGCCAGTACAATTGTTCTGTATTGATACAGCAAACCCTGAAAGTAATTTATGGGCTGTACTAGGGCAGCAAGGACCAACAATGAATTTATGACCCCAACCGAATTTTTTAGCAAGCGTGTGGGAAGTCACGTAGGCAAGCACACAACACATGGCACAGACCCTTTCTCAGTGCTACTCAACTTTTCCCGTCTTAAACCTTTTGTTAGGTTATTCGGACTTTAAAGGGGGCACAAGTCAGGGCCTGGTTTGGTGCTCGTCTCAAGCCTTATTGCAGCCTCCCACAGTTTGACTTGTTCTCTGTCAATTCGAATACATCTTATTTCTTTTTGTTGTCTGATTGCTGTTGCTAGGACTTCTAGTACTATGTTGAACAATAGTGGTGAGAGTGGGCCTCCTTGACGTGTTCTTAATCTTAAGGGAAAGGATCTCAGCTTTTCCCCATTGAGAATGAGATTCCCTGTGGGTTTTTCATTGATTGATTGTGTAAAGTTGAGGAATGTTCCCGCTATCTGTATACTCTGAAGAGTTTTAATCAGGAAAGGGTGCTGCATCAAATGCTTTCTCTCCATCAATTGAGAGGACCATGTGTTTTCCTCTCTTCTCTTATTTATTTCTTCTATCACTTTGATGATTTGCAAATGTTGAACCTCCCTTACATCCCAGGGATAAATCCCACCTGGTCATGGTGGATGATCTTTTTAATGTACTGTTGGATCCTATTGGCTAGGATCTTGTTGAGAATCTTGGCGAGAATCTTGGCATCCATACTCATCAGGGATATTTGTCTGAAATTCTCCTTTTTGATGGTTTGGTTTTTTTTTTTTTTTTTCCTCGTTTGGGGATCAAGGTGATGCTGGTGTCATAGAAAGAGTCTGGAAAATTTGGAACAGCTTTAGGAGAATAGGTAGTGTATTTTCTTTGAATGTTTGGTAGAATTCCCCAGGGAACCCACCAGGTCCTGGACTCTTGTTTTGGGGGAAGTTTTTGATCAGTGCTTCAATCTTTTTATTAGGGATTGGTCTATTCAGCTTGTCAGTTTTTTCCTGTTTCAGTATTGGAAGTTTATAGGTTTCCAGGAATGCATCCATTTCTTCTAGGTTTTTTAAGGTATTGGCATATAGCTGTTGATAATACTTTCTGATGATTATTTCTATTTCCTTGGTGTTAGTCGTGATCTCTCCCCTCTCATTCATAATTTTATTAATTGGTGTCCTTTCTCTTTTGGATTAGTCTGGCCAGTGGTTTATCAATATTATTAATTCTTTCAATGAATAAGCTTCCACTTTTGTTACATCAATGAAATTACTTTACTTCTGGTTTCTAATTCATTGATTTCTGCTCTAATCCTAATTATTTCCCTTCTTGTGCATGGGGTAGGCTTAATTTATTGTGGATTCTCCAGTTCTTTAAGGTATAGAGTTTGTGTTCAGGATTTTTATATTTTTTTGAGTGAGCCTTGGATCATTATGTATTTCCCCCATTTAGAACCACGTTTGCCATAACCCATAGCTTTTGGATTATGTGTCTTTGTTCTCACTGGTTTCCATAAATTGTTAAGTTCTTTGATTTTCTGGTTGATTCAACATTCTTTAGCAAGGTGGTCCTTAGCTTCCAAGTGTTTGAATTCCTTCCAAACTTTTTCTTGTGCTTGAGCTCCAGTTTCAAAGAATTGTGGTCTAGGAGTATGCAGGGAATAAACTCAATCTTTTGGTATCAGCTGAACCCTGATTTGAGACCCAGTATGTGATATGTTCTGGAGAATGTTCCATGTGTGTTTGAGAAGAATGAGTATTCTGTTGTTATCAGGTAGAATGTTCTGTATTTATCTATGAGGTCCATGTGGTCTAGTGTGTCATTTAAAGCTCTTGTTTCTTTGTTGATTTTCTGCTTTGACGTTCTGTCTGCTGCTGAGAGTGGAGTGCCAAGGCCTCCAACAATTCTCATATTATTATCCATATGTCTCTTTATTTTGATTAACAGTTGGCTTATGTAGTTGGTTGTTCCCATGTTGGGGGGATAGATATGTACAATTGTTATATCTTCTTGTTAGATAGACCCTTTAAGAATGATGTAGTGTTAATAGCCAAACTATGGAAAGAACCCAGATGTCCATCAACAGATGAATGGATAAAGAAGATGTGGTATATATATACACAATGGAATACTATGCAGCCATCAAAAGAAATGAAATCTTGCCATTTGCAGTGATGTGGATGGAACTAGAGAGTATTACGCTGGGTGAAATAAGACAATCAGTGAAAGAAAATTATCATATGATCCCCCTGATATGAGGAATTTGAGACACAGGGTGGGGGGTTTGGGGGGTAGGAAAGAAAAAATGAAATGGGAGGGAGACAAACCACAGGAGACTTTTTATCTCACAAAACAAACTGAGGGATGCTGGGGGAGGTGGGGTATAGAGAGGGTTCTTGGGTTATGAACATTGGGGAGGGTATGTGATATGGTGAAGGCTGTGAACTGTGTAAACCTGACGATTCACAGATCTTTGCCACTGGGGCAAATAATACATATGTTAATAAAAATGATTAATAATAAAAAAAGGATCATGTAGTGTTGGGGTGCCTGGGTGGCTCAGTCAGTTAAGCAGCCTCCTTAAGGGCATAATCCCAGAGTCCTGGGATTGAGCCCTGCATTGGGCTCCCTGCTCAGCAGAGAACCTGCTTTTCCCTTTCCCTCTGCCTGCTGCTCTGCTTACTTCTGCTCTCTCTCTCTTTTAAATAAATAAATAAATAAATAAATAAATAAATAAATAAATAATAAAATCTCTTTTAAAAAAATGACGTAGTGTCTTTCTTTATCTCTGAATACAGTCTTTAGCCTAAAATCTAATTTGTCTGATATGAGAATTGTTATCTCAGCTTTCTTTTGAGGTCCATTGGAATGCAAGATAGTTCTCCATCCCTCCACTTTCATTCTGGATTTATCTTTCCATTCAAAATTATTCTCTTACAGAAAGTATATGGATGGATCCCATCTTTTTATCCAATCTGCAGCCATGTGCTGTTTTATGGGAGCATTTAGGCCATTCCCATTGAGAGTGATTATTAACAGATAAGATTTTATTGTCATCATTTTGTCTGTGAGGTCCTTGTTTCTATGGTTTGTCTGTTCTGTGTCAATCTTGGTGACTTCTTTCTTTCTTTCTTTCTTTCTTTCTTTCTTTCTTTCTTTCTTTCTTTCTTTCTTTCTTCTTCTTTTTTTTTAATAGAACCCCCTTAATATTTCTTGCAGGGCTGACTTAGTGGTCATATATTCTTTCAATGTTTGCTGGTCCTGGAAGCTTCTTATCGCTCTATCCATTCTGATTGACAGCCTTGTCGGATAAAGAATGCTTGACTGCATATTATTCTCATTTAGTACCCTGTATATGTCTTGCCAGCCCTTTATGGCTTGCCAGTTCTCCATGGAAAAGTCTGATGTTATTCTGATGTTCCTTCTTCTATACATAAGAAATCTCTTCCCCCCAAGTACCCCTAAAATGTTTTCCTTGGTTCTAAGATTTACACATTTTAGTATTACATGTCTGGGTTTTGGTCTGCCCTCATGATCTTGGGGGGTGCTTCTCTCCCTCTAGGACATGATTGTTTCATTCTGCAGATTAGGGAAGTTCTCAACTAAAAGTTGGTCAAATATATCTTCTAGACTTCTCTGTCTCTCTCCAGCCCCGCAGGGATCACAGTAAGTCTGACATTGGAATGGTTCATGGTGTCATTTATATCTCTAATTCTGTTTTCTTGGATTTTAAGCTGTTTGTTCTAGGCCTCCTCCTGATCCTTCTTTCTGTCAGTTTGTCTTCAAGATAACTAATTCGTTCTTCTGCCTCATTTATCCAGTTAGAGTATCTAGATTAGATAGTATCTCATTGATAGATTTTTACTTTCTACTAAATCCACTCTCACTTTTGCCCTTAGGAAATCTATGTTGTCATTAACAGTTTTATCCATCCTATTGTCTTCTTAACTGCTACCCTGAAGTCTATTTCTGACATCTTGCTTAGATCTATATCAGTTAGATCTTCTGGAGAAGCCATTTTCTGTCTTTTCTTTGTTGGGGGTTCCTCCTCCTAGTCATTCTGTTGAATTTTGGTTGAGGGGAGGTATGACCGAAAATGTCAACCACTATCCAAGCAAGATGCACCCTGGGAAGTTTCAGAGCAATCAAGTCACCACCAAAAAGAAAAAAAAAAAAGAGGAAAAAAACAAAAACCGGTATGCCTGGGTTGCTCATTTGGTTAAGCAACTGCCTTAGCTCAGGTCATGATCCCAGGGTCCTGGGATCAAGTCCTGTTTTGGGATCCTTGCTCAGCAGGGAGCCTGCTTCCCCCTCTCCCTCTGCCTTTTACTCCATCTGCTTGTGCTCTCTCTCTCTCTCTCTGTGTCAAATAAATAAATAATGTTTTTTAAAAAAAGGAAAAGGAAACCCAGCCAAAATGAACCCCAAGAGTAATATTTATAAAGTACAAAAGAAAAACAAACAAAAAGACTGACAATTAATACATAAATACATATATATATATATATATATACATAAATTGGGGGGTGATCAGAAGGTGGTTATAGTCCTTCAGTTTGGGTGAGGAAGGGTATTTCAGTTCTTCTTCTGTATATTTTGTTATATTTGTTAGGGTACTCAACTTCCCAGAGATACAGGGAAATTAAAACTGGTATATATCTAAAGGCAGTATTGAATAGGGCAAAAAAGGACGACATTGGAGCTTATGTCCACATATATAAGAACAAAGAAAGAGTTTATAAAAGTACATGAAAAATTCAAGTTAAAAAGTTACTATGGTGGGCCACCTGAGTGGCTCAGTCATTAAGCATCTGCCTTCGGCTCAGGTCATGATCCTGGGGGTCCCGGGATTGAGCCCCACATTGGGCTCCCTGCTTGGTGGGAGCCTGCTTCTCCCACTCCTACTCCCCCTGCTTGTGTTCCCTCTCTCTCTGTGTCAAATAAATAAATGTGATGTTTAAAAAAGTTACTTGGCATATGTTATATTAAACATCTAGTTGAAATGATAAGCAGGTGAAACAATAACAAAGAAAAAATCATGAGAAAGAACTTTAAAAAGATGAACGAAAGTTGTATCTCAGAAATATATAGCCTGTGAGGCAATACCAGGGGCTTAATATACTGTTTTTCCCTGGTGTTGGGGTTTTACAGTTTTATGGGGACCCTGTGGTTGTTGTAGTCTTGTTCTTTTAGCTTGTCTTCTGGGGAAGGGGCCTGCCACATGATTTTCAGTCAATCTTGCTTGGGCGGAGTTACTCTGCCCCCTACCAAGGGGCTGAGCTCCTTGGAAACCAGTTTTTAGGTTTTTTGTTCTCTGGCAGCTCTTTGAAGGGTCAAAGCAAAGTAACCTTTGCTTTGGAGGTTCAGAGGACCTTGAAAGGTCCTTTTTGGAGGGTCAGAGCAGGGAGACTCAGAGATAAGCCATAGTCTGCTCTTCTCTGAATCATCCAGAACACACAGAATCCCCCTTTCAAGATCCATTGAATATCACAGCCTCCCACAGGCGGTGTGCACCTCTAGTGACCCTCTCAGTTGTTGGTCAAGGCCCCCGCTTGTCTCTGTACCCATCTCCCACCCAAACCATGAGTTGTACCAGTCCTGGTGAGCCTGTCCTCAGCGCCTGCTGTACCTGGGGCCATGGGCTTCAGACCAAGGTGGGTCTTCTCAGCTGCAGCTGCAGAGACAGAGGTGGCAGTGGTGGCTGCAGCTGGCAGCCCCAGGGATTGCTGACTCAAGTATTTCCTGGGTCCTCTCAGGTGTGCACAGTGGATGATTATGGCTGGTCCACAGTTCCATACCTGTGGCTCTCTAGTCCCAGTGATTGTTCCTTAAGCCCCTTTGTTCTGTTTGAGTGTTGTTATCAGTCCCTTCCCATCTCACAGCCACTGGTCTCCAAGCTATTGCTGGTCCCCAAACACAGGGTGTATTTGAACTGGGGTATTACTTTCCAGTGGCTAGCTTCTGGTGGCTCCCTCCCCCTTCTGTTTTTCATCTGATATTTGTCTGTGCAAACCCAACTCTTTCTTTTGTTCCTCTCAACTGATAATTTTCTGCTCCCATAGAGATCCAAACATGTATAATCTTACATCTCAGGTTGATTTCATGGATGTTCAGAGTGGCTTGGAAGATTTCTAGCTAAATTCAGGGGACTGGTTGAAATGGAGTACCCCCTCTTCTGCCATCTTGATAGAACCCCTACCAGTGGGCCTTAAAGCCTGGAGTTTTAAAGGTCAGCAGGCTTGACTGGGATAGAGCCTTGAAAGCACTTCTCTGTTCCTGGAGAAGGCAAGCACACAACCCAGGGGTAGATAGCATGGTAACATTGATTGAAGAATGCCTGGAACACATAGAGGGGAAATTATTCTCTTTTTGGAACACATCCCTGAGTGAGTAGCAGTCATGGAAACATCTTTCCAGGTACAAAGGAGCTGGCTTTGTCCCAGGTGTGGTGGGAATACTTTGGATGGATGATGAGGAATAAGGAATGCACATATTGTGGTGAGTACCTGGTGTTGTATGGAAGTGTTGAATCATTAAATTGTATATCTGAAACTAATATTACACTGCACATTAACTGTAATTTATTTTTTATTTTATTTTTAGAAGATTTTATTTATTTTTGAGAGAGATATAGAGAGAAATAGAGAGCACGAGTGGGAGGAGGGGCAGAAGGAAAGGGAGATGCAGACTCCCTGCTGAACAGGGAGCCCAATGTGCAACTCGACCCCAGAACCCTGGGATCATGACCTGAGCCAAAGGCAGATGCTTACCTGACAGAGCTTCCCAGGCACCCAAGTAACTCTAATTTAAATTAAAAAAAAATTTAAGACATAAAGATAGTCATTTAAGTTCCTAAAATTTTCAGATAAAATGATAAAAAGTAACAACTGCTAAGACATATTCATACAAATGTCCAATTCATACATTTTATTTACATTAGTCAATGTGAGCAAAACAGGCATTCTGGTATCTCTGCAGCCATTGCCCAAGTATGTTCTCTTTTCAAGCCCTTTTATGTTGAAAGTTTCTAAATCTTTGCTAGGTTTGCTACCCAGAGTAGTTTGGTAAGACATACCCTTTTGAAAATGCTTAAATGCTTAAGACAAGGCATTTACTTTACTTTACAATGTTGTTTTTATGGAAGGAACTTCATCCCTTCAGATTTTAAAAAGTTTTCTTTAAGACAATGGAATATATATATATATATATATATATATATATATATATATATATATATTTAGAGAGAGAGAGAGAGAGAGATAATATATTTAACCTTTAAAAATGTCTTACAGAATTTCACATCAAGGGCTTTTTAAACATTAACATTCAGAGAATTTGCAAGTTTTATCAAGAATGAGGAAATCAGTGGTTGGAAAATTCAGGTCAGATCAGCCTGCAGGTATTTTAGTTTGAGCTACACAAAACCTCCTAATTTTATTTATGTATTTTATTATGTTATATATAGTACATTATTAGTTTTTGGTGTGGTTTTCCATGATTCATTGTTTGTGTATAACACCCAGTGCTTCAAGCAATCTGTGCCCTTCTTAATACCCACACCAGGCTCACTCATCCTCCTGCACCCCTTCCCTTCTAAAACCCTCAGTTTGCTTCCTGGAGTCCATAGTCTGTCATGGTTCATCTCTCACTCTGATTTCCCCCTTCATTTTACCCTTCCTTCTCCTAATGTCCTCCATGATATACCTCATGATCCACAAGTAAGTGAAACCATATGATAATTGACTTTCTCTGCTTGACTTATTTCACTTAGCATAATCCCCTCCAGTCCCATCCATGTTGATGCAAAAGTTTGGGTATTCATCTTTTCTGATGGCTGAGTAATATCCCATTGTGTAAATGGACCGTATTGTCTTTATCCATTCATCTGTTGAAGGACATCTTGGCTCTTTTTACAATTTGGCTATTGTGGACATTTCTGCTATGAACATTGGGGTACATATGGCCCTTCTTTTCACAAGAGCTGTATCTTAAAACCCCCAATTTAAAAAATTATATTTAAGATACTGAATTTGTCGAAGATTATTTGACCATAAAGTTGAAGGTCCACATTTGAGCTCTCTACCCCCTTCTACTGGTCTGTATATCTCTTTTTGTGCCATTACCATGCTGTCTTGGTGATCACAGCTTTGTAGTAAAACTTGAAATCAGGCAACGTTATGCTCCCAGTTTTGTTTTTCTTTTTCAACATTTCCTTAGCAATTCGGGTCTCTTCTAATTCCATACAAATTTTAGGATTGTTTGCTCCAGCTCTTAGAACAATGCCAGGGGATTTTTGATCGGAATTTTAGCCACAGGTGTTTTGGGGGGGAAGGGGAGATAACAGAAAGATGAAGCAGGCAGCTTTCCACCCTGAGTGGGCTGGGCATCCCTAGCTGCTCAGCTTTAAGGATGTATACTGTCCTCTTCTCCCAAGGCCTGTTATCAATATATGTTTTTCTTAAGGTGATATCTTTTTTTAAAATTTTTTTTAATTTGTTTATTTTCAGAAAAACAGTATTTATTATTTTTTCACCACACCCAGTGCTCCATGCAATCCGTGCCCTCTATAATACCCACCACCTGGTACCCCAACCTCCCACCCCCCCCCCGCCACTTCAAACCCCTCAGATTGTTTTTCAGAGTCCATAGTCTCTCATGATTCACCTCCCATTCCAATTTACCCCAACTCCCTTCTCCTCTCTAACACCCCTTGTCCTCCATGATATTTGTTATGCTCCACAAATAAGTGAAACCATATGATAATTGACTCTCTCTGCTTGACTGATTTCACTCAGCATAATCTCTTCAAGTACCGTCCATGTTGCTATAAAAGTTGGGTATTCATCCTTTCTGATGGAGGCATAATACTCCATAGTGTATATGGACCACATCTTCCTTATCCATTCGTCCATTGAAGGGCATCTTGGTTCTTTCCACAGTTTGGCGACCATGGCCATTGCTGCTATAAACATTGGGATACAGATGGCCCTTCATTTCACGACATTAGTATCCTTGGGGTAAATACCCAGGAGTGCAATTGCAGGGTCATAGGGGAGCTCTATTTTTAATTTCTTGAGGAATCTTCACACTGTTATCCAAAGTGGCTACACCAACTTGCATTCCCACCAACAGTGTAAGAGGGTTCCCCTTTCTCCACATCGTCTCCAACACATGTTGTTTCCTGTTTTGTTATTTTGGCCATTCTAACTGGTGGTATCTAAATGTGGTTTTAATTTGAATCTCCCTGGGGGCTAATGATGATAAACATTTTTTCATGTGTCTGATAGCCATTTGTATGTCTTCATTGGAGAAGTGTCTGTTCATATCTTCTGCCCATTTTTTGATATGTTTGCCTGTTTCGTGTGTGTTGAGTTTGAGGAATTCCTTATAGATCCTGGATATTAACCTTTTGTCTGTACTGTCACCTGCAAATATCTTCTCCCATTCCGTGGGTTGCCTCTTCATTTTGTTGACTGTTTCCTTTGCTGTGCAGAAGCTTTTGATTTTGATGAAGTCCCAAAACTTTATTTTCGCTTTTGTTTCCTTTGCCTTTGGAGACATATCTTGAAAGAAGTTCAAGTGGCTGATATCGAAGAGATTACTGCCTATGTTCTCCTCTAGGATTCTGATGGATTCCTGTCTCACGTTGAGGTCTTTTATCCATTTTGAGTTTATCTTTGTGTATGGTGTAAGAGAATGGTTGAGTTTCATTCTTCTACATATAGCTGCCCAGTTTTCCCAGCACCATTTATTGAAGAGACTGTCTTTTTTCCACTGTATATTTTTTCCTGTTTTGTCGAAGATTATTTGACCATAGAGTTGAGGGTCCATATCTGGACTCTCTACTCTGTTCCACCGGTCTATGTGTCTGTTTTTATGCCAGTACCATGCTGTCTTGGTGATCACAGCTTTGTAATAAAACTTGAAATCAGGTAACGTGATGCCCCCAGCTTTATTTTTGTTTTTCAAAATTTCCTTTGTGACTCGGGGTCTCTCCTATTCCATACAAATTTTAGGATTATTTGCTCCAGCTCTTTGAAGAATACTGGTGGAATTTTGATCGGAATGGCATTAAAAGTATAGATTGCTCTAGGCAGTATAGACATTTTAATAATGTTTATTCTTCCGATCCAAGAGCATGGAATGGTCTTCCATCTATTTGTGTCTTCTTCAATTTCTTTCATGAGTGTTCTGTAGTTCCTCGAATACAGATTCTTTACCTCTTTGGTTAGGTTTATTCCCAGGTATCTTATGGTTCTTGGTGCTATAGTAAATGGAATCGATTCTCTAATTTCCATTTCTGTATTTTCATTGTTAGTGTATAAGAATGCCACTGATTTCTGTACATTGACTTTGTATCCTGCCACGTTGCTGAATTATTGTATGAGTTCTAGTAGTTTGGGGGTGGAGTCTTTTGGGTTTTCCATATAAAGAATCATGTCATCTGCGAAGAGAGAGAGTTTGACTTCTTCATTACCAATTTGGATACATTTTATTTCTCTTTGTTGACTGATTGCTGTTGCTAGGACTTCTAATACTATGTTGAACAAGAGTGGTGAGAGTGGGCATCCTTGTCTTGTTCCTGATCTCAATGGGAAGGCTGCAAGCTTTTTCCCATTGAGGATGATATTTGCTGTGGGTCTTTCATAGATAGATTTGATGAGGTTCAGGAATGTTCCCTCTATCCCTATACTTTGAAGCGTTTTAATCAGGAACGGATGCTGGATTTTGTCAAATGCTTTTTCTGCATCAATTTTCTGCATCAATCTGCATCTCTCTTCTCATATTAGTTTGTTTTATCACATTGATTGATTTGCGAATGTTGAACCATCCTTGTAGCCCAGGGATGAATCCCACCTGATCATGGTGGATAATCTTTTTAATGTGCTGTTGGATCCTGTTGGCTATGATCTTGTTGAGAATCTTAGCATCCATATTCATCAGTGATATTGGTCTGAAATTCTCCTTTTTGGTAGGGTCTTTGCCTGGTTTGGGGATCAGGGTAATGCTGGCTTCATAGAAAGAGTCTGGAAGTTTTCCTTCTGCTTCAATTTTTTGAAACAGTTTCAGGAGAAAAGGTGTTATTCTTTGAAGGTTTGGTAGAATTCCCCAGGGAATCCGTCAGGTCCTGGGCTCTTGTTTTTTGGGAGGTTTTTGATCACTGCTTCAATCTCGTTATTAGATATCGGTCTATTAAGGTTGTCGATTTCTTCCTGGTTCAATTTTGGTAGTTTATATTTTTCCAGGAATGCATCCATTTCATCTAGGTTGCTAACATTATTGGCATATAACTGTTGATAATAACTTCTGATGATTGTTTCTAGTTCCTTGGTGTTAGTTGTGATCTCTCCCTTTTCATTCATAATTTTATGTATTTGAGCTTTCTCTCTCTTTTTTTTTTTTTTGGATTAATGTGGCCAATGGTTTGTCGATCTTATTGATTCTTTCAAAAAACCAGCTTCTAGTTTCATTGATACGTTCTACTGTATCTCTGGTTTCTACCTCATTGATCTCAGCTCTAATCTTGATTATTTCCCTTCTTATGTGTGGAGCTGGTTTGATTTGTTGTTGATTCTTCAGTTCTTTAAGGTGTAGAGACAGCTGCTGTGTTCTGGATTTTTCAGTTTTTTTTGAGGGAGGCTTGAATGGCTATGTATTTCCCCCTTAGGACCGCCTTTGCTGTATCCCATCGGTTTAGGATCGAAGTGTCCTCATTGTCCTTGGTTTCCATGAATTGTTTCAGTTCTTCTTTGATGTGCTGGTTGATCCAAGCATTCTTAAGCAAGGTGGTCTTTAGCTTCCAGGTGTTTGAGTTCCTTCTGAACTTTTCCTTGTGATTGAGCTCCAGTTTCAAAGCATTGTGATCTGAGAATGTGCAGGGAATAATCTCAGTCTTTGGGTATTGGTTGAGTCCTGATTTGTGACCCAGTATGTGGTCTATTCTGGAGAAAGTTCCATGTGCACTTGAGAAGAATGAGTATTCTGTTGTTTTAGGGTGGAATGCTCTGTATATATCTATGAGGTCCATCTGGTCCAATGTGTCATTCAATGCTCTTGTTTCTTTGTTGATTTTCTGCTTCGATGATCTGTCTATTTCTGAGAGAGGCGTGTTAAGATCTCCAACGATTAGTGTATTCATATCAATATGACTCTTTATCTTGATTAACAGTTTTCTTATGTAATTGGCTGCTCCCATATTGGGAGCATAGATATTTACAATTGTTAGATCATCTTGGTGGATAGTCCCTTTAAGAATGATGTAGTGTCCTTCTGGATCTCTGACTACAGTCTTTAGTTTAAAATCTAATTTGTCTGATATGAGAATCGCTACCCCAGCCTTCTTTTGAGGCCCATTGGCATGAAAGATGCTTCTTCAATTCTTCACTTTCAGTCTGGGTGTATCTTTAGGTTCAAAATGGGTCTCTTGTAGACAACCTATGGATGGGTCCTGTCATTTTATCCAGTCTGCAACCCTGTGCTGTTTTATGGGCGCATTTAGGCCATTCACATTGAGGGTGATTATTGATAGATACGTTTTTATTGACATCGTGTTACCTTTGAAGTCTTTCTTTCTGTAGATTGTCTCTATATTTCTGTTCAATGCTATTCTTGGGCTTTTTCCCCCTTTAAAGAAGCCCCCTTAATATTTCCTGCAGTGTCAGCTTGGTGGTTGCATAGTCTTTTAAGCCTTGCCGGTCTTGGAAACTCTTTATCTCTCCATCCATTTTGAATATCAGTCTTGCTGGATAAGGCATTCTTGGCTGCTTGTTCTTCTCATTTAGTGCCCAGAATATATCTTGCCAGCCCTTTCTGGCTTGCCAGGTCTCTGTGGACAGGTATGACGTTATTCTGATGGGCTTTCCTCTGTGCGTAAGGATCTTCTTTGTCCTAGCTGCTTTCAGGAGGTTCTGCCTACAATTATAATTCTTCATTCTTACTATTAGGTGTCTTGAGGACTTCCGAGAATCTGTAATCTTGGGGGGAAACCTTTCGGCCTCTAGTACATAAAAACTGGTTCCATTAACGAGATTTGGAAAATTTTCATGAAGAACTTGTTCCACTATATCTTCTAGACTTCTTTCTTTCTCCTCCCCTTCAGGGATTCCAATAATTCTGACGTTGGAACGTTTCATGGCATCATTTATTTCCCTGATTCTGTTTTCGTGGCTTCTAAGCTGTTTGTTCCAGGCTTCCTTCTGATCCTTTCTCTCGATCTGTTTGTCCTCCAGATCACTAATTCTATCTTCTGTCTCAGTTACTCTAGCGTTGAGAGAATTTAGATTAGATTGGAACTCATTGAGAGCATTGTGACGCTCATCCCTGGTAGATTTCAGCTCTTGCCTAATATTGAAAACATGATCTCTGGTTGTTTTCAGTTTGGCCCTAATCAATTCCATTTGGTCACCCATGGCTTTCTCCAACCTAGCTATTGCTTGGATAATTGTTAGCCTGAATTCTCTTTCCGACATATTGTCTATGTTGATAGCCATTAGCTCTGTTGCAGAAGGCCCATCCTCTGTATTTTTCTTCTGTTGGGCATTCCACCTCCTAGTCATTTTGGTGAGAGATGGCTGAACGGGTGTAGCTGGATGTATTGACTGTGGTGCAGTCAAGGTGCACCCTGGAATGCTTCTGAGCAATCAGGGTTCCCCACTCAAATGAGTGGAAAAATAAAAGGAAAAGAAAAAAAAAGAGAGAGGGAGAGAGACAGGAAAGAAAGGTGAGATAAAAGAGAAGGTTCAGCCTAAATGGGCCCCAAGGTAAGATTTATGAAGTGTACAAACAGACACAGACAAACAAAAGGACTGATAAAAGTATATGACAAGAGAAAAAAAAATATATATGCAAATAAAGGAAGAACCTCATCAAAAAGAACCCTGAGTGTAACATTTATATACTATCAGGACAAACACAAAAACACAGAAATACTGGTGTTAGAAAAGGATGGAAGAGTGGTTGTAAATTCTCAGTGTGGGTGAGGAAGGTTGTTTTGATTCTTCCTGGATGTATCTTGATATCTTTGTTAAAGGACTCATCTTTCCTAAGATAAGGGGGTATTAGGACTTGGTTTACCTATAGGGGTGGCATTGATTGGTTTACCTATAGGGGTGGCATTGATTGGGTAAACTTACCTTGAAGTTTAACTCTATATGAAAATTAGAAAATAAAAATTAAAAAAAAGGAATAAACTAAACTAAACTAAAATTTAAAAAAAGAAATTTAAAAAATAGAAATGCAAAAGGAAAACACAGGTGTATGTATCAAAAAGTTCAGGTTAGAAGGTTATTATGGAATTTGATGTACTGGACATCTCACTGTGATGGTAAATAGGTTAAAAAATTATCTATATAATAATAAAAAATTATATAAAAAATGAGACAGAATAGTGGGATTGAATTAATAATAAAAATTGTCCTATGAAGTAGTGGTGGTTGTTCTCTTGTCATCTCTTTTTTTTTTTTTTCCTTTCCTGGTGGTTTTCTGGGGGAGGGGCCTGCCACGTGGGTTTTCAGTCCCTGAAGTTCTCTCAGCTAAGTCCTCCCGCCCCCCTCAAGGGGGTGGGCTCTGAGGAAACTGGTTTTTTCAAGCTTTTGTTCTCTGAAGGTTTTTATATTTGTTCACTTTTGTTTTTCTCTCTCATTTTGACCGCTTTTGATGGTTTTTGTAGGTTTAGAGAAAAGCAAACTGCACCCTGACCTCCCTCTCAGAGAGAAGCCTCAGTCCGGTTGCAGAGCCCATATAAATCCCCCGTTGGCTGCTGGCAGAGCAGGTTCCCAGTCGCGGTCCATGGGGACTCAGGACTTTTTGCTTGCACCCAAAACCACGGCAACGGCGGCTGTCTGGGCAGCTCCAGACTGCCAGAGAAGTTCCAAGCAGCAATCACACACTGAGATTTTCCCATTGGCCCAGGCTGGGAGTGCCTGGTCTTTCCGGTCCGAGAGCACCTGGCTGGCGCCTGTGTGCACCTCTCTCAGGGGAGGGCACGGGGCACAGCTCGGACTCTGATGGCACAGCAGGGCACTTGCGTGGGGACTGCAAAAAGGCTGTGCTTCTGTTGGCTGGCGAGGCTCCCAGCCCCTCATGGGAGCCGGGCGCCACGCACTCTCAGGCGCGCTGGTGGTTCAGGGACCGAGACTTGGTTTCTCTGCCACACTCTCTCTGGCTCTGTGCCAGGGGTGGCTGTCCTGGATCTGGGGACTTAAGCCCCGACCCTAACACCCTGATTCCCACAATTTTCCCCCAGGTGATCCTTTGCTCTTTTTGAGTGCTTTCTACCAGACTCCCGAGTTAATGCTGGTCCCCAGGCGCAGGGCACTCTCATATTGGGATATTACTTTCCAAAGGGTCGCCTCTGGTGGCTCCCTCCCCCTTTTGTTTATCTTCCGATATCAGTCCGACTTTTCCCACTCCGCTTTACCTGCCCACTGGCGTCTTCTACTCCAGTAGAGATCCAGACGTGTATAATTCTGATCTCAGGCTGATTTCGTGGGTGATTGGAGATCTTTGGAAGGTAATCAGCTCAGTTTAGGGTGCAGATTGAACGGGCACCTCCTCCTACTTCCCTGCCATCTTGTCTTTCCCCAGTCATATTATTTCTGTGTAGAGTTGCAACCAACTTCTGTGTATTGATTTTGTATCCTGACACATTGCTGAACTGCTGTATGAGTTCTAGCAATTTAGATGTGGAGTCTTTTGGCTTTTGCACATAAAGTATCATGTCATCTGTGAAGAGAGAGTTTGTCTTCTTCTTTGTCAGTTTCAATGTCTTTTATTTCTTTTTGTTGTCTGATTGCCAAGAGTAGGACTTCTCATACTATGTTGAACAAACCCAGTAAAAGTGGACATCCCTGTCATATATCTGACCCTGAGGGAAAAGCCCTCAGTTTTTCCCTGATGAGGGTGATAGTTGTAGGTTTTTTTTTTTTTTTTGGCATATGGCTTTTATGATATGTAGGTGTGTTCCTTCTATCCCTACACTGCAGCAAGTTTTAATCAAGAAAGGATGCTGTATTTTGTCACATGTCTTTTCTGCATCTATTGAAAGTATCATATGGTTCTTGTCCTTTATTTTATGAATATGGTGGATTACACTCATTGATTTGTGGATTCTGAACCACCCTTGCATCCCAGGATAAATCCCACTTGGTCATGGTGAATAATCCTTTTAATGTACTGTTGGATCCTGTTGGCTAGTATCTTGGTGAGAATTTTTGCATCCATGTTCATCAGGGATATTGGTCTATAATTCTCACTTTGCTGTGGTCTTTGGTTTAGGGATCAAGGTAATGCTGGCCTCATAGAATGAGTTTGGATGTTTTCCTTCCACTTCTATTTCTTTAAGATTTTATTTATTTATTTGACAGATGGAGAGCACAACTAGGGGGAATAGCACGCAGAGGGAGAGGGAGGAAAAAGGTGCCTTTATGTGTGCAGTTAGGTTTTGTATTTGAGAATTTCTTGTTTCTTGAGCATGGCTTGTATTTGTATGTACTTCCCTTTTAGGAGAGTCTTTGCTGCATCCCAGATGTTCTGAACTGTTGTGTTTTCTTTTGTTTCCATTTCTTTTAAAAAATTCCTCTTTAATATTCTGGTTGATCCATTCATTCTTTTTAAGTAGCTCTTTAACCTCCATGTATTTGCTTTCCAAATTTTCCCTTGTGATTGAGTTCAAGTGTAAAGTTTTGTGGTCTGAAAATATGCAGGGAACAATCTCAGTCTTTTTGTAGTAGTTGAGACATGATTTATGGAGAATATTGCAAACGCACTTAGAAGCATGTGTGTTCTGTTGCTTTAGGATGAAATGCTCCACTTTGTGAAGCTCATCTGGTCCAGTGTGTTATTCAAAGCCCTTGTTTCCTTGTTGATTTTCTGTTTAGATGATCTGTCCATTGCTCTGAGTGGAGTGTTAAAGTCCTCTACTATTTTTGTGTTATTAGCAATATGTTTATTTAATTTTGTTATTAATTGGTTTATTTAATTGGCTGCTCCCCACGTTGAGGGCATAGATATTTACAATTGTTATATCTCCCTGTTGTATAGACCCTTTAAGTATGATAGAGTGTCCCTCTTCATCCCTTACTGCAGTCTTTGGTTTAAAATAATTTCTCTAGGGATGCCTGGACTTCTCGGTCAATTAAGCATCTGCCCTTGGCTCAGGTCACGATCCTAGCATCCTGGAATCGAGTCCTGCATCAGGCTCCTTGTTCAGCGGATAGCCTGCTTCTCCCTCTGCCTGTTACTCTCCCTGCTTGTGCTCTCTCTTTCTGACAAGTAAATAAATAAATAGTCTTTAAAAAATAAAATAATTTGTCTAATATAAGGCTTGCTACCAGAACTTTCTTTTGATTTCCATTAGGTTCTCCATCCCCTCACTTTCAATCTGGAAGTGTCTTTGGTTCACAAATGAGTCTCCTATAGACTGCCTCTGGTTGGGTCTTGCCTTTTTACCCAATCTGTTGCCCTGCGTCCTTTGTTTGGAACATTTAGCCATTTAAATTCAGAGTAACTCGGGGCGCCTGGGTGGCTCAGTGGGTTAAGTTGCTGCCTTCGGCTCAGGTCATGATCTCAGGGTCCTGGGATCGAGTCCCGCATCGGGCTCTCTGCTCAGCGGGGAGCCTGCTTCCTCCTCTCTCTCTGCCTTCCTCTCTGCCTACTTGTGATCTCTCTCTGTCAAATAAATAAATAAAATCTTTAAAAAAATATAAATAAATAAATTCAGAGTAACTACTGAAAGATATGAATTTAGTGCTATTGTATTACCTGTAAATGTGCTGTTTCTATAGATTGTCTCTGTTCCTCTCTGGTTTTATTACTTTTGAACTCTCTATTTGCTCAAAGGATCCCCTTTAATATTTCTTGCAGGGCTGATTTAGTGTTCATGAATTCCTTTACTTTTTGTTTTTCCTAAAACTTAAAAAAAAATCTCTTCTTTTGTTCTGAATGACAGCCTTGCTGGATCAAGTATTCTTAGCTGAGTATTTTTCCCTTTTACTACATTGAATATATCATGCCAGCCCTTTCTGGTCTGTTTAGTCTCTGTGGACAGGTCTACCACCAGTCTCATGCTTCTACCCTTGAGGTTAAGGACTCCATCCCCAGCTGCTTTCAGTATTTTCTCTTTATCTCTGAAATTTCCTAGATTTAGTTATATATCAAGGTGTTGACCTATGGATTTTAGGCAGGTTTTCTGTGCCTCCTGGACTTGAATGCCTGTTTCCCTCCTCAGATTAGGGAAGTTCTGAACTATAATTAGTTAAAAGAAACCTTCTGCTCCCCCTTCATCTTCTGGGACCACTAGTATTCAAAAATTATTTTACATTATGGTATTACTGATTTCTCAAATTCTCCCCCTTGTGATCCAGATGTTTTTCTCTTTTCTCAGCTTCATTATTCTCCATTATTTTTTTATTCTATATCACTGAGTCTCTCTTCTGCCTCATTTATTCAATTGTTAGAACCTCCATCTTTGACCACATCTCAATAATATCTATTTTAATTTTGGCCTGATTAAATTTTAGTTCTTTTATTTCTACTGTAAAGTATTCTCTAGTGTCTTTTTTTAAAAATTATTATTACATTCAATTAGTCAACATACGGTACCTCATTAGTTTTTGATGTAGTGTTCAATGCGTCATTAGCTCTATATAACACCCAGTGCTCATCCCAATGTGTGCCTTCCTTAATACCCATCACCTTGTTACCCCATTTCCCACCCTTCCCTTCTTTAAACCTTAGTTTGTGTCCCAGAGTCAAGAGTCTGTTTCAAGAATCTCTCATGGGGCACCTTGCTGGCTCAGTGGGTTATTTGGCTCAGGTCATGATCCCAGGGTCCTGGGATCTAGCCCCACATCGGGCTCTCTGCTCAGCAGAGAGCCTGCTTCCTCCTCTCTCTCTGCGTCCCTCTCTGCCTACTTGTGATCTTTGTCAAATAAATAAATAAGATCTTTAAAAATTAAAAAAAAAATTCTCTCATGGTTTGTGTCCCTCTCTGACTTCTTCCCATTCATGTTTCCCTCCTTTCCCCTGTGGTCCATTGTGCTGTTCCTTGTATAAGTGAAAACATATAATTGTCTTTCTTTGCTTGATGTATTTCACTTAGCATAATCCCCTCCAGTTCCAACCATGCTGATGCTAATGGTAGATATTCGTACTTTCTGAGGACTGAGAAATATTCCGTTGTATATATGAACCACATTCTTCTTTATCCATTCATCTGTTGAAGGATATCTTATCTTGGTTATTGTGGATATTGCTGTTCTGAACATTGGGGTACAGGGGCTCCTTCTTTTTACTACATCTGTATCTTTGGGTAAATACCTAGCAGTGCAATTGCTGGGTTGATTGTGATATTGCTGTGTAGCTCTATTTTTGATAGTGATATTGCTGGTAGCTCTATTTTTGATGACTTGAGAAACCTTCACACTGTTTTCCAGAGTGTCTGTACCAGCTTACATTGTCACCAACAATGTAAGAGGGTTCTCTTTTCTCTACAGCCTCACCAACTTTGTTTTTCACTGTCTTGCTAATTTTAGCCATTCTAACTAGTGTAAAGTGGTATCTCATTGTGGTTTTGATTTGTATTTGAAGCATTTTTTTCATGTGGCAGACTTCTAAAGTTTGATTTTGCACTCAACTGCTTATAATACTTTGTGGTAAACTCCTTAAGCAAACTCCTAACCTACTCCATATCTTCTGAATATATCACCCCAGGTTCACATCTCTGCACTTCCTATCTTCCAAAAAGTAGTCTCTCTTCTTTCTGTAGAAGTGTAACAATTCTTTTCTCAGAACGTTGATTGATTTAGCTGGTGTTCAGAATGATTTGATAACTGTCTAACTGAATTCCAGCGAGCAGATGAAATTATGGTCCCCTACTTCACTTTAACTCCTTTCCACCTTTTACTATATTCTATTGATTAGAAGCAAGTCAGAAGTCACATCCACATTCAAGGTGAGGAGACTACACCAGGGAATGAATGAGGAGGGGATTATAGGAAGCCAATTTTTAAAGCAACCTAAACAAATGACTTCTCTTTTGTTTTCATATAAACCAAGGTATTAATGTTTACATTTAAGACCATGTCCTTTAAGAAAACTCCAGGAATGTATTGCATAATAAAGTAGGATGTGATAACCAGTTCCTATATCTTCTTTCACTGGGCATCTTTCAAGATAATTATGTCTAGGAGAGAACTGAGATAGTGGAGAGCAATCAGGATCATTTAAGAGATTGGGTTGGGTAATATACCATATTTGCCTGTTGTTTTTGCCTGTCCTGTCCATTTCATCTTTGGTTAATGTCTCCCTAATTTTTTTTTTTTTTTACAGATAATCCTTACCTATTCTCAATCCATATAATTCAAATTGAAAAGACCTCAACCCACAACCCAAGACTACCCAACTAGAGCTATAGTAAAAGTTTGGTAATGGGCATGTACCCTAAACCTAGATCATCAGAAAGAGGTGTGCAACTTTATAGGTATTCCTGTGAAAGATTCTCTCAGTTCTCTGGGATAGTCGAGTTGGTAGAATAAAAGAGTAGTCCTGCTAGCAACTATCCATCATACCAGTTGTGTGAGGGAGTAAAAAAGAGCTAGAGGTGGAAAGAGGAGTACTCCTAATAACATCATTTTAATATCTGGTTCCATCTGCATCTGAACTTAGTGCACAACCAGCCTTATAAATTTCATAAACTAACAAACCCACTGCCACTTTGCTTGAGCTAATTTAATTTAGGTTTCTATCATTTGCCACTGATATAGGGAAGAGATACCTTTCTTCAGATAAAATGGAGATTCCAGGGGACACGGAGATAATGCTCATTTCTCACTATTTTCTTTGCTTATTGTAGTCTGAACCACATTTTGTCTATTTAGGGTGAAACCTAAGTGGCTGGCTAGGTGATATTTTTCTAGGAGCTTATTACTACAGTTATTGGTGCCAGGTATTATCCCTTGCCTGAAAAGCATCTGTAAGTTAAAAAAAATGGACAAAAAATTCAATTAGGTAGGAAATGATTGCAAAACCATGAAGTTAAAAAAAAAAAAGTATGCTGTACAGTGTGAAGTGCTTCAAACAGCATAAGAGTGGAAATGAAATCACTTCATCAATGATGATTAAGAGGATGTTTGGCAACTTTGAGGGAGTATTTTTCAAAAGAATGTCATGGAGAATTTAGCAAGAATAAAGGAGTCAATGAATAGTAGCAAGTGTATGTTTTGCTTCACTTTGCTTTTTGCTTTGGCAAAGAGAGGAACATCAGAGAATGCTAGCTCAAAGAGAAGCCTGCTAGATGAAAATATTTTTTCCTGGGAGGATAGGAGAGGCAGCTAGAATGTCAGAAGGAACAAAATCTTTAATGAACTGATGTCCAGGGGAAAAGTGGAAAGCCCTCCCCAAACTGGTGTTCTCAACCTGATTGTAATAGAAACACCCAGGGAGGTCATTAAAAATATCAGTGTCTAAGTCTCATTCCAGTCAATGTAATCAGATTCTCTGTGGGATGTGAAAAAGGCATTGGGATATTTTCATGTGAATTGGGCTTGGAACCACTGCTTTAGACAAATACTTTGGTCCCTGGATCAGTAGGAATGGATAAAGTTTGAGAAATTTAGCAACAGGGAGATTTCAAGACAGATGGCATTGATCTCTTCAATGAAGAAGAAAACAAGGTCATCTGTTAAAAACAAGTGGGATAATGGCTGTCTTGGAAAAAAAAAAAGAAGGAAAAGAAAAAAAATATTTAGAACAGCCATCGAGTTAAAAATAAATGTCTAAGGAAATAAATGTCTCCATAGTGCTCCTGCTTATGTGAAATTAGGCCATGTAATGAATAGTGTCAAAATGAAATAGAGCTACTGCAACTGGAAATCAATTCAATAACTCATCAAGTTTGCAAAAATAAGGAAAATAAAATTGTTAAATCAACTTTGGGATGTAAATCTTACAGAAGGTACCACTAGCTGTAAGGATTAAACAGTAGGAACACTAATGTGTGATCAAGTGGTGATTTAAATATAATACTAGTTTCTTTAAAGGAGATCAGAAGATGAAATTACATTTATGTTACATTGTTATGAGAAGGAAGGCTTTAATAGACTTCTTTTCATGTTTATGAAGAGATTTAAGGATGAAGGATGTATGGGCGCAAAAAATATTTATTAATTTGCCCAGGCTCCAAGGAAAAACAAATTTATAAGTTCAACTAAAAAATGATTGCAACTTAAGAAAAGGAAGATGAGAAGAAGCTATAGCACTTGACCATAAAAAGTGTTTAACTCAGTAGAGGCTTTAAAATATACCTAGAACATAAGAAAAGCCATAAAACAGGTACAAAGTGCTATGAAACCATGAAAACAAACAACTGAAATAACCAGTTTATTAGAGACAGTTTCACATGAATGATGAAAATTTACCTCAGCCTTGAAATATGGGTAAGCATCCATAAACAAATGCTAGTGGATATGTGGAGTGTGAAGGGAGGAAGAAGAGGGAGCTATGGATACAAAGTATGTGAAAGGGGAATTAATTTAAGGAGCATCTAGAAAGCCATGTCAAGGACTCTGAGCAATGAAGTCACCAAAGACAGATGAATAGTGAAGTCCTGATGTTAGAATTATGTCTTTCGGGGGGAGGAGTCAAGATGGCGGAGAAGTAGCAAGCTGAGACTGCTTCAGCTAGCCGGAGATCAGCTAGATAGCTTATCTAAAGATTGCAAACACCTGAAAATCCATCGGCAGACCGAAGAGAAGAAGAACAGCAATTCTGGAAACAGAAAAACAACCACTTTCTGAAAGGTAGGACCGGCGGAGAAGTGAATCCAAAGCGACGGGAAGATAGACCCCGGGGGGAGGGGCCGGCTCCCGGCAAGCGGCGGAGCAACCGCGCACAAAATCAGGACTTTTAAAAGTCTGTTCCGCTGAGGGACATCAGTCCAGAGGCTAAACCGGGGCGAAGCCCACGCGGGGTCAGCGTGGCCTCAGGTCCCGCAGGGTCACAGAAGGATCGGGGGTGTCTGAGTGTCGCAGAGCTTGCGGGTATTGGAACGGGAAAGCCGGCTGCAGAGACAGAGCCGACAGTAAGCTCACAGCTCGGTATTACCTTGAACCGGTCGCAGGCTCGGTGAGCTCGGAGCGCGGCCAGAGGTCAGGCAGACGGGAGTAACTGGGCGCTGTTCTCTGAGGGCGCACTGAGGAGTGGGGCCCTGGGCTCTCGGCTCCTCCGGGCCGGAGACCAGGAGGCCGCCATTTGTGTTCCCGTCCTCCGGAACTCTACGGAAAGCGCTCAGGGAACAAAAGCTCCTGAAAGCAAACCCGAGCGGATTACTCACCCCGGCCCCGGGTAAGGGAGGTGTAATTCCGCCTGGGGCAAAGACACTTGAGAATCACTACAACAGGCCCCTCCCCCAGAAGATCAACAAGAAATCCAGCCGAGACCAAGTTCACCTACCAAGGAGTGCGGTTTCAATACCAAGGAGAGCAGCAGAATTCCAGAGGAGGAGAAAGCCAAGCACGGAACTCATGGCTTTTTTCCTGTGAATTTTTTTTAGTCTTGCAGTTAATTTAATTTTTTCTTTTTCATTTTTTCTTTTTCTTCTCGCCTTAGGGTAAAATTTTTTTTTTAACTGTTACCTTTTTCTTTTTTAACGATTTTTTACTAGTTTATCTAATATATATATTTTTTCTTTTTTACATTTTTCTCAGGTGTTTTCTTTTTTTTAAAAAAAAATTTTTTTTTCTTTTCTTTTTTTTTTTCTTTCTTCCTTTTTGAACCTCTTTCTATCCCCTTTCTCCCCTCTCACGATTTTGGATCTCTTCTAATTTAGTTAAAGCATATTTTCCTGGGGTTGTTGCCACCCTTTTAGTATTTTACTTGCCCCTTCATTTACTCTTATCTGGCCAAAATGACAAGACGTAAAAATTCAACGCAAAAAAAAGAACAAGAGGCAGTACCAAAGGCTAGGGACCTAATCAATACAGACATCGGTAATATGTCAGATCTAGAGTTCAGAATGACAATTCTCAAGGTTCTAGCCGGGCTCGAAAAAGGCATGGAAGATATTAGAGAAACCCTCTCGAGAGATATAAAAGCCCTTTCTGGAGAAATAAAAGAACTAAAATCAAACCAAGTTGAAATCAAAAAAGCTATTAATGAGGTGCAATCAAAAATGGAGGCTCTGACTGCTAGGATAAATGAGGCAGAAGAAAGAATTAGTGATATAGAAGACCAAATGACAGAGAATAAAGAAGCTGAGCAAAAGAGGGACAAACAGCTACTGGACCACGAGGGGAGAATTCGAGAATTAAGTGACACCATAAGACGAAACAACATTAGAATAATTGGGATTCCAGAAGAAGAAGAAAGAGAGAGGGGAGCAGAAGGTATACTGGAGAGAATTATTGGGGAGAATTTCCCCAATATGGCAAAGGGAATGAGCATCAAAATTCAGGAGGTTCAGAGAACGCCCCTCAACATCAATAAGAATAGGCCCACACCCCGTCACCTAATAGTAAAATTTACAAGTCTCAGTGACAAAGAGAAAATCCTGAAAGCAGCCCGGGAAAAGAAGTCTGTAACATACAATGGTAAAAATATTAGATTGGCAGCAGACTTATCCACAGAGACCTGGCAGGCCAGAAAGAGCTGGCATGATATTTTCAGAGCACTAAACGAGAAAAACATGCAGCCAAGAATACTATATCCAGCTAGGCTATCATTGAAAATAGAAGGAGAGATTAAAAGCTTCCAGGACAAACAACAACTGAAAGAATTTGCAAATACCAAACCAGCTCTACAGGAAATATTGAAAGGGGTCCTCTAAGCAAAGAGAGAGCCTACAAGTGGTAGATCAGAAAGGAACAGAGACCATATACAATAACAGTCACCTTACAGGCAATACAATGGCACTAAATTCATATCTCTCAATAGTTACCCTGAATGTGAATGGGCTAAATGCCCCTGTCAAAAGACACAGGGTATCAGAATGGATAAAAAAACAAAACCCATCTATATGTTGCCTCCAAGAAACTCATTTTAAGCCCGAAGACACCTCCAGATTTAAAGTGAGGGGGTGGAAAAGAATTTACCATGCTAATGGACATCAGAAGAAAGCAGGAGTGGCAATCCTTATATCAGATCAATTAGATTTTAAGCCAAAGACTATAATAAGAGATGAGGAAGGACACTATATCATACTCAAAGGGTCTGTCCAACAAGAAGATTTAACAATTTTAAATATCTATGCCCCCAACGTGGGAGCAGCCAACTATATAAACCAATTAATAACAAAATCAAAGAAACACATCAACAACAATGCAATAATAGTAGGGGACTTTAACACTCCCCTCACTGAAATGGACAGATCATCCAAGCAAAAGATCAGCAAGGAAATAAAGGCCTTAAACGACACACTGGACCAGATGGACATCACAGACATATTCAGAATATTTCATGCCAAAGCAACAGAATACACATTCTTCTCTAGTGCACATGGAACATTCTCCAGAATAGATCACATCCTTGGTCCTAAATCAGGACTCAACCGGTATCAAAAGATTGGGATCATTCCCTGCATATTTTCAGACCACAATGCTCTAAAGCTAGAACTCAACCACAAAAGGAAGTTTGGAAAGAACCCAAATACATGGAGACTAAACAGTATCCTTCTAAAGAATGAATGGGTCAACCGGGAAATTAAAGAAGAATTGAAAAAAATCATGGAAACAAATGATAATGAAAATACAACAGTTCAAAATCTGTGGGACACAATAAAGGCAGTCCTGAGAGGAAAATATATAGCGGTACAAGCCTTTCTCAAGAAACAAGAAAGGTCTCAGGTACACAACCTAACCCTACACCTAAAGGAGCTGGAGAAAGAACAAGAAAGAAACCCTAAGCCCAGCAGGAGAAGAGAAATCATAAAGATCAGAGCAGAAATCAATGAAATAGAAACCAAAAAAACAATAGAACAAATCAACGAAAGTAGGAGCTGGTTCTTTGAAAGAATTAATAAAATTGATAAACCCCTGGCCCGACTTATCAAAAAGAAAAGAGAAAGGACCCAAATAAATAAAATCATGAATGAAAGAGGAGAGATCACAACTAACACCAAAGAAATACAAACTATTATAAGAACATACTATGAGCAACTCTACGGCAATAAATTTGACAATCTGGAAGAAATGGATGCATTCCTAGAAACATATAAACTACCACAACTGAACCAGGAAGAAATAGAAAGCCTGAACAGACCCATAACCAGTAAGGAGATTGAAACAGTCATTAAAAATCTCCAAACAAACAAAAGCCCAGGGCCAGATGGCTTCCCAGGGGAATTCTACCAAACATTTAAAGAAGAACTAATTCCTATTCTCCTGAAACTGTTCCAAAAAATAGAAATGGAAGGAAAACTTCCAAACTCATTTTATGAGGCCAGCATCACCTTGATCCCAAAACCAGACAAGGATCCCACCAAAAAAGAGAGCTATAGACCGATATCCTTGATGAACACAGATGCGAAAATACTCAACAAAATACTAGCCAATAGGATTCAACAGTACATTAAAAAGATTATTCACCACGACCAAGTGGGATTTATTCCAGGGCTGCAAGGTTGGTTCAACATCCGCAAATCAGTCAATGTGATACAACACATCAATAAAAGAAAGAACAAGAACCATATGATACTTTCAATAGATGCTGAAAAAGCATTTGACAAAGTACAGCATCCCTTCCTGATCAAAACTCTTCAAAGTGTAGGGATAGAGGGCACATACCTCAATATCATCAAAGCCATCTATGAAAAACCCACCGCAAGTATCATTCTCAATGGAGAAAAACTGAAAGCTTTTCCACTAAGGTCAGGAACACGGCAGGGATGTCCATTATCACCACTGCTATTCAACATAGTACTAGAGGTCCTAGCCTCAGCAATCAGACAACAAAAGGAAATTAAAGGCATCCAAATCGGCAAAGAAGAAGTCAAATTATCACTCTTCGCAGATGATATGATACTATATGTGGAAAACCCAAAAGACTCCACTCCAAAACTGCTAGAACTTATACAGGAATTCAGTAAAGTGTCAGGATATAAAATCAATGCACAGAAATCAGTTGCATTTCTCTACACCAACAGCAAGACAGAAGAAAGAGAAATTAAGGAGTCAATCCCATTTACAATTGCATCCAAAACCATAAGATACCTAGGAATAAACCTAACCAAAGAGACACAGAATCTATACTCAGAAAACTATAAAGTACTCATGAAAGAAATTGAGGAAGACACAAAGAAATGGAAAAATGTTCCATGCTCCTGGATTGGAAGAATAAATATTGTGAAAATGTCTATGCTACCTAAAGCAATCTACACATTTAATGCAATTCCTATCAAAGTACCATCCATCTTTTTCAAAGAAATGGAACAAATAATCCTAAAATTTATATGGAACCAGAAAAGACCTCGAATAGCCAAAGGGATATTGAAAAAGAAAGCCAACGTTGGTGGCATCACAATTCCGGACTTCAAGCTCTATTACAAAGCTGTCATCATCAAGACAGCATGGTACTGGCACAAAAACAGACACATAGATCAATGGAACAGAATAGAGAGCCCAGAAATAGACCCTCTAATCTATGGTCAACTAATCTTCGACAAAGCAGGAAAGAATGTCCAATGGAAAAAAGACAGCCTCTTCAATAAATGGTGCTGGGAAAATTGGACAGCCACATGCAGAAAAATGAAATTGGACCATTTCCTTACACCACACACAAAAATAGACTCAAAATGGATGAAGGACCTCAATGTGCGAAAGGAATCCATCAAAATCCTTGAGGAGAACACAGGCAGCAACCTCTTCGACCTCTGCCGCAGCAACATCTTCCTAGGAACAACGCAAAAGGCAAGGGAAGCAAGGGAAAAAATGAACTATTGGGATTTCATCAAGATCAAAAGCTTTTGCACAGCAAAGGAAACAGTCAACAAAATCAAAAGACAACTGACAGAATGGGAGAAGATATTTGCAAACGACATATCAGATAAAGGACTAGTGTCCAGAATCTATAAAGAACTTAGCAAACTCAACACCCAAAGAACAAATAATCCAATCAAGAAATGGGCAGAGGACATGAACAGACATTTCTGCAAAGAAGACATCCAGATGGCCAACAGACACATGAAAAAGTGCTCCATATCACTCGGCATCAGGGAAATACAAATCAAAACCACAATGAGATATCACCTCACACCAGTCAGAATGGCTAAAATCAACAAGTCAGGAAATGACAGATGCTGGCGAGGATGTGGAGAAAGGGGAACCCTCCTACACTGTTGGTGTGAATGCAAGCTGGTGCAGCCACTCTGGAAAACAGCATGGAGGTTCCTCAGAATGTTGAAAATAGAACTGCCCTATGACCCAGCAATTGCACTATTGGGTATTTACCCTAAAGATACAAATGTAGTGATCCAAAGGGGCACATGCACCCGAATGTTTATAGCAGCAATGTCCACAATAGCCAAACTATGGAAAGAACCTAGATGTCCATCCACAGATGAATGGATCAAGAAGATGTGGTATATATACACAATGGAATACTATGCAGCCATCAAAAGAAATGAAATCTTGCCATTTGCGACAACATGGATGGAACTAGAGCGTATCATGCTTAGCGAAATAAGTCAAGCAGAGAAAGACAACTATCATATGATCTCCCTGATATGAGGAAGTGGTGATGCAACATGGAGGCTTAAGTGGGTAGGAGAAGAATAAATGAAACAAGATGGGATTGGGAGGGAGACAAACCATAGGTGACTCTTAATCTCACAAAACAAACTGAGGGTTGCTGGGGGGAGGGGTGGGATTATGGACATTGGGGAGGGTATGTGCTTTGGTGAGTGCTGTGAAGTGTGTAAACCTGGTGATTCACAGACCTGTACCCCTGGGGATAAAAATATATGTTTATAAAAAAAAAAAAAAAGAGAGAAAGGACCAATACCCAACTTTTGTAGCAACATGGACAGGACTGGAAGAGATTATTATGCTGAGTGAAATAAGTCAAGCAGAGAGAGTCAATTATCATATGGTTTCACTTATTTGTGGAGCATAACAAATAGCATGGAGGACATGGGGAGTTAGAGAGGAGAAGGGAGTTGGGGGAAATTGGAAGGGGAGGTGAACCATGAGAGACTATGGACTCTGAAAAACAATCTGAGGGTTTTGAAGGGGTGGGGGGTGGGGGGTTGGGGTACTAGGTGGTGGGTATTATAAAGGGCACGAATTGCATGGAGCACTGGGTGTGGTGAAAAATAATGAATACTGTTATGCTGAAAATAAAAAATAAATTTATAAAAAAAAAAAAAAAAAAAAAAAGAATTATGTCTTTCAAAGAGTATATGTGTAGGAATGCTAATTGGGAAGCAATTATGTCTGAGTAAGAAATGAAGAAGAAAATGGGTGTGTGCATTGGTGGCTCAGTCAGTTAAGTGTCTGCCTTCAGCTCAAGTCATTATCTTAGGTCCTGAGCTCAAGCCCAGCAGTGGGCTCCCTGCTAAGCAGGAAACCTGCTTTTCCCTCTCTCTCTCTGCCCCTCCCCACCCCGCTCCTTTTTTATCTCTCTCTCAAAAAAACAAAACAAAACAAAAAACCTTAAAAGAGAAGAAATGGGTAATTCATATATATATATTAATATATATATATGAATTATATATAATTATATATACATACATAACTTTTAAATGGAGTCTTACAAATATAAATAAAAGTACACAAACCCTAAGTGTACAACTCAATGAACACAACCGTGTATCTATCACTGAGACTAAGGAATAGAATAGTAGCATTTTGGAAGTCCTTCCAACCTTCCCCATCAAGCAATCTCCCAATTACTACACTCTCCATTAATTACTACCCTGGCATCAACAATTACATTTCAGTTGCATATGAATAGAATCATAGAATATCATTCTTTTTTTTCTCGTGTTTTTTTAATTTCAAGTCTTTATTTAAATTCTAGTTAGTTAATACATATGGTAAAATTGGTTTCAGGTGTAGAATTTAGTGATTCATCACTTACTTAACACCCAGTGCTCATTGCTACATTGCTACAATGCCCTGTTTAACACCCATCCCACATTTGGCCCAACCCAGACCTCCCTCCATTCATTCAGTCTCAGTTTGTTCTCTATAGTTGACAGTCTATTATGGTTTGCTTCCCTCTATTTTTTTCTCCTTCCCTTATGTTCATTTATTCGTTTCTTAAATTCCACATGAGTGATATCATATATTTGTTTTTGTCTGATTTATTTCATGTGGCATAATACACTCTAGCTCCATCCACACCATTGTAAATGACAAGATTTCATTCTTTTCTGATGGCTGAGTAGTATCACTTCAACAGATAAATTATCTGTTGATGGACATCTGAGCTCTCTAACGTTTGGCTATTGCTGATAATGTTGCTTATAAATAGTGAGGAGCATGTGCCACTTTGAACCAGTATTTCTGTATCCTTTGGGTAAATACCTAGTAGTGCAATCGTTCTAATATTAATTAATAGTTCCAACTTTAACTTTTTGAGGAAACACCATACTATTTTCCAGAGTGGTTGCACCAGTTTGCATTGCCAACAAGAGTGTTAGAGATTACCCCTTTCTACACATCCACACCAACATTTGTTGTCCCTTGTGTTGTTAATTCTGAGTGATATTGAGCAATTTTTAAAATGTGTTTGTTAGCAATCAGTATGCCTTCTTTGGGAAAATGTCTATTCATGTCTCCAATCCATTTCTTAATTGGATTATTTCATTTTGACTGTTAAGTTTGATAAGTTTTTTATAGATTTTGAAAACTAACCCTTTATCAGATATCTTATTTGCAAATATCTTTTCTTATTTTATAGACTGACTTTTAGAAGCTTTTTATCTTGATAAAATCCCAAGAGTTCATTCTTGCTTTTTTCCCCCTTGCCTCTGGAGATGTTTTGAATAAAAACTTCCTGCAAAAGTTCCTGCAGCCAAGGTCAAAAGATTGCTGCCTGTAATCTCCTCTAGGATTTTGATGTGTTCCTTTCTCACATTTAGGTCTATTTAATCCATTTTGAATCTATGTTTATGTATGGTACAAGAAAATGGTTCAGTTTCATTTTTTGCATATTACTCTCTAATTTTCCCAACAGCATTTGTGAAAGCAATTTTCTTTTTACCATTGAATATTGTTTCCTGCTTTGTCAAACATTAGTTGACTATATAGTTGTGGGTACATTTCTGGGTTTTCTGTTCTGTTTCTTTGATCTATGTGTCTGTTTCTGCCAATATAATATTATCTTCATGACTACAACTTTGTAATACAGCTTGAAGTTCAGAATTGTGATGCACCCAGCTTTGATTTTGTTTTTCAAGAGTCCTCTGGCTATTCCAGGTATTTTCTGGTTCCATATAAATTTTATGATCATTAGTTATAGTTCTGTGAAGAATGCTGGTGGTATTTTGATAGGGGTTACATTAAATGTGTAGGTAGCTTTGGGTAGTTACAGACATTTTAACAATATTCTTCAGTCCCTGAGCATGGAAAGCTTTTCCATTTCTTTGCATACTCTTCAATTTCTTTCATAAGTGTTTTATAGTTTTCAGAGTACAGATCTTTTACCTGTGGTTAGGTTTTTGCTATGTTCTTAAGGTTTTGGTGTAATTGTAAATGGGATTGATTCCTTGGTTTCTCTTTCAGCAGCTTCATTTTGGGTTTATAGGGTTGGAACAAACTATTGTACCTTGGGTTGATATCCTACAATTTGTAGAATTTGTGTCTCTGTTCTAATAATTTTGAGAGGAGTCTTTCGGGTTTTCTATCATGTCATGTGCAAATTGTGAAAGTTTGACTATTTATATTTATGCTGATATTTATGCTTTTTATTTTCATGTATAGTTGATAAAACTAGGATTTCCACTACAATCTTAAATAACAATGGTGAGAGTGGATATACATGTTAGGATCCTGACTACAGAGAAAAGGTTTCAGTGTTCCCTATCGAGGATGATATTAGCTATGCGTCTTTTGTATGTGGCCTTTATGGTGTTGGGGTATGTTCCATCTATCCCTACTTTGTTGAGAGTTGTTGTTGTTGTTTTTTTTTAATCAAGAAAGGATGCTGTATAAGAAAGTAACTGATTTCTGTACATTGATTTTGTATCCTGCCACTGAATTGCTGAATGAGTTCTAGTGGTTTGGGGGTGAAGTCTTTTGGGTTTTCCATATAAAGTATCATGTCATCTGTGAAGAGAGAGAGTTTGACTTCTTCATTGCCAATTTGAATACATTTTATTTTTATTTGTTGTCTGATTGCTGTTGCTAGGATTTCTAATACTATGTTGAGCAACAGTGGTGAGAGTGGTCATCCTTGTCATGTTGATGATCTTGAGGGAAAGGCTCTCAGCTTTTCCCCATTGAGAATGATATTCCCTGTGGGTTTTTCATAGATGGATTTTGGAAAGTTGAGGAATGTTCCCTCTATTCCTATAATCTGCAGAGTTTTAATCAGGAAAGGATCCTGTACTTGTCAAATGCTTTCTCTCCATCAATTCAGAGGACCATGTGGTTCTCCTCTCTTCTTTTATTGATTTTTTTCTATCACTTTGATGATTTGCGAATGTTGAACCATGCTTGCATCCCAGGGATAAATTCCACCTCATAATGGTGAATAATCTTTTTTTTTTAAAAAAAGATTTATTTATTTATTTATTTATTTGATATGATACTATATGTGGAAAACCCAAAAGACTCCACTCCAAAACTGCTAGAACTTATACAGGAATTCAGTAAAGTGTCAGGATATAAAATCAATGCACAGAAATCAGTTGCATTTCTCTACACCAACAGCAAGACAGAAGAAAGAGATATTAAGGAGTCAATCCCATTTACAATTGCATCCAAAACCATAAGATACCTAGGAATAAACCTAACCAAAGAGACACAGAATCTATACTCAGAAAACTATAAAGTACTCATGAAAGAAATTGAGGAAGACACAAAGAAATGGAAAAATGTTCCATGCTCCTGGATTGGAAGAATAAATATTGTGAAAATGTCTATGCTACCTAAAGCAATCTACACATTTAATGCAATTCCTATCAAAGTACCATCCATCTTTTTCAAAGAAATGGAACAAATAATCCTAAAATTTATATGGAACCAGAAAAGACCTCGAATAGCCAAAGGGATATTGAAAAAGAAAGCCAACGTTGGTGGCATCACAATTCCGGACTTCAAGCTCTATTACAAAGCTGTCATCATCAAGACAGCATGGTACTGGCACAAAAACAGACACATAGATCAATGGAACAGAATAGAGAGCCCAGAAATAGACCCTCTAATCTATGGTCAACTAATCTTCGACAAAGCAGGAAAGAATGTCCAATGGAAAAAAGACAGCCTCTTCAATAAATGGTGCTGGGAAAATTGGACAGCCACATGCAGAAAAATGAAATTGGACCATTTCCTTACACCACACACAAAAATAGACTCAAAATGGATGAAGGACCTCAATGTGCGAAAGGAATCCATCAAAATCCTTGAGGAGAACACAGGCAGCAACCTCTTCGACCTCTGCCGCAGCAACATCTTCCTAGGAACAACGCAAAAGGCAAGGGAAGCAAGGGAAAAAATGAACTATTGGGATTTCATCAAGATCAAAAGCTTTTGCACAGCAAAGGAAACAGTCAACAAAATCAAAAGACAACTGACAGAATGGGAGAAGATATTTGCAAACGACATATCAGATAAAGGACTAGTGTCCAGAATCTATAAAGAACTTAGCAAACTCAACACCCAAAGAACAAATAATCCAATCAAGAAATGGGCAGAGGACATGAACAGACATTTCTGCAAAGAAGACATCCAGATGGCCAACAGACACATGAAAAAGTGCTCCATATCACTCGGCATCAGGGAAATACAAATCAAAACCACAATGAGATATCACCTCACACCAGTCAGAATGGCTAAAATCAACAAGTCAGGAAATGACAGATGCTGGCGAGGATGTGGAGAAAGGGGAACCCTCCTACATTGTTGGTGGGAATGCAAGCTGGTGCAGCCACTCTGGAAAACAGCATGGAGGTTCCTCAGAATGTTGAAAATAGAACTGCCCTATGACCCAGCAATTGCACTATTGGGTATTTACCCTAAAGATACAAACGTAGTGATCCAAAGGGGCACATGCACCCGAATGTTTATAGCAGCAATGTCCACAATAGCCAAACTATGGAAAGAACCTAGATGTCCATCAACAGATGAATGGATCACGAAGATGTGGTTTTTATACACAATGGAATACTATGCAGCCATCAAAAGAAATGAAATCTTGCCATTTGCGACAACATGGATGGAACTAGAGTGAATCATGCTTAGCGAAATAAGTCAAGCAGAGAAAGACAACTATCATATGATCTCCCTGATATGAGGAAGTGGTGATGCAACATGGAGGCTTAAGTGGGTAGGAGAAGAATAAAAGAAACAAGATGGGATTGGGAGGGAGACAAACCATAAGTGACTCTTAATCTCACAAAACAAACTGAGGGTTGCTGGGGGGAGGGGGGTTGGGAGAAGGGGGTGGGATTATGGACATTGGGGAGGGTATGTGCTTTGGTGAGTGCTGTGAAGTGTGTAAACCTGGTGATTCACAGACCTGTACCCCTGGGGATAAAAATATATGTTTATAAAAAATAAAAAAATTAAAAAAAAAAAGATTTATTTATTTATTTATTTATTTGACAGAGAGATCACAAGTAGACAGAGAGGCAGGCAGAGAGAGAGAGAGAGAGAAGCAGACTCCCTGCTAAGCAGAGAGCCCGACGCGTGACTCGATCCCAGGACCCCGAGATCATGACCTGAGCCGAAGGCAGTGGCTTAACCCACTGAGCCACCCAGGAGCCCTGGTGAATAATCTTTTTAGTGTGCTGTTGAATCCTATTAACTAGGATCTTGTTTTGATGGGGTCTTTGCCTGGTTTAGGGATCAAGGTGATGCTGGCATCATAGAAAGAGTCTGGAAGTTTTCCTTCTGTTTCTCTTTTTTGAAACAGCTTCAGAAGAATAAGTAGTATATCTTCTTTGAATGTTTGGCTGAATTGCCTGAGGAATCCATCAGGTCCTGGACTCTTGTTTTTAGGGAGGTTTTTGATCACTGCTTCAATCTCATTATTAGGGATTGGTCTATGCAGCTTGTCAGTTTCTTCCTGTTTCAGTCTTGGAAGTTTATAGGTTTCCAGGAATGCATCCATTTCTTCAAGGTTGTTTAAGGTACTGGCATATAGCTCCTGATAATACCTTCTGATGATTATTTCTATTTCCTTGGTGTTAGTCATGATCTCTCCCCTTTCATTTTTAATTTTATTAGTTGTGGTCTTTTCTCTTTTGTTTTGGATTAGTCTGGCCAGTAGTTTATTGATCTTATTAATTCTTTCAATGAACCAGTTTCCAGTTTTTTATATCAATGAAAGTACTCTATTTCTAGTTTCTAATTCATTGATTTCTGCTCTAATCTAATTATTTCCCTTCCTGTGCATGGGGTAGGCTTAATTTATTGTTGATTCTCCAGTTCTTTAAGGTAAAAAGAGAGTTTGTGTTTAGGATTTTTGTATTTTTGTGAGCAAGCCTTGGATGGCTATGTATTTCCTCCTTAGGACTGCCTTTGCCATAATCCATAGGTTTTGGACTGATGTATCTTCATTCTCATTAAACAATTCTCATGAATTGCTTAAGTTCTTTGATTTCCTCATGATGCAAACTTTCTTATGCAGGATGGCCTTTAGCTTCCAGGTGTTTGAATTCCTTCCAAACTTTTTTTGTGGTCGAGTTCCAGTTTCAAAGCATTGTGGTTTGAGAATATTCAGGGAATAATCTCAGTCTATTGGTATCAGTTGGGCTCTGATTTGTAACCCAGTAGGTGGTCTATTCTAGAGAACGTTCCATGTGTGCTTGAGAAGAATGTGTATTCTGTTGATTTAGGGTGGAATGTTCTTTATGTATCTATGAGGTCCATCTGGTCCAATGTGTCATTTACAACTCTTGTTTCTTTGTTGATTTTCTGCTTAGATGGTCTGTCTGTTTCTGAGAGTGGAGTGTTAAGGTCTCCTACAATTAACATATTATTACCCATATGTCTCTTTGTTTTGGTTAACTGTTGGTCTATGTAGTTAGCTGCTCCCACGTTGGGGAATAGATATTTACAATTGTTGTATCTTCTTGTTGGATAGACTCTTTAAGAATGATGTCCTTCTGTATCTCCTCCTACAGTCTTTCACTTAAAATCTAATTTGTCTGATGTGAGAATCACTGCCCCAGCTTTCTTTTGAGGTTTGTTGGCATGAATTATGGTTCTACATCAATTCACTTTCAGTTTGGATGTATCTTTAGGTTCAAAATTAGTCTCTTGTAGACAACATATGGATGGGTGCTGTCTTGTTATCCAATCTGCAACCGTCTGCTGTTTTATGGGAATATTTAGGCAGTTCACATTGGTTATTGAAAGAGATTTTTTATTGTCATCATTTAGCCTGGGATGTCCTTGTTTCTATACCTTGTTTCTGTAAATTTCTGTTCTATATTACACTTGGGGTCTTTCTTCTTTTATAGTATCCCCCTTAATATTTCTTGAAGAGCCAGCTTAGTGGTCACATATTCTTTTAGTCTTTGCCAGACTTGGAAGCTCTTTATCTCTCCATCCATTTTGAATGTCAACCTTGCTGGATAAAGTATTCTTGGCTTTATTTTCTTCTCACTTATTGTCCTTAATACATCTTGCCAGCTCTTTCTGGCTTGCCAAGTCTCTGTCGACTGGTCTCCCTTTATTATGATGTTCCTATATCTGTAAGTAAGGAATCTCTTCCCCCTAGTTGTCCTTAAGATGCTTTCCCTGCTTTTAAGGTTCATGAGTTTCTCTCTTACATGCCTTGGGGTAACTCTCTCTTCCTTGATCTTGGGGGGTGTCTTCTATGCCTCTAGGACATAAACAATTATTCCATTCCCCATATTAGAGAAAATTTTAGCTGTGATTTGCTCAGCTATATCTTCTAGTCCTCTCTCTCTCCACCACCTTAGCAGTCCCAATAATTCTGACATTGGAATGTTTCATGGAGTCATTTATTTCTCTAATTTTGTTTTCATGGCTTCTAAGCTGTTTGCTCCAGGCCTCCTGCTGATCCTTCTTTTCTATCAGTTTGTTTTCTAGATCACGAATTTGCTCTGCCTCATTTACCCTAGTTAGAGTATTTAGATTAGATTGAATCTCATTGATACCATTTTTAAAAAGATTTTATTTATTTATTTGACACAGAGAGAGAGATCACAAGTAGGCAGAAAGGCAGGCAGAGAGAGAGAAGGGGAAGCAGGCTCCCTGCCAAGCAGAGAGCCCAATGAGGGACTTGATCCCAGGACCCTGGGATCATGACCTGAGCTGAAGGCAGGGGCTTTAACCCACTGAGCCACCCAGGCACCCCCATTGATAGCCTTTTTAAGTTCTTCCAGATCAGTTCTCACTTCTGCTCTTAAGGAATCTATGTTGCCATTAATGGTTTTCTCCAATCTAGCTATTGTCTGCATAACTGTTACCCTGAAGTCTATTTCTGACATCTTGCTTATATCCATATTCATTAGTTCTGTGGCAGAGGTCATAGTTTCTGAATTTTTCCTCTTTTGGGGGTTCCTCATCCTAGTCATTCTGCTAAGAGGTGGTTGAGGGAAAGTACAGAGTCCAAACTATTGACCACAACCCAAGTAAAAGCCTTGTTAACCTCTTGCTCTTTCAGTTTGTCTTCTTGGAAAGGTCTTGCTGTGCTGTTACTCAGGCTACTCTGTTTGGGGAGAGTTGCGCTGCCCCCCTGTGGGGGGGTATGGGCTCAGTTAAAACCAGCTTTTGGGGGGCTTTTATTCTCTGGCGGTTTTCCCTGATGGCTTTCTATGTCTCTTCTAAGAGTCACAGTACAAGTGATCATATACAAACATCTGTCTCAGAATAGAGTCTGCAGTCTGTCCTCCAGGCCACAGTCAGTCCATTTTTATCTGTGCTGCTAATAATGACAGTGTCCAAGCTTGTGCATCCAACAGCAGCACTCCTAGCACTCATTTTCAGGTTCAGGCATGTCTTTGATCTTTTTGCTTCTAAAATTGCCAGCTGCCCCCATTCACACTCGTGCCCCTGCAACTCCAGGTTTCAGTCTGGGGGCTGTCCTAAATTCTTTTCCCCTCCACTACTGGTCTGAGAGTCTGTCCCCAGTCTCTAGTGCAGGAGGCTTTTTTGCTCTGGCCATGCAGGAGCCCAAAGAGTCCCTCCCCCTTCCATTTATCTTCTGATATCTACCCACAGAATTACAGCTCTGCATTCCATATGTCAAAAACAACCACTGGAGGTATTCTGTCTGTAGAGTTCAGGATATATCTTCTTCCATCTCAGGTTGATTTCATGGGTGTTTAGAGGGTTCTTGTAGATATCCAGTGCAATTCAAGGGACCAGTTGAAACAGGTTCCCCTACTCCTCTTTTCCCACCTCCCAGAAATGGAAAATTGTACACTAAGAGTTAAACAAATCAGAGAAAAAACCCCCTCAAGCTCAATAAGTTATTTTCCTCTGGCACTGGAGTCATATTCTTGTGGTACCCATAAACTAGTTGTCCACCTGTTCTTCTGCAGGACGGGCTTGCTGTGCTGCTTTTCAGGTGGCTTTGCCTGGATGGAGTTTCACTGCCCCTTGCTAGGGACCTGGGCTCAGTGTAGGCTGGTCTTCTGTGTGGCTTTTGTTCCTTGGATAGTCAAAATAAAAATATCCATGCCCCAATCTCTGGCCACAAAGTTGAAAGATCTCAGTTCCCCCTCTTCAATAAACCCTTAGGGACAGTCTTTACTTTTGTGCCTGCCAAACTTTGCATAGTCCTGTGGTGTGTGCCTCTGCAATCCTCCTGGGGAGATCTTCCTAGGATCTGGCATTACTGCCCACTGTTGTCCCCAGGGCTGAGAGTGGTAGTCAGATCATGCACCTACCCACTCCCCTGCTTCCAGGGGATGGCTGAGTGTCGCCTTATTGTCCTTTCCAAAGCCACTGCCCTGAGAATTGTTGCCTGTCATGGGTGCACCCATTTCTCCCTTACTGGGGATGGCAAATGGCCCATGTGTTCCAGTCCTTTTCAGGGTGCTTTGACAGAGAGTGGTCCCCTAACCATTTGGCTTGCAATTTATGGTGACCCAAGCTTAGAGCCTCCTCCTGGGCTCATTGACTGTAACCAGTTTCCCCACTCTTGGGTGGGGAAAACTTGGGTGGGGAAACTGCTTGAGTGCCATACTGGGTCAGGTATTGCCCCATTCATTCTGTGATTCCTGGAATCCTGAGGCCATGCTGACTCATGTAGAATTCTTCTCTTTTCATCCCCTGAGCCCCTTTCAGACAGGGATGTCTCTCACAGGAGCATATTTCTAAAGGTTCTGATTTAGCTCTCTGGCAATGTATCACTTTCCAGTAGCTGGCTTATGGAGGATTTATCCCCCCTCTCTTTTTCATCTAATATCTCCCCTCAGATTCAATTCTCCACACCTACTACCTTGCAAAAAGCAGTCACTTTTCTACTTGTAGAGTTGCAGATGTATTTTCTTACATCTCAGGATGAATTCATGAGTGTTCAGAATGGTTTGATAGGTACCTGATAAATTGAAGGAACCAGATAAAAAGAGGTCCCTTACTCTTCCACCATCTTGCCTATTGTTTCTACCTTCATAGGGAAGGACCTCTTGTCTGAAACTCCTTTATCTTTTGCTTTTTCTAATTTTTTTCCTTTTTAAAAAAATTATGTTCAGTTAGCCACTGTATAGTACATAATTTATCCTTGATATAGTGTTCAGTGATTTATTAGTTAAATATAACACCCAGTGCTCATCACAGCATGTGCCCTCAACACCCTTCTCCCTGTTACCCTCTCCCCCTCTGTTATCCCCTCTAAAACCCCCAGATTCGTTTTCCAGCTCCATAGTTTCTCATGGTCCTCTCCCTTTCTGATTTCTACCCCCTTTGAATTTCCCTCCCTTCTCCAAGCTCCCTCCTTCTCCATAGTCCTCCATGCTATTGTATATGTTCCATATATTAGTGAAACCATATGAAATTGTCTTTCTCTGTTTCATTTGAGTCATTTAATATAATCATCTCCAGTTCCATCCATGTTGATGCAAAAGTTGGGTATTCATTGTTATTGATGGCTGAATAATATTCCTTTGTGTATATGTACCACATCGTCTTTATCCATTCATCTGCTGAAAGGCATCTCGGCTCCTTTCACAGGTTGGCTATAATGGTCATTGCCACTGTGAGCATTGGGATGCATGTGCTCCTTCTTTTCACTACTTCTGTATCTTTTTTTTTTTTTAACATTTTTTATTTTTTGTAAACATATATTTTTATCCCCAGGGGTACAGGTCTGTGAATCGCCAGGTTTACACACTTCACAGCACTCACCATAGCACATACCCTCCCCAATGTCCATAACCCTACCCCACTTCTCCTAACCCCCTCCCCCCAGCAATGCTTAGTTTGTTTTGTGAGATTAAGAGTCACTTATGGTTTGTCTCCCTCCCAATCCCACCTTGCTTCATTTATTCCTCTCCTACCCCCTTAACCCCCCCATGTTGCATCTTCACTTCCTCATATCAAGGAGATCATATGATAGTTGTCTTTCTCTGCGTGACTTATTTCGCTAAGCATGATACCCTCTAGGTCCATACAAGTTATCACAAATGGCAAGATTTCATTTCTTTTGATGGCTGCATAGTATTCCATTGTGTATATATACCACATCTTGATCCATTCATCTGTTGATGGACATCTAGGTTCTTTCCATAGTCTGGCTATTGTGGACATTGCTGCTATAAACATTCGGGTGCACGTGCCCCTTCGGATCACTACATTTTTATCTTTAGGGTAAATACCCAGTAGTGCAATTGCTGGGTCATAGGGTAGTTCTATTTTCAACATTTTGAGGAACCTCCATGTTGTTTTCCAGAGTGGCTGCACCAGCTTGCATTCCCACCAACAGTGTAGGAGGGTTCCCCTTTCTCCGCATGCTCGCCAGCATCTGTCATTTCCTGACTTGTTGATTTTAGCCATTCAGACTGGTGTGAGGTGATATCTCATTGTGGTTTTGAATTGTATTTCCCTGATGCCAAGTGATACGGAGGACTTTTTCATGTGGCTCTTGGCCATCTGGATGTGTTCTTTGCAGAAATGTTTGTTCATGTCTTCTGCCCATTTCTTGATTGGATTATTTGTTCTTTGGGTGTTGAGTTTGCTAAGTTCTTTATAGATTTTGGACACTAGCCCTTTATCTGATATGTCATTTGCAAATATCTTCTCCCATTCTGTCAGTTGTCTTTTGGTTTTGTTAACTGTTTCCTTTGCTGTGCAAAAGCTTTTGATCTTGATAAAATCCCAGTAGTTCATTTTTGCCCTTGCTTCCCTTGCCTTTGGCGATGATCCTAGGAAGATGTTGCTGCGGCTGAGGTCGAAGAGGTTGCTGCCTGTGCTCTCCTCAAGGATTTTGATGGATTCCTTTCGCACATTGAGGTCCTTCATCCATTTTGAGTCTATTTTTGTGTGGGGTGTAAGGAAATGGTCCAATTTCATTTTTCTGCATGTGGCTGTCCAATTTTCCCAATACCATTTATTGAAGAGGCAGTCTTTTTTCCATTGGACATTCTTTACTGCTTTGTCAAAGATTAGTTGACCATAGAGTTGAGGGTCTATTTCTGGGCTCTCTATTCTGTTCCATTGATCTATGTGTCTGTTCTTGTGCCAGTACCATGCTGTCTTGACGATGACAGCTTTGTAATAGAGCTTGAAGTCCAGAATTGTGATGCCACCAACTTTGACTTTCTTTTTCAATATTCCTTTGGCTATTCGAGGTCTTTTCTGGTTCCATATAAATTTTAGGATTATTTGTTCCATTTCTTTGAAAAAGATGGATGATACTTTGATAGGAATTGCATTAAATGTGTAGATTGCTTTAGGTAGCATAGACATTTTCACAATACTTGTGCTTCCAATCCAAGAGCATGAAATATTTTTCCATTTTTTTGTGTCATCCTCAATTTCTTTCATGAGTACTTTATAGTTTTCTGAGTATAGATTCTTAGCCTCTTTGGTTAGGTTAATACCTAGGTATCTTATGGTTTGGGGTGCAATTGTAAATGGGATTGACTCCCTAATTTCTCTTTCTTCTGTCTTGCTGTTGGTGTAGAGAAATGCAACTGATTTCTGTGTATTGATTTTATATCTAGACACTTTACTAAATTCCTGTACAAGTTATAGTAGTTTTGGAGTGGAGTCTTTTGGGTTTTCCACATGTAGTATCATATGATCTGCGAAGAGTGATAGTTTGACTTCTTCTTTGCTGAGTTGGATGCCTTTAATTTCCTTTTGTTGTCTGATTGCTGAGGCTAGGACCTCTAGTACTATGTTGAATAGCAGTGGTGATAACGGACATCCCTGCCATGTTCCTGACCTTAGCGGAAAAGCTTTCAGTTTTTCTCCATTGAGAATGATATTTGCAGTGGGTTTTTCATAGATGGCTTTGATAATATTGAGGTATGTGCCCTCTATCCCTACACGTTGAAGAATTTTGATCAGGAAGGGATGCTGTACTTTGTCAAATGCTTTTTCAGCATCTATTGAGAGTATCATATGGTTCTTGTTCTTTCTTTTATTGATGTGTTGTATCACATTGATTGATTTGCGAAAGTTGAACCAACCTTGCAGCCCTGGAATAAATCCCACTTGGTCGTGGTGAATAATCCTTTTAATGTGCTGTTGAATCCTATTGGCTAGTATTTTGGTGAGAATTTTCGAATCTTTGTTCATCAAGGATATTGGTCTGTAGTTCTCTTTTTTGATGGGATCCTTGTCTGGTTTTGGGATCAAGGTGATGCTGGCCTCATAAAATGAGTTTGGAAGTTTTCCTTCCATTTCTATTTTTTGGAACAGTTTCAGGAGTATAGGAATTAGTTCTTCTTTAAATGTTTGGTAGAATTCCCCCGGGAAGGCATCTGGCCCTGGGCTTTTGTTTGTTTGGAGATTTTTTGATGACTGTTTAAATCTCCTTACTGATTATGGGTCTGTTCAGGCTTTCTATTTCTTCCTGGTTCAGTTGTGGTAGTTTATATGTCTCTAGGAATGCATCCATTTCTTCCAGATTGTCAAATTTGTTGGTGTAGAGTTTCTCATAGTATGTTCTTATAATTGTCTGTATTTCTTTGTTGTTAGTTGTGATTCCTCCTCTTTCACTTATGATTTTATTTATTTGGGTCCTTTCTCTTTTCTTTTTGATAAGTCTGGCCAGGGATTTATCAATCTTATTAATTCTTTCAAAGAACCAGCTCCTAATTTCATTGATTTGTTCTATTGTTATTTTTGGTTTTTATTTCATTGATTTCTGCTCTGATCTTTGTGATTTTTCTTCTCTTGCTGGGTTTAGGGTTTCTTTCTTGTTCTTTCTCCAGCTCCTTTAGGTGTAAGGTTAGGTTGTGTAACTGAGACCTTTCTTGTTTCCTGAGAAAGCCTTGTACTGCTATATATTTTCCTCTCAGGACTGCCTTTTTGTGTCCCACAGATTTTGAACCATTGTGTTTTCATTATCATTTGTTTCCATGAATTTTTTCAATTCTTCTTTAATTTCCTGCTTTGCCCATTCTTTCTTTAGAAGGATGCTGTTTAGTCTCCATGTATTTGGGTTCTTTCCAAATTTCCTCTTGTGATTGAGTTCTAGCTTCAGAGCATTGTGGTCTGAAAATATGCAGGGAATGATCCCAATCTTTTGATACCAGTTGAGTCCTGATTTAGGACCGAGGATGTGATCTATTCTGGAGAATGTTCCATGTGCACTAGAGAAGAATGTGTATTCTGTTGCTTTGGGATGAAATGTTCTGAATATATCTGTGATGTCCATCTGGTCCAGTGTATCATTTAAGGCCTTTATTTTACTGTTGATCTTTTCCTTGGGTGATCTGTCCATTTCAGTAGGGGAGTGTTAAAGTCCCCTACTATTATTGTATTATTGTTGATGTGTTTCTTTGATTTTGTTATTAATTGGTTTATATAGTTGGCTGCTCCCACATTGGGGGCATAGATGTTTAAAAGTGTTAGATCTTCTTGTTGGACAGATCCTTTGAGTATGATATAGTGTCCTTTCTCATCTCTTATTATAGCCTTTGGCTTAAAATCTAATTGATCTGATATAAGGGTTGCCACTCCTGCTTTCTTCTGATGTCCATTAGCATGGTAAATTCTTTTCCACCCCCTCACTTTAAATCTGGCGGTGTCTTCGGGTTTAAAATTAGTTTCTTGTAGGCAACATGTAGGTGGTTTTTTTTTAAATTTATTTGACAGAGATCACAGGTAGACAGAGAGGCAGGCAGAGAGAGAGGAAGGAAAGGAGGCTCCCTGCTGAGCAGAGAACTGAATGTGGGGCTCGATCACAGGACCCTGGGATCATGACCTGATCCAAAAGCAGAGGCTTTAACCCTCTGAGCCACCCAGGCGTCCCTGGGTTTTGTTTTTTTATCCATTATGATACCCTGTGTCTTTTGATTGGGGGCATTTAGCCCATTACCATTCAGGGTAACTATTGAGAGATATGAATTTAGTGCCATTGTATTGCCTGTAAGTTGACTGTTACTGTATATTGTCTCTGTTCCTTTCTGATCTACTACTTTTAGGGTCTCTCTTTGCTTAGAGGACCCCTTTCAATATTTCCTGTAGAGCTGGTTTGGTGTTTGCAAATTCTTTCAGTTTTTGTTTGTCCTGGAAGGTTTTTTTTTTTTTTTAAAGATTTTATTAATTTATTTGACAGAGAGAAAGATCACAAGTAGGTGGAGAGTCAGGCAGAGAGAGAGGAGGAAGCAGGCTCCCGCTGAGCAAAGAGCCTGATGCGGGGCTCAATCCCAGGACACTGAGATCATGACCTGAGCCGAAGGCAGTGGCTTAATCCACTGAGCCACCCAGGCGCCCCTGTCCTGGAAGGTTTTAATCTCTCCTTCTATTCTCAGTGATAGCCTAGCTGGATATAGTATTCTTGACTACATATTTTTCTCATTTAGTGCTCTGGATATATCATGCCAGTTCTTTCTGGCCTGCTAGGTCTCTGTAGATAAGTCTGCTGCCAATATAATATTTTTACCATTATATGTTATAGACTTCTTTTCCTGGCTGCTTTCAGGATTTTTTCTTTGTCACGAAGACTTGTAAATTTTACTATTAGGTGACGGGGTGTGGACCTATTCTTATTGATTTTGAGGGGGGTTCTCTGCACCTCCTGGATTTTGATGTTTGTTCCCTTTGCCATATTAGGGAAATTCTCTCCAATAATTCTCTCCAGTATACCTTCTGCTCCCCTTTCTCTTTCTTCATCTTCTGGCATCCCAATTATTGTTTTATGGTGTCACTTATCTCTCGAATTCTCCTCTCGTGGTCCAGTAGCTGTTTGTCCCTCTTTTGCTCAGCTTCTTTATTCTCTGTCATTTGGTCTTCTATATTGCTAATTCTTTCTTCTGCCTCATTTATCCTAGCAGTAAGAGACTCCATTTTTATTGCACCTCATTAATAGCTTTTTTGATTTCAACTTGGTTAGATTTTAGTTCTTTTATTTCTCCAGAAAGGGCTTTTATATCATTCAAGAGGATTCCTCTAATATCTTCCATGACTTTTTCGAGCCCCTCTAGAACCTTGAGAATCGTCATTCTGAACTCTAGATCTGACATATTACCAATGTCTGTATTGATTAGGTCCCTAGCCTTCAGTACTGCCTCTTGTTCTTTTTTTTGTGGTGAATTTTTCCGCCTTGTCATTTTGTCCAGATAAGAGTATATGAAGGAGCAAGTAAAATACTAAAACGGTGGCAACAACCCCAGGGAAATATGCTTTAACCAAGTAAGAAGAGATTCCAAATTTTGAAGGGAGAAAGGGGATAAAAAAAGGTTAAGAAAGAAAGAAAAGAAACAATTAAAAAAATAAAACGAAAAAAAGAAAAAGTATAAAAACATATATATTAGATAAACTAGTTAAAAAACGTTGAAAAAGAAAAGGGTAAAAGTTAAAAAAATTTTAGCAGAAGAAGAGAAAACAATTGAAAAAGAAAAAATATTTAAATTAAGTGCAAAACTAAAGAATCATGGGGAGAAAGCTATGAGTTCCGTGCTTTGCTTGCTCCTCCTGTGGAAGTCCGCTGCTCTCCTTGGTATTGAAACTGCACTCCTTGGTAGGTGAATTTGGTCCTGGCTGGATTTCTTGTTGATCTTCTGGGGGAGGGGCCTTTTGTAGTGATTCTCAAGTGTCTTTGCCGAAGGCAGAATTGCACTGCCCTTACCAGGGGCTGGGCTGAGTAATCCACTCGGGTTTGCTTTCGGGAGTTTTTGTTCCCTGAGCGCTTTTTGTAGAGTTCCGGAGGACAGGAATGAAAATGGCAGCCTTCTGGTCTCCAGCCCAGAGGAGCTGAGAGTCCGGGGCCCCACTCCTCAGTGAGCTCTCAGAGAACAGCACCCAATTACTCCCTTTTCCCTGGCCTCCAGCAGTGCTCCAAGCTCACCCAGGTTGTGACCGGTTCAAGGTAACCCCAAGCTGGGAGCTCGCGCCTCGGCTCTATTTCTGTAGCAGGCTTCCCTGTTCTAATACCTGTAAGATTTGCAACACTCAGATACCCCTGATCCTTCTGTGACCCTGCGGGCCCTGAGGCCACGCTGACCCTGCGTGGGCTTCACCCCGGTTTCGCCTCTGGAGCAATGTCCCTCAGCAGAACAGACTTTTAAAAGTCCTGATTTTGTGCTCCATTGTTCCGCCACTTGCCAGGAGGCAGCCCCTCACCCCGTGGTCTATCTTCCCATCACTTTGGATTCACTTCTCTGCCAGTCCTACCTTTTAGAAAGTGGTTGATTTTCTGTTTCTAGAATTGCTGTTCTTCTTCTCTTCTATCTGCTGTTGGATTTGTAGGTGTTTGCAATCTTTAGATAAGCTATCTAGCTGATCTCCTGCTACCTGAAGTAGTCTCAGCCTGCTACTTCTCTGCCATCTTGACTCCTCCTCTACATCTGTATCTTTAAGGTAACTATCCAGTAGTGCAATTGCTGTGTCATAGGTTAGCTCTATTCTTTAATATCTTGAGGAACCTCCATACTGTTTTTCAGAATGGCCATACCAACTTGCATTCCCACCAACAATGTAAGAGGGTTCCTCTTTCTCCACCTACTCACCAATATTTGTCTTTTCTTGTTTTGTTAATTTTTGCTGTTCTAACGTGGTGTAAGGTGACTTGCTCATTTGTGGCTTTGATTTGTAGTTCCCTGATGGCCAGGTATGTTGAACATATTTTTTTGTGACTGTTCATCATTTGTATGTCTTTTTCAGATAAGTGTCTGTTTATGTCCTCTTGCCGCCCCCCTCCCTTTTACAGGATTCTTAGTGTTTTGGGTGTTGAGTTTGAGGAGTTCTTTATAGATCTTGGATATCAACCCTTTAATTGTAATGTCATTTCCAAATATCTTCTTCCATTCCATCGGTTGGCTCTTAGTTTTGTTGACTGCTTCCTTTGCTGTGCAAAAGCTTTTGATCTTGATGAAGTCCCAACAGTTCATTTTTGCTTTTGTTTCACTTGCCTTTGGAGATGTGTCTTCAAAGAAATTATTGTGGCTAATGCTGAAGAGGGAACTGCCTATGTTCTTCTCTAGGATTTTGATAGATTCCTGTCTGACATTGAGGTCTTTCATCCATTTTGAGTTTATCTTTATGTTTGGTGTTAAGGAATGGTTGAGTTTCATTCTTATGTATATAACTGTCCAACTTTACCAGCAACATTTATTGAAGAGACTGTTTCGCCCCCTGGGATATTTTTTCCTGCTTTATCGAAGATGATTTGACCATAGAGTTGAGGGTCCATTTCTGGGGTCTCTATTCTGTTCCATTGATCTATGTATCTGCTTTTGTGCCAATATCATGCTGATATAGCTTGCAGTCAGACAAAATGATCCTCCCAGTTTTGTTTTTCTTTGTTTTTTATTTTCTTTCTATTTTTTCTTTATCTCTGAAATTTTCAAGCTTTACTATTATATGTTGGGGTGTTGATCTATTTTTATTGATTTTGAGGGGGGTTCTCTGTGCCTCCTGGACTTGAATTCTTGTTTCCTTCCCCCAGATTAGGGAAGTTTTCAGCTATAATTTTTTCAAATAATCCTTCTCTCTTTCTCTTTCCTCATCTCCTGGGACACCTATTATGCAAATATTATTGTGTTTATGGTGTTACTGATTTCTTAAATACTCCTCTCATAATTCAGTGGCTGCTTTTCTCTTTTTCTTAACCTCCTTACTTTACATCATTTTGTCTTCTATATCACTGACCCTCTCTTCTGCCTCATTTACCTTAGCAGTTAGATCCTCCATTTTTTACTTCATCTCCATAATAACATTTTTAATTTCAGCCCAATTATATTTTAGTTCTTTTATTTCTTCACTAAGGAATTTGCTAGCACTTTCCTTTGACTCCAGCTAGTATCTTCGTAATCATTATTTTGAATTCTAGTTCCAACATCTTACTTATATCCATGTCGATTAAATCTATAGTAGAAATCATTAGTATTACTATAGTAGAAAGTATTACCTTTTGTTGTTTCTTTCGTTATGAATTTCTCCTTCCACCGATTTTTACAGAAAAGAAAGGAGAAATGAAAGACAAATAAAAAGAAAGGAAAAGAAATGAATAAGTGTGAGTAAAAACAGCAGCAATAATAAAAACAAGAACAACAATATCTTCAGGAAGGAATCCTTGTGTATGCTGTGTACTCTCTGCTATTGTGTTTTGACTACTCTTTCCCACCGGTCCTTCCTCTACAGAGTTACTCCTTGCTTGTAGTGAGGAGTGTTTGTTCATTTAAGTAGGTATGCTTTGATTTGTTTATGAAGTTTAACCCAAAGCTGATGTTTTAGAGGTTTCTATAATCAGTAGATTTGGTGTATGTGTGGGGTTGTGTCTGTCTTCTAAGGGAGAGGCCTGCTGGTGTGGCTCACAAGCTGACTTACCTTCAGAAATATGCTCCTGCCAGGTCAGGGTGTTGAGTTTAGTGTAGGGACCTCCACGAGAGGCCCTGTGCTTCTCTCTGGAGCTGGCTTTGTTGGTGGGCAGAGGAGTGGTGGTAGAAGAGATAGAATATGACATAATCTCTTCCCTTTATCCCTGGGTGGTGGAACTCCTAGCAGCCACTTCTCAGGAGGCCCTCTCAGAAAAGTGATCAATCTTCTGAGGCCCAGGACCTTATCAATTTCCTGGCCTAACCTGTCCATTTTTGGTCAATAATATGCCCAGTAGCACAGATCTCCTGTATTTTATCTCTGACCAGTGACTTGGATTCAAAACTCCAAGTTTTAAAGAACCTGGTAATGTGTGTACCCACTCCCATCCCCAGGCAGGGAGGTTCAGGACATGCCCAGTACTGTTCCATCTCCAAAAGCTTTTGCACAGTACACACAGAAGCTAGACTTTATTGTAATGCTTAGTAAAAAGCTAAAGCCAGGCTATCAGCTATCTACACTTGACTTAGTTCCCCACTCCTCTTTGTCCCCAAAAAGTCATGGCAGAAGCTTGAATCTATTGTGATAGACAACAAAAAGCAGGGGGCATATTATCAATGATCTGCTCCTAGTATTTGCACTGCACTCAATCAGTTCTAGAAAAGCAACAATTGGCATGCACCCACAGGTTCAACCCTATTGTGGTTCAGAGCAAAAAGCAGTAGTCAGGTTATCCCCGATCTCCTCCATCTCTGCACTGTGCTCAGCCAGTCCCAGAAAAGCTGCTGTGAAGGCACGCACAGAAGTTCAAGCCTGTTGTAGCTCAGAACAAACAGTGGCAGCCAGGTTATCTGAGATATTCTCCAGTCTCTGCCCTCTACTCGCTCGGTCCCAGAAAAGCATATGTAAGGTATGCACACAGAGGTTCAAGTCCACTGTGGCTCACACTAAAAAGTCAAGGGGTTTTATTCCCTCTGTGTGCCCCTCCAACCCCGCTTTGGAGCTTCTATTAGTGGGTCCATAGCTGTACCTCTGTCTCCAGAGAGGACAAATATTTTCCTCAAATGCCCTCCAGAAAGGGGAGCAAACTTTCCTTGAGCAACCCAGGGATCGTATTGCCACACCTTATTGTGCGTGTGTGTGTGGGTCACAAAGAGCTGCAATCTTTCTGCTTTTCTACCTCTTCCTGGATTTGTTCTGTCAACCAGACTTCCTACCCTTCCCTGCCCCATGACTTCTCAGTCCACATATTCAAGGCTTCAAACCTTGCTTCTGCCAAATTCACTCGCTCCAATGTGCACATTTTTTGTGTGTGTATGATTCTCTGACTGTTTCATAGTTGTTCAAAACAGCTGAAGGTTGGAGTAGAGGGGAAAGATGATGGCAGAGAAGTAGGAGACCCTGTTTCAACTGGTCCCCTAAAGTGAGATAAGTATCTACCAGAACACTTTGAATACCCACGAAGTCAGCCTGAGATGCAAGATTATACATTGCTGGATCTCTACAGAGGTAGAATACACCAGTGGAGAGGTAAAGCGGAGTGGGAATGCTTGAAATGATACTGGAGGATAAGAAGAAGGGTGGAAGAAACCACCAGAAGCAACCCATTGGAAAATACTATCCCAGTATGAAAGTGCCCTGTGCTTGGGGACCAGCATTAACTTGGAGTCTGTTTAAAAGCACTCAGAAAGAGCAAAAGATCTTAAGGGTCAACTGGTGGAATTGGGTGGTCATAGGCACGGGCCTAATCCCCCAGACCCAAGATGGCCACCACTGGTGACCACCAGTGCTGGAAAGCGTACATTGGAGCCTCCAGTTCCTGGTCCCTGAGCACTCAGTTGTGCACTGCTTGTATCACTGCTTGGTTGGGTGCACTCACTCCCATGCAAGAGGGTGTCTGGTGGGTGGTCTCTAGAACCATACTATTTTTCACTCTGCATGCACTGCACAACCAGGGTCTAACCGCATTCCCCGCCCATATCTGTGGGCATGAGCTGGCAGTCTCTAGGACTTGTTGAGGGTCTGGACGCTCCCAGCCTGCACCTGAAGGAACTTGGCATGATCTCTGGTTTGGATCCCTCAGCGGTGGCAGCCGTACCACTGAGCACACCTGGCAGCATGGGCCTGCTTCCCAGACAGCAATCCTGTCAAAGATTGCCACCGGAAGAGGGTTTGCTGGACAAGTATCTCTCATGATTTTAGTGGCATGGGGATGCATAGAAAAGCAGGCACTGGGGGGAGGAGTCAAGATGGCGGAGAAGTAGCAAGCTGAGACTGCTTCAGCTAGCCGGAGATCAGCTAGATAGCTTATCTAAAGATTGCAAACACCTGAAAATCCATCGGCAGACCGAAGAGAAGAAGAACAGCAATTCTGGAAACAGAAAAACAACCGCTTTCTGAAAGGTAGGACCGGCGGAGAAGTGAATCCAAAGCGACGGGAAGATAGACCCCGGGGGGAGGGGCCGGCTCCCGGCAAGCCGCGGAGCAACCGCGCGCACAAAATCAGGACTTTTAAAAGTCTGTTCCGCTGAGGGACATCGCTCCAGAGGCTAAACCGGGGCGAAGCCCACGCGGGGTCAGCGTGGCCTCAGGTCCCGCCAGGGTCACAGAAGGATCGGGGGTGTCTGAGTGTCGCAGAGCTTGCGGGTATTGGAACGGGAAAGCGGGCTACAGAAACAGAGCCGACAGTAAGCTCACAGCTCGGTGTTACCTTGAACCGATCGCAGGCTCGGTGAGCTCGGAGCGCGGCCGGAGGTCAGGCAGACGGGAATAACTGGGTGCTGTTCTCTGAGGGCGCACTGAGGAGTGGGGCCCTGGGCTCTCGGCTCCTCCGGGCCGGAGACCAGGAGGCCGCCATTTGTGTTCCCGTCCTCCGGAACTCTACGGAAAGCGCTCAGGGAACAAAAGCTCCTGAAAGCAAACCCGAGCGGATTACTCACCCCGGCCCCGGGTAAGGGAGGTGTAATTCCGCCTGGGGCAAAGACACTTGAGAATCACTACAACAGGCCCCTCCCCCAGAAGATCAACAAGAAATCCAGCCGAGACCAAGTTCACCTACCAAGGAGTGCGGTTTCAATACCAAGGAGAGCAGCAGAATTCCAGAGGAGGAGAAAGCCAAGCACGGAACTCATGGCTTTTTTCCTGTGATTTTTTTTTTAGTCTTGCAGTTAATTTAATTTTTTCTTTTTCATTTTTTTTTTTTCTTTTTCTTCTCGCCTTCGGGTAAAATTTTTTTTTTTAACTGTTACCTTTTTCTTTTTTAACGATTTTTTACTAGTTTATCTAATATATATATTTTTTCTTTTTTACATTTTTCTCAGGTGTTTTCTTTTTTTAAAAAAATTTTTTTTTCTCTTCTTTTTTTTTTTTTCTTTCTTTCTTTTTGAACCTCTTTTTATCCCCTTTCTCCCCACTCACGATTTTGGATCTCTTCTAATTTAGTTAAAGCATATTTTTCTGGGGTTGTTGCCACCCTTTTAGTATTTTACTTGCCCCTTCATTTACTCTTATCTGGCCAAAATGACAAGACGTAAAAATTCAACGCAAAAAAAAGAACAAGAGGCAGTACCGAAGGCTAGGGACCTAATCAATACAGACATCGGTAATATGTCAGATCTAGAGTTCAGAATGACAATTCTCAAGGTTCTAGCCGGGCTCGAAAAAGGCATGGAAGATATTAGAGAAACCCTCTCGAGAGATATAAAAGCCCTTTCTGGAGAAATAAAAGAACTAAAATCTAACCAAGTTGAAATCAAAAAAGCTATTAATGAGGTGCAATCAAAAATGGAGGCTCTAACTGCTAGGATAAATGAGGCAGAAGAAAGAATTAGTGATATAGAAGACCAAATGACAGAGAACAAAGAAGCTGAGCAAAAGAGGGACAAACAGCTACTGGACCATGAGGGGAGAATTCGAGAATTAAGTGACACCATAAGACGAAACAACATTAGAATAATTGGGATTCCAGAAGAAGAAGAAAGAGAGAGGGGAGCAGAAGGTATACTGGAGAGAATTATTGGGGAGAATTTCCCCAATATGGCAAAGGGAACGAGCATCAAAATTCAGGAGGTTCAGAGAACGCCCCTCAACATCAATAAGAATAGGCCCACACCCCATCACCTAATAGTAAAATTTACAAGTCTCAGTGACAAAGAGAAAATCCTGAAAGCAGCCTGGGAAAAGAAGTCTGTAACATACAATGGTAAAAATATTAGATTGGCAGCTGACTTATCCACAGAGACCTGGCAGGCCAGAAAGAGCTGGCATGATATTTTTAGAGCACTAAACGAGAAAAACATGCAGCCCAGAATACTATATCCAGCTAGGCTATCATTGAAAATAGAAGGAGAGATTAAAAGCTTCCAGGACAAACAGCAACTGAAAGAATTTGCAAATACCAAACCAGCTCTACAGGAAATATTGAAAGGGGTCCTCTAAGCAAAGAGAGAGCCTACAAGTGGTAGATCAGAAAGGAACAGAGACCATATACAATAACAGTCACCTTACAGGCAATACAATGGCACTAAATTCATATCTCTCAATAGTTACCCTGAATGTGAATGGGCTAAATGCCCCTGTCAAAAGACACAGGGTATCAGAATGGATAAAAAAACAAAACCCATCTATATGTTGCCTCCAAGAAACTCATTTTAAGCCCGAAGACACCTCCAGATTTAAAGTGAGGGGGTGGAAAAGAATTTACCATGCTAATGGACATCAGAAGAAAGCAGGAGTGGCAATCCTTATATCAGATCAATTAGATTTTAAGCCAAAGACTATAATAAGAGATGAGGAAGGACACTATATCATACTCAAAGGGTCTGTCCAACAAGAAGATTTAACAATTTTAAATATCTATGCCCCCAACGTGGGAGCAGCCAACTATATAAACCAATTAATAACAAAATCAAAGAAACACATCAACAATAATACAATAATAGTAGGGGACTTTAACACTCCCCTCACTGAAATGGACAGATCATCCAAGCAAAAGATCAGCAAGGAAATAAAGGCCTTAAACGACACACTGGACCAGATGGACATCACAGATATATTCAGAACATTTCATCCCAAAGCAACAGCATACACATTCTTCTCTAGTGCACATGGAACATTCTCCAGAATAGATCACATCCTCGGTCCTAAATCAGGACTCAACCGGTATCAAAAGATTGGGATCATTCCCTGCATATTTTCAGACCACAATGCTCTAAAGCTAGAACTCAACCACAAAAGGAAGTTTGGAAAGAACCCAAATACATGGAGACTAAACAGTATCCTTCTAAAGAATGAATGGGTCAACCGGGAAATTAAAGAAGAATTGAAAAAAATCATGGAAACAAATGATAATGAAAATACAACAGTTCAAAATCTGTGGGACACAATAAAGGCAGTCCTGAGAGGAAAATATATAGCGGTACAAGCCTTTCTCAAGAAACAAGAAAAGTCTCAGGTACACAACCTAACTCTACACATAAAGGAGCTGGAGAAAGAACAAGAAAGAAACCCTAAGCCCAGCAGGAGAAGAGAAATCATAAAGATCAGAGCAGAAATCAATGAAATAGAAACCAAAAAAACAATAGAAAAAATTAACGAAAGTAGGAGCTGGTTCTTTGAAAGAATTAATAAAATTGATAAACCCCTGGCCCGACTTATCAAAAAGAAAAGAGAAAGGACCCAAATAAATAAAATCATGAATGAAAGAGGAGAGATCACAACTAACACCAAAGAAATACAAACTATTATAAGAACATACTATGAGCAACTCTACGGCAATAAATTTGACAATCTGGAAGAAATGGATGCATTCCTAGAAACATATAAACTACCACAACTGAACCAGGAAGAAATAGAAAGCCTGAACAGACCCATAACCAGTAAGGAGATTGAAACAGTCATTAAAAATCTCCAAACAAACAAAAGCCCAGGGCCAGATGGCTTCCCGGGGGAATTCTACCAAACATTTAAAGAAGAACTAATTCCTATTCTCCTGAAACTGTTCCAAAAAATAGAAATGGAAGGAAAACTTCCAAACTCATTTTATGAGGCCAGCATCACCTTGATCCCAAAACCAGACAAGGATCCCACCAAAAAAGAGAGCTATAGACCGATATCCTTGATGAACACAGATGCGAAAATACTCAACAAAATACTAGCCAATAGGATTCAACAGTACATTAAAAAGATTATTCACCACGACCAAGTGGGATTTATTCCAGGGCTGCAAGGTTGGTTCAACATCCGCAAATCAGTCAATGTGATACAACACATCAATAAAAGAAAGAACAAGAACCATATGATACTTTCAATAGATGCTGAAAAAGCATTTGACAAAGTACAGCATCCCTTCCTGATCAAAACTCTTCAAAGTGTAGGGATAGAGGGCACATACCTCAATATCATCAAAGCCATCTATGAAAAACCCACCGCAAATATCATTCTCAATGGAGAAAAACTGAAAGCTTTTCCGCTAAGGTCAGGAACACGGCAGGGATGTCCATTATCACCACTGCTATTCAACATAGTACTAGAAGTCCTAGCCTCAGCAATCAGACAACAAAAGGAAATTAAAGGCATCCAAATCGGCAAAGAAGAAGTCAAATTATCACTCTTCGCAGATGATATGATACTATATGTGGAAAACCCAAAAGACTCCACTCCAAAACTGCTAGAACTTATACAGGAATTCAGTAAAGTGTCAGGATATAAAATCAATGCACAGAAATCAGTTGCATTTCTCTACACCAACAGCAAGACAGAAGAAAGAGAAATTAAGGAGTCAATCCCATTTACAATTGCATCCAAAACCATAAGATACCTAGGAATAAACCTAACCAAAGAGACACAGAATCTATACTCAGAAAACTATAAAGTACTCATGAAAGAAATTGAGGAAGACACAAAGAAATGGAAAAATGTTCCATGCTCCTGGATTGGAAGAATAAATATTATGAAAATGTCTATGCTACCTAAAGCAATCTACACATTTAATGCAATTCCTATCAAAGTACCATCCATCTTTTTCAAAGAAATGGAACAAATAATCCTAAAATTTATATGGAACCATAAAAGACCTCGAATAGCCAAAGGGATATTGAAAAAGAAAGCCAACGTTGGTGGCATCACAATTCCGGACTTCAAGCTCTATTACAAAGCTGTCATCATCAAGACAGCATGGTACTGGCACAAAAACAGACACATAGATCAATGGAACAGAATAGAGAGCCCAGAAATAGACCCTCAAATCTATGGTCAACTCATCTTCGACAAAGCAGGAAAGAATGTCCAATGGAAAAAAGACAGCCTCTTCAATAAATGGTGCTGGGAAAATTGGACAGCCACATGTAGAAAAATGAAATTGGACCATTTCCTTACACCACACACAAAAATAGACTCAAAATGGATGAAGGACCTCAATGTGCGAAAGGAATCCATCAAAATCCTTGAGGAGAACACAGGCAGCAACCTCTTCGACCTCTGCCGCAGCAACATCTTCCTAGGAACAACGCAAAAGGCAAGGGAAGCAAGGGAAAAAATGAACTATTGGGATTTCATCAAGATCAAAAGCTTTTGCACAGCAAAGGAAACAGTTAACAAAATCAAAAGACAACTGACAGAATGGGAGAAGATATTTGCAAACGACATATCAGATAAAGGACTAGTGTCCAGAATCTATAAAGAACTTGGCAAACTCAACACCCAAAGAACAAATGATCCAGTCAGGAGGTGGGCAGAGGACATGAACAGACATTTCTGCAAGGAAGACATCCAGATGGCCAGCAGACACATGAGAAAGTGCTCCATATCACTCGGCATCAGGGAAATACAAGTCAAGACCACAGTGGGATGTCACCTCACACCAGTCAGAATGGCTAGAATCAACAAGTCAGGAAATGACAGATGCTGGCGAGGATGTGGAAAAAGGGGAACCCTCCTACACTGTTGGTGGGAATGCAAGCTGGTGCAGCCACTCTGGAGAACAGCATGGAGGTTCCTCAGAATGTTGAAAATAGAACTGCCCTATGACCCAGCAATTGCACTATTGGGTATTTACCCTAAAGATACAAATGTAGTGATCCAAAGGGGCACATGCACCCGAATGTTTATAGCAGCAATGTCCACAATAGCCAAACTATGGAAAGAACCTAGATGTCCATCCACAGATGAATGGATCAAGAAGATGTGGTATATATACACAATGGAATACTATGCAGCCATCAAAAGAAATGAAATCTTGCCATTTGCGACAACGTGGATGGAACTAGAGCGTATCATGCTTAGCGAAATAAGTCAAGCAGAGAAAGACAACTATCATATGATCTCCCTGATATGAGGAAGTGGTGATGCAACATGGAGGCTTAAGTGGGTAGGAGAAGAATAAATGAAACAAGATGGGATTGGGTGGGAGACAAACCATAAGTGACTCTTAATCTCACAAAACAAACTGAGGGTTGCTGGGGGGAGGGGGGTTGGGAGAAGGGGGTGGGATTATGGACATTGGGGAGGGTATGTGCTTTGGTGAGTGCTGTGAAGTGTGTAAACCTGGTGATTCACAGACCTGTACCCCTGGGGATAAAAATATATGTTTATAAAAAATAAAAAGTTAAAAAAAAAAAAAAAGAAAAGCAGGCACTTTGGGTGACCCCTAAGACAGTGGTGGGGGTGAACGCACAGCCTGTGGGATGTTGTGGTGTTCAGCAGAGTTGGCAGAGGGAGAGTCTGTGTGTTCTGGACCACCCAGAGGGGAACAGGATGAGGCTTCTCTCTGAGGCAGAGGTCTGTGTGCAGTTTGCTTTCCACTAAACTTCCGAAAAGCCACAAAAAGCCACCAAAAACAAAGCAAAAATAAAAACCTCCAGAGAACAAAAGCCTGAAAAAATGGTTTTCACAGAGCCCAGCCCCTTGATAGGGGGCAGGATAACTCCAAGCAAGACTGACTGAGAAACAATAGAGCAGATCCTTCCCCCAGAAGGCAAGCCAAAAGAATGAGAGCACAACCACCACAGGGTCCCCATAAAACAGTAAAATCCCAACATCAGGAGAAAACAATATATTAAGCTCCCAGTATTGTCCTTAAACCTATATTTTTTATTGATACATTCTTTTAATTCATTATCATGATTCATGTTCTTTTAATTTCTTTAACTTACCTACCTACCATTACAACTAGAGGTTCAATACAACATACTCCATAATAACCTTTTAACTTGAACTTTTTTCGTACATATACCTGTATTTTCCTTTCTCTTTTCTTTTTTCTTTTTTAAAAATACATACAGATATGAACTTCAAAGTGTTCCTTTTTGTTGGTCTTTTTGTCCATTTTTTTTAATATCTTTTAAATCTTACTTTTGGGGCTCACTCTGCCTGGGTTTTCTTTTTTTTCCCTCCTCTCTCTCTTCCCCTCTCTCTCTCTTTTTCTATTTTCTCTCTTTTTGGTGGTGACTTATGATTGCTCTGAAGTGTTCCAGGGTGCACCTTGCCTGGATCATGATTGATATATTCAGCTATAAATCCCCTCACTCATCTCTCACCAAAACACCGGGAGAAGGAACACACAACAGAGGAAAAATTCAGAGACTGAGACCTCTCCATCAGAACGATTGGATATAGACATTAACAGTATGTTGGAAAGGGAATTCAGAGTAACAATTATCTAGGCAATGACTAGGTTGGAGAAAACCATTAGTGACAACATAGAATGGGCAAAAGTGAGAGCCAACAGGGCATAAAGTGAGAGCCAACAGGGCATAAATTAAAATGTTTTCAATGAAATCCAATCTAATCTAAATACTCTAACAACCAGGGTAAGACAGGCAGAAGATAGAAACAGTGATTTAGAGGATAAGCTGATAGAAAAAAGGATCAGGAGGAGGCATGGAACAAACAACTTAGAAGCCATGAAAACAGAATTAGGAAAATAAATGATGCCATGAAGTGTTCCAACATCAGAATTATTGGGATCCTTGAGGGGGTGGAAAAAGACAGAAAATTAAAAGATATAGTTGAACAAATTCTGGATGAAAATTTTCCCAGTCTGGGGACTGGAATGAGCGTTCATGTCCTAGAGGCAGAAAGAGCACCCCCAATATCAACAAATCTAGAAAGACTTCGAGGCACTTCATTGTGAAATTGACGAATCATAATTTTAGACAAAACTTCTGAGGGCAGCTATGGTGAAGAGTTTCCTTACATACAGAGGAATGTCCATCAGAATAATGTCAGAACTGTCCACAGAAATCTGGCAAGCCAGAAAGGGATGGCAAGATGTATTCAGGACACTAAATGAAAAGAACATGCAGCCAAGAATACTTTATCTAACAAGGCTGACATTCAAAATGGATGGAGAGATAGCTTCCAAGACTAGCAAGGTTTAAAAGAGTATGTGACCACCAAGCCGGCACTACAAGAAATACTGAGGGGGGTTCTATAAAAGAAAAAAGAACCCAAGAACAAAATAGAACAGAAACTTACAGAGACAATCTATAGAAACAAGGACTTCACAGGCAACATGATGTCAATAAAAACGTGTCTTTCAATAATCACTCTTCATGTGAATGACCTAAATGCTCTCATAAAATGGCACAGGGTTGCAGACTGGCTAAAACAATGGGACCTGTCCATATGCTGTCTACAAGAGACACACTTGGAACCTAAAGATAGTTCCAGACTGAAAGAAGTGAAGGGAAGGAAAAGCATCTTTCACGCCCACAGGCCTCAAAAAAAAAAAAAAAAAAAGCTGCAGCAGCAATTCTCATATCAGATAAATTAGATTTTAAGCTAAAGACTGTGGTCAGAGATACAGGACAATACATCATTCATTAAGGGACTATCCACCAAGAATATATAACAATTGCAAATATTTATGCTGCCAACATGGGAGCAGCCAACTACATAAGAAAACTGTTAATCAAAATAGTCATATTGATATGAATAAATTAATAGTAGGATATGTGCTACTCTCAGTAATAGACAGATCAAGCAGCAATTCAATAAAGAAACAAGAGCTTTGAATGACACATTGGACCAGAAAGACCTCATAGATATATACAGAACATTCCACTCTAAAACAACAGAGTACTCATTCTTCTCAAATGCCCATGGAGCTTTCTTCAGAATAGACCACATACTGGGTCACATATCAGGGCTCAACCGATACCAAAAGATGAAGATTATTACCTGCATATTCTTAGATGACAGTAATTTACAACTGGAATTCAACCACAAGAAAAAGTTTGGAAAGAATTCAAACACCTGGAAGCTAAAGACTACCCTGCTTAAGAATGTTTGGATCAATCAGCAAATCAAAGAACTTAAACAATTTATGGAAACCAATGAGAATGAAGACACTTTGGTCAAAAACCTATGGGATAAGGCAAAGGCTGTCTTAGGGGGAAATACATAGGCATCCAAGCCTCACTTAAAAAAAAAAAAATCCCCAATACACCAGCTCTCTTTATACCTTAAAGAACTGGAAAATCAACAACAAAGTTGGCCAACCCCATGCACAAGAAAGGAAATAATCAAGATTAGAACAGAGATTAATGAGCTAGAAACTAGAGATACAGTAGAACACATCAACGAAACTAGAAGCTGGTATTTTGAAGGAATCAATAAGATCGATAAACCACGGCCAAACTTATCCAAAAGAAAAGAGAGAGGATCTCAATTAATAAAATTATGAATGGAAGGGGAGAGAACACGACTAACATTAAGGAAATAGAAGCAATCATCAAAAATTATTATCAACAGCTATATGCCAATAAGTTAAGCAACCTAGAAGAAATTGATGCATTCCTGGAAACCTGTAAACTTCCATAACTGAATCAGGAAGAAACTGACAACCTGAATCCACCAAAAAGGAGAATTTCGGACCAATATACCTGATAAATATGGATGCCAAGAATCTCAACCAGATCCTAGCTAGTAGGATCCAACAGTACATTAAAGTGATTATCCATATAACCAGGTGGAATTTATCCCTGGGTTGCAAGCATGGTTCAACATTCATAAATCAATCAATGTGATAGAACAAATCAATAAGAGAAGAAAGAAGAACCACATGGTCCATTCAATTGATGCAGAAAAAGCATTTGATAAGATTCAGCATCTGTTTCTGATTAAAATGCTTCAGAGTATAGGGATAGAGGGAACACTCCTCAACTTCATAAAATCTATTTATGAAAAACCCACAGCAAATATCATTCTCAAGAAGGAAAAGCTGATAGCCTTCCCTTTGAGATCAGGAACATGACAAGGATGCCCACTCTCAGCACTCTTGTTCAACATAGTATTAGACATCCTAGCAACAGCAATCAGACAACAAAGAGAAATAAAACGTATTCAAATTGTCAATGAAGAAGTCAAACTCTCTCTCTTTGTAGACTACATGATATTTTACATGGAGAATCCAAAAGACTCCACCCTAAACTAGTAGAACTCATACAGCAAGGTACAAAATTGGCAGGGTACAAAATCAATGCACAGAAATCAGTTGCTTTTTTATACATTAACAGTGAAAATATATGAAGGGAAATGAGAGAATCAATTCCATTTACCATAGCTCCAAATACCATAAGACATCTGGGATTAAACCTAACCAAAGAGGTAAAGGATCTGTACTCCTGGAACTACAAAAAACTCATGAAAGAAATTGAAGAAGACACAAAAATATGGAAAACCATCCCATGCTTATGGATTAGAAGAATAAACATTGTTAAAATGTCTATACTGCCTAGAGCAATCTCTACTTTCAATGCTATTTCAACCAAATTTCCACTGGCACTTTTCAAAGAGCTGGAGCAAACTATTCTAAAATTTGTATGGAACCAGATGAGATCCCAAATTGCTAAGAAAATGTTAAAAAAGAAAAACAAAACTGGGGACATCACTTTGCCTGATTTTAAGCTTTACTACAAAGCTGTGATCCCCAAGACAGCATGGTACTGGCCCCAGAACAGACACAGACCAGTGGAATAGAGTAGAGAGTCCAGATATGGACCCACAACTCTATGGTCAAATAATCTTTGAGAAAGCAGGAAAAAAATATACAGTGGAAAAAAGATAGTCTCTTCAATAAATGGTGCTGGAAAAATTGGATAGCTATGTATAGAAGAATGAAACTAGACCACTGTCTTATACATACACTCTCTTATACACAAAGGTAAACTCAAAATGGATAAAAGACCTCAATGTGAGGCAAAAATCTATCAAAATCCTGTAGGAGAACATAGGCAGTAAGCTCTTCAACATTGGCCACAGCAACTTCTTTTAAGACATGTCTCCAAAGCCAAAGGAAACAAAAATGAAAATAAACTTTTGGGACTTCATCAAGATCAAAAACTTCTGCACAGCAAAGGAAACAGTGAACCAAACAAAGAGGCAGCTCATGGAATGGGAGAAGATATTAGCAAATGACAATACAGACAAAAGGCTGCTATCTGAGCTTTATAAAGAACTCCTCAAATTCAGTACACACAACACAGAAAATCATGTCAAAAAATGGGTAGAAGACATGAACAGACAATTCTCCAAAGAAGACATACAAATGGCTAACAGACAACTGAAAAAATGTTCATCATCATCAGTCATCGTGGAGATTCAAATCAAAACCATACTGAGATACCGGCTTACACCAGTTAGAATGGCCAAAGGTAACAAGACAGGAAAGAAAATGTTGGAGAGGATGTGGAGAAAGGGGAACCCTCTAACACTGTTGGTGCAAATGTGAGTTGGTGCAGCCACTTTGGAATACAGTGTGGAGACTCCTTAAGAAATTAGGAAATAGAACTACCCTATAACCCTCCAATTGCACTACTGTGTATTTACCCCAAAGATAATGATGTAGTGAAAAGAAGGGCCAGCTGTACCCCAATGTTCATAGAAGCAATGGCTAAAATCGCCAAACTGTGGAGAGAGCCAAGATGCCCTTCAACAGATGAATGAATAAAGAAGAAGTGGTCCATATATACAATGGAATATTATGCCTCCATCAGAAAGGCTGAATTCCCAACTTTTGTATCAACATGAATGGGACTAGAGGAGACTGTGCTGAGTGAAATTAGTCAAGCAGAGAGAGTCAATTATTATGTAGTTTCACTTACTTACAGTGCATAAAGACTAACATAGAGGGCATTGGGAGTTGGAGAGAAGAAGTAAGTTAGGGGAAATCAGAGGGGAGACAAAACATGAGATACTGTCAACTCTGAGAAACAATCTGAAGATTTGGGAGGGGAGGGGGTTGGGGGTTTGGGTGAGCCTGGTGGTGGTTATTAAGGAAGGCACATATTGCATGAAGCACTGGGTGTGGTGCATAAACGTCAAATCTTGGAATACTTGAAAAAAAATTAAATTAAAAAAAAATAACTGAAAGTTGACCCATCTGCATTTGAAGGGTGAGGCAAGTTCAAGATCCCCCTGTCATCTTGGAACCTCCATGATAAGTTCTTTATAGATCTGGAATACTAGTGCTTTCTCTGATTAGACATTTGCAAATATCTTCTCCCATTCCATAGGTTGTCTTGGTTTTCTCAACTGTTTTCTTTTGTTGTACAAAAGCTTTTTATCTTGATGAAGTCCTAATAGTTCATTTTTGCTTTTGTTTCCCCTGCCTTTGGATACATGTCTATCAAGAAGTTGTATGGCTTATGTTGAAGAGGTTACTACCTATGCCTTCCTCTAGGATTTTGATGGATTTCTGTCTCACTTCGAGGTCTTTCATCCATTTTGAGTTTATCTTTGTGTATGATGTAAGACAATGGTCCAGGTTTATTCTTTTGCACGTGGCTGTCCAATTTTTCTAGCACCATTTATTGAAGGGACTGTACTTTTCCACTGGATATTCTTTCTTGCTTTGTTAACAGCTAACCAGAGAGTTGGGGTTCTGCTTCTGGACTCTCTATTGAGTTCCATTGGTCTATGTGTCAGTTTTTGTACCAGAACCATGCTGTTTTGATGATCACCACTGTGTAATACACCTTGAAGTTAGGCATTGTGATGCCCAAACTTTGTATTTCTTTTTCAACATTCCCCTGGCAATTAGGGGTCTTTTCTATTTCCATACACATTTTAGGATTGTTTGTTTTAACCCTGTGAATAATGTTGATGGTATTTTGATCATGAGTGCATTGAATATGTAGATTACTTTGGGAAGCAGAGAGATTTTAAAATTTAACTTTATTTTATTTTTTCAGTGTTCCAAGAGTCATTATTTAGCATAGACATTTTAACATTTATTCTTCCAATCCATGAGCATGGAATATTTTTCCATCTTTTGTGTCTTCTTCAATTTCTTTCATGAGTGTTCTGTAGTTCCTTGATCCTTTATCTCTTTGGTTAGGTTTATTCCTATGATTTTTGGTGCTGTAAAGGAATCAATTCTCTAATTTCTCTTTCTACAGTTTCTTCTGGGTTTTCCATAAAGTATCATGTCATCTCTGAAGAGAGAGAGTTTGACTTCTTCTTTGCTAATTTGAATGCCTTTTATTTCTTTTTGTTATATGATTCTGAGGTTAGAATTTCTAGTACTGTGTTGAATAATAGTATTGATAGTGGATATCCCAGTCATGTTCTTGACCTTAAGGGAAAGGTTCTCAGGTTTTCCCCATTCAGAATATTTGCTGTGGGCTTTCATGGATGGTTTTTAATGTCTTGAGGTATGTTTCCTCTATCCTTATATTCTGAAGAGTTTTATCAAGAAAGGACTCTGTATTTCATCAAAATATTTTTCTGCATCAACTCAGAGGATCATGTGGTTCTTGCCTTTTCTTTTGTTAATGTTTTCTATCATATTGATTGATTTCTGAATGTTGAACAAGAATCCCCCTTAATAATTCTTGCAGGGTTGGTTTGATGATCACATATTCTTTCAGTTTCTGTCTGTCCTGTTTTGTCTGTGTCTCTCCATCCATTATGAATGAGAGTCTTGCCAGATAATGTATTTTTTATTGACTTAATATATATATAATATATTATTTCTTTTCAGCATAACAGTATTCATTGTTTTTTCACCACACCCAGTGCTCCATGCAATACGTGCCCTCTCTAATACCCACCAACTGGTTTCCCCAACCTCCCACCCCCTGCCTCTTCAAACCCCTCAGATTGTTTTTCAGAGTCCATAGTCTCTCATGGTTCATCTCACCTTCCAATTTCCCTCAGCTCCCTTCTCCTCTCCATCTCCCCTTGTCCTCCGTGCTATTTGTTATGCTCCACAAATAAGTAAAACCATATGATAATTGACTCTCTCTGCTTGACTTATTTCACTCAGCATAATCTCTTCCAGTCCTGTCCATGTTGCTACAAAAGTTGGGTATTCATCCTTTCTGATGGAGGCATAATACTCCATAGTGTATATGGACAATGAATTCAGGAACACTGAAAAGAAATTTAAAAAATATATATTTTTTATATTATAAGGAGTAGAATGGGGGCATAAATCTGTAAAATGTTGATGTGAAAAAAATAAAAATTAAAAAATATATTTTTAAAATATCTTTTAAGTGTTCCAGAATTTATTGTTTATGCACCACACCCAGTGCTCCACGTGTACATGCCGTCCATTAATATCCACCACCAGGCTCACCCAACATTCCACACCCCTCCCCTCCAAAACCCTCAGTTTGTTTCTCAGAGTCCACAGTCTCTCATGGTTCAGATAAAGTATTTTTAGTTGCATTTTCTTCTCACTTAGTACCATGAATATGTCTTGTCACCCCAAACCTGGCTTGCCATATTTCTGTGGTTAGGTCTGATGTTATTCTGATGCTCCTCCCTCCATATCTAAGGAACATTCCCTCCCTAGCTGTTGTCAGGATATTTTCTTTGGCTGTAAGATTACAAACATCACTGTTACATGTTAGAGTGTTGATGTATTTTTATTGATTTTGGGAGGGGTCTTCTCCATCTCTTGGGATATGAATGCTTGTTTCTTTCCCAAGATTAAGGAAGTTCTCAGCCATGATTTGCTCAAATATACTTTCTAGCCCTGTCTTTCTTATTCTCTCAGCCTCTCCTCATTCTCTGTTATTTGTTCATCTTTCTTTTCTTCAACTTCCTTCCTTTCCATTTCCCTGTCCTATATATCATTTATTCTTTCTTCTGCTCATTGACTGTAGCTGTTATAGTATCAAATTTAGATTGCATCTCATTCATAACATTTTTGAGTTTGTCTGGATTTGATCTCATTCCCACTGCTAGAGGTTCTGTGTTGTCATGTATCTTTTTTTCAAGTCTAGCTTTTATCCCTATAATTGCTACCCTGAATTCTATCTCTGACAACATGCTTATATCCATAACCATTAGCTCTGTGGCAGAGGACATTGCCTCTGGTTCTTTTCTTTGTTGTGAGTTCCTCCTCCTAATAATTCTGTCCAGTGAAGGGTGGGTGAGCAAATCAACAGAGTCCAAAATATAAAGGACAGCCAAAGCAAAATACACTCTAGAATAAATCTGAAGTGGTCAGAAGCTAACATAGACATGTAAAGCCAAAAAGATCCTAAACAATTAAAAAAACAAAACAAAAAAAATTGGGGGGGGGCAGGGAGTATAATTTCTCAGTGTGGACAAAGCAGGGTGATCTGTTTGTTCCTGATTGAAATTTGATCTCTATGTTAGAAGCTAGTATATTGGGACACCTGGGTGGCTAAGTTGTTAAACTGCTGCCTTCTGCTCAGGTCCTGCAATCAAGTCTCACGTCAGTCTCCCTGATCTGTTGGGAAGTCTACTTCTCCCTTTCCCTCTCCCCCTGCTTGTGTTCCCTCTCTTGCCCTCTCTCTCTCTCTGACAAATAAATAAATAAATAAATAAACAAATAAAAATTTTTTAAAAAGATGGCATATCCCCAAAATGCAAGGAAACAAGAACTTATATATATTTCAAAATAAAATTGAATAGAGTGAAAAAAGGAGTAGAATGGGGGCATAAATCTATAAAATATTGATGTGAAAAAAAATTAAAAAGCAACTTAAAAACATGTTTCAAAATAAGAATCTATTTGAAATGGGAAAAAGTTAATGAAAGAAAGAAAGGAAAGAAAGAAGGAAAGATAGAAAGAAAGGAAAGAAAAAAGAAAAAAAAATGTAAAATTTAGCCTGAAGGATAAACAAGTCATGAGGAAACATCTGGAGCTCATTATATTATTTTCCCCTGGTGCTGGAGTTTTCTTGCCCTTTGGGATCCATGAGCTTGTCATCCACTTGTTCTTCCTGTTTTCTAGGGCAGGGGCTGTGTAGCTTGGCTTCTCAAGTGTGTTTTCCTGGGTGGAGTTGCCCCTACTCCTGTAGGGAGATGGGCTTAAAGTGAGCTGGTCATAAGTGTGGATTCTTTGTGTAATTTGTGTAATTTGGTGGGATGTCTCTCACTGGGGCAGATTTCTAAGGGTTCTGATTGTGTCCTCCAGTGTTATATTACTTTCCTGCAGCTGGCTTATGGAAGTTCCCATCCCTCTCCATTTGTCTTCTGATATTTCCCCACAGTTCACAATTCTGCACCTCCTACTGTGCAAAAAGGAGTTTTTTCTCTGCTTTTAGAGGTCCAAATATACTTCTTTTACATCTCAGGTTGACTTCATGTGGTTAAATTCAAGGGATCAGATGAAATGAGGTCTCCTATTGTGCTACTATCTTGTCTCCTCTTGGCTATGCAGGGCATTTTCTGGTTCCATACAAATTTTAGGATTGCTTGTTCCAGCTCTGTGAAAAATGTCAATGGTATTTTGCATTAAATGTGTAGATAGCTCTGGGTAGCATAGACAATTTAACAATATTCTTTCAATCTATGAGTATCGAATGTTTTTCCATTTCTTTATGTCTTCCCCAATTTCTTTCATATGTGTTCTGTCATTTTTAGAGTACAGGTCCTTTACCTCTTGGGTTAGATTTATTCCTAAGGATCTTATGGTTTTTGGTGCAATTGTAAATGGAATAGATTCTCTAATTTCTCTTTCTTCTGGCTCATTTTTAGTGTATAGAAACACAAATGGTTTCTCTGCACTGATTTTATATCCTGCTATGTTGCTGAATTCTTGTATTCGTTCTAGCAATTTGGGGGTAGAATCTTTTGGGTTTTCCACACAAAGTATCATGTCATCTGCAGAGAAAGTTTGAATTCTTGCCAATTTGAATGCAGTTTGCTTCTTTTTGTTGTCTGATTGCTGAGACTTCCAGTACTACTTTGAACAATAATGCTGACAGTGGGCCTCCCTATCGTGTTCCTGACCTTAGGGGAAAAGTTCTGTTTTTCCCCATTGAAAATGATATTCACTGTGGCCTCTTCATGGGTGGCTTTTATGATACTGTACTACGTTCCTTCTATTCCTACACTCAAGACTTTCAATCAAGAAATAATGTTGTATTTTATCAAAATCTTTTTCTGCAATTGATAGGATCATATAGTTCTGGTCCTTTCTTTTTATTAATGTGATCTATCATGTTGATTGGTTTGTGAATGTTGAACCACACTTGCAGCCCAGCACCACTTGGTCATGGTGAATAATCCTTTTAATGTACTGTTGGATCCAGTGGCTTGTACTTGGTGAGTATTTTGACATCCCTGTTCATCAGAGATATGTGTCTGTAATTCTCCTTTTTATGGGATCTCCTTTGTCTGGGATCAAGGTAATGCTGGCATCATAGAATGAGTTTGAAAGTTTTCTTTCCTTTTTTATTTTTTGAAACTGCTTCAGTAGAATAGATATTAATTCTTCTTTAAATGTTTGGTAGAATTCCCCTGGGTAACCATCCAGCACTGGACTCTAGTCTTTTGTGAGAGTTTGGATTACTGCTTCAATTTCCTTTCTGGTTATGGGCCTGTTCAGATTTTCTACTACTTCGTTTTTCAGGTGTGGTTTTTTTTTTTTTTTTTTTTTTTTTTAATTTTCAAGCTTCTAAGAATGCATCCATTTCTTCCAGATTGCCTAATTTGTAGACATATGGTTGCTCAAAATATGTTCTAAAAATTATTTGTATTTCCTTGGTGTTAGTCATGATCTCTCTTGTTTCATTCATGATTTTATTAATTTGGGTCATTTTTTTTTTTTGATAATTCTTTCAGAGGTTTATTGCTCTTATTCTTTTAAGGAATCAGTATTGATCTGTTCTCCTATTCTTTTGGCTTCTATTTCATTGATTTCTGCTTAATATTTATTATTTTCCTTCTCTTGCTTTGCTTAGGCTTTATTTGCTGTTCTTTCTCCAGGTCCTTTAGGTATAAAGTTAGTTTATGTATTCAATATTTTGGGAGTTATTAGAGAAAGACTTGTATTGCAATGTATTTCCCTCTTAGGACCACCTTTGCTGTATCTCAAAGGTTTTGTACAGCTGTTTTTTCATTTTCGCTTCTTTCCATGAATTTTTAAAAATCTTTATTTTCCTGGTTACCCATTCTTTCTGTAGCAGGATGCTCATTAACCTCCAAGTATTTGAGTCCCTTCCAAATTTCCTCTTGTGATTCAAGTTTCAAACCCTTGTGGTCTGAAAACATGCAGGGAATAACCTCAGTCTTTTGGTACTAGTGGAGACCTGCTTTGTGACCTGTATGTGATTTATTCTGGCAATAGTTCCATATACACTTGAGAAGAATATTTATTCTGTTGCTTTAGGTTGGAATACTCTGTGTATATTTGTTTTTTTTTTTGTTTTGTTTTGTTTTTAAACTTATTTTTTATTTTCAGCATAACAGTATTGATTATTTTTGCACTGCACCCCGTGCTCCATGCAATCTGTGCCCTCTGTTTGGAGGGCACCTGGTACCACCAACCTCCCACACCCTGCCCCTTCAAAACCCTCAGATTGTTTTTCATCCATCTGATCCACTATGTCATTCAAAGCCCTCATTTCCCTGTTGATCTTTTGCTTAGCTGACCTATACATTGCTGTGAGTGGGGTGCTGAAGTTCTTTACTATTAACGTATTGTTATCAATGTGTTTTTTTAATTGTGTTATTACTTGGTTGATATATTTGGTTGCTCCCAAGTTTGAGGCATACATATTTGCCATTATTAGATCTTTTGGGGATAGACACTTTAAGTATATGATATAGTGTCCCTCTTTATCTCTTTGGCTTGAAATGTAATTTGTCTGATACAAGGATTGCTACCTCAGCTTTCTTTTATGTCCATTAGCATTATAAATAATTCTCCACCTCCCCCTTTCAATCTGGATGCATCTTTGGGTCTAAAGTGAGTGTCTTGTAGACAGCATATGGATGGGTTTTGCTTTTTTATCCAATCTGATACCCTGTGTCTTTTGATTGGAGCATTTAGCAAACTTACATTCAGAGTAACCATTAAAATATATGAATTTAGTGCCATTGTAATATCTTTAAGTTCTTTTTTTCTGTAGATCATCTCTATTTCTTTCTGTTTTATGTTAATCTTGGTCTCTCTTTGCTTACAGGATCCCCTTAATATTTCTTGTGGTGCTTTCCTGGTGGTCACATATTTTTAAATTTCTGCCTGTCCTGGAAGCTCTTTATCTCTCCTTCCATTCTTAATTACAGCCTTGCTGGATAAAGTATTTTTGGCTGTATGTTTTTCTCATTTATACCCTAAGTATATCATGACAGCCTTTTCCAGTCTGTCAGGTCTCTGTGGATTAAGTCTAATGTCAGTTTAATATTCCTACCCCAGAGGTTGAGAATGTCTTGTCTCCAGGTGCTTTCAGGATTTTTTCTTTATCTCTGAAATTTGCAAGCTTCCTTAGTATATGTCAGGATATTGATCTATTTTCATTGATTTTGGGACGTGTCTTCCCCATGAATGCCTTTTTCCTTCTCCAGATTAGGGATGTTCTCAGGTCCCTCAAATATACTTTCTGGCCCTCTTTTTTTCTCTCCCTTAGGCAGTCTAGTAGTACTGATTTTTTTTAATGGCATTACTGATTTTTCAACGCCTCCCTTCATGGTCTATTAGTTGTTTTTCTCTTTTCCTCAGCTTTCTTTGTCTCCATTAACTTGTCTTCTATGTCACTTACCATCTCTTCTGCCTCTATCTCTTCTGCCTCTTCTGGCTATTAGAGCATCCAATTTAGACTGCATCTCAGTTAGAGCATTTTAAATTGAGGCCTGATTAGATCTCATTTCTGCAATAAGACATTCTTTAGTGTCTTCATGCTTTCTTCAAGCCCAGATAGTAACTTAATAAATTGCTATCCTGAATTCCATCTCTGACATTTTACTTATATCCACATCCATTAAATCTGTGGCAGAGAGTATTACCTCTGGATCTTTCTTTTGTTTTGAATTCCTCCTTCTAGTCATTTTGCCTAAAGAGGTATGGATGAATGGATGGGAAAAAAAAAAACCCACAAATATCAACCCCAGGTCAAGGGAAATACACATAGCTAAATCTAAAGTATCACAAACCCCAAAGAAATAGGGGAAGGGGAAGAGAGAATAAAATCCTCCAGGTGAACAAAACAGGGTGATCCACTTGGTCCTGGGTATATTTTGGTCTCTGTGTTAGAAGACACTAAATCCCAAAATCGTAAAGAAAACAAAACTTATATATACACAAAAATAAAATTGAATACAGTGAAAGGAAGCCAAAGTTGAAAAATATGTCTAGAAATGTAAATATTAAAAAAATGAAAGTTTAAAAAGACTTAAAAACAAAGATTTGATAAAATAAGAAATTAATTGAAAAAGGAAAAAAAGAGAAAATTTTAAACTGAAATATAAAGGAATCATGAGGAACAACCTCAAATTCTACATACTATTTTTCCCTTAGAGCTGCAAGTTTGCAGCACTGTGTGCTCTGTAAGTTTGGTGTTCCCTGTTTTTCCAGCTGGTCTCTGGGGCAGGGGCCTGCTGCATTGATTCTCAGTTGTGTTTGTCTTGGTTGAGTTGCACCAACACTTGTGGGGTGGGGGAGGGGCTCAGTGTAAGGTGTTTCTGGTTTTTCTATGTGGCTTTTGTTCCCTAAAGGCTTTCCAGGCATCTCTAGATGAAATTAAAAATGGCTGTGCCCAGATCTATAGCCCCCAAGCCAAAAGACCCTAGCCCCTTTCTTCAGTAAACCCTTAGGGATAAGCAGTTTTCACTTTGTGTGTGTCACACTCTACAGAGTCCTATGGTATGTGCCTGCACTGATCCTCCTGGGGGAAGAGGGAGGGTCGCACATTTTTGTCTTTTTCAGCAACCCCCCCAACCAGAACTCATTCACCTAGTCGTGTGTTCACCCACACACCTTCCCTACTGGGGTAAGGTGGGGGTCACCCACCTCTATCCTTGAAGGGGCCCTGCATGGACAGCATTCACCCAGTGGTGCACATGTCCCCATTGCCCCTCCTGGGGGAAGGCAGAAGGCCACAGCTTTAATTGAATTTTGCAATCCCACCCCCCCACAATGAGAGGTGTTGCCAGAGTCTGCAGGGTTCATGGCTTATGGTGAACCAAGCTAAGAGTCTCCTCTTGGGATTGCAGATGGTAACCAGTTTACCCACTCCAATGCTGGGGAACTCTGTTGGCTCAGGGATCCCCATGCTCTCTGTGACACCAGGGAACCCGAGACCACACTGTTCCACCTAGGATTCTGCCCCACTTCACCAAACAACACCTTTCATGCAGGGATGTCTCTCACTGGAGCAGATTTCGTGCTCTGGGGCTTTATCACTTTCTGGTAGCTGGTTTACAGAGGTTCCCTCCCCTCCACCTTTTTTTTTTTTTTTTTATCTATTTATTTGTCAGAGAAAGAGCGAGCGAGAGTGAGCACAGGCAGACAGAGTGGAAGGCAGAGTCAGAGGGTGAAGCAGGCTCCCTGCGGAGCAAGGATCCCAATGTGGGACTCGATCCCAGGATGCTGGGATCATGACCTGAGCCAAAGGCAGCTGCTTAACCAACTGAGCCACCCAGGCGTCCCTCCCCTCCACCTTTCATCCTCTGATATATCCCCTCCATTTCACTTCACAATGTTACCTTGCAAAAATCGTTTGCTTTCTATTTGTAGAATTCCAGCATTTAAAAAAAAAATTCTCATGTTGAATTCATAGGTTATCAGAGTGATTTGATAGTTATCTAGCTAAATTCAGGGGACCAGATGAAATGAGGTTCCCTACTCTTCCACCAGCTTGTCTCTCTTTCACGTTTTTTATCCCCTACATTCTGATTTATTCTATTTCTTAATTTAGGTGGTTAACATATTGTGCATTATTGGTTTCTGGAATAGAATTCAGTAATTCATCACTTACACACAACACCCAGTGCTCATCACAAGTGTCTTATTTTTACTTCTAAAGATTATTTATTTATTTATTTATTTATTATGATAGATTGTGAGATAGAGCATGAGCAGGGGCAGGGGAAGAGGGTGAGAGAGAAGGAGGCTCCCCACTTAGCAGGGAGCCCAATGTGGGACTTGGTCCCAGGACCCTGGGATCATAATCTGAGCTGAAGGCAGACACTTAACTGAGTAAGCCACACAGGTGCCTCAACAAAGGTGCCTTCTTTAATACTGATCATCCATCTGGCCCATCCACCACCCACCTCTCTCCATCAACCCTGTTTGTTCTCTATTGTTAAAAGTCACTTATGACTTGTTTCCCTCTCCCCTTTTCTTCTTTTCCCATGTCCCATATGTTCATCTATTTTCTTTCTTAAATTCCACACATGAGTGAGACCATATGGTATTTGTCTTTCTCTGATTTATTTCATGTGGCATAATACAATCTAGTTGGGTTGACATCATTGCAAATGGAAGATTTCATTCTTTTTGATGGCTGAATAATATTCCATTATATATATTGTATGCAATGGAGGTGGCACATATATGTATATAAAACCTCTTTATCCATTCATGAGTTGATGGACATTTGGTCTCTCTCCATAGTTTGGCTATTGTTGATAATGTTGCTGTAACATCAGGGTGCATGTACCCCCCTTGAATCTATATTTTGTATCTTTTTGTTAAGTACCTAAGAATGCAATTTTTGGATTGTAGGGAGTTCTATTTTTAGCTTTTTGAGGAACCTCTAAACTGTTCTCCAGAGTGGCTACATCAGTTTTCATTCCCACCAACAGTGCAAGAGGGTTCCCCTTTCTCCATACCCTCTCTGACACCTGTTTTTTTTTTTTTTTTTTTTTTTTTACTAACCATTATGATTGGTTAGGTGATATCCCACTGTAGTTTTGATTTTTATTTCCCTGCTGATGAGTGATGTTAAGCATTTTTTATTTGTCTGTTAGCCATTTGTATGTCTTTCTTTGGAGAAGTGTCTATTCATGTCTTCCATGTATTTCTTAACTGGATTATTTGTTTTTGGGGGATATTGAGTTTCATAAATTCTTTATAGATCTTGATACTAACCCTGTATCTGTAAGGTCATTTGCAAATATCTTCTCCCATTCCGTGGGCTGCATTTTAGTTTTATTGATTGTCTCCTTCATTATGAAGAAGGTTTTTATTTTGATTAAGTCCCAGTTGTTCATTTTTGCTTTTGTTTTCCTTGCCTCTGGTGTTGGGTCTTGCAAGAAGTTGCTGCAGCCCAGGTCAAAGAGGTTTATGTCTGTGTTCTTCTCTAGGATTTTGGTGGTTTCCTGTCTTACACTGAGTCTTTTGAATTTATTTTTTGTGTATGGTTTAAGAAAATGGTCCAGTTTCATTTTGTGCATGTAGCTGTCCAGTTTTCCCAACACTATTGTTGAAGGTGATGTCTTTTCCACTGGATATTCTTTCCAGCTCTATTGAAGATTAGTTGACCATACAGTTGTGGATCCATTTCTGGGTTCTCTATTCTGTTCCATTGAGCTTTGTGTCCGTTTTTGTGCCAGTACCATACTGTTTTGATGACTACAACTTTGTAATTTTAAATGCTGATATTTTTAAGGGTAAAATTTTCTTTGGTATAATGTGTGAACATTGAAGAAATATGGTAGTTAATAATTGATAAATTGGGTGATACAGACATTTAGTATTTTATTTTCTCTAGTATATGTTTAAAATTTTTTATAATAAAAAGTTTCAGGACATGAAGTAATACCAAAGGCCATTTTTACTCCTTATACTAAATGGTAAAAAATTGATCACCATGTTTAGGCACAAGCTTTCTCTCCAAGGAAATATTAAATATATTTTTAAGCTTTTTTTCTACTTCTTCCTCACTCAGTATCTTAAACTCTACCAAATCCATATTGTCTTTAAAATTGAATTTTCTATAGGAAAGGGTGCAGCCCACTAAACAGTGAACCCCTTCAGAGGTCTGCAAGGAACAGAATGACTTGCTTGTAAACACAGATGTTGGAGATTTCTGAAGGTATGTATTCACAGACTCAAAATCTTCAATTGTTCGAGGTTCAAGAGTAAAGGAGTATATTTTTCGGTATTTGTTCTTTTCCAGAAGATCAGAATCAAGAAATTCTTGATTTGAAATGTACTGTTCTCTTCTGATTTGGTCCAAGTACCAGATTCCTTTGTCTTCTCTTAACTGGAAGATGCAAGGCACCTGAGGCTGATCCTTCCCAGAAATTAACTCCAGAGGCTGCCAAATCTGGTAAGAGCGTCCAAACCCAGCATCCACTATGTAATTCCTGCCATCAGTAGTCACCTTCAGCAGAAGGTGAATCATAGCATTGCTATATTTGTTGGCTGGAGTACTGTAAACATACCCTCCCAACATTGTGGTCTCAAAACCAATTGTGGTCAGAGCCCAATACAGAAGATGATTGACCTGGAGACACCACCCACCACGGTTCCTCCTCACAATTTGATCAAATATGGCCTCCAAGCCCAGTTCCATGGCTTCCCCACAATGGATGTTAAGGTTCTCAAAAGGAACGGTTCGGATCTGGTGCTGAAGAATGTCAGTTAATGTTTCCAAGTCCAGTTTCTTCCTAGAATTCCTATAACCAATTCTTTCAAAATATGCTTCAATGTCCATGATCCCCTGAGGAAAGTACAACAAAAACAGAAATAATACATTACTTTTGCACTGGATTTCTTTGATTAGCCTAATTATAACTAATATATTTTAAATATATAAATGCAGTCAGTGGTTATAAGTATCCATAATTATAAGACTTTTGTTTAGTGCTTTTATTGTATAAATTACTTTTGTACATATAAACCCACTTAGTAGACTTAGTAACCCTGTAGGAAAACTATTATCACTTCTTTCATATTTTAAGCATGAGAATTTGGAAATCCATCATAAGTGAGGAGTGAAACTATAAAAACAGTTTACATGTGGTTTTCTTCATGATGAACAAAGGTTCAAATTGGTATCAAAATAAGGTTTACAAATAGTTTCTAATATAAACAGAATTATATAAAGGAGTCTATTGATTTCATGGTACCTGATCCACTCAATTTCCCCTTTAGATAAGATAAAATTATCTGGTCAAACATTCCCACTCAAAGATTATATTTATTTGTGCATTGATTTATTAATCCATTCAAAGTATTTATTTGCTACTGATCTCCTTGCTTGCCCTCAGAAATCTTACACTTAGTGATAGTTGGATGACATAGATTGTAAATTGGATAAACTAATAAAACATTAAATTTCTTAGATTCTAATAAGTATCTTGTGGAAGACTAAAGCAAAGAAAGTAGACACGTTATGCACCGAGAAAACTAATTTCTAATAAAGTGATCAAAGAAAGCATCATTGTGACCTTAAGGATGTGAAAGAATGAGCCATGTCTACATGTATGGGGAATATATCGCTTCTCGGCCTTTTGGCTAAGATCAAGTGTACATGTGTGGGGAATACCATTCAGGCAGAAGAAACAAAGCAAAAAAAAAAAAAAGTCTCAAAGTAGAACCTGCCTAGAGTGCTCAGAGAACTTATAGGAGGCCAGAGTGATTGAAGCAGAGTGAGTGGGAGAGAATGTGAACTGAGATGAGATAAGACAACTAACATACCCTCTAAAAAATACCAGCCTTTTGGCTTGAATCAGAATCATAGTGAGAAGGTCAGTGGAGGAAGGTTGCAGTTTAGGCAAAGTGTATCAAAATAAATTTGATGTTTCTGGCTATTACATGAAGAATGAGCTGTATACATTCAGCTAAATAGACTGGTGACCCAGGTAGGCCAATTAAAAACATATATGTTCTAGGACCAGTACTCTCCTCATGAATGGTATGTTATCCAAATCAAGTCAATAAGACTATATTGAAGGGATACTTCAGAAACCTAAACAGATACATTCTGCTGCAGGGCTAAGACCTGGTAGGGTATTTTCTCAAAGCTACTAGGAGAACTTGCTGAAAAATAATATCAATAAAAATTTATGGAGTTGAGGAATGAAAATAGGAGGAAAAAAAAGATGAGAAAAGACCTGAACCAAATTTTAAATTATCTCTTGACTTTCTGTTAAGGTGAGGTAGCAGAAAACAAAATTCCTTATTTTTGTTAAATCCCATGTAGAAAATGTTCTGCCCCTGCTGGTAAAGAGTCCTAATCCCATGTAGACGCTAATTTTAACAGTAGTGCATTACCATTGTTAGTATGACATAGTCTGAGGTGACATGATACAAAAGGCCCTGTTCCCTAGGCTAGTGGTGATAAGCTATGTGTTTCTATTGTCCCTTTTATTCTTATTTCTCTTGTATTGTGTTTTTCTTTCTTAGTCAGCTCTTCCTATTTTGCTAGGGTTTTTAACTTTTTTTTTTTTTAATGTCTGCAACATTATTTTCTCTAAATCTATTGTTTATTTCATCTCTTCTCATCTTATTTGCATTGATGTCCTTTATCAACATGTACACGGGCTCTAAAATTACCACTCAGATATGGAGAAACTATTGTAAAAAACCCTCTCTGATTCTATATCCAGAAGCACTGCTGAATAAGTAAGGAGGACAGTGATATGGCACAAAAGAAATGTGGTTTAGACATGCTTGAGCTTTAAAAAAAAATTAGTTAACAGAATTTTCCCTTTTTATTTTAGTTAACATAAATTATATTATTAGTTTCAAGGGAGAATTTAGTGATTCATTACTTACATAAAACACCAAGTGCTCATGACATTAAGTGCCCACTCAATTACCTTACACCCCTACCTACCTCCCTTCCAGCAACCCTCAGTTTCTTTCCTATAGCTAAGACTCTTACGGTTTTCCTTCCTCTCTGTTTTTATTTTACTTTGTTTATCCTTCCCTTCCTCTATTTTCATCTGTTTTGTTTCTTAAATTCCACATATGAGTAAAATTATATGATATTTCTCTTTCTTTGACATTATTTCTCTTAGCATAATACCATATGGTTATATCCACATCATTGTAAATGGCAAGATCTCATTTTTTTGATGGCTGAGTAACATTCCATTATATATATCAATCACATCTTTGTCCATTCATCCTCCATACACATGTGGACTCTTCTATATTTTGGCTCTTGTGGACATTGTTGCATAAACATTGAAGGGCATGTGCCTCTCTGAATCACTATGTTTGTATCCTTTGGATAATGTCTACTGTAATTACTGGGTCATAGGGTAGGTCTATTTTTAACTTTTTGAAGAAACTCCATACAGTTTTCCAGAGTGGCTGCACCAGTTTACATTTCAACCAACAGAGTAAGAGGTTTTCTCTTTCTCCACATCGTTGCCAACATTTGTTGTTCCTGAGTTTTCAATTTTAGCCATTCTGACTGATGTGAGGTGGTGTATCATTTTTTGACTTATATTTCTTTGATATTGAGTGACATTGAGCATTTTTTCATGTGTCTTTTGGCCATTTGCATGTCTTCCTGTAGAAAAATGTCTGTACATGTCTTCCATCCATTTCTTGACCAGATTATTACTATTTTTTTTTTTTTTTTGGTGTTGAGCTTGGTAAATTCTTTATAGATTTTGGATATTAACCTTTTACCTGATATGTCATTAGTGAATATCTTCTTCCATTCTGTAGGTTGTCTTTTAGTTTTGTTGACTATTTCCTTTGCTGTGCATAAGCTTTGTATTTTGACAAAGTACTGATAGTTCATTTTTGCTTTTGTTTCCCTTGCCTTTGAAGATGTATGTGGCCAGAAGTTACCGGCAATGAGGTTAAAGAGGTTGACGCTTGTGTTCTTCTCTAGGATTTTGATAGTTTACTGTCTCACATTTAGGAATTTCATCCATTTTGAATTTATTTTTGTGTATGGGGCAACAAAATGGTCCAGTTTCATCCTTCTACATGTGGCTGTCCAGTTTTCTTAACACCATTTTTAAAATTAATTAATTTATTTTCAGCATAAGAGTATTCATTGTTTTTTCACCACACCCAGTGCTCCATGCAATCCGTGCCCTCAATAATACCCACCACCTGGTACCCCAACCTCCCACCCCCCCGCCACTTCAAACCCCTCAGACTGTTTTTCAGAGTCCATAGTCTCTCATGATTCACCTCTCCTTCCAATTTACCCCAACACCCTTCTCCTCTCTAACTCCCCATGTCCTCCATGCTTTTTGTTATGCTCCACACATAAGTGAAACCATATGATAATTGACTCTCTCTGCTTGACTTATTTCACTCAGCATAATCTCTTCAAGTCCCTTCCATGTTGCTACAAAAGTTGGGTATTCATCCTTTCTGATGGACGCACAATACTCCATAGTGTATATGGACCACATTTTCCTTATCCATTCGTCCGTTGAAGGGCATCTTGGTTCTTTCCATAGTTTGGCGACTGTGGCCATTGCTGCTATAAACATTGGGGTACAGATGGCCCTTCTTTTCACTACATCTGTATCTTTGGGGTAAATACCCAGGAGTGCAATTGCAGGGTCACAGGGAAGTTCTATTTTTAATTTCTTGAGGAATCTCCACACTGTTCTCCAAAGAGGCTGCACCAACTTGCATTCCCACCAACAGTGTAAGAGGGTTCCCCTTTCTCCACATCCCCTCTAACATATGTTGTTTTCTGTCTTGTTAATTTTGGCCATTCTAACTGGTGTAAGGTGGTATCTCAATGTGGTTTTAATTTGAATCTCCCTGAGGGCTAGTGATAATGAACATTTTTTCATGTGTCTGATAGCCATTTGTATGTATTCATTGGAGAAGTGTCTTCAAGTCTTCTGCCCATTTTTTGATATGATTGTCAGTTATGTGTGTGTTGAGTTTGAGGTGTTCATTATAGATCCTGGATATCAAACTTTTGTCTCTACTGTCATTTGCAAATATCTTCTCCCATTCCGTGGGTTGCCTCTTTGTTTTGTTGACTGTTTCCTTTGCTGTGAAGAAGCTTTTGATCTTGATGAAGTCCCAAAAGTTTATTTTCGCTTTTGTTTCCTTTGCCTTTGGAGACATATCTTGAAATAAGTTGCTGTGGCTGATCTAGAAGAGGTTACTGCCTATGTTCTCCTCAAGGATTCTGATGGATTCCTGTCTCACATTGAGGTCTTTTATCCATTTTGAGTTTATCTTTGTGTACAGTCCTAACACCATTTGTTAAAGAGACTGTTTTGTTTTTTGTTTTTCCCCATTGGGTATTCTTTCCTGACTTGTTGAAGATTAGTTGCCTATAGAGTTAAAGTTCTATTTCTGGGTTTACTATTCCAGTCCATGGTGACTGTTTTTGTGCCAGTATCATATTGTCTTGATGGTTATAGATTTGTAATACAGATTGAAGTCTAGAATTGTGATGTCACCAGCTTCGTTTTTTTTTCATTATCCTTTCCTTCCTTCTTTTCTTTTCAGTTTTTTCTTTCTTTTCTTTTTCTTTTGCACTTTCATTCTTCCTTTCAAGATTTTATTTATTTGACAGAAAGAAAGTATAAGCAGGGAGAGCAGCAGAGGGATAGGGAGCCTGATGTGAGGCTCAATCCCAGGACCCTGAGATCATAACCTGAGCTGAAGGCAAATGTTTAACCAACTGAGCCACCCGGCACCCCTGGTGTTCTTCTTCTTCTTCTTCTTTTTTTTTTTTTTTTGGTTAACATTCCTTCTGTTTTTCAAGGTCATTTCTTGTTTCATACAAATTTTAGGATTGTTCGTTCCATCTTTGAAAATGCTGGTGATATTTTGAAAGGGATTGCTTTAAATGAAAAGATTGCTTTGGGAAGAATAGACAATTTAACAATATTTGTTCCTCTAGTCCATGAACATGGAATGTCTTTTCATTTCTTTGTGTCTTTCTCAATTTCTTTCATAAGTGTTCTGTATTTTACAGAGTACAGATATTTTACCTCTTTGGTTAGATTTATTCCTAGGTATCTTATGGATTTTTGCAAAATTGTAAATGGAATAGATTTTTTTATTTCTTTCTGCTGTTTCATTGTTAAAGTATAGAAATGCAACAGACTTCTGTGTGTTGATCTTACATCCTGCGACTTTGTTGAATTTCTGTATTACTTCTAGCAATTTTTGGGTGGAGTCTTTTGGATTTCCAACAGAGAGTATCATGTCATTGTAAAGAGTGAAAGTTTGCCTTCCTTTTTGCTGATTTGGAAGCCTTTTATTTATTTTTGTTGTTTTATTGCTAAGGCCAGAACTTCCAGTACTATGTTGAACAACCGTGATGAGAGTGGACATCCCTGTCATTTTCCTGACCTTAGGAAAATTTTCTCTTTTTCCCCATGGAAGATATTAGCTGTGTGTCTTTTCTAACAGTTGTTAGATCTTCTTGTTGGATACACCCCTTTATTATGATGTAGTGTCCTTTTCATCTCTTACTACAGTCTTTGGTTTAAAATCTAGTTTGCCTAATATAAGGATGGCTACTCCGCTTTTTTAAAATATCTGTTAGCATGATATATGGTTCTCCACCCCTTCACTTTCAATCTGGAGGCTTATTTGGGTCTAAAATGAATTTATTTTAAGTAGCATATAAATGGTTCCTCTTTTTTTTTTTTTAAATATATATCCATTATACTCTTTCTTTCTTTCTTTCTTTCTTCCTTTCTTTCTTTCTTTCTTTCTTTCTTTCTTTCTTTCTTTCTTTCTTTCTTTCTTTCTTTCTTTCTTTTTGGGACATTTAGCCCATCTACATTCACAGTAATAACTGAAAGACATGAATTTAGTGCCATTTTATTACATGTAAACTCACTGTTCTGGTAGATTGTCTCTGTTCCTTTCTGATCTTTGTTATCCTTGACCCATCATCATTAATAGGGTCCCCTTTAATGTTTCTTGCAGGGCTGGTTTAGTGGTCATGAATGCCTTTCATGTTAGTTCTCTTGGAAACTCTCTCTCTTTTTCTAATCTGAATGATAGCTTTGCTGGATAAAGTATTCTTGTTTATGTATTTTTCCCACTTAGCATATTGAATATATCATGCCAGTCCTTTCTGGCTTTTCCAGGTCTCTATGGACAGGTCTGCTGCCAACCTTATGTTTCTACATTTGTAGCTTAAAGGCCTCTTCTTCAAAGTTGTTTTAAGGATTTTCTCTTTATATTTGCAATCTGGAAGTTATAGGTCATGGTGTTAACCTATTTTTGTTGCTTTTGAGGGGAATTCTCTGTGCCTCTTAGACTTAACTGTTTCCTTCCTCAAATTAGGGAAGTTCTCTCCTATAATTCATTCAAATAAATCTTCTGCTTCTCTTTCCCCATTCTTTGTCTTCTGGGATTCCTATAATATGGATATTAATTTGCTGTATGAAATCACTGAGTTCCTTAAGTCTACCTTTGGAATTTAATAGTTTTCTTTCCCTCTTCTTTTCAGCTTCCTTTTTACCCATCATTTCATCTTCTATATCACTGATTTGCTTTTCTGCATCGTTCATTGTTGTTTTTATGGCCTGCACTAGTGACTGCATCTCGGTAATAGCATTTTTAATTTCAGCCTGACTAGATTTTAGTTCTTTTATCTCTACAGTAGGGATTCTCTAGGGTGTTCTATACTTTTTTCAAGCCAAGCTAGTATCTTTATAATCCTTGTTTTAAATCTAGTTCAGAAATCTTATTTATATCTGTAGTGATTAAATTCCTGGGAGTACTATCTTCTGTTCTTTTTTCTGGGGTGTTTTCCTCAGTCACTTATTTTTGTCCAGCAAAGAAAAGAAAAAGAGAAAAACAACAACAAAAACAACAATAATAACAAGAAAAAAACAAAACAAAATGAAAAAAACTAGATCCTGCATGTATTTTGGTCTGTTTGTTAAAAGAAACTAGGTTCCAATATAAGGAAGAAAGAAAAATATATATATTTAAAATAAAATAAAATACAATGAAAGGAAACAAAAAAATAAAATGAGTCATTGAACATTATATCCAAAACTAATGATGTACTATACCTTGGCTAACTGAATTTAATAAAAAATGTATCCTACTTTGTTCAAATGGCAAAAAAAGTGTATATAAAATTAGAAATTAAGAAAGAGTAAAAAAGAATTGAAGAAGAAAGAAAATTACTGAAAAAATAATACTAAAATTCTAAGGAATGAAAATACAAAGAATACTGTTTTCCCCAACAACTGAAGGTTTGCAGCTTTCTATGAACAGTATCCTTGGTGACACTTCTGTGGGAAGAGTCTGTTGTGCTGATTCTTAGGTGGACTTGTCCTAGGGTAAATGCACAGTGCACAGAAGGGCGGGGCTCAAAGTAAGTGGCTCCATAGCCCTTTAGGTGGCACTCTTTTGCTTTTTGAAGGCTTTCAGCACTGATGGGCTGGATGAATATAACTGCACCCTGCTCTCTAGCCCTGGAGCTGAAAATACATGCTCCCCACCCACCCCTCCCTTTTCAGTGAGCTGTCACAGAAAAGCAATCAGAACTCTCTGTTCACTCAGCCTTTGAACAATCATTCTTAGTTTCAAAACTAAATTTTAGGTCCATGGCCCAGACCCACAGTGTTCTTCCCAGGGAAGGGGGTTGAAAGTGGAGTCCCACCAACTTGCTTTTTTGCTAGACTTGTTCCTGGAAAGCAATTGCATGACTGTGCAGTGATTCACAGTTTATGACAACACAGAGTAGAAAAAGCTATCATCTAGACTCCTTGTTCTCAGTCAGCTTCTCTGCTCCAATGCCTGGAAACTGTCACACTGAGGGACCACCTGTTCTTCTTATGACCCTGGGGATTCTCAGACTATGCTGTCACACCTGGGATTTGGTCCCACTTCACCACTTGAGCCTTGATCACCTTTAAGTCAGGCATATCTCCTGTAGCAGACTCCTCAAAGTTCCGATTTTGCATTCCACTGCTTATAATACTTTGTGGTAGCCTCCTTTTTTTTTTTAATCTTATATTCCTTTATCAATTTCAATGAGCAATTCATTTTTACAGAGTATATAAATATTCATCTTTGGTTAGTTTTTGGTTGAATAAAATTATTTGTAATTGTATTAATACAAATAATACAGTATTGTTGTTCCAGAGTTTCATCTTGGAACTCTGTGTTTTTAATCTAGCATGTCAAACTTCTGTAATACCACATCTACTTCCATCATTTTCCTCCTAACTGGTGTTCCTGGGCTGGAAGCCTTCCACATCTGGATCTCCGTTCCCTTCTGCTTTCTCTACACAACCGCCCTCTCAGGAAACAGCCTGATCCTCTTTGCCATTGTCACCCAGCCCAGCCTCCATAAACCCATGTACTATTTCCTCTCCATGCTGTCCATGAGAGACTATGGACTCTGAAAAACAATCTGTGGTAGCTTCCTTAAGTAGGATCCCTCCTCTCTGCCATATCCTCTGCTCTATCACACTGGATAGAGCAGTCTCCTTAACCTCCTACCTTCTTTTCTACCTGTAGGCTTGCAGCATTTGTTTTCTTAGATTTCTGATTTTTTTTCTTGCATGTTCAGAACGAATTGATAATGAAAGACCCGCGGATCCCCTTACCCAAGAATCCAACACTGCCACTGGATGCAAACAGCAAGAGGTTTATTGTTACGCAGGTACCGGCGGGTGGTCGGCAGCTCCAGCTAACCGAGCACACCAACCGGAGAGAAGCAGGGTCTTATATAGGAAGGTACAAACAAGTTTTGGGTGGGGCGCAACTGATTGGTTGACAGTTAGAACTTTTGAAAAAGGCATATGTGGAGTTTGCTGATTAGCTTTGGGGACCCGCGCGCGCGAAGAGAGCGGCGCGAAGGGGGAGAGCGGCGGGAAAAGGGGAACAAGAAAGGGGAAGGGAGGAGTGCCATCATGGCGTCTCAATTTTTATAAGCCAAGCAGTTACAGAAAGGCAAAAGAGCAATTAATAAGTACTGGATAACCCAATCAATAACCTAACCTATGCCTACAAGCCAGCGGTTCACAGAAAAGCAAACAAGCGGTCAGTTATCCTATCTGTCTTCTGGGGGAGGGGTCTTTCAATAACTATCTAGGTGTATTTGATGGGCAAGACAAACTTGGGGGCCTCCTGCTTTGCCACCTTAGCTCCTCCCCTTTAGTCAATAATCTTAATCTACTGAGACTCAAATTGCAACCATTTTACATACCAAGGCTAACCCCTTCACAGTGTGGGGCAGCCTAAGATAGCATGATACAAAGGGCCTGGCTCCTTAATTTCTTTCAGATGTTCTTATTTCTCTTTTTTAACCTAACTATCACTCCCATATTGCCAATGCTTCCAACTTTCTCTGTTCATGGTGTCTGAAGTATTGTTTACTTTAAATCTATTAGATTCATTACACTTCCTTTCATCTCACCAGCATATTTCCCAATATTTAGAGAAGTTATAATACTCTACTCCTTAGTCACAGAGAGAACAACTGGTATTTAGCCAGATCTCCCCATATCCTCTCTGACACTAATCCAGAATTTGTAAATGTGTATGGAAAGAACAGAAGTGAAGGGTAATGGAAAAGGAATCAACTGGTTTCTAGCTTGGCCATTTGATTCATGGTTAAATCATTATTCCTTCTACTTGAAAATTATTTTGTACTTATTTTGAATTGTCATAATTTGTTTTCAAGTGTTTGTTTTCCTTTTCATTTTTTTCTCTGTTTTTTTTTTCTTTTTTTTTAAGATATAATTTTAGGGACGCCTGGGTGGCTCAGTTGGTTAAGCTGCTGCCTTTGGCTTGGCTCATGATCCCAGGGTCCTAGGATTGAGTCCCAAATCAGGCTCCTTGCTCATTGGGGAGCCTGCTTCTCTCTCTGCCTCTGCCTGCTGCTCTGCCTGCTTGTGTTCTCCCTCTCTCTCTCTGACAAATAAACAAGTAAATAAAATCTTTAAAAAAAGACATAATTTTAAATTAGAATTTAGTAATGGTGGTGAGGGGGGCAAGATGGCAGAGAAGTAGGAGGCACTGTTTCAACTGGTCTCCTAAATTGAGCTGATTATCTACCAGAATGCTCTGAACACTCATGAAATCAGCCTGAAATATAAGATTATACACTTCTGGATCTCTTCATGGGCAGAAGACTCCAGTGGACAGGTAAAGCAGAGTGGGAATGATGGAACTGACATCAGAAGATAAACAGAATGGGGAGAGAGCCACCAGAAGTGACCCACTGGAAAGTAATACCCCAATATGAGAGTGCCCTATGATTGGGGACCACCATTAATTTGGAGTCTGGTTAAAAGCACTCAAAAAGAGCAAATGATCTTACGGGGAAACTGGTGGAATCAGGCAGTCATGGGCATGGGCTCAAGCCCACAACCCAGGGCAGCCTCTGCTGGCAACTACCCATGCCAGAGAGAGTGTGGCGAAGCCTCCAGACAGTGGTCCCTGAGATGCAGGCAGTCATGAGAGTGTCTGGGTGGTGATAGCTGGGAGCTCTCTAGAATCACAGCCTTTTGCACTTTGTAGGCATGTTGTACGACTGGTACCTGAGCTGCGCTCCACACCCTTCACTCACCCTCCCCTGAGATAGGTCCATGCAGGTGCTAGCTAGTGCTATATAGGGCCAGCGAGAGTCTGAACACTTCCAGCCTGGGCAGGCATGAAATCTCAGTATGCTATCTCTGGTTGGGATCTCTCTGGTTGTCTGGACCTGCCCAGAGAGCCGAGGCAAAGGCAGCCACTGGAAGCGGGCTCTCTGGACCAATATTGCTCATGGTTTTAGTAGCACCAGGGTACAGAGACAGGTGGGAGCTCATGCTACCCCTCAAACTATGGCTAGGGACGTGCTTTGCCAGTGGGGAGTGCCAGAGGGGGAGTCTGTATGCTCTGGACCACCCAGAGAGGGCCAAACTGAGGCTTCTCTGAGACGGAGGTCTGGGTGCAGTTTGCTTTCCTCTAAACCTCCAAAGAACCACCAAAAGCTGCCAAGGGAGAAAAAAAAAAAAGAAAAGAAAAGAAAAAAAATACCTCCAGAGAACAAAAGCCTGAAAAACCTATTTCCTCAGAGCCGAGCCTATTGATAGGAAGAAGGAGGACTCAACCCAAGCAAGATTTCTTGAAAAACAATGCATCAGGCCCCTCCCCCAGAGAGCCAACCTAAAAAATGAGAGGACAACCATCACAGTGTTTCCATAAAACTGTAAAACCCCAATATCAGGGGAAAAGAAGATATTAAGCTGTTGATATTGCTCTAAAACCTGTATATTTCATAGATAAAACTTTTATTTTTAATTCGTTCCCACTATTCTTATTCTTTTTAATTTTTAAAAATTTTTTTGTAGCTTATTTACCATCACAATAAGAGGTTCAGTACAAACTCCATAATAACCTTTTAACTTGAGCTTTTTTGATATATATATATCTGTGTTTTCCTTTTCCTTTTATATATTTTTTAATATTTATATAGAGATAAGCTTCAAGGTAACCCTCTTTCCCCAATTAATACTACCGCTATATATAAACCAGTTTTAAACCCCTTTTATCTCGGGAAAGTTGAATCCTTTAACAAAGATATCAAGATAACCCAGGAAGAATCAAAATCAGCTTCCTCACCCACACTGAGGATTTATAACCACTACCCATCTTTTTCTTCTGTGAGTGTTTCTGTGTATTTGTTTTTGTTCTGGTAGTATATAAATCTTATATTTGGAATTCATTTTGGCTGGGTTCCTTTTTTTCTTGTCATTTGTTTTTATCGGTCTTTTTGTTTGTCCATTTTTGTTTGTATAGTTTATAAATCGTACCATTGGGGCCCATTCAGGCTGGGTCTTTTTTTTCCCCGTCTCCCTCTTTCTCTCTTTTTTTTCCTTTTTGGTGGGGACTTCTGATTGCTCAGAAGCATTCTAGGGTGCACCTTGCCTGGATCATGGCTAATATATTTAGCTACACGTCCCCTCAGCTATCTTTCACCAAAATTACTAGGAGGAGGAATGCCCAGCAGAAAAAAAATTCAGAGACTGTGCCCTCTCCATCAGAGTTATTGGATATGGACATATACTCTATGCTATCCAATGACAAAATGGAATCAAGTAGGGCATAAGTGAAAGCCACCAGGGAAGATGTTAAAAAAGCTATTGATGAGTTCCAATCTAATCTAAATTCTCAAAAAACTAGGGTAAGTGAGGCAGAAGATAGAATTAGTGATCTAGAGGACAAATTGATAGGGAAAAAAGATAAAAAGGAGGCCTGGAATAAACAGCTTAGAAGCCATGAACACAGAATTAGGGAAATAAATGACCCCATGAAACATTCCAACATCAGAATTATTGGAATCCCTGGGGCAGGGGGGGAGAGAAAGAAAGAAGACTAATGGATATAGTTGAACAAATTCTCCATGAAAATTTTCCCAATCTGGGTAATGGAACCAGCATTCATATCCTAGAGGCAGAATGGTCTCCCCTGAAAATCACAGAGTCTAGAAAGACTTTGAGACACCTGGTTGTGAAAATAATGAATCATAATTTTAGACAGGAGTTCTTGAGAGAAGCTAGGGGATGAGATTCCTTATATACAGAGGGAGGCTCATCAGATTAACATCAGACCTGTCCACAGAAACCTGACAAGCCAGAAGGGGCTGGCAAGACATATTCAAGGCACTAAATGAGAAGAACATGAAGCCAAGAATACATTATCTAGCAAGGCTGACATTCAAAATGCATGGAGAGATAAAGAGCTTCCAAGACTGGCAAGGTTTAATACAGTATGTGACCACCAAGCTGGCACTACAAGAAATATTAAGGGGGATTCTATAAAAGAAGAAAGAACTCAAGGGTGTCATTGAACAAAAATTAATGGAGACAATCTATAGAAACAAGGGCTTCACAAGCAACACGGTGTCTTTAAAAATATCTCTCAGGGGCGCCAGGGTGGCTCAGTGGGTTAAAGCCTCTGCCTTCAGCTCAGGTCATGGTCCCAGAGTCCTGGGATCGAGCCCCGCATCGGGCTCTCTGCTCAGCGGGGAGCCTGCTTCCTCTTCTCTCTCTGCCTGCCTCTCTGCCTGCTTATCATCTCTGTCTGTTAGATAAATAAATAAAATCTTTAAAAAAAAATATCTCTCAGTAATTGCTCTCAACATGAAGAGCCTAAGTGCTCCCATAAAATGGCACATGGTAGCAGACTGGATAAAACGACAGGACCCATCCACATGTTGTCTACAAGAGACACATTTTAAACCTAAGGATACATCCAGACTGAAAGTGAAGGGATGGAGAAGCATCTTTTATACCAGTGGGCCTCAAAAGAAGGCTGGGGTAGAGAATCTCATATCAGATAAACTAGATTTTAAACTAAACACTGCAGTCAGAGATAAAGAAGGACACTACATCATACTTAAAGGGTCTATCCACCAAGAAGATCTAACAATTGTAAATATTTATGCTCCCATATTCAATACATAAGACAACTGTTAATCAAGAGAAGGAGACATATTGATATGAATACATTAACAGTAGGGAGTCACAACATGCCACTCTCAGTAATAAATCATCTAAGTAGAAAATAAATAAAGAAATGAGCATTGAATGACACATTGGACAAGATGGACCTCATAGATACTCATAGAACATTACACCTTAAAACAACAGAATACTCATTCTCCTCAAGGGCATATGGAACCTTCTCCAGAATAGACCACATATTGGGTCACAAATCAGGGCTCAACTGATAACAAAAGACTGAGATCATTCCCTGCATATTCTCAGACCACAATGCTTTACAACCAGAACTCAACCACAAGAAAAAGCTTGGAGGGAATTCAAACACTTGAAAGCTAAAGACCACCTTACTTAAGAATGTTTGGATCAACCAGGAAATCAAAGAATAACTTAAATAATTCATGGGAACAATTAGAATGAAGACACTTCAGTCCAAAATCTATGGGATACGGCAAAGGCAGTCCTAAAGGGGAAATACATAGCCATCCAAGCCTCCCTCAAAAAAATTAAAAAATACAGAATACACAAACTGTCTTTACACTTTAAAGAGCTGGAGAAGCAACAACAAATTAAGCCAACCCCACAAACAAGAAGGGAAATAATCAAGATTAGAGCAGAAATCAATGAGATAGAAACTAGAGCTACAGTAGAATACATCAATGAAACCAGAAGCTGGGGTTTTGAAAGAATCAAGAAGATCGATAAACCCTTGGCCAAACAAATTGAAAAGAAAAGAGAGAGGACCCAAATAAATAAAAATTATGAATGAAAAGGGAGAGCCCACAACTAACACCAAGGGAATAGAAAAAAATCATCAGAAATTATTATCAATAGGTATATACCAATAAGTTAAGCAACCTAGACGAAATGGATGCATTCTTAGAAACCTATAAACTTCCAAAACTGAATCAGGAAGAAACTGACAACCTGAAGAAACCAATATCTAGTAACAAAATTGAAGCAGTGATCAAAAACCTCCCAAAAAACAAGAGCCCAGGACCTGACAGATTCCCTGGGGAATTCTATCAAACTTTCAAAGGAGAAATAATACCCATCCTCCTGAAGCGGTCTCAAAAAATAGAAACAGAAGGAAAACTTTCAGACTCTTTTTATAAAGCCAACATTACCCTGATCCCCAAACCAGGCAAGGACCCCACCAAAAAGGAGAATTCAGACCAATATCCCTTGTATCTGTCCCTCAGAATAATGTATTACTTAAAATATAAGTCATGGGAAATTTTACTAGTTATCAAGGACGTTTAAATATAGCCTTGAGAAAAACACATACTGGCAACAGGCCTCTGGGGGAGAGGACGATATACATCCTTGAATTCGAGAAGCTGGCTATGCCTGGCTAGTTCAAAGCAGAACACTGCCTGCTTCATGGAAGCTGAGCAGCTGATAATGTCCAGCCCGCTCAGGGTGAAACGTTGCCTGCTTCATTTTTCCATTATCTCCCCCTTTCCCCTTTGAGAGCACCTATGGCTAATTAGATAAGTCCTTTGAATGTGTTTGCTCAACTATAAACTTTATACTCCTTGACCAGACATATTTTGCCTTCCTACTTTTTTATCAACAGGGCATATGATTAATGTTTGGCCTTCTTTGGCTCTTCTGTTGATTACTGTCTATATCTAATAAAAGCGGGACTGAAGAGTTTTTCAGGGCAACAGTCTTTTCTACTGTTGTCCCCTGCTCCATTTCTCTTGTAGCTGACTTGTTTATGCCTCATTTATCTCCCATGCATGGTCAGGAAGTGGCAATCCCTGATGACCATGAATGCTAAGATTCTCAACAAGATCTTAGCTAAAAGGATCCAATAGTACATTAAAAAGATTATCCACCATGACCAGGTGGGATTTATCCATGGGATGCAGGGGTGGTTCAGCATTCACAAATCAGTCAGTGTGATAGAAAAAATAAATAAGAGAAGGAAGAATAACCACATGGTCCTCTCAACTGATGCAGAAAAAGCATTTGACAAGATACAGCATCCATTCCTGATTAAAATGCTTCAAAGTGTAGAGATAGAGGGGAGATTCCTCAACTTCACAAAATCTATCTACAAAAAACCCAGAGCAAATATCATTTTCAAAGGGGAAAAGCTGACAGCCTTCCCTTTGAGATCAAGAACATGACAAGGATGCCCACTCTCACCACTCTTGTTCAACATAATATTAGAAGTCTTAGCAACAGCAATCTGACAACAAAAGGAAATAAAATGTATTCAAATTGGCAAGAAACAAGTTGCACTCTCTTCACAGATGACATGATACTTAATATGGAAAACCCAAAAGACTCCACCCCCAAACTACTAGAACTCATACAGCAATTCAGTAATGTAGCAGGATACAAAATTAATATACAGAAATCAGTGGCTTTCTTATACAATAACAATGAAAATATAGAACGTGAAATTAGAGAATTGATTCCTTTTACTACAGCACCAAGAACCATAAGATACCGGGGAATAAACCTAACCAAAGAGGTAAAGGATCTGTACTTGAGGAACTACAGAACACTCATGAAAGAAATCAAATAAGACAAAAAAAGATGGAAGACTATTCCATGCCCATGGATCAGAAAAATAAACATTGTTAAAATGTCTATACTGCCTAGAGCAATCTATACTTTCAGTGTCATTCTGATCATAATTCCACCAGCATTTTTCAAAGCGCTAGAACAAAGAATCCAAAAATTTGGAAGCAGAAGAGACCCCAAATTGCTAAGGAAATGTTGAAAATGAAAAACAAAGCTAGGGCATCACTTTGTCTGATTTGAAGCTTTACTACAAAGCTGTGATCACCAAGACAGCATGGTACTGGCATAAAAACAGACACATAGACCAGTGGAACAGAGTAGAGAGACCAGATATGGGCCCTCAACTATATGGTCAAATAATCTTCGACAAAGCAGGAAAAAAATATCTATTAGAAAAAAGACTGTCTCTTCAATAAATGGTGCTGGAAAAATTGGACAGCTATGTGTAGAAGAATGAAACTCAACCATTTTCTTATACCATACACAAAGATAAACTTGAAATGCATGAAAGACCTCAACGCAAGGCAGGAATCTATCAGAATCTGAGATGAGAAAGAACATAGGCAATAGCCTCTTCGACATTGGCCACAGCAACTTCTTTCAAGATATGTCTCCAAAGCTAAAGGAAACAAAAGTGAAAATGAACTTTTGGGACTTCATCAAGATCACAGTAAGGGAAATAGTCAACAAAACAAAGAGGCAACCCACGGAATGGGAAGATATTTGCAAATGACAATACAGACAAAGGCTGATATCCAAGATCTGTAAAGAACTCCTCAAACTCAACAGACACAAAACAGATAATCCCGTTAAAAAAATGGCCAGAAGATATGAACAGACACTTCTCCAAAGAAGTCATACAAATGGCTAACAGAACCATGAAAAAATGTTCATCATCATTAGCCATCAGGGAGATTCAAATCAAAACCACATTGAGATGCCACCTGGCACCAGTTAGAATGGCCAAACATAACAAGACAGTAAACAACATGTGTTGGAGAGGATGTGGAGAAAGGGGAACCCTCTAACACTGTTGGTGGGAATGCAAGTTGGTGCAGCCACTTTGGAAAGCAGTGTGGAGATTTTTTTTTTTTAAAGATTTTATTTATTTATTTGACAGACAGAGATCACAAGTAGGCAGAGAGGCAGGCAGAGAGAGAGAGAGAAAGGGAAGCAGGCTCCCTGTGGAGCAGAGAGCCCAATGCGGGGCTCGATCCCAGGACGCTGAGGTCATGACCTGAGCTGAAGGCAGCAGCTTAACCCACTGAGCCACCCAGGTGCCCCCAGTGTGGAGATTCTTAAGAAATTAAAAAAATAGAGCTACCCTATGACCCTGGAATTGCACTACTGGGTATTTACCCCAAAGATACAGATGTAGTGAAAAGAAGGGCCATCTGTACCCCAATATTCATAGGAGCAATGGCCACAGTGTTCAAACTGTGGAAAGAACCAAAATGTCCTTCAACTGACAAATGGATAAAGAAGATGTGGTCCATATATGCTATGGAGTATTAGGCCTCCATTAGAAAGGATGAATACCCAACTTTTGTATCAACATGGATGGGACTGTAAGAGATTATGCTGAATGAAATAAGTCAAGCAGAGAGAGTCAAGTATCATATGGTTTCACTTTACTTGTGGAGCATAAGGAAGAACACAGAGGACATTGGGAAACGGAGAGGAGAAGTGAGCTGGGGGAAATTGGAGGGGGAGACAAACCATGAGAGACTGTGGACTTTGAGAAACAAACTGAGGGTTTTGGAGGGGAGGGTGGTGGAAGTTAGGTGAGCCTGGTGGTGGTACTGAGGAGTGCACGTATTGCATGGAGCACTGGGTGTGGTGGATAAACAATGAATTCTGGTACACTGAAAAAAATAAAATAAATTAAAAAAAAATTAACTAGTCAAGCATCAGGTAGAGAAAACAAATAATTTATAATTTGTGAAACATTACACTGGCATCAGAATATTCCACAGAAATGTCCACAAGTTCACCTTAGTTCAGTAATGGAATTATGCTTACAAAGTTTTGAAAAAAAGTATGACCCTCAAACATGATTCTGTTAGTGTTTCACTGAATCATGAAGGGAAAATGAATAAAGACAATCTCAAACATGAAAAAATTGAGAAATGCAACAACGATGAGCTACCCTGAATAAATGTTACTTTCCATCAGTTAGTGAAGATGTAAATCAAAATTTAGAAAAAAAAAGAAGTAAGAGACCACAATTCAAGGAAAGCTGGACAGAATTAACTCCTTTTTTAATAGAGCAAAGAGAAGAAAGATTATGAGAATTGTGGCTGAAGTAATTTAAAAACATTTTTAAAAATGTGACTCAAATGAAACCTATTACTCCAGCACATGTAAGGGTTAAAGAACAGAACAAGCATGTTTAGTGTACCTAGAGAGGGTACATGAGGTTGATGAGGAGTTAGAAGTAAGGGTGGTGTGGGGGAAAGCTCTCTGTAAGCCATTCATATCACTTCATATCTCTTACCTTTTGCTATGCCTGGTCTGGCTTTTGTGCTCTTACACTTAAGGACACCAGAAAGCAGCAAGTGCCAGGGAATTCGTATCCTACCAGGGTTTCTCTGGGTCAGTGACTTATTGGTGGGAGGTTTTGAAAGCCCAGCACTCTGTCTTGTGTCTGGACAAACTTATAGTTTGCATCCAGGCTGAAATTTGGTTTCTACCAGGAGTACTTACTTAATATGTCACTTGCACATGGATCCTTGTCTCTCTCTGATTCTGGGAACCTGATTTAAGTTACTTTGATGTTTATTTTGGCAAGCTGTGTGAAGGAAAGGTAGGATACATTGGATGAGGTGAATTCTAGAAGGCTTTGAATATCAGATAAAACAGATTTATTTTTTCTGCAGATCAAATGGATGGTTGTTTTCTTTAATGGTCAATATTCAATAGTTGAATGGACTTACCTTTAAACAACGTGTTACTTCAATTCATTTTTATTTTTTTTGACTAAAGAAATTCTTATTGTCTCCCCAAATGAAGTTATAAACAAGAGCCTAAAAACTTTTAAATAGATTGATTTGGAGATAGACCACATGGGGTGCTATTCTCCCAAGACTACAAGCAGCACAAATACATTATTTGACTAAAATGGAATCTTTACCTAATGCTTATATTTCTGCCATTACTGAACAGAATTTAAGAGTGCTAGTGAATTACTTTTCTTTCTTTGTATGCCTCCCACTCCCTTTAATTCTCTTTTCTTTGTCCTAGTGAAGGTCATAGTACCTCGCTGGATTGACATTGTAATCCAGCCCTCTCTCCCAAAAGTATATGACAGCTACTTGACTTTCTGGATTAAAAAAAAGAAAAAGTTGCTAAGCCAGCTATGTTCACAGACCATTGGTCAATAAGCCTGTATCTCAGCTGCAGCCCTAAGTTAATGCCTATAGAGATCAGGCAGGTACGTGGCATCCATAGAGCAGTACCAGAAAGTCCATCTAAAATGAAACATCTGCTTACCCAAAGATGGCAAAGGCCAAACAATATAAGTCTCTGAGACAGATGTAGCTAGGAAATTGAGAGTTAAAAGTTTTATTTTGTGGGAAGGAGTTAAGTCCATCACTTTATGCTTGAGGAGTTAAAATGAGGGTCCTGGGGAAGGAAACAATGCTGCCATCACACTCAAGGCTACAGGTGGCACACGTAAACTTTTGGGCTGAGGTGGAATCTCCAACTCCTACTGCCATGATTTCTGGCATTACTAAATAGATTTTTTTAATGTTATATAACATTCACTTAACAAAATTTAACTATTTTAAAATGGCAATTCAGTGCCATTTATACATTCACAATTTTGTGAAACTATCACCTCAGTCTAGCTTGAAAATATATTATTGCCATGAAATAAAATCTCATACCCAAATCAGAGTTAAAATGGCAAAGGAGTATGGGACCCTACGTTTCTGTAGTCCATATATATATATATATATATATGATTTGAAAACCATTCAAATCATTCTGAACACCTGTGAATTCAGTCAGAGGTCTGAGAAAAAAAATTATACAAATAGAATTCTGCAATTCTACAAATAGAAAAGTGATCCCTTTTTGAAATGGTGGAGGTGAGGAGACTTGAATATGGGGTGATATATCAGAGGATGTGATGGAAGGGAGGGACACTGCTTAAGCAGGCTACCACAAAGTATTATAAGCAATGGAATATAAAATTAGAACTTTTAGAAATCTGCAACAGTACAGAATGTGCTTGGTCCAAGGTGGTCAGATGTCAAAGTGGGGCAGAATCCCAGGTGGCACAGTATTGTATCAGGATCCCTAGGGTCACAGGAGGAATGGAGTGCCTAAAGTGCAGCAGAGATCCCAGGCATAGAAGCAAGGAAGCCAGCTGAGAACAGGCAGTATAGGCTCTGACTTTCTGCTCTCTGTTGCCATTAATTGTAAACCACTGCATGGTCATGTGACCCCTCTCCTGACAGGGATACAGGAAAAGGAAGAAGCCTGGCAAGACCTCCCCCTGCCCTCTCCCTGGGAGGAACAGCATGGATCTGCACCACAAGCATCTGCAAAATTTGGAGTTTTAAAACTCAGTTACATGTCTAAGATAAAAATGCTTGGTCATAGGCTGGGAGAACACAGAGATCAGACAAAAACCAGGGAGACAAGACTGATTGACCGCTACTCAATGAGAGCTCACTGAAAAGTAGAGGATGTGAATTTTCAACTCCAGGGCTAGAGATTGGGGTGCTAACATTTTCATCCCACCCATCTATGCTGAAGTTTTCAGGGAGCAAAAGAGAACCACATAGTGGAATTGAAGCTGCTTACACTGAGCCCAGGTCTCTGGTAAGGGAGGTGCACTTCCACAAGGGCAAGACACCTGAGAATCATTGCAATAGGTTTTTCACCCAGAAGACCAGCAGGAACATCTGGCTCACACCAACTTTACTGTCATAGACAGCTGAAAGCTTCAGCTCTTGGGAAAAACAGTATATAGCATCTGAGGGTGTTTTTTTTTTTTTTTTAATTCTTAAGCCTTGGGGCACCTGGGTGGCTCAGTGGGTTAAAGCCTCTGCTTTCGGCTCAGGTTGTGATCCCAGAGTCCTGGGATCGAGCCCCGCATCCGGCTCTCTGCTCCGGGGGAAGCCCGCTTCCTCCTCTCTCTCCCTGCCTGTCTCTTTGCCTACTTGTAATCTCTGTCTGTCAAAAAAATAAATAAAACCTTTAAATTCTTAAGCCTTTTAGTATTATTTTTTGTTATTCTTATTTTCAATTCTTTTTAAAAATTTTATGTATATGTTGTACACATATTTTTAAAAATTTTTTGTTTCCTTTCGTTTTGTTTTATTTTTATTTTCATTTTTTGGGTTTTTATTTTTATTTATTTATTTTTTCATTATGTTGTTAGTCACCATACAGTAGTACATCCTTAGTTTTTGATGTAATATTCCATGATTCATTGTTTGCATATAACACCCAGTGCTCCATGCAATACAAGACCTTCTTAATACCCATTACCAGGCTAACCTATACCCCCACCCCCACCATTCTAAAACTCTCAGTTTGATTCCCAAGGTCCATAGTTTCTCATGGTTTGTCTCCCCCTCTGAATCACCCCATTCATTTTCCCCTTCCTTCTCCTAATGTTCTCCATGCTATTCCTTATGTTCCACAAGGAAGTGAAGCCATATGGTAACTGACTTTCTCTGCTTGGCTTATTTCACTTAACATGATCTCCTCCTGTCCCATCCATGTCGATGCAAAAGCTGGGTATTCACCCTTTCTGAAGGCTGTGTTATATTCCATTGTATATATGTGCCACATCTTTATCCATTCATCTATTTAATGCCATTAAACTCTCTCCACAGTTTGGTTATTGTGAACATTGCTGCTATGAACATTGGGGCACATGCAGCCATTCTTTTCACTACATCTGTATCTTTGGGGTAAATACCCAGGAAGTGCAATTGCTAGGTCATAAGGTACCTCTATTTTTAATTTTTTGGGGGAAACCCCATACTGTTTTCCAGAATGGCTGTACCAACTTGCATTCTCATCAACAGTGTAAGAGGGTGCCCCTTTCTCCATATCTTCTGCAACATTTGTCGTCTCTTGCCTTGTCAATTTTTGCCATTCTAACTGATGTAAGATGGTATCTCAATGTGGTTTTGATTTGAATTTCCCTGATGGCTAATGATGGATAACATTTCCATGGGTCTGTTAGCCATTTGTATGTCTGCTTTGGAGACATGTCTGTTCATGTCTTCTACCCATTTTTTGACATGATTATTTGTTTTTTGGTTGTTGAGTTTGAGAAGTTCTTTATAGACCTTGAATATCAGCCCATTGTAGTGTCATTCGTGAGTATCTCCTCACGAATCAACCAACTCAGTAGGTTGCCTCTTTGTTTTGTTGACTGTTTCCTTTGCTTTGCAGAAGCTTTTGATCTTGATGAAGTCCCAAAAGTTCATTTTACTTTTGTTTCCCTTGCCTTTTGAGGTGTGTCTTGAAAGAATTTGCTGTGGCTGATTTCAAAGATGTTACTGCCTATGTTCTCCTCTAAACTTTTGACAGATACTGGTCTCACACTGATGTCTTTCATCCATATACAAAGATAAACTCATTATATTTTTTAATTATTGTATATACGTGGGTTTTCCTTTCTTTCTTATTTTGGGATTCAGTTTCTTTAAACAAGCAGACCAAACACACACACAGAATATAGTTTTCTGTTTTGTTCTGTTTCTTGTTTGTTATTTTCTTGTTTTTTTAAAAACATTTTTTCTTTGTTTTTATTTCTGTTATTATTGTGGTTATTCTTTTTTTCTCCTTCTTCTACTATTTTCTAAACAAAAATGAAGATATGGAGAAATTTACTCCAAAGGAATGCCACACAGTTTATAAGGATAAAATCTGGGCTTGAAAAGAGCATAAGAAGTCCCTAGGACACCCTTTACCATGGAAATAAAAGAACTAAAATCTACTTAGGCAAAAATTAAAAATGTTATTATCAAGATGCAGTCCCAAATGGAGGCTCTAAAAACAAGTATAAACAAGGCAGAAGAGTCAGTAATATTAAAAAAAAATGATGGATGACATGGAAGCTGATAAGAGGAGAGAAATACAAATACCAGATAACTAAGGGAAACTAATAGGACTCAGTGATTCCTTAAAGCAAAATAGTGTTCGATTATTAGGCGACCCAGAAGATGAAGAGAGGAAGAGATGGATAGAAGGTTTATTTGAACAAATTATAGCTGAGAATCTCCTTAAACTAGAGAAGGAAACAGGCATACAAATCCCGGAGGCATCATGTGTCCTCTTTATTGCCCATCACCAAGCAGTGTAATGAGCACTGGGTGTTATACACAACTAATGAAGCATTGAATGTTATATCAAAACACTAGGGGAGGAAGGGCAAGGTGGCAGAGAAGTAGGAGTCCCTCTTTCTACCAGTCCCCTGAATTGAACTAAATATCTACCAGAACACTCTGAACAGCCATGAAGTCAGCCTGAGATGTAAGATTATACACTTCTGGATCTCTGTGGGGGCAGAACATCAGTGGAGAGGTACAATGGAGGGGATGCACTTGGACTTGTATCAGAGAATAAACAGAAAGAAGAGGGAGTCAGCAGAAGCAACCCATTGGAAAGTAATACCCCAATGTGTAAGTGCCCTGTGCTTAGGGACCAGCATTAACTTGGAATCTGGTTAAAAGCACTCAAGAAGAACAAAGGATCTTAAGTGACAATTGGTGGAATCAGATGACAATAGGCATGGACCTAACCCCAAGGGTGCAGGGAGGTCACAGTCAGTGCACACCCATTCCTGAGAGACCCCAGCATGGGCTCCAACCAGAGGTTGGGCCTGCAGCCTTCTACAACCTGCACAGCCACCAGGTCTGAACATCCCCAGTGTGGGAGTGGGCTGAAGACAGTAGTCTGGCAACAGCAGCCATGGGGATCAGGCTCACCCATACCAGTATTCCTCATGGTTCCAGGGGCATGGGGGTGCAAAACCAAGTGGGGGCATCAGGCAACCACTGAGATGGTGGCTGGGGGTGCCCACCACCTGTGGGAGTTTGATGTGTTCAGTGGAATTTGCAGAGGGTGAGTCTGTCTGTTCTGGACCACCCAGAGGGCAGCAGACTGAGGCTTCTCTTTGAGGGGGAGGTCTGGGTGAGGATAGTTTATTTTGCACTAACCCTCTGGAAAGCTGCAAAATGCACCAAAGAACAAAAACCTCAGAGAACAAAAGCCTGAAAAACCAGTTTCCCAAAAGCACGGCCCCTTGATAGGGGGCAGAAGGATCAGCTCAAGCAAAACTGATGGAAAAACAATGTGGCAGGTCCCTCCCCAGAAGACAAGCCAAAAGAACAAGAGGACAATAACCACAGGGTCCCCATATCAAAACTGTAAAACCCTGACATCAAGAAAAACAATATATTAATCTCCTGGTATTTCCCCCAAACCTATATACATCATAGATACAACTTTTCTTTTCTTTTTTTAAAAAATTCGTTCTCAAGATTCTTGTTCTTTTATTTTTTTAACCTACTTACCTTTACAATTAGATGTTTAATACATCATATTCCATAATAATTTTCTAACTTGAACTTTTTTCATACATATACTTGTTTCTTTTTCTTCTTCTTTTTAAAAATTATATATAGATATAAGCTTCAAAGTAATCCTTTTTCCCTATTCAATACTACCCCTATATATAAACCAGTTTTAATTTCCTTGTATCTCTGGAAAGTTGAGTTCTTTGGCAAAGATAACAAGATACCCAGGAAGAACGGAAATAAACTTCCTTGCCCACATCAAGGGTTTGTAATCACCTTCCCATCTTGCTTCTTGGTCAGTGTTTCTGTGTATGTGCATTTTTTTTTGTTTTTGTTTTTGTACTATATAAATCTTGTTCTTGGGGTTCATTTTGGCTAGGGTTTTCTTTTCTTTTCTTTTAGTTTGTCAGTCCTTTTGTTTGTTCATTTTTGTCTATGTACTTTATAAATCTTACCTTTGGGGCTCATTTTGGCTGGGTATTTCTTTTTTTTTCTTTTTTTCTCTTTTTTAAAAATTCTTTCTTTTTCATGGTGATTTATGATTGCTCTGAAACTTTCCAAAGTGTACCTTGACTGGATCATGGTTGATATATTCAGCTATGCATCCCCTCAAACACCTCACACTAAAAATGACTAGGAGGAGGAACACTTAACAGAATAAAAAGTCAGATATTGTGACCTTTACCACAGAATTATTGGATATGGACATAAACAATATGTTGGAAAGGGAATTCAGGGTAACAATTATCCATGCAATCGCTAGGTTGGAGAAGATCATTAGTGGCAACATAGAGTCTCTAAGGGCAGAAGTGAGAGCTGATCTGGCAGAAGTTAAAAATACTATCAATGAGATCCAATCTAATCTAAGTACCCTAACAGCTAGGGTAAATGGGGCAGAACATTGAATTAGTGATTTGAAACACAAACCAATAGAAAAGAAGGATCAGGAGGAGGCCTGGAACAAACAGCTTAGAACTCATTAAAACAGAATTAAGGAAATAAATGACCCCATGAAACATTCATATGTCAGAATTATTGGGATCACTGGGGGAGGGGAGAGAGAGAGAAGACGAGAAGATAATGTTGATTATTATCCTGGATGAAAATATCCCTATTCTGGGGAATGGAACAAGTGTTTGTGTCCTAGAGACAGAAAGGATCAACGAGTCTAGAAAGACCTCCAGACACTTAACTGTGAAATCAAAAATCATGATTTCACACAGGAGGTATTAAGGGCAGCTAGGGGTAAGAGATTCCTTATGTACATAGGATGGCCCATAAGAATAATATAGACCTGTCCACAAAAACCTGGCAAGCCAGAAAGGGCTGGCAAGACATATTCAGGGCACTAAATGAGAAGAACATGCATCCAAGAATACTTTATCCAGCAAGGTTGACATTCAAAATGGATGGAGAGATAAAGAGCTTCCAAGACCAGCAAGGTTTAAAAGAGTATGTGACCACCACGCTGGCACTACAAGAAATCCTAAGGGGGGGGGCTCTATAAAAGAAGAAAGAACCCAAGAGTGACATAGGACAGAAATTTACAGAGACAAACTATAGAAACAAGGACTTCACAGGCAACATGATGTCCAGAAAAATGTATTTTTCAATAATCACTCTGAGTGTGAATGACCTAAATGCATAAAATAGGACAGGGTTGCAGACTGATTAAAACAATGGGACCCATCCATATGCTGTCTACAAGAGACATATTTGGAACCTAAAGATATATCCAGACTGAAAGTGAAGGATGGAGAAGCATCTTTCATGCCAAAAGGCCTCAAAAAAAAAAAAAAAAAAAAGCTGGGGTAGCAATTCTCATATCAGATAAATTGGACTTTAAGTTAAAGACTGGTCACAGATACAGAAGGACAATATATCATTCATTAAGGAACTATTCACCAAGAAGATCTAACAATTGGAAATATTTATACTCCCATATTGGGTTTTTCTAGAGCAGCCAACTACATAACCCAACTGTTAAACAAAAGAGTCATATTGATATGAATACATTAATCATAGGGGATCGTAACATGCCACTCTCAGTAACAGACAGATCGTCCAAGTAGAAAATCAACAAAGAAACAAGAGCAGTGAGTGACACACTCAACCACATGGACCTCACAGATATCTACAGAACATTCCACCCTAAAACAACAGAATATTCATTCTACTCAAGCATAGATGGACCTTCTCCAGAATAGAACACACACTGGGTCACAAATCAGGGCTCAACTGATGTCAAAAATTTCAGATTATTCTCTGTGTATTCCCAGACCACAATGCTTTTACAACTGAAACTCAACTGAAAGAAAAAGTTTGGAAGAAATTCAAACACTTGGAAGCTAAAGACTATTCTGCTCAAGAGTGTTTGGACCAACCAGGAAATCGAAGAAGAACTTAAATAATTCATGGAAACCAATGAGAATGAAGACACATCAGTCCAAAATATTTGGGATACAGCAATGGCAGTACTAAGGGGGAAATACATAGCCATCCAAGCGTTGCTAAAAAAAAAAAAAAAAAATTGAAAAAACCCAAATACACCAACTCTCTTTACACCTTAAAGAACTGGAAAATCGGGGCTGCCTGGGTGGCTCAGTGGGTTAAGCCTCTGCCTTCAGCTCAGGTCATGATCTCAGGGTCCTGGGATCGAGTCCCACATCGGGCTGTCTGCTAGACATGGAGCCTGCTTCCTCCTCTCTCTCTCTCTGCTTGCCTCTCTGCCTACTCGTGATCTCTTTCTGTCAAATAAAATCTTAAAAAAAAAAAAGAAAAAAAACTGGAAAATCAACAACAAATGAAACCAACCCCATGCACAAGAAGGGAAATAATCAAGATTAGAGCAGAAACCATTGAGTTAGAAAGTAGAGACACAGTAGAACACATCAAAGAAACTGGAAACTGGTATTTTGAAATAATCAATAAGATTGATAAACCCCTGGCCAGACTAATTCAAAAAGGAAAGAGAGGGGACTCAAATTAAAAGTTATAAATGAAAAGGGAGAGATCATGACTAACACCAGGGAAATAGAAACAATCATCAGAAATTACTATCAACAGTTATATGTCATTAAGTTAAGAAACCTGGAAGAAATGAATACATTCCTGGAAACCCATAAACTTCCAAAGAGGAAGAAATTGACAACCTGAATAAACCAATATCTAGTAACGAGACTGAAGCAGTGACAAAAATCTCCCAAAACACAAGAGTCCAGGACCTGACTGATTCCTTGGCAATTAGACCGAACATTTAAAGAAGAAATAATATCTATTCTCCTCAAGCTGTGTCAAAAAATAGAAACAGAAGAAAAACTTCCAGACACTTTCTATGAAGCCAGAATTACCTTGATCCCCAAATCAGGCAAAGACTCCCTCAAAAAGGAGAATTTCAGAATAATATCCATGATGAATATGAATGTTAAGATACTCAAAGAGATCCTAGCTAATAGGATCCAACTGTCTATCTACCATGACCAGGTGGGAATTATCCCTGGGATGCAAGTGTTGTTCAATATTCCCAAATCATCAAACTGACAAAACAAATCAATAAGAGAAGAGAGAAGAACCAAATAGTCATCTCAATTGATGCAGAAAAAGCATCTGACAGGATACAGCATCTGTTCCTCATTAAAATGCTTCAAAGTATAGGGATAGAGGGAACATGCCGCAACTTCATAAAATCTATGAGAAACCCACAGTGAATATCCTTCTCAATGGGGAATAGCTGACAGCCTTCCCCTTGAGGTTAGGAACACAACAACAGTGTCCACTCTCACCACTGTTGTTCAACATAGTACTAGAAGTCCTAGCAACAGCAATCAGACAACAAAGAGAAATAAAAGGTATCAAATTCACAAAGAAGAAGTCAAACTCTCCTTCTTCCCAGATGACATGATACTTTATGTGGAAAAACCAAAAGACTCCACCCCTAAACTACTAGAAATCATACACAATTCAATAATGTGGCAGGATACAAAATCAATGCACAGAAACCAGTGGCTTTCTTATACACTAACAATGGAACAGTAGAAAGGGAAATTAGAGAATTGATTCCATTTGCTATAGCTCCAAGAGCCATAATATACCTGGGATTAAACCTAACCAAAGAGGTAAAAGGATCTGTACTCGAGGGACTACAGAACACTCATGAAAGAAATTGAAGAAGACACAAAAAGATGGAAGACCATTCCATACTCATGGATCAGAAAAATGAACATTGTTAAAATGTCTATACTGCCTAGAGCAATCTATCCTTTCAATGCCATTCTGATCATAATTCCACCAGCATTTTTCAAAGTGCTGGAACAAACAATCCTAAAATTTATATGGAACCAGAAAAGACTCCAAGTTGCTAAGGAAATATAGAAAAAGAAAAAAAAACTGGGGGAATCACATTGTCTGATTTTAAGCTTTACTACAAAGCTGTGATAACCAAGACAGCATGGTACTGGCACAAAAACAGACACATAGACCAGTGGAACAAAGTAGAGAGACCAGATATGGACCCTCAATTCTATGGTCAAATAATCTTTGACAAAGAAGGAATAAAATATACAGTGGAAAGAAGACAGTCTTTCAATAAATCATGCTGGGAAAATAGGACAGCTATGTGTAGAAAAATGAAACTTGCCCACTCTCTTACACCATATACAAAGATAAACTCGAAATGAATGAAAGACCTCAAGGTGAGGCAGGAATCCATCAGAATCTGAGAGGAACATATAGGCAGTAAGCTCTTCAACATCAGCCACAGCAACTTCTTTCAAGATATGTCTCCAAAAGCAAATGAAACAAAAGTGAAAATGAACTTTTGGGACTTCATCAAGATCAAAAGTTTCTGCACAGCAAAGGAAGCAGTCAATGAAACAAAGAAGCAACCCATGGATTGGGAGAAGATATTAGCAAATGACAATAAAGACAAAAGGCTGATATCCAAGATCTATAAAGAACTTCTCAAACTCAACACACACAAAACAGATAACCCCATCAAAAAAATGGGCAGAAGATATTAACAGACAATTCTCTAGTGAAGACATACAAATGGTTAACAGACACCTGAAAAAATGTTCATCATCATTAGCCATCAGGGAGATTCAAATCAAAACCACTTTGAGATTGAGATGTGAGATGGCCAAAATTAACAAGACAGTAAACAACATGTGTTGGAAAGGATGTGGAGAAAGGGGAACCCTCTAACACTGTTGGTGGGAATGTATGTGAGTTGGTGCAGCTTCTTTGGAATACAGTGTGGAGATTCCTTAAAAAATTAAGAAATAGGCTACCCTATGACTCTGCAGTTGCACTACTGGTTTTTTACCCCAACGATACCGATGTAGTGAAAAGAAGGGCCAACTATACCCCAATGTTCATAGAAGCAATGGCTAAAATCGCTAAACTGTGGAGAGAGCCAAGATGCCCTTCAACAGATGAATGGATAAAGAAGATATGGTCCATATATACAATGGAATATTATGCTCCATCAGAAAGGCTGAATTCCCAACTTTTGTATCAACATGGATGGGACTAGAGGAGATTGTGCTGAGTGAAATCAGTCAAGTGGAGAGAGTCAATTATCATGTGGTTTCACTTACTTACAGAGCCTAAGGAATAACACAGAGGACATGGGGAGATGGAGAGAAGTGAGTTGGCAGAAATTGGAAGGGGAGATGAACCATGAGAGACTGGACTCTGAGGGTTTTGGTGGGGAGGCAGTGGGGGGTTCTGTGAGCCTGGTGGTGGGTATTATGGAGGGCACATATTGCATGGAGCACTGAATGTGGTGCATAAACAATGAATTCTGGAACCCTGAAAAGAAATAAAAACAAAAAAAGAGCAGCTGGAACTAAAGATTGAATGGGTCAACCAGGAAATTAAAGAAGAATTTAAAAATTTTCATGGAAGCAAATGAAAATGAAAACACAACAGTTTTTAACCTTTGGGATTCAGCAAAGAGGATCCTAAGAGGGAAGTATATACAATACTGGGCTTTCTCCAAAAACAATAAAATTCTCAAATATATAGCCTAAACTTACTCTTAAAGAGCTGGAAAAAGAACAGTAAATAAAGCTTAAACTCAGCAGGAGAAGAGAGATTAATAAAGATTAGAGTAGAAATCAATGATATAGAAATTAAAAAAAAAAAAAACAGTAACCCAGATCAACAAAAGTAGGATCTAGTTCTTTGAAACTATCAATTAAAATCAATAAACCTCTAAACAGACTGATCAAAAGAAAAGAGAAAGGACCCAAATAAATGAAAGAGAAAAGATCAGAACCAAATACTACAGAAATACAAACCATTTTGAGTATATTATAAACAATTTTATGCCAACTTATTAGGCAATTGGAATAACTGGATGCCTTCCTAGAAATATATAAACTACTGAAACTGAAACCAGAAGAAACAGAAATGTAGAAAGACCTATAACCTGCAAAGAAATTGAAGCAGTAATCAAAAATCTCCCAACAAACAAAAGTCCAGTGCCAGATGGCTTCCTAGGGGAATTTTCCCAAACATTTAAAGAAGAATTAATACTTTTTCTTCTAAACCTCCTTCAAAAAACATTAATAAAGGACAACTTCCAAATTCAATGTGGCCAGTACTGTCTTGCTCTCAATGCCAGACAAAGACCCCACTAAAAAGGAAAGTCACAGACCAATATCTTTGATGAGTATGGATGCAAAAATTCTCACCAAGATACTAGCTAATTGTATCCAATAGTGCATTAAAAGGATTATTCACCATGACCAAAAATAAATTTCATTTCGTCATGGTGCAAGTCTGGTTCAACATGTGCAAATCAATCAATGTGATACACCACATTAATAAAAGAAAGGACAAGAAACTTACAGTCTTCTCAATGGATGCAGAAAAAGTATTTGACAATATACACCATCCTTTCTTTATGAAAACTCTCTGCAAGGTAGGGATAGCAGGAAGATACCTCAATATCATAAAAGCTGTATATGAAAACCCATAGTGAACATTATCTTAATCAGGGAAAAGCTGAAAGATTTCCCCTAAGTTCAGGAACCTGACAGGGATGTCCACTCTCACTATTGTTGTTAAAGGTAGTACTAGAGGTCCTAGCCTCAGCAATCAAACAAAAAGAAATAAAAGACATCCAAACTGGCAAAGAAGAAGTCATATTTTCACTCTTGCTAGATGACATAATACTCTATTTAGAATCTCCCCTCCCAAAATACCAAAAAATTTCTAGAACTGATAAAGGAAATCAGCAAATTTGCAGGATAAAAAAAAAATCAATGCACAGAAATCAGTAGTACCTCTATTTATTACAAATGAGGTAGAAGAAAGAAAAGTCAAGGAATTGATCCCATTTACAGTTGCTCCAAAAAACTTAAGATATCTAGGAATATACCCAGCCAAAGAGGTAAGATATCTGTGTTCTGAAAACTATATAAAAGTTATGAAGGAAATTAAGGAAGACACAAAGGAGTGGAAAAACATTCCATGCTCATGGATAAGAGGAAAAAATATCGTTAAAATATCTATGTTACCCAAAGCAATCTACACACTCAATGTAATTCCTATCAAAACTGTCAGCATTTTTTATAGAGGTGGGACAAACAATCCTAAAATATTTATGGAACCAGAAAAGAACCTGAATAGCCAAAGGAATGTTGAAAAAGAAAACCAAAACTGGTGACATCACAACTTCAGATTTCAAGCTCTATTACAAAGCTGTAATCATCAAAACAGTATGATTACAAACATACTGCTTGTAATCTGTGTTAGTATGGTACAGATTGTATAGAAAGACTATCCAATGGAATAAGGGAAATTTCTTCAACAAATGGTGTTGGGAAAATTGGAAGCCACATGCACAAAATGAAACTAGACCACTTTCTTACACCATATACAAAAATAAACTCAAAATGGATTAGAGACCTAAATGTGACATGGGAAACCATCAAAACTTAGAGGAGAACACAGCATCTTTGACCTTGGCCACAACAACTTCTTGCTAGACAGTTCTCCAAAGACAAGGGAAACAAAAGCAAAAATGACCTATTGGGACTTCATTGAGATAAAAAGGTATTGCACAGCAAAGGAAACAATCAACAAAACTAAAAGGCAATCTACACAATGGAATAAGATACTTGCAAATGACATTACAGATAAAGGGCTGGTATCCAAAATATATAAAGAACTCCTCTAACTCAACATCCAAAAAAACAAATAATCTGGTCAAGAAATGGGAAGAAGACATAAACAGATATTAGAACAAATAAGACATACAGACACATGAAAAATTGCTCAACATCATTTGGCATAAGGAAATATAAATAAAAACCATAATGAAATACCACCTTGCACCAATGAGAATGACTAAAATAAACAAGTCAGGAAGCAACACATGTTGGTGAGGATTTTGTGAAAGGGGAGCCCTCTTACACTGTTGGTGGGAATGCAAACTTGTGTACTCACTCTGGAAAACAAGATGGAGATTCCTCAAAAAACTAAAAGTAGATCTGCCCCATCCAGCAATTACATTAATAGGTATTTTTCCAAAGGATACAAACATAGTGATTCAAAGGGGCACATGCATCCCCATGTTTATAACAGCAATGTCCATAGTAGTTAAACTATGGAAAGAGTCCAGATGTCCATTGGCAGATGAATGGGTAAAGAAAATGTGGTTTAGTGGAAATCACACAACTGGAATAGCAAAAAGAAAAAGGAACAAAAAACAAGGGTATTTTATACTCTAGAACAAAATCAAGCATGTGAATATACACATTACAAATGTTCCAAAAGGAGAATAGAAAAAAAAAAAAAAGGGACAGAAATCATATTTGAAAAAAATAATGGCTATAAACTTCCCTAACATGGCAAAGGAAACAGACTTCCAGGTCCAGGAATTGTAGAGTCCAAAGTGAGATGACACAATGGGATATTTATCAAGATACATTAATAACCAAAATGTCAACAGTTAAAGAGAGAATCTTAAAAGCAGGAAGAGAAAAATAACTAGCTATGTACAAGGGAAAACTCCATAAGAATATTAGCTGATTTTTCAGTGGAAAATGCAGGCCAGAGGGAACTATACAATATATTCAAAGGGCTGACCAGCAAAACTTACAAGCAATAATACTCTGCTTGGCAAAGTTATCACTTTGAATTAAAGGAGAGACAAGAAATTACCAACCAGGAAAAAGAAAGAAAGATTACCCAGACAAGCAAAAGCTAAAGGAGCTCAATACCAAACAAACCTTACGAGCAATGTTAAGAAAAAAAGAAAATGTCATACATAAATTAAAAAAAAAAATCATGAAAGAAAAAAAAATTCCCTGCTAAAGATAAATATATAGTAAAGTTAATGGACCAGTCATGTACATTGCTAGCATGTAATCTAAAAGACAAAATAAAATAATCTAGAGCTGTAATAATTAGTAAAACAAAACAATAAAATTAATAATAATAACAACAAAATAATAACATGTAGAATATGATATTAAAAACATAAAATGTAGGTGGTGTAAGGGCCTGCTTAGCCAGAGCGAGCCATTTTGTTTTTTATGCAGTAAACTTAGATTGACCCTTCCCCCCAAGAGGAAAGCACTTAGAAACAGAACTGGTGAAATACAGTCAAATAGCCCCAATAATGGAGCACAGATACCAGGACATGTCAGGCTGGGCAAAAATAACGGAGCCTAGATACAAGGACGTGTCCGGCCAGGTGGAAATGTTCAATCAGTGAAAGTGCACGTATCACCTCCCTACCCACCAAGGATGAGCCAAGCTAGGTGGAGACATCCAATCAGGAAAGCACCTCTCTAACCACCCAAGAATGTGGGCCCTGCCTTTTGGGCTCCAATTCTGACCAGAGTGATAGGCTAATTCAAATAACTACTATAGGGTGAATTGTAATTCAGTTGGCCACCTGTGTGTGGCCAGGCTCAACCACATGGCCTTTGCTCTATAAAAGTTAGTCTGTGAGGCTGGGAGGGGTCGCCTCTTTGCAAGAGATGGCCCTGTCCGGTCAGTTTGATTCTCGATGCTTGGCACAAGATAAAGCTTTGCTTGACCTTCGCTTTGTATCAGTCTTGTCCTTTTGTCCACAGACCCTTTCAGTGGTAGTAAAATGTACTTTTAGGATGCAGTTGAACTTAAGCAACCATCAATTTAAAATTTAAAATAGTCTGTTATATAAATACATATAAACCTCATGGTAACCACAAAACCAAATATCTATAAAAGATACACAAAAGAGAGCCTTGTCCTCCGACCAAGGCTCTCAGAAGTTCCTTCTGGCTGGCAATTCCTGTGCCTCCTCCAGCGCTTGAAATGATTGGGGGAGACAGGATGGCGGGGAAGTAGGAGGAGGCGCCTTTTCAACCTGTACCCTAAAGTGAGCTGATTACCTACCAAAGAAATCTGATCACCCATGAAATCAGCCCAAGATCAGAATTTTACATGTCTGGATCACTACAGGGGCAGAAGAAGCCAGTGGGCAGGTAAAGCGGAGTCGGACTGATATCAGAAGATAAACAAAAAGGGGAGGGAGCCACCAGATGCGACCGATTGGAAAGTAATACCCCTAATAGGAGAGTGCCCTGCATCTGGGGACCAGCATTAACTTGGAGACTGGTTGAAAGAACTCAGAAAGAGCAAAGGATTGCAGCGGGGGGGGGGGGAATTTTGGGAATCGGGGCAGCTAGGGACAGGGGCTTAAGTCCCCAGACCCAGGACAACCTCCCCTGGCGCTGAGCCAGAGAGAGTGTGGTGGAGAAACCAGGTGTTGGTCCCTGAGCCGCCAGCATGCCTGAGAACACATGGGGTCCGGCTCCTGTGAGGGGCTGGGAGCCTCGCCAGATGGCAGAATGCTGAGCTGTGCTACAGAGCCTGAGATGCGTGCACCGTTCACCCTCCCCTGAGAGAGGTGCGTGAAGGCCAGGCCTTGTGCTCTTGGACCTGCGCCCTGCTCTCAGAGCCTGAAATGCACGCACAACTCACAGTCCTCCCCTGAGAGAGGTGCGTGCAAGCCCGGTGCTCTTAGACCGGAAAGACCAGGCACTCCCAGGCCAGGCCAGCGGGAAAATCTCAGTGTGCGAATTACTGCTTGGAACATCTCTGGTGGTCTGGAGCTGCCCAGACAGCCGCCACTGCCATGGTTTTGGGTACAAGCAGAAGATCCTGCGCCCCCAGTGACCGTGACTTGGAACTTGCACTGCTAGTGGCCAAGGGGGAATTTATATGGATTCTGCAACTCCCACAGGGGACCAGACTGAGGCTTCTTTCTGAGAGGGAGGTCAGGGTGCAGTTTTCTTTTCTCTAAACCTACAGAAACCATCAAAAGCAGTCAAGGCGAGAGAAAAAAAAAAAAGTGAACAAACATAAAAACCTCCAGAGAACAAAAGCCTGAAAAAACCGGTTTCCTCAGAGCCCACCCCCTTGAGGGGGGCGGGATGACGTAACTCAGGGAACATCATTGACTGAAAACCTACGTGGCAGGCCCTTCCCCCAGAAAACCAACCAGGAAAGAAAAAGAAAAAGAAAAAAAAACTACAAGAGAACAACCACCACTACTTCATAGGACAACTTTTATTTTTAACTCGTTCCCACTATTCTGGTTCATATTTTTTTTTAAATAGATAAATTTTTTAACCTATTTACCATAACAGTGAGATGTCCAGTACATCGAATTCCATAATAACCTTCTAACCTGAACTTTTTGATACATACACCTGTGGTTTTCTTTTACATTTCTATTTTTTTTTCTAAATTTTAGTTTAGTTTAGTCTAGCTTATTCCTTTTTAATTTTTATTTTCTAATATTCATATAGAGTTAAGCTTCAAGGTAATCACCTTTCCCCAGGCAATGCTACCCCTATAGGTAAACCAATTTTTAATCCCCCTTTATCTTAGGAAAGTTGAGTCCTTTAACAAAGATATCAAGATACATCCAGGAAGAATCAAAACAAACTTCCTCGCCCACACTGAGAATTTATTACCACTCTCCCATCTTTTTCTTCCACCAGTGTTTCTGTATTTTTGTTTTTGTCCTGATAGTATATAACTCTCATACTTGGGGTTCTTTTTGATGAGGTTCTTCATTTGTATATATATATATACATATATATATATGTATATATATACATATATACTTTCATATACTTTCATCAGTCTTTTTTTTTTTTTTAAAGATTTTATTTATTTATTTGACAGAGAGAAATCACAAGTAGGCAGAGAGGCAGGCAGAGAGAGAGAGGAGGAAGCAGGCTCCCTGCCGAGCAGAGAGCCCGACGCGGGACTCGATCCCAGGACCCTGAGATCATGACCTGAGCCGAAGGCAGCGGCCCAACCACTGAGACACCCAGGCGCCCCTTTCATCAGTCTTTTTGTTTGACTGTTTTTGTTTGTATACTTCATCAATCTTACCATGGGGCCCATTTGGGCTGAACCTTCTCTTTTATCTTCCCTTTTTTTCCTGTCTCTCTCTCTCTCTTTCTTTTTTTTTTTTTTTCCTTTTCTTTTTTCTCTCATTTGGGTGGGGAACCCTGATTGCTCAGAAGCATTCCAGGGTGCACATTGACTGCACCACAGTTGACACATCCAGCTACATCTGTTCAGTCATCTCTCACCAAAATGGCTAGGAGGAGGAATGCCCAACAGAAGAAAAATACAGAGGATGGACCTTCTGCAACAGAGCTAATGGCTATCAACATAGACAACATGTCGGAAAGAGAATTCAGGCTAACAATTATCCAAGCAATAGCTAGGTTGGAGAAAGCCATGGATGACCAAACGGAATTGATTAGGGCCAAACTGAAAGCGACCAGGGATGATGTTCACAATGATAGGACAGAGCTGAAAGCTACCAGGGATGAGCGTCACAATGCTCTCAATGAGTTCTAATCTAATCTAAATTCTCTAAAAGCTAGGGTAACTGATACAGAAGATAGAATTAGTGACCTGGAGGACAAACAGATAGAGAGAAAGGATCAGGAGGAAGCCTGGAACAAACAGCTTAGAAGCCACAAAAACAGAATCAGGGAAATAAATGATGCCATGAAACATTCCAATGTCCAAATTATTAGAATCCCTGAAGGGGAGGAGAAAGAAAGAAGTCTAGAAGATATAGTGGAACAAGTTCTTCATGAAAATTTTCCCAATCTCGTGAATGGAACCAGCGTTCAAGTACTAGAGGCTGAACGCTCTCCACCCAAGATTATAGATTCCAGAAAAACATCAAGGCACCTGATAGTCAAATTGTGGAATCATAATTGTAGATATAATTTGCTGAAAGCCACTAGGACAAAGAGGCTCCTTACTTACAGAAGAAAGCCCATCAGAATAACATCAGACCTGTCCACAGAGACCTGGCAAGCCAGAAAGGGCTGGCAAGATATATTCAGGGCACTAAATGAGAAGAACATAGAGTCAAGAATACTTTATACAGCAAGGCTGACATTCAAAATGGATGGAGAGATAAAGAGTTTCCAAGACCAGCAAGGCTTAAAAGACTATGCAACCACCAAGCCACTCATTCTTCTCAAGTCCAACAAGCCAACACTGTAGGAAATATTAAGGGGGGTACTATATAAGAGGAAAAATCCTAAGAATAGCATTGAACAGAAATATAGAGACAACCTACAGAAAGAAAGATTTCAAAGGTAATACAATGTCAATAAAAACATATCTATCAATAATCACTTTCAATGTGAATGGCCTAAATGTGCCCATAAAATGACACAGGGTTGCAGATTGGATAAAACGACAGGACCCATCCATATGCTGTCTGCAACAGACCCATTTTGAACCTAAAGATACACCCAGACCAAAAGTGAAGGGATGGAGAAGCATCTTTCATGCCAATGGGCCTCAAAAGAAGGCCAGGGAAGCAATTCTCATATCAGATAAATTAGATTTTAAACTAAAGACTGTGGTCAGAGATCCAGAAGGACACTACATCATTCTTAAAGGGACTATCCACCAAGATGATCTAACAATTATAAATATCTATGCCCCCAATATGGGAGCAGCCAATTACATAAGAAAACTGTTAATCAAGATAAAGAGTCATATTGATATGAATACATTAATAGTAGGAGAACTTAACACGCCTCTCTCAGAAATAGACAGATCATCGAAGCAGAAAACCAATAAAGAAACAAGAGCATGGAATGACACATTGGACCAGATGGACCTCAAAAATATATGCAGAACATTCCACCCTGAAACAACAGAATACTCATTCTTCTCAAGTGCACATGGAACCTTCTCCAGAATAAACCACATACGGGTTCACAAATCAGGACTCAACTGATACCAAAAGACTGAGATTATTCCCTGCACATTCTCAGATCACAGTGCTTTGAAACGAGCTCAATCACAAGGAAAAGTTCTGAAGGAACTCAAACACCTGGAAGCTAAAGACCACCTTGCTTAAGAATGCTTGGATCAACCAGGAGATCAAAGAAGAACTGAAACAATTCATGGAAACCAATGAGAATAAAGACACTTCGGTCCAAAAACTATGGGATACAGCAAAGGCCGTCCTAAAGGGAAAATACATAGCCATCCAAGCATCCCTCAAAAAACCTGAAAAATCCAGAATACACCAGCTGTCTCTACACCTTAAAGAACTGGAGAATCAAAAACAAATCAAACCAACTCCACAAATAAGAAGGGAAATAATCGAGATTAGAACAGAGATTAATGACATAGAAACCAGAGATACAGTAGAACGTATTAATGAAACTAGAAGTTGGTTTTTTGAAAGAATCAATAAGATCTATAAACAATTGGCCACACTTATCCAAAAGAAAAGAGAAAGCCCAAATTAATAAAATTATGAATGAAAAGGGAGAGATCACAACTAACACCAAGGAAGTAGAAACAATCACCAGAAATTATTATCAACAGTTATATGCCAATAAGCTAAGCAACCTAGATGAAATGGACGCATTCCTGGAAACCTATAAACTCCCAAAACTGAACCAGAAAGAAATTGACAACCTGAATAGACTGATATCTAGTAATGAGATTAAAGCAGTGATCAAAAACCTCTCAAAATACTGGGGCACAGAACCTGACGGATTTCCTGGGGAATTCTACCAAACTTTCAAAGAAGAAATAACACCTATTCTCCTGAAGTTGTTTCAAAAAATTGAAGCAGAAGGAAAACTTCCAGAAATTTCTATGAAGTCAGTATTACCCTGATCTCCAAACCAGGCAAAGACCCTACCAAATAGGAAAATTTCAGACCAATATCACTGATGAATATGGATGCTAATATTCTCAACAAGATCGTAGCAAACAGGATCCAACATCACATTAAAAAGATTATCCACCATGACGAGGTGGGATTTATCCCTAGGCTACAAGGATGGTTCAACATTTGCAAATCAATCAGTGTGATAGAACAAATCAATAAGAGAAGAGAGAAGAACCACATGGTCTTCTCAATGGATGCAGAAAAAGCATTTAACAAAATCCAGCATCCGTTCCTGATTAAAACGCTTTAAAGTATAGGGATAGAGGGAATATTCCTGAACTTCATCAAATCTATTGATGAAAGACCCACAGCAAATATCATCCTCAATGGGAAAAAGCTTGCAAACTTCCCATTGAGATTAGGAACACGACAAGGATGCCCACTCTCACCCTCTAGTTCAACATAGTATTAGAAGTCCTAGCAACAGCAATCAGACAACAAAGAGAAATAAAAGGGATCCAAATTGGCAATGAAGAAGTCAAACTCTCTCTCTTCACAGATGACATGATTCTTTATATGGAAAACCCAAAAGACTCCACCCCCAAACTACTAGAACTCATACAGCAATTCAGTAATGTGGCAGGATACAAAGTCAATATACAGAAATCAGTTGCTTTCTTATACACTAACAATGAAAATACAGAAAGGAAAAAAATACAGAAAGAAAGAGAATCAATTCCATTTACTATAGCACCAAGAACCATAAGATACCTGGGAATAAACCTAACCAAAGAGGTAAAGGAACTGTATTCGAGGAACTACAGAACACTCATGAAAGAAATTGAGGAAAAGACACAAAAAGATGGAAGACCATACCATGCTCTTGGATCGGAAGAATAAACATTGTTAAAATGTCTATACTGCCTAGAGCAATCTATACTTTTAATGCCATTCCGATCAAAATTCCACCAGTATTCTTCAAAGAGCTGGAGCAAATAATCCAAAAATTTGTATGGAATCAGAAGAGACCCCGAATCGCTAAGGAAACGTTGAAAACCAAAAATATGTTACCTGATTTCAAGCTTTACTACAAAGCTGTGATCACCAAGAGAGCCTGGTACTGGCACAAAAACAGACACATAGACCAGTGGAACAGAGTAGAGAGCCCAGATATGAACCCTCAACTCTATGGTCAAATAATCTTCGACAAAGAGGAAAAAATATACAGCGGAAAAAAGACAGTCTCTTCAATAAATGGTACCGGGAAAACTGGACAGTTATATGCAGAAGAATGAAACTCGACCATTCTCTTACCCCATACACAAGATAAACTCAAAATGGATAAAAGACCTCAATGTGAGACAGGAATCCATCAGAATCCTAGAGGAGAACATAGGTAGTAACCTCGATATCAGCCACAGCAACTTCTTTCAAGATATGTCTTTGAAGGCAAAAAAAAAAAAAAAAAAAAGCGAAAATTAACTTTTGGGACTTCATCAAGATCAAAAGCTTCTGCACAGCAAAGGAAACAGTCAAGGAAACAAAGAGGCAACCCACGGAACAGGAGAAGATATTTGCAAATGACAGTACAGACAAAAGGTTGATATCCAGGATCTATAATGAACTCCTCAAACACGACACACACAAAACTGACAATCATCTAAAAAAAATGGACAGAAGATATGAACAGACACTTCTCCAATGAAGACATACAAATGGCTATCAGACACATGAAGAATGTTCATCATCATTAGCTATCAGGGAGATTCAATTTAAAACTGCATCGAGATACCACCTCACACCAGTTAGGATGGCCAAAATTAGCAAGACAGGAAATAACATGTGTTGTAGAGGTTGTGGAGAAAGGGGAATCCTCTTACACTGTTGGTGGGAATGTAAGTTGGTGTAGCCACTTTGGAGAACAGTGTGGCAATTCCTCAAGATATTAAAAATAGAGCTTCCCTATGACTCTGCAATTGTACTACTGGGTATTTACCCTGAAGATACAGATGTAGTGAAAAGAAGGGCCATCTGTACCCCAATGTTTATAGCAGCAAAGGCTACGGTCGCCAAACTGTGGAAAGAACCAAGATGCCCTTCAATGGACGAATGGATAAGGAAGATGTCGTCCATATACACTATGGAGTATTATGCATCCATCAGAAATGATGAATACCCAACTTTTGTAGCAACATGGACGGGACTCAAAGAGATTATACTGAGTGAAATAAGTCAAGCAGAGAGAGTCAATTATCACATGGTTTCACTTATTTGTGGAGCATAACAAATAACATGGAGGACAAGGGGAGATGGAGAAGAGAAGGGAGCTGAGGGAAATTGGAAGGGGAGGTGAACCATGAGAGACTATGGACTCTGAAAAACAATCTGAGGGTTTTGAAGGGGCAGGGAATGGAAGGTTGGGGGAACCAGGTGGTGGGTATTGGAGAGGGCACGGATTGCATGGAGCACTGAGTGTGGTGCAAAAACAATGAATACTGTTACGCTGAAACAATAAATAAGTAAATAAATAAATAAGATACACAATAGAGAAATAAAGGCAAACATGGTACTGGGGAAAGCCAGCAACTAGAAGAGAAGAGACCAAGAGAAGAAAAAAAGAACAAAGTACTATAAAAACAACCAGAAAACAATCAATAAAATGGCAATAAGTACATACTTATCAATAACTATTTTAAATGTAAGTGAAGGAAATGTTCATTCAAAATACTCAGGGGCGCCTGGGTGGCTCAGTGGGTTAAGCCGCTGCCTTCGGCTCGGGTCATGATCTCAGGGTCCTGGGATCGAGTCCCGTATCGGGCTCTTTGCTCAGCAGGGAGCCTGCTTCCCTCTCTCTCTCTCTGCCTCTCCATCTACTTGTGATTTCTCTCTGTCAAATAAATAAATAAAATCTTTAAAAAAAAATTCAAAATACTCAGGATGGCTATATGAATAAAAATAACAAGACACATATACATACTTCATAGAAGAGACTCTCTTTGCTATAAAAATGTGAAAACATACTTAAAAGAAGATGGTGGAGGAGTAGGGGACCCCATTTCAATTGTTCCCCTCAATTTAGCTGGATAAATCAAACCATTCTGAACACCCATGAAATCAGCCTGAGTTGTAAGAATATACATCTGGATCTTTACAAGCAGAAAAACACCAGCTGTCATGAGGTAGAAAGGGCAGATTTGTGAATCTGCAGGGAGATATCTGAAGATAAACAAGGAGGAGTGAGCCTCCATAAGCTGGCTCCTGGAATGTGATGTAACACTGGAAAGCAAAAGCGTCCTGCACTGGGAACCAGGCAAAAATTCACAGAACAGTAGCAGCTGGGAAAAACTTTAGAGCATTGCTCAGACAGGATCCAGGATCTGTGGCTTCTTGTGGTTTTAGAAGCACAAAGGGCAGGGACATACCTGGGTCTGGGATGACCTCTGAGAGAGTTTCTGTGGCTTGTGGGTGCACATTTTGGGAGATGGTGGTTTTCTCCTTTACAGAAAAGGAGACTGTGTCCTGGAGGGTTTATTGAAGGGAACAGACTGAGATTTCTCTTTTCTGGGATAGAGATTTTGTTCCAGCCATTTTTTGCTCTAATCCTCAAAAGAGGCACAAAAACCCATCAGAGAACAAAAGCTCAAAAAAACTGGTTTCCATGGAGACCATCCCCTCCCCCACAGGGGGCAGGGTAACTCTGCTTGGGCATTGTCACAGTACCACAGTACGACAGTGTGGCAGGACCCTCCTCCAGAAAACAATTTGGAAGAACAAAAGAAAGACAACCCTATGGTCCCCATAAAACTGTAAAATCCCAACACCAGGAGAAAATAGTATATTGAGCTCGCATGGTCTCACAGCTTGTTTATTTTTCAGCTACAACTGTCATTTTCTTTTTATTCTTTGTCTTATGGTTCTTCTCTGTTTTTTCTTTTTACCTTTCTCTCATTTCAACTAGAAGTTTAATATATTAATGTATATTTCATAGTAACTTTTTAACTTATACTTGTAACTTTTTAACTTTTATAACTTTACACCTATATTTTTAATAGGTATATGCTTCAATGTAGTCCTTTTTTTCCTAATCAACATTACCTTTATATATATACAAGTTTTCATTTCCCTGGAACTTTGGGAAATAGTGTCCTCTAACAAACAGAATAAAAGACACCTAAAACAACTGAAACACCCCACATTATCCACACTGAGAAATTATAGCTCCTCTTCCTCTCACTCCCTTTTTTTAAATTTTAATTTTTTCAAATTGTTTTACATTTTATAAATTATGTTCTTTTGTTTCATTTGGCTTTGTTTCTTCAGATATGGCTTCTGACCACTCCGAATTTTCCTAGGCTGCATCTTGCTTGGGTCATGGTTGATATTTTGGATGCTGTACAATTCCTTCAAACATCCCTCAAAAGAATGACTAGGAGGAACTATCAACAAAGAAAAGAACCAGAGACAGTGGCCTCTGCCACAGACTTAATGATATGGATATAAGAAAGATGTCAGAGATAGATTTCAGGGTAGCAATATGACATCAACAGCTAGGCTTGAGAAAACTATTAGTGACAATATAGAATCTCTAAGGGCATAAGTGAGATCTAATCATGCCAAACTTAAAAATGCTATGAATGAGATACAGTCTAAACTGGATATGCTAACAGCAAGGGTAAATGAGGCAGAAGAATGAATTTACTTAGAAGATAAGCTGATAGAAAAGAAGAAAGCTGAGGATGATAGGGATAAACAGCTATAAGCCCTTGAGATCAGACTTAGAGAGATCAATGATGCAATGAAACACTCCAATGTCAGAATTACTGGGATCTCAAGGGGGTGACGAGAGAGAGAGAGAGAGGACTAGAGGGTATATTTGAGCAAATCATAGTTGAGAACTTTCCTAATCTGGGAAAGGAAACAGCATTCCTGTCTATGAGGCAGAGAGGACTCCTCCCAATATCAATAAAAATAGACCAACATCCCAGCATATAATAATAAAACTTGCAAATCTTGGAACCAAGAAAGCTGTCCTGAGAGCAGCTATGGGAAAGAGGTTTCTCACATACACTAGGAGAAACATCAGAGAAACCTCAGACCTGTCCGTAGAGACACAGCAAGCCAGAAAGGGCTGGCAAGACATTTTCAGGGTACTAAACGAGAAGAACATGCAGTCAAGAATACTTTATTCAGCAAGGCTATCTTTCAGAATGGACAGAGAGACAAAGAGCTTCCAGGACTGGCAGAAACTGAAAGAATATATGACCACCAAGCCAACCCTGCAAGAAATATTAAGAGGGATTCTATAAAAGAAGAAAGATCCCAACAGTGACATAAACCAGAAATTTACAGAGATCACCTATGGAAACAGGGACCTTACAGGCAATATGATGGCGCTAAATTCATATCTTTAATAGTTACCGTCAATATGAATGGCCTAAGAGCTCCCATGAAATGGCACAAGGTTGCAGATTGGATAAAAAGACAGGATCCACCCATATGCTGTCTATTAGGGACTCATTTTGAACCTAAAAGTACATCCAAACTGAAAGTGAAGGGATGGTGCACAATTTTTAATGCCAACAGACCTCAAAAGAAAGCTGGGGTAGCAATTCTCATATCAGACAAATTAGATTTTAAACCGACGACTGCAGTAAGAGAGATCATATTTATAGGGCCTATCCCACAAGTAAATCTAACAATTTTAAATATCTGTACCCCCAACATGGGAACAGCCAACTACATAAGCCAGCTGTTAACCAAAATAAAGGATCATATTAATAATAATATATTAAGAGTAGAAGACCTCAACACTCCACTCACAAAAATGGACAGATCATCTAAGCAGATCAATAAAGAAACAAGAGCTTTGATGATACGTTGGACCAGATGGACGTCACAAATATGTACAAAATATTCTACCCTAAAACAACAGAACAATCATTCTTCTCAAGTGCATAAAGTACTTTCTCCAGAATAGATCACATAAGGGGTCACAAATCAGGTGTCAACTGATATCAAAAGATTGAGACTATTCCCTGGATGTTATCAGACAAAATTGTTATAAACTGGAACTCAGTCACAAGAATAACAAAATGGAAGGAATTCAAACATTGGAAATTAAAAACCATCCTTCTAAAGAATGATTGGGTCAACCAGAAAATCAAAGAAGAACTTAACTAATGGAAACCAATGAGAATGAAAACACATCAGTCCAAAACCCAAGGATACTGCAAAGGCAGTCCTAAGGGGGAAATATTTAGCCATCCAAGCCTCTCTAGAGGCTAGAACTAGAAAAATCCGAAATGCACAACCTAACCTTATACTTAAAGGACCTAGAGGAAGAACAGCAGGGGCGCCTGGGTGGCTCGGTGGGTTAAGGCCTCTTCCTTCTGCTCGGGTCATGATCTCAGGTCCTGGGATCAAGCCTCACATCAGGCTCTGTGCTCAGCGGGGAGCCTGCTTCCTCCTCTCTCTCTCTCTCTCTGCCTTCCTTTCTGCCTACTTGTGATCTCTGTTTGTCAAATAAATAAATAAAATCTTAAAAAAAAATTTTTTTAAAAAGGACCTAGAGGAAGAACAGCAAATAAAGCCTTAACGAAGCAGGAGAGGAGAAATAACAAAGATTAGAGCAGAAAAATAGTAGAACAGCTCAAAGAAACTAGAAGCTGGTTCTTTGAAAGAATTTATAAGATAATAAACCTCTGGCCAGACTTACCCAAAAGAAAAGAAAACTAAACCCCAAATTAATAAAATCATGAATGAAAGGGTTGAGATCTCAACTAACACCAAGAACATAGAAACAATTCTTAGAAATTATTGCCAGCAACTATATGTCAACAAATTAAGCAGCCTGGAAGAAATGGATACCTTCTTGGAAACTATGAAGATTGAAATGGGAAGAAACACACAATCTATATAGAACAATAACCAGTAATGAAATTGAAGCAGTAATTAAAAGCCTTCAAAAAACGAGTCTGGGACCAGATGGCTTCCCAGTAGAATTCTACCAAACATTTAAAGAAGAAATAATACCTATTCTACTGAAGCTGCTTCAAAAAATAGAAACAGAAGGGAAATTTCCAGTATCTATGAGGCCAGCATTACCCTGATCTCAAAACAAAGACCCATCAAAAAGGAGAATTGCAGAAAAATAACCCTGATGAAAACAGGTGCCAAAACACTCACCAAGACCCTAGCCAATAAAATCCAATAGTACATTAAAAGGGTTATCCAACATGACTAGGTGGGATTTATTCTTGGCAAGCAAGCATAGTTCAACATTCACAAATCAATCAACATGAAAGATCACATTAATAAAAGACAAGAACCATATGATCCTCTCAATTGATCCAGAAAAAACATTTGACAAAATACCACATCCCTTCCTGAGTAAACATCTTCAGAGTATAGAGATAGAGGGAACATTATTTAATATCATAAAAGCTATCTAAGAAAAGCCCACAGTGAATATCATTCTCAATGCAGAAAAGCTGAAAGCTTTTTCCTTAAGGTCAAGACCATGACAGGGAGGCCCACTCTCAGCACTATTGTTCAACATAGTATTGGAAGTCCTAGAAACAGATATCAGACAACAAAAAGAAATAAAATGTATTCAAATTGGCAAAGAAGAAATCAAACTCTCTCTCTTCAGATGAAATGATACTTTATGTGGAAAACCCAAAGGACTCCACCCCCAAACTACTAGAACTCAGCAATTCAGTAATGTGACAGGATACAGAACCAATGCACAGAAATCAATTGCTTTTTTTTTTTATAGCAAGAATTAAGCTGTAGAAAGAGAAATTAAGGATCAATTACATCTACAACAGCACCGAAACCATAAGATTCCCTAGGAATAAACCTAACAAAACAGCTAAAGGATCTAGAAACTACAGAACCCTTATGAAAGATATTGAGGAAGACACAAAAAGATGGAAAAACATTCCATGCTCATGGATCAGAAGAATAAACATTGTTAAAATGTCGATGCTCTCCAGGACAATTTACACTTTCAATGCCATTCCTATTAAAATACCACTGATATTTTTCAATGAGCTGAAACAATCCTAAAATGTGTATGGAACCAGAAAGAACCCTAATTGCCCGGGGAATGTTGAAAAAGAAAAACAAAGCTGGGGGAATCACGTTGCTTGATTTCAAGCTTTATTACAAAGCTATGATCACCAAGACAGCATGGTACTGGCATGAAAAAAGACACATAGACCAATGGAACAGAGTAGAGAACCTAGAAATGGATCCTCAACTGTCTGGTCAACTAACTGTCAACAAAGCAGAAAAGAACATCCAATGGAAAAAACAATCTCTTCCATAAATGGTGATAGGAAAATTGGATGGCCACATGCAGAAGAATAGAACTAGACTACTCTCTTATACCATACACAAAGATAAACTCAAAATGGATTAAAGACCTCAAAGTGAGACAGGACTCCATCATAATCCTAGAGGAGAACATAGACAGTAACCTCTTCAATATCAGCCACAGCAACTTCTTTCAAGACAAGGGAAGTAAAAGCAAAAATGAACTTTTGGGATTTCAACAAGCAAAAAAGCTTCTGCACAGCAAAGGAAGCAGTGAACAAAACTAAGAGGCAACCCACGGAATGGGAGAAGACATTTGCAAATAACATTACAGATAAGGGTTGGTATTCAAGATCTATAAAGAACTTTTCATATTCAACACCCCAAAAAACAAATAATCCAGTTAAGAAATGGGCAGAAGATGTGAACAGACACTTCTCCAAAGAAGACATACAAATGACTAACAGACACATGAAAAAATGATCATCATCATTAGCCATCAGGGAAATACAAATCAAAACCACAATGAAATATCACCTTATGCCAGGTAGAATGGCTAAAATCAATAAGGCAGGAATCAACAAATGTTGGCCAGGATGAGAAGAAAGGGACACCCTCCTTACATTGTAGGTGGGAATCCAAGCTGATACAGCCACTGTGGAAAACAGTATGGAGATTCCTCAAAAAAATTAAAAATAGAGTTCCCTATGACCTAGCAATTGCACTACTGGGTATTTATCCCCGATACAGATGTAGTAAAAAGAAGGGGCAGATGAGCCCCAATATGCATTATTCCACCATAGCCAAACTGTGGAAGTAATTCCACCAGCAGTAATTCCACCATAGCCAAACTGTGGAAGGAGCCGAGATGCCCTTCAACAGATGGATGGATAAAGAAGATGTGTTACATATATACAGTGGAATATTTCTCAGTCACCAGAAAGGATAAGTACCCACCATTTCCATCGACATGGATGTAACTGGAGGGGATTCTGCCAAGTGAAATAAGTCAATCAGAGAAAGACATTTATCATATGGTTTCAATTGACCATAGGGGAAGGGAGGGAAAACAGAAGGTGGCTGGGTGAATCAGAGAGGGAGACAAACTGTGAGAGACTATGGACTCCAGGAAACAAACTGAGGGTTTCAGAGGGGACGGGCATGGGAGGATTGGGTAACCAGGTTATGGGTATTAAGGAGGGCATGTCAACGCATGATGACATGTGATGAGCACTGAGTGTTATATGGAACTAATAAACCAGTGAACACTACATCAAAAACTAATGATGCTGGGGCGCCTGGGTGGCTCAGTGGGTTAAAGACTCTGCCTTCAGCTCAGGTCATGATCCCAGGGTCCTGGGATCGAGCCCCACATCGGGCTCTCTGCTCAGCAGGGAAGGCTGCTTCTCCCTCTCTCTGTCTGCCTCTCTGCCTACTTGTGATCTCTCTGTCAAATAAATAAATAAAATCTTAAAAAAAAAACAACTAATGATGCTAATGTTGGCTAACTGAATATGATTAAAAAAAAAAAAAAAGAAAAAATTCTTAGAAAAAAACACACAAAATTATGGGGCACCTTGGTGGGCACAGTCAGTTAAGCACCCAACTCTTGGTTCCAGTTCATGTCACGTTCTCAAGGCAGTGAGATCTAGCCCCACATTAGGCTCTGGCTCCCCATAGAATCAGCTTAAGACTCTCCCCACACCTTGTCCCTCCCCCCTGCTTTCTTTTCCTCTCTCTAAAATGAATAAATAAATCTTTAAAAAGAACAAAAAAGTCTAAAAGTAATGGGACATAAAATGATATTACATGTAAAGGGAAATAAAAAGGAAATTGGGCTACCAATAATTGTATCAGAAAAAGTAGATCTTAAAAGAGTGTAATGAGACCAAAAAAGTGCATTACATAATGATAAAGGGATCGATACAACAAGAGGCTATAAAATGAGTATCTACACACTGGACTTAGAAGCACCTAACTACATAAAACAATACTGACAGACATGAAGTGAGGAACTGACAGTCATGCAATAATAACAGGAGATTTTAAACATTTCACTAACATCAATGAATCAACCATCTAGAGAGAAAATCAATAAGGAAACTTCGGCCTTAAATGACATATTAGCTGGAGCACTTAGATACAGATAGAATATTCCATCAAAAACAGCAGAATACATATTTTTCAAGTGCACAAAGAACATTCACAAGGACAGATTGCATTTTAGGCTGCAAATAACTCTCAGTAAGTTTAAGAAGACTGAAGTCATATCAACTATCTTTCCTGACCACAAGAGTTTGAAACTTGAAATCAATTACAAGAAGAAACCTTGAAAAAAAAAATGCAAACGTGAGGTTAAACAATATGGGTCCACAAAAAAAAAAAAAAAAGAAAGAAAGAAAGAAGAAATCATATTAAAACTCAAGACAAATGAAAATGGAAACAAAATATTGCAAAACCTCTGAGATGCAACAAAAACAGTTCTATTAGGGAAGTTTACTGCAATATAGGCCTATCCCGAGATTTAAAAAAAAAAAAAAAAAAAAAAAAAAAACCTCAAATAAACAATCAACCTTACAACTGAAGGAACTAGAAAAAGGACAAAGTCCAAAGTTAGTATAAGGAAGGAAATAAAAATTAGCAAGAAAATAAATAAAATAGAGACTAAAAAATTCCTTTAAAAATCAGTGAAAGTAGGAGTTGTTTTACTGAAAAGATAAACAAAATTACAAACATTTATCCAGATTTAATAAAAAAAAAAAAAGAGAGAGAGAGAGAGAGAGCCCAAATAAGTAAAATCAGAAATGGGAGAGAAGTTACAATGGATAAATAAACAAAGGGTAATAAGAGACTACTTTGAGCAATTGCCTGCCAACCAGTGGGACAAGCTAGAAGAAATGGATGAATTCCTAGAAACACACTCTCTTCCAGGACTGAGTCAGCTGAAATGGAAAATCTGAGTAGACATATTACTATCAATAAAATTGAATAATAAAAAAAAAAAAACTCCAAATAAACAGGAGTTCAGGACCAGATGGCTTCAAAGATAAATGCTACCAAATATTTAAAGAAGAGGGTTTCAGCGGGAGGGGGGTAGATGGGATAACAGGGTGATGGGTATTAAAAAAGGCATGTGATAGAGTGAGCACTGAGTGTTATGCAGAACTGATGAAGCACTGAACATTACATCAAAAACTAATGATGTGTTATATGTTGGCTAATTGAACTTAATAAAAAAAATTAATGTCAAAAAAGAAATTTGTTTTGATGTAGGATTGAAGGTGAGACCCTAAATTTCCTATGAGTAAAAACATTCACAAAAATATTTCTCTTGAAAACAATTTTATTAATCTTTAATTGGTTTTATCTAAGAAAGCTTAATTTTTACTGATTTTCTTTCTTTTTATGAAATACAATGAGATCTTCTAATCCTAAATTATGATTAATTTTTTTGTCTGTTTTATTTTAGTCAAGGGAAATTTATAATATCTTTTTTTATTGATTCTGTTCCCCACAATAATAGACAATGCTTACAAAAATATATATAAGAAAATAAAGAAAGGTTAATACCTATCCTGGTGGAAATATTCCAAAAGAATGAAGAGGAATGCTTCCAAAATCATTAAAGAACACCAATATTACCCTGATCCCAAAACCAGAGAAAGACACCACAAAAAACAGAAAACTATAGGCCAGTATTCCTGATGAATGAAAATGCAAAAATCCTCAAAAACTATCAGCAAAACAAACTCAATTATACATTCAAAGGATCATAACCATGATCGACTGGGATTTATTCCAGAGATGAAAGGATTGTTCAACATTCACAAATGAGTCATAGTAATGCACCATATTAACAAAAAGGATAAAAACCACATTTTCATCTTAATAGATACAGAAAAAAGCATTTGATAAAATTCAACTGTCATTTATGACAAAAACTCTCAACAACCTGAGTATAGAAGGAACGTATCTCAACATAATATAGAACATGTATGACCAAGCAACAGCTAACATCATACTCCATGGGGAAAAGATGAAAGCTTTTCCTCTAAGATCAGGAGTAAGACAAGGATGCCCACAGTTGCCACTTTATTTTTTTTTTTTAGCATTTTTTTAAATTTATTTTTTATTTTCAGCATAACAGTACTCATTATTTTTGCACCACACCCAGTGCTCCATGGAATCCGTGCCCTCTATAATACCCACCACCTGGTACCCCAACCTCCCACCCCCGCCCCTTCAAAACCCTCAGATTGTTTTTCAGAGTCCATATTCTCTCATGGTTCACCTCCCCTTTCAATTTCCCCAACTCCTTTCTCCTCTCTATCTCCCCATGTCCTCTGTGCTATTTGTTATGCTCCACAAAAAAGTGAAACCATATGATAATTGACTCTGCTTGACTTATTTCACTCAGTATAATCTCTTCCAGTCCCATCCATGTTGCTACAAAAGTTAGGTATTCGTCCTATCTGATGGAGGCACAATACTCCACATCTTTCTTATCCATTTGTCCATTGAAGGGCATCTTGGTTCTTTCCACAGTTTGGCGACCGTGGCCATTGGTCGCCATCTGGGGTACAGATGGCCCTTCTTTTCACTACATCTGTATCTTTGGGGTAAATACCCAGGAGTGCAATTGCAGGGTCACAGGGAAGTTCTATTTTTAATTTCTTGAGGAATCTCCACACTGTTCTCCAAAGAGGCTGCACCAACTTGCATTCCCACCAACAGTGTAAGAGGGTTCCCCTTTCTACACATCCCCTCCAACAAATGTTGTTTCCTGTCTTGCTAATTTTGGCCACTCTGACTGGTGTAAGGTGATATCTCAATATGGTTTTAATTTGAATCTCCCTGATGGCTAGTGATGATGAACATTTCTTCATATGCCTGATAGCCATTTGTTTGTCTTCATTGGAGAAGTGTCTGTCCATATCTTCTGCCTATTTTTTGATATGATTGTCAGTTTTGTGTGTGTTGAGTTTGAGGAGTTCATTATAGATCCTGGATATCAACCTTTTGTCTGTTCTGTCATTTGCAAATATCTTCTCCAATTCTGTGGGTTGCCTTTTTGTTTTCTTGACTGTTTCCTTTGCTGTGCAGAAGCTTTTGATTTTGATGAAGTCCCAAAAGTTCATTTTCACTTTTGTTTCCTTTACCTTTGGAGATCTATCTTGAAAGAAGTTGCTGTGGCTGATATCGAAGAGATTACTGCCTATGTTCTCCTCTAGGATTCTGATGGATTCCTGTCTCACATTGAGGTCTTTTATCCATTTTGAGTTTATCTTTGTGTGCGGTGTAAGAGAATGGTCGAGTTTCATTCTTCCACATATAGCTGCCCAGTTTTCCCAGCACCATTTATTGAAGAGACTGTCTTTTTTCTGCTGTATATTTTTTCCTGTTTTGTCGAAGATTATTTGACCATAGAGTTGAGGGTTCATATCTGGGCTCTCTACTCTGTTCCACCGGTCTATGTGTCTGTTTTTATGCCAGTACCATGCTGTCTTGGTTATCACAGCTTTGTAGTAAAGCTTGAAATCAGGTAACGTGATGCCCCCCATTTTATTTTTGTTTTTCAACATTTCCTTAGCGATTTGGGGTCTCTTCTGATTCCATACAAATTTTTGGATTATTTGCTCCAGCAAATAGAATACCGGTGAAATTTTATTGGAATAGCATTAGAAGTATAGATTGCTCTAGGCAGTATAGACATTTTAACAATGTTTATTCCTCTGATCCAAGAGCATGGAATGGTCTTCCATCTTCTTGTGTCTTCTTCAATTTCTTTCATGAGTGTTCTGTAGTTCCTCGAGTACAGATCCTTTACCTCTTTGGTTAGGTTTATTCCCAGGTATCTTATGGTTCTTGGTGCTATAGTAAATGGAATCGATTTTCTAATTTCCATTTCTGTATTTTCATTGTTAGTGTATAAGAAAGCCACTGATTTCTGTACATTGACTTTGTATCCTGCCACATTGCTGAATTGTTGTATGAGTTCTAGTAGTTTGGGGGTGGAGTCTTTTGGGTTTTCCATATAAAGAATCATGTCATTTGCGAAGAGGGAGAGTTTGACTTCTTCATTACCAATTTTGGATACATTTTATTTCTCTTTGTTGTCTGATTGCTGTTGCTAGGACTTCTAATACTATGTTGAACAAGAGTGGTGAGAGTGGGCATCCTTGTCGTGTTCCTGATCTCAACGGGAAGTTTGCAAGCTTTTTCCCATTGAGGATGATATTTGCTGTGGGTCTTTCATAGAAAGTATAGGGATGGAGGGAACATTCCTGAACTTCATAAAATCTATCTATGAAAGACCCACAGTTGCCACTTTAATTCAACATAGCATTGTAAGTTCTAGCAATAGTGTCAGAGAAGAAAAATAAATGAAAAAAGGAATCTAAGTGGAAATAACGAATAAAATGTTACTATTTGCAGAAAACATGATATTTATACACAAAACTCTACAGACTCCACCAAATAAACCCCTATTAGAATTAATAAATGAATTAAGTAGGGTTGTACTATACAAAATTAATATAATAAATCTATGGAAATTCAGTCAGCTCTTGGACATCAGTAACTGATACGGGTTAGTGTACAAAATATGTAAAGAACTCACAGGCTCATTATCAAAAACAAATAAAAAAATATCCAGTTAAAAAGTAGACATAGGACCTAAATAGACATGTTTCCAAAGAAGACATAAAGATGCCCAACAGACACATGAAAAACACTCAACATCACTAGTATCAGGGAAGTGTAGATCAAAACAGCAATGAGATATTACCTCACACCTGTTAGAATGGCTAAAATAAAAAATAAAAGAAATAATGAGAGTTACCAAGGATGTGGAGAAAAAGAACCCTCTTGCACTGTTGGTCAGAAAGTAAGCTAGAATAGCCACTGTGGAAAACAATGAGGATTCGAGGTGTCTCAAAAAATTTAAAATAGAATTATGATGGGATCCAGTAATTCCACTACTCAGTATTTACCCAAAGAATACAAAAACACTAATTGAAACAACCAGCGTTTTGAATGGGCGGGGGATGGGAGGTTGGGGTACCAGGTGGTGGGTATTATAGAGGGCACAGATTGCATGGAGCACTGGGTGTGGTGCAAAAATAATGAATACTGTTATGCTGAAAAAATAAAAAGCATATTGTCATATGCAAAGAAAAAAAAAGAAAAGATACATACATGTTTATGTTTACTGCAGAATTATTTATAATAGCCACATGCAAAAGAATGATACTGGACCACTTTCTTATAATATACATAAAAATCATCTTAAAATGGACTTAAATGTGGGACCCCAAACCATAAAACTACTGTAAGAAAACATTCATAATCAGTTCTTAGCCATTGGTTTGCACAATATTTTTTTTAATCTGTTTCTTCAGGCATTGGCAACAAAAGCAAAAATAAACAAATGAGACTACATCAGCCAAAAAAATTTTTTTTCTTAGATTTTATTTATTTGTCAGAGAGACAGGGAGTACACACAAACAGGCAGAGTCGCAGGTAGAGGCAGCAAGAGAAGCAGGCTCTCTGCTGAGCAAGGAGCTCGATGGGAGACTCAATCTCAGCACCCTGGGATCATGACCTGAGCTGAAGGCAGCAGCTTAACCAACTGAGCCACCCAGGCATCCCAGCCAAAATTTTTTAACAGCAAAGAATGCTATCAACAAAATTAAGTCAACCTACTGAATAAGAGAAGATATTTGCAAATGATATAGCTACTAAGGGGTTAATATATATAATACATAAAGAACTCACAAGCTCACCATCAAATACAAATGAACAAACAACCCAATTAAAAAATAGGCAGAGGCTCTGAATAGATATGTTTACAAAGACACACAGATGGTCAACAGACACATGAAAAGATGCTTAACATCACTATTCATCAGGGAAATACAAATCAAAACCACAATGAGATATCACCTCACACCTGTCAGAATAGCTAGTATAAAAAAAAAAATGGGGGGGGGGCAAGAAATAGCAAGTGTTGGGGCACATGGCTGTCTCAGTCAGTAGAACATGTGACTCTTGATCTTGGAGTCATGTGTTCAAGCTGCACATTGGGCATAGAGCTTACTTTAAAAAAAAGAAAGCAAGCATAGATTAAGATGTGAAGCATAGAGACCCTTGTGCACTTTTGGTACAGTATAGTAGTTCTTCAAAAAAATTAATAATAGAATTGCAATGCAATCCAGCAATTCCATTTCTGGGTATTTATGTGAAGAAAATGAAAACATTAATGCAAAATTTATTGAAGTTAATTGCAGAGTTATTTATAATAGCCAAAATATAGAAGCAATCTAACTTTCCATTAGTAGATAAATGGATCAAATAAATTTAAATTTATACAGTGGAATATTACAATGTACAGGACAGGGAATATAGATAATATATGTAACAATTTTGTATGGTGACATATAGCAGCTGGGTTTATCTTGGTGATCATTTCACAATGTACATATAAATTTTGAATCACTGTGTTGTACACCTGAAACTAATATAAAATTGTATGTCAATTTACTCAGTAAAAGAGAAAATTTAAAAAATTAAATAAAAAGCCTCCAGGTAAATTCAAAGTACAATAAAATTTGAAAATTATTGTGCAGAGACAGAATTCTCACTCTTTCCCATATGAGCTACATAATCTCAGACAACAACTCTTGCCACACTGTTCCTCAGATTATTCCTGTATGTATTTGTGCTCAAGTACATTTTTCAGTATCTGCTTTCAATTCTTTTGAATATGTACCCAGGAATAGAATTGCTGAGTTGAATACTAGAATTTTAGGGAGTGCTCTTGAATGATTTTTCTTTCTATATGCTTTTCTTTTCTTTTCCCATCCTATCCATTCTGCTTTGGCTCTGAAGACCACTACAAGAACACTACAGCCCAGCCCACTCCCATGGGCAAGTGGCCAGCACAGCAATGTTCCAGATGGAAAACAAGAAGTTGCCAGGCAAGCCATTCCTACAGACCATCGTTGATCTGTCACTGGAAATCCTCATACAGGAAAAACAATTGGTACAGTCAAATACAGTTGGAATGAGCTCCAGGAAGTAGGAAGTTCTGAGAGGTTTTTTTTTGTTGTGGTGGTGGTTTGTTTGTTTGTTTTGCCCTCCTCAGGAGGAGAAATTCAGACTTGAAGGTAAAATTTGCCTATTTTTAAAGTTGGATCTGAACTTTTTAAACTTACAAAGGGCAAACAAAATAAGTCTCTGTATAGAATACAGCCTATAGTTGACGGTTAATTTCTTTTGGAGTGTGAGAAGGCCAGCTGTTTTGTGATTGAGAAACTAAAACGAGGGCCTTGTGAAGGGAAAGAGAAGTTTATTTAAAAAGAGCCAACAGATATGTTGTGGAAATCATGCCAAAGTCTGGAAGCAATGTCCAGAGTAGATAGCTCAATGGGCCCCTTCCTCCTGGGGCTGTCTGCTTCATCAGGTTCCTCTCTCTGAAGGAATTCTGTACCTCTGTGCTCAGTGCCAACAGTGAAGGTTATTCCTGTCATTATGGCTCCTGAGAACCTCCCCTCCAATCTTTCCAACAAGATGGACCTTTCTTCAGGAATCCCCTTAAACATTGCAGACAATGCAACCTAGCCTCCCTGGACATTTGGGATTATTAGAGAATTTGTGACCAGCTAATGCAGGAGGAGCAGGAAATATGAATTTGCTGCTTACTAGGGCTGAGCTCTTTGGGACAGAGCAAGTTGCAAACAGAGGAGGTGGACATCACTCTTTCAATTATCCAAGAGAGAAATCCCTGAGCAGTCACTATACATATTCGTTTTTATACACTTCTTTAATCCACACAACAATCCTAAGTAAACTCTCGTTATCTCCATTTTACTCATGTACCAACTGACCTGCCCACGTCCTCACAGCTAGTTTGTCATGTGGCTGTGACTATAACCCCTATAACCAAGACAGTTTAAATCAAGTGTCTGTTATTTTATAGGCTATATAGTAGGTATAGCATAAGGATTCAAAGTATGTGTTAACCAAACTTTCTGAACCACCATAGGACCTGAAATTCAGGAGAATATCATGTCTAGTCCTCTAGACTCACATTTAAGACAGGATTAAACCCCAATTTCAAAACATAAACAAGTCACTTACCGATCTCCACTAGGACTAATAACAAGGAACCAGGCTGACTGCAGTCTTACCACTTCCAGCACCAGTACAGGAAGTAGTCAGGAAAGCCCTTCCTGGTTTTCTAAAATGCTCCGCCCCCAGAATTGAGTTAAAGTCCCCTAGAGATCTCTGGGAAATGTAGTTTGGGGCCTTACATTGTGTTTGTGTGCCGCTTATTCAAATCCATTTATTGGAAAAGAGTGGGGAGCTGTATTATCTGATGAACTTTAGCCACAGTCTGTAAGGTTGTACTTGACAGAGTTTCTGCTCTTATGAAGCCCAAAACCAGATGTCCTATGTGTAATGTGGGAGGTGAGAGTTTTGATGGGGTCCAGAAAAAACTGATCTATTAACCGAGAGGAGGCAGAAGATGAAAATTTTAAACCACTCTCCTCAGTTTATGACACCTTTTTTCATCAAGTTCTGTGAGGCCCCTCAGTTTCTATATTTCTTTATCCCCCATCTTTCAGTCTCATTACTCACTGTGAAGGAGCAGGAGGCTGGCTGAGGACAAAGCAAAAGCTGGTGCCTTGCACCCCCACCTTCACCCGCTCCCCTCCATATGTGTAGCATTCCTCAGGCACCCCTGACTGCCATAAAACGATAAATAGTTAACTTGCAGAGATCATAGTCCTGCAAGGTAGGAGTCTCCCTTGGTTTGCAAATGTCCTTGAGATTTACAACAAAGAAGTTACCTTATCAATAGCCCTAATGTCACCCTCCCCTCCATGAAAAACCGAAGGAGGCAGAGGTAGAAGGAAAAGTAAATAAAGTTAAATTTCTTCTAAACCTAAATCTCATTAACAAGGATGCTTGATAGCAGGAATGTAACATTCCACCAGGAGACTCCAATTGTCTTTACTTGATAGTAACCAGGCCTTCAATATCCTGATAGTGCTTTTTTTGCATGCGTGGGCTAACCGGCCAGTTCTGCTTCTGTAAGATTGCTTTGTCTTCTTTCGCACGCGGGTCCCCTGACCCAATCCACTGACGCCAAGTATGCCTGTTCAAACTATCAACCAATCAGCTCAGCCCCACCCGAAACTTGTTTGTATCTGTCTATAAAAATCCTGCACCGACCCAGCTCCAGACCTCTTGGCGTTATCGGCAACGAGCGGCGCAGAGGTCCAGGTTCGAACCTGCAATAAACGACCCTTGCTGACTGGCTTTGACTCACGTCTCTGGTGGTCTTTTAAGGTGGGGGTAATACTCTATTGGCATTTCAACTGCAGCTCAAGGCACTGTATTGTGTTTCTGAAATGTGTCCACATATGTGTATGAATGTGATATATGTAATGTGGTTTCTTTTCTGCTTGTGTTTTAAATTTACATTAATGGGAAAGGAGAGGCAAGATGATGGAGAAGAAGGAAACCCTGTTTCAACCAGTCCCCTGTGTTGGGTCAGCGGGCTCCAGGAGTGCAGGAGGAACAATAGAAATGACCGCTGGGGGCTGTCTTCCAGCCTCCTCCGCCCCCCTTTTCTTAACCCTTGACTCTCCCACCAAAAGGCCCAGGTCACATCTCTATAGGTAACCTGGTACCTATGCAGGAAACAGAAGTATCAGGACCCCCCACCTCATACCCTCTGATCACCAAACACACTACCATATATGGATGTGAGCCCATGCCCTACCTTGGCCCAAAAAAAGACCCCTGCCAACTCCCTCCCAGTGCTACTTCCCTGAGTCTGCTTTCCAGAGTTGGGGAACCTCACCTGAGGGTACCCACCCCCCTGGTGAGACTTTCCTGGCTCCCCTTCTTCTGAGCCCTGAAATTTCACCAGAGAGTGCCTTTAATAAATCTTGCCTTGTGCCTGCCTCATCTGGTGTTGTGTTTACCTCACCTGCAAAACTTTACACCCTGAATTGAGCTAAATATCTATCAGAACACTCTGAGTGATGAAGTTCTAGAACCTAGGTGAGGTTCGGTGGGCTGAGGTCCGGAGCCGATGACCAAGAAAGAATTCTTGAGATGTCTTTGGTGCAAAATGGTGGTTTATTAAAGCACGGGGATAGGATCCGTGGGCAGGAAGAGCTGCGGCTGCCCCGGGTTGTGAGGGACAGCAGGTTAGGTACCCTGCGGTTGGGGGAAGGTGAGGGGAAGGGAGGTTTCAGTGGAGTTTTCATATGCTAAAGAGGGCCTACAAGGTGCCAGGATGTTCCAGGCCTGCCGGAGGCCTTGCCCTTACTGCTGGATCAATGTTGTCTTTAGACCAGCCATTAACATTAAGATCATTGGGAGACTTTTTGGTGGGGGTGTCACAATTCTGCTATCAATCGTCTTTGTTAGTGAGATTTAGGACCGTTTGTAAGCCTAGGGAGTCTCCTGTCTAGCAGGATTGTGAGCCCTGCAAGTTAACTATTTGCTTATTGTTTGTGGCAGTCAGGGCTGCCTGAGGGATGCTACACAAATGACAGAGGGGAAGCGGATGGGGGGGGGGTACAAGGTGCCAGCTTTTGCTTTGTCTTCAGCCAGCCTCGTGCTCCCTCATCACGAGCACCCATGAAATAAGTTTGAGATATTAGATTATACACTTCTGAATCTCTGGGGGGGGGCAGGAGATCATCAGTGAAGAGGTAAAGGGAAGTGGGAGCACTCAGACCCATATCAGAGGACAAAGAGAAGGCAGAGGGAGCCACCAGAAGCAACCCATTGGAAAGTAGTACCCCAATATGAAAGTGTCCTGGGCTTGGGGACCAGCATTAACTTGGAGTCTGGTTAAAAGTTCTCAAAAAGGGGAGCACCTGGGTGGCTCAGTGGGTTAAAGCCTCTGCCTTCTGCTCAGATCATGATCCCAGGGTTCTGGGATCAATCCCCGCATTGGGCTCTCTGCTCCATGGGGAGCCTGCTTCCTCCTCCCTCTCTGCCTGCCTCTCTGCCTACTTGTGATCTCTGTCTGTCAAATAAATAAATAAAATCTAAAAAAAAAAAGATTTTAAAAAGTTCTCAAAAAGAATATAGGATCTTAAGGGGAAGTTGTGGAATTGGGTGGCCACAAGCACGGACCTAAGCCCACGGTCCCATGGTGGTCACACTCAGCACCCATCCATGCATGAGAGAGCCTGGTGGGGGCTCCTGGCAGTGGTCCCTGAGATCATGGCTTTCTGTTGTTTGCACCACCACTGGGGCCACACACCCCTGTCTGCACCTGAGAGTGCCCAGTGCCGGCTCTTGCCCAAGGTGCCTGAAATGCCAATTGAATATTACCCCCACCTTAAAAGACCACCAGAGACGTGAGTCAAAGCCAATCAGCAAGGGTCGTTTATTGCAGGTTCGAACCTGGACCTCTGCAGCGCTTGTTGCCGATAACGCCGAGAGGTCCGGAGCTGGGTCGGTGCAGGATTTTTATAGACAGATACAAACAAGTTTCAGGTGGGGCTGAGCTGATTGATTGAGGACTGTGATCTCTGCAAGTTAACTATCGTTTTATGGCAGTCAGGGGTGCCTGAGGAACGCTACACATATGGTGGGGAGCGGGTGAAGGGGGGGGTGCAAGGCGCCAGCTTTTGCTTTGTCCTCAGCCAGCCTCCTGCTCCTTCAGTGCCTATACTTGCAGCCTTCCACAACCTGTGCCACTGCCAGGACTGAACGAATGCACCTGGCATGGGTGTGGTCTCCAGAAAGCAGTCCCGGCAATGGCAGCCACCAGGATTGTCTTGCCCCAATGAATGTTACTCAGGGTTTTAGTGGCACAGGGTTACAGAGAAAAGTGGAGTCCATGGGTGACCATTGAGACTGTGACTGGGAATGCACACCATCTGAGGGAGGTTGCAGTGTTCAGTGGAGTTTGTAGAGGGGGAGTTTGTGTGTTCTGGACCATACAGAGAGGAGCAGACTGAGGTTTCTCTCTGAGGCAGGGCTCCGGGTGCAGACAGTTAACTTTGCGTTAACCCTCCAAAAAGCTGCAAAAACTACCAAAGAACAAAAACCTCCAGAGAACAAAAGCCTGAAAAACCGGTTTCTACAGAGCCAAACCCCTTAATAGGGGCCAGGGCAATGCAGTCCAAGCAAGATTAACTGAAAAACAATGTGGCAGGCCCCTTGCCCAGAGGCAAACCAAAAGAAGAAGAGTACAATAACCACAAGAGCCCCATAAAACTGTAAAACCCCAACATCAGGGGAAAACAATATATTAATCTCCCGGTATTGCCCCCAAACCTATATATTTCATAGATACAACTTTTAAAAAAATTGTTCTCACAATAATTCTTCTTTTCTTTTTTTATCCTACTTCCCATTACAAATAGATGTTTAATACAACATATGACATAATAACTTTTTAACTTGAACTTTTTTTCATACATATACTTGTGTTTCTTTTTCTTTTTAATAGATACAGATATAAGCTTCAAGGTAATCCTTTTTCCCTTTTCAATACTGCTCCTATATATAAACCAGTATTAATTTCTCTGGAAAGTTGAGTCCTTTGACAGAGATAACAAGATATAAAAAGGAAGAACTGAAATAAACTTCCTCACCCACATGGAGCGTTTCTAACTACCTTCCCATCTTATTCTTCTGTTAGTGTTTCTGTGTATTTGTCTTTGTTTTTGTACTATATAAATCTTATTCTTTGGCTGGGCTTTTCTTTTCTTTTCCCTTTTTCTCTTCTTTTGCTTTTGTCAGTCTTTCTTTAAAAAAATATTTTATTTATTTATTTGACATAGAGAGAGATCACAAGTAAGCAGAGAGGCAGGAAAAAGTGGGAGAAGCAGGTCCCCACTGAGCAGAGAGCTCTATGCAGGCCTCTATCCCAGGACCCTGAGACTATAACCTGAGCTGAAGGCCAAGACTGAACCCACTGAGGCACCCAAGCGCCCATACTTTTGTCAGTCTTTTTATTGGTTCGTTTTTGTCTATGTACTTTATAAACCTTACCTGTCAGGCTCATTTTGGCTGTTTTTTTTTTCTTTTTATTCTCTTTCTCAATGAGGATAGAAAGACCTCCAGACACTTAATTGTGAAATTCACAAGTCATATATCCAGAGATGTCTTAAGAGCAGCTAGGGAGAAGAGAATCCTTATGTACAAAGGGAGGGCCATCAGAATAACATAAGACTTAGGGGCGCCTGGTGGCTCAGTGAGTTAAGCCTCTGCCTTCAGCTCAGGTCCTGATCTCAGGGTCCTGGGATTGAGTCCCTCATTGGGCTCTCTGCTTGGCAAGGAGCCTGCTTCTTCCTCTCTCTCTGCCTGCCTCTTGGCCTACTTGTGATCTTTTTCTGTCAAATAAATAAATAAATAAATAATCTTATTAAAAAAAAAAAAAGAATAGCATCAGACCTCTACACAGAAAGATGACAAGCCAGAAAGGGCTGGCAAGACATATTCAGGGCACCAAATGAGAAGAACATGCAGTCAATAATATTTTATCCAGCAAGGATAACATTCAGAATGGAGGGAGAGATAAAGAGCTTCCAAGACAAGGTTTAAAAGAGTATGTAACCACCAGGCCTGCACAACAAGAAACATTAAGGTCGGAGGTTCTATAAAAGAAGAAAGAATCCAAGAGTGACATATAAAGGAAATTAAGAGAGACAATCTAGTGTAGAAACAAGGACTTCACAAGCAACATGATGTCAATAAAAACTTATCTTTCAATAATCACTCAACATGAATGGCTTAAATGTTCCCATAAACTGGCACAGGGTTGTAGATTGAATAAAATGATAGGATTCATCCATATGATGTCTACAAGAGACATATTTTGAACCTAAAGATGCATCCAGACATAGAGTGAAGTGATGGAGAACCATCTTTCATACCAATGGGCCTCAAAAGAAAGCTGGGTAGTGATTCTCATACAAGATAAATTGGGGGGCGCCTGGGTGGCTCAGTGGATTAAGCAGCTGCCTTCGGCTCAGGTCAGGATCTCAGGGTCCTGGGATTGAGTCCCGCATGGGGCTCTCTGCTCAGCAGGGAGCCTGCTTCCTTCTCTCTCTCTCTCTGCCTGCCTCTCAGTGTACTTGTAATTTCTCTCTGTCAAATAAATAAATAAAATATTAAAAAAAAAGACAAATTGGATTTTAAGCTAAAGACTGTAGTGAGAGATACAGAAGGACACTGCATCATTCTTAAAGGGTCTATCCACCAAGAAGATCTAACAATTTTAAATTTTTATGCCCCCAACATGGTAGCAGCCAATTACATAAGCCAACTGTTAATCAAAATAAAGAGTCATATTGATATGAATGCATTAATTGTAGGGGATCTTAACAGGCCACTTTCAGCCTGGTCATAGACTGGTCATATAAGCAGAAAATCAAAAAAGAAACAAGAGCAGTGAATAATACACTTGACCACATGGACTTCCTAGATATATACAGAACATTCCACAGTAAAACAGCAGAATACTCATTCTTCTCAAGCGTGCATGTAACTTTCTCCAGAATAGATCACATACTGGGTCACAAATCAGGGCTCAACCAACACCAAAACATTGAGATTATTCCCTGCATATTATTAGACTACAGTGCTTTGCAAGTGGAACTCAACCACAAGAAAAAGTTTGGAAGGAATTCAAACACTTGGAAGCTAAAGACCATAATGCTCAAGAATGTTTGGATCAACTAGGAAATCAAAGAAGAGCTTAAACAATTCATGGAAACCAATGAGAATGAAGACACTTTGGTCCAAAACCAATTGGATACAGCAAAGGCGGTCCTAAGAGGGAAATACATAGCTATCCTAGCATGATTCCAGGGTCCTGGGATCGAGTCCCACATCGGGCTCCTTGCTCAGTGGGGAGCCTGCTTCTCTCATCACTGCCTCTGCCTGCCTCTCTGCCTGCTTGTGTGTACTCTCTCTCTATCTCTGGCAAATAAATAAAATCTTTAAAAAAATTCGAAAAATCAAGAATACACCAACTCTCTTTATACTTTGAAGAACTGGAGAATCAACAACAAATTAAGTCAACCTTGTGCATAAGAAGGGAAATTATCAAGATTAGAGCATAGATCAATGAGATAGAAACTAGAGATATTGTAGAACACATCAATGAAACTGGAAGCTGGTTCTTCAAAAGAATTTTAAGATCTATAAAACACTGGCCAAACTAACCCAAAAAAAAAAGAGAGAGGACCCCAATTAATAAATGATGAACGAACAGGGAGGGATCATGACTAACACCAAAGAAATGGAAAAAGTCACCAGAAATTATCAACAGCTATACGCCAATACGTTAAGCAACCTGGAAGAAATGGATGCATTCTTGGAAACCTATAAACTTCCAAAACTGAATCAGGAAGAAACTGACAACATGATTAGACCAGTATCTAGTAATGAGATTGAAGCAGTGATCAAAAACCTCTCCCCTAAAAAAACAAGAGCCCAGGACCTGATGGATTCCCTGGGGAATTCTCCCAAACTTTCAAAGAAGAAATAATACCTATTCTCCTGAAGCTGTTTCAAAACATTGATGCAGAAGGAAAATTTCCAGACTCTTTTTATAAAGCCAGAATTACTCTGGTCCCCAAACCAGGCAATGACCTCACCAAAAAGGAGAACTTCAGACCAATATCCCTGATGAATATGGATGCTAAGATTCTCAATAAGATCCTATATAATATGATCCAACAGTATATTAAAAGGTTATCTACCATGACCAGGTGGGATTCATGCCTAGGTTGCAAGGGTAATTCAACATTCACAAATCAATCAATGTGATAGAACAAATCAATAAGAGAAGAGGGAAGAGCCACATGGTACTCTCAATTGATGCAGAAAAAGCATTTAACAAAATCAATTATTAGTTCATGATTAAAATGCCTTAAAGTATAGGGATAGAGGGAATATTCCTCAGCTTCATAAAATCTATCTATGAAAAAACCACAGCAAATATCATTCTCAAAGGGGAAAAGCTGACAGCTTTCCCTTTGAGATCAAGAACATGACAAGAATGTCCACTCTCACCACTCTTGTTCAACGAAGTCCCAGCAACAACAATCAGACAACAAAGAGAAATAAAAGGTATCCAAACTGGCAATGAAGAAGTCAAAATCTCTCTCTTCACAGATGACATGATTCTTTATATGGAAAACCCAAAAGACTCCACCCCCAAACTACTAGAACTCATACAGCAATTCAGTAACGTGGCAGGATACAAAGTCAATGTACAGAAATCAGTGGCTTTATTATACACTAACAATGAAAATACATAAAGGGAAGGGGTCAAGATGGTGGAGAATTAGCAGGCTGAGACTACTTCAGCTAGCAGGAAATCAGCTAGATAGCTTATCTAAAGACTGCAAACACCTGCAAATCCATTGGCAGATCGAAGAGAAGAAGAACAGCAATTCTAGAAACAGAAAAACAAGCACATTCTGAAAGGTAGGACTGGCAGAGAAGTGAATCCAAAGCGAAGGGAAGATAGACTCCGGGGGGAGGGGCCGGGTCCCGGCAAGCGGCGGAGCAATGGAACACAAAATCAGGACTTCTAAAAGTCTGTTCCACTGAGGGACATCGCTCCAGAGGCTAAACTGGGGTGAAGTGCACGCGGGGTCAGTGTGGCCTCAGGTCCCGCAGGGTCACAGAAGGTGTGGCAGAGCTTGTGGGTATTGGAATGGGGAAGCCAGCTACAGAGACAGAGCCGACAGTAAGCTCACATCTTGGGGTTACCTTAAACTGGTCGCAGGCTCGGTGAGCTCGGAGCTTGGCGGAGGTCAGGCAGATGGGCGCTACTGGAATCTGTTCTCTGAGGGCGCACTGAGGAGTGGGGCCCCAGGCTCTTGGCTCCTCCAGGCCAGAGACCAGGAGGCCACCATTTGTATTCCTGTCCTCCGGAACTCTACGGAAAGCACTCAGGGAACAAAAGCTCCTGAAAGCAAACCCAAGCTGATTACTCAGCCCGGCCCCTGGTAAGGGCGGTGCAATTCCACCTGGGGCAAAGACACTTGAGAATCACTACAACAGGCCCCTCCCCCAGAAGATCATCAAGAAATCCAGCCAAGAACAAGTTCACCTACCAAGGAGTGCAGTTTCAATACCAAGGAGAGCAGCAGAATTCAAGAGGAGGAGAAAGCAAAGCATGGAACTCATGGCTTTCTCCCTGTGATTTTTCAGTTTTTTTAATTTAATATTTTTTTCTTTTTCATTTTTTTCTCTTCTTCTGCTAAATTTTTTTAAGCTTTTACCCTTTTCTTTTTTAACGTTTAACTAGTTTATCTAATATATATATTTTTTCTTTTTTATACTTTTCTTTATTCATTTTCTTTTTTTAATTCTTTTCTTTTTCTTTCTTTCTAAACCTCTTTTTAAACCTCTTTTTATCCCCTTTCTCAACACTCATGATTTGGGATCTCTTCTGATTGGGTTAAAGCATATTTTCCTGGGGTTGTTGCCATCCCTTTAGTATTTTACTTGCTCCTTCATATACTCTTATCTAGACAAAATGACAAAGCAGGAAAACACACCACAAAAAAAAAAAAAAAAAAAAAAGAAGAACAAGAGGCAGTACCAAAGGCCAGGGACCTAATCAATACAGACATTGGTAATATGTCAGATCTAGAGTTTAGAATAACGATTCTCAAGGTTCTAGCCGGGCTTGAAAAAAGCATGGAAGATATTAGAGAAACCCTCTCGGGAAATATAAAAGTCCTTTCTGAAGAAATAAAAGAACTAAAATCTAACCAAGTTGAAATTAAAAAAGCTATTAATGAGGTGCAATCAAAAATGGAGGCTCTCACTGCTAGGATAAATGAGGCAGAAGAAAGAATTAGTGATATAGAAGACCAAATGACAGAGAATAAAGAACCTGAGCAAAGAGGGACAAACAGCTACTGGACCACAAAGGGAGAATTCGAGAGATAAGTAACACCATAAGATGAAACAACATTAGAATAATTGGGATTCCAGAAGAAGAAGAAAGAGAGAGGGTGCAGAAGGTATACTGGAGAGAATTATTGGGGAGAATTTCCCCAATATGGCAAAGAGAACAAGTTCAGAGAATGCCCCTCAAAATCAATAAGAATAGGTCCACACCCTGTCACCTAATAGTAATATTTACAAGTCTTAGTGACAAAGAGAAAATCCTGAAAGCAGCCCGGGAAAAGAAGTCTGCAACATACAATGGTAAAAATATTAGATTGACAGCTGACTTATCCACAGAGACCTGGCAGGCCAGAAAGAGCTGGCATGATATATTCAGAGCACTAAACGAGAAAAACATGCAGCCAAGAATACTATATCCAGCTAAGCTATCATTGAAAATAGAAGGAGAGATTAAAAGCTTCCAGGACAAACAAAAACTGAAAGAATTTGCAAATACCAAACCAGCTCTACAGGAAATATTGAAAGGGCTCCTCTAAGCAAAGAGAAAGCCTACAAGTGGTAGATCAGAAAGGAACAGAGACAATATACAGTAATAGTCACCTTACAGGGAATACAATGGCACTAAATTCATATCTCTCAATAGTTACCCTGAATGTTAATGGGCTAAATGCCCCCAATCAAAAGACACAGGGTATCAGAATGGATAAAAAAACAAAACCCATCTATATTATGCCTGCAAGAAACTCATTTTAATCCCGAAAACACCTCCAGATTTAAAGTGACGGGGTGGAAAAGAATTTACCATGCTAATGGACATCAGAAGAAAGCAGGAGTGGCAATCCTTATATCAGATCAATTAGATTTTAAGCCAAAGACTATAATAAGAGATGAGGAAGGACACTATATCATACTTAAAGTGTCTATCCAACAAGAAGATCTAACAATTTTAAATGTCTATGCCCCCAACGTGGGAGCGCAAAGTATATAAACCAATTAATAACAAAATCAAAGAAACACATCAACAATAATACAATAATAGTAGGGGACTTTAACACTCCCCTACTGATCATCCAAGCAAAAGATCAACAAGGAAATAAAGGCCTTAAACAACACACTGGACCAGATGGACATCACAGATAGATTCAGAACATTTCATCCCAAAGCAACAGAATACACATTCTTCTCTAGTGCACATGGAATATTCTCCAGAATAGATCACATCCTTGGTCCTAAATCAGGACTCAACCGGTATCAAAAGATTGGGATCATTCCCTGCATATTTTCAGGCCACAATGCTCTGAAGCTAGAACTCAACCACAAGAGGAAGTTTGGAAAGAACCCAAATACATGGAGACTAAACAGCATCCTATAAAGAATAAATGGGTCAACCGGGAAATTAAAGAAGAATTGAAAAAAATCATGGAAACAAATGATAATGAAAATCCAACGGTTTAAAATCTGTGGGACACAACATAGGCAGTCCTGAGAGGAAAATATATAGCGGTACAAGCCTTTCTCAAGAAACAAGAAAGGGGGGCACCTGGGTGGCTCAGTGGGTTAAAGCCCCTGCCTTCAGCTCAGGTCATGATCCCAGATCTTGAGATCGAGCTCCACATCGGGCTCTCTGCTCAGCTTGGAGCCTGCTTCCTCCTCTTTCTCTGCCAGCCTCTCTGCTTACTTGTATTCTGTGTCTGTCAAATAAATAAATAAATAATCTTCAAAAAAAAAAAAAAACAAAAAAGAAACAAGAAAGGTCACAGGTACACAACCTAACCCTACACCTAAAGGAGCTGGAGAAAGAACAAGAAAGAAATCCTGAACCCAGCAGGAGAAGAGAAATCATAAAGATCAGAGCAGAAATCAATGAAATAGAAACCAAAAAAACAATAGAACAAATCAACGAAACTAGGAGCTGGTTCTTTGAAAGAATTAATAAAATTGATAAACCCCTGGCCCGACTTATCAAAAAGAAAAGAGAAAGGACCCAAATAAATAAAATCATGAATGAAAGAGGAGAGATCACAACTAACAACAAAGAAATACAAACTATTATAAGAACATACTATGAGCAACTCTACACCAACAAATTTGACAATCTGTAGGAAATGGATGCATTCCTAGAAACATATAAACTACCACAACTGAACCAGGAAGAAATAGAAAGCCTGAACAGACCCATAACCAGTAAGGAGATTGAAGCAGTCATTAAAAATCTCCAAAAAAAAAAAAACAAAAGCCCAGGGCCAGACGGCTTCCCGGGGGAATTCTACCAAACATTTAAAGAAGAACTAATTCCTATTCTCCTAAAACTGTTCCAAAAGATAGAAATGGAAGGAAAACTTCCCAACTCATTTTATGAGGCCAGCATCACCTTGATCCCAAAACCAGACAAGGATCCCATCAAAAAAGAGAGCTCTAGACCAATATCCTTGATGAACAAAGATGCGAAAATTCTCACCAAAATACTAGCCAATAGGATTCAACAGTATATTAAAAGGATTATTTACCACGACCAAGTGGGATTTATTCCAGGGCTTCAAGGTTGGTTCAACATCCGCAAATCAATCAATGTGATACATCACATCAATAAAAGAAAGAACAAGAACCATATGATACTCTCAATAGATGCTGAAAAAGCATTTGACAAAGTACAGCATCCCTTCCTGATCAAAACCCTTCAAAGTGTAGGGATAGAGGGCACGTACCTCAATATTATCAAAGCCATTTATGAAAAACCCACTGCAAATATCATTCTCAATGGAGAAAAACTGAAAGCTTTTCCACTACGGTCAGGAACACGGCAGGGATGTCTGTTATCACCACTGCTATTCAACATAGTACTAGAAGTCCTAGCCTCAGCAATCAGACAACAAAAGGAAATTAAAGGCATCCAACTCAGCAAAGAAGAAGTCAAACTATCACTCTTCATATATGATATGATACTCTATGTGGAAAATTCAAAAGACTCCACTCCAAAACTGCAAGAACTTGTGCAGGAATTCAGTAAAGTGTCAGGATATAAAATCAATGCACAGAAATCAGTTGCATTTCTCTACGCCAACAACAAGACAGAAGAAAGAGAAATTAAGGAGTCAATCCCATTTACAATTGCACCCCAAACCATAAGATACCTAGGGATAAACCCAACCAAAGAGGCTAAGAATCTGTACTCGAGGAACTACAGAACACTCATGAAAGAAATTGAAGAAGACACAAGATGGAAGACCATTCCATGCTCTTGGATCAGAGGAATAAACATTGTTAAAATGTCTATATTCTTTAAAAAATTTTTTGTTTTATTTAATTTCAAGTTTGTTAACATAAAGTGGGGTATAATTTAGTGATTCATCAGTTGCATGTAACACCCAATGCTCATTATGTCATGTCACCTCCTTAATGTCCATTACCCAATTACCCCATCCCTTCTCTTCCCTCCCCTCCAGCAACCCTCAGTTTGTTCTGTGTAGTTAAGAGAGATTATGCTGAGTGAAATAAGTCAAGCAGAGAGAGTCAATTATCATATGGTTTTACTTATTTGTGGAGCATAACAAATAACATGGAGGACATGGGGAGTTAGAGAGGAGAAGGGAATCAGGGGAATTTGGAAGGGAGGTGAATCATGAGAGACTATGGATTCTGAAGAACAATCTGAGGGGTTTGAAGGGGCGGGAGGTGGGAGGTTGGCGTACCAGGTGGTGGGTATTATAGAGCGCACGGACTGCATGGAGCACTGGGTGTGGTGAAAAAATAATGAATACTGTTGTGCTGAAAATAAATTTTAAAAAATCTTTTAAAAAAAAGAGTCTCTTATATGTCTCAGCAATTGCACTATTAAGTATTTATCCAAAGGATACAGAAAAAAGTGATTCAAAGGGGCACACTGACCCCAGTGTTTATGGCAACACTATCCACAGTAGCTGAGTGGATAAAGAAGATGTGCTATATCTATACAATGAAATATTACTCTGACATAAAAAAATGAAGTTTTGCCTATCTATCCACAATGTGGATAGAACTAGAGTGCATTATGCTAATCAAAATAAATCAGTCAGAGAAAGACAACTATATTATTTCACATATACATGAAATTTAAGAAACAAAACTGATGGACATAAGGGAAAGGAAGGAAAAGTAAAATAGGATTAAAAACAGAGAATAAACTGAACACAACAGAATGAAATGGAAAGACATTCCATGTTCATGGATTTGAATAACAAATATTGTTAAAAATATCCATTCTATTCAGAGCACTCTATGCATTTAATGTAATCCCTATCAAAATACTAAAAGCATTTTTCACAGAACTGGAATAAACCATTCTAAATTTGTACTGAACCATGAAGAACCCCAAAGAGCCAAAGAAATCTTGAAAACAAAACAAAACAAAAGCAAAACACAATTCCAGACTCCAAGTTATACTACGGATTATAGTTATCAAAATAGAGTAGAAATGGAACAGAAATAGACACGTAGACCAATGGAATAGAATAAGAAACCCAGAACTAAGTCCACAATTATATGTTTATTAATCTTCAACAAAACAGAAAAGAATACCCACTGGGTAAATCCAATGTTATTGGGAAAACTGGACAGTGACCCTCAAAAGAATGAGACTTGACCACTTTCTTACACCATACACAATAACAAATTCAAAATTGATTAAAGATATGATGTGAGATCTAAAATCATAAAAAACCTAGAAGATCATAAAAGCAGTATTTTCTCTGACATTGGTCTTAACAATATTTTCTAGGTATGCCTCCTGAGGCAGGGAAAATAAAAGCAAATATAAAGTATTGACACCACATCAAAATAAGAAAACTCTGCATGGTAAAGAAAGCAATCAACAAATATAAAAGGCAACCCACTGAATGGAAGAGGATATTAGCAATTGATATATGCAATAAATGGCTAGTGTTCAAATTATATGAGGAACTTATACAATTCAACACCTAAAAAAACAATAAAATTTTAAGGATGGGCAGGAGAAATGAACAGATATTTCTACATGAAAAGATGTTCAATATCATTCACCATCAAGAAAATGAAAATTAAAACTATAATAAGATTCTTGTCCAAACTTGTCAGAATGGCTTAAATCAACAACAGAAGAAACAAGGGTTGGTGAATCTGTGGAGAAAAACAAACCTTCATGCACTGCTGGTGGGAATGCAAACTGGGCCAGTCACTCCGGATAACAGTGTGGAGGTTTCTCAAAAACTTAAAAATAGAACTGTCCTACAATCCAGTAACTACACTACTGGGTATTTACCTCCAAAATACAAAAACATTAATTCAAAGGAATACATGTACTGCTCTATGTATAGTCACAGTAATTGCAATAGCCAAATTATGGTGAGTTATACCTTACCATAACACTGTTGCAAATTATTGAGAGCAGAATTTGCTCCTTGCATTGTAGGTTGTAATTCTAAACAGACTTGGTGGATGCAGACAAAATAAATGATACACACAGATGCACAGGCACATACTCCCCTCATGGTTGGAAATATTAAATACATAGCTGAGAGACATGATAACTTAAAGGGGGAATATTAAAGTAAGCCATTGATTCCTTCACTATAAATTTTATAAGTGACATCTGACATCACCATGCCAAATTTTAAGGTAATAGGATGCAGTTTTATTCCTTTCTTTTTTGGTCTAATACTTTTTAATATTTCTACCAAGTCAAGAGACTGTAGTAAAATAAGGTATATTGTAATTGTACCTGTTTTGGTAGGTTTGTGTGTTTGAGAAGGGAAACAGATATGTTCTCCTTTTTAGTTTTTATTTCAGAACAGAACTTCCCACTCTGTTCCAAAAAAGAAAAATGTTAGGAAAAGGCATATTTTTACCCAGAAGATTATGTTCTCTTTAATGTTCATGCTATTTCAATGGAAATCATGCTTTGGAAAAAGACTTTTTTTATATATAAAAGAGGTTTTCTTTAGAGACAAGATATGTCTAAAATTCCTAAATGTTATTTTTCTTTAGAACATTTCTTTAAGTTCCCAGCAGTCTCTTTTTTCAGTTCACCTGCTAGAAAAAGACCACAGTCCTTTTGGATTATTGAGGAAAACAAGTTTTAGAGAAGGCCATACTGAATTCTAAAGCTCCCTTTGGGTCTTGTATTATGAGTTCTTATTCCCTTCTCTTCCACTAACCAACCAATGCCTTCAAGCCCAGGCCATCACACTATGTCAGCTTATCAAGGTGATGAGATTTCCAGTTGCTGAGCCACATCCATCTAATTTTTTCCTAATTTCCTCCTTAGAAAAAAAATTCTTTGTTATTAGTTAGGTTAGCCAAATTTTAATAAGTAAATGGAGCCATGGCGTATTAAAAGGTACCACATAGATGGTGTTCTCTAACAAGTAGATTTCATTAAGTACTTGCTATGTTCTCAATTGGTGTTTGAAAAATTTAACATATATTGACTCATTTCAATCTCATATCATTCTCATGGTATGCTATTACTTGCTCCTTCTCAAGCATGCGAAGGAATCTCAGAGAATAAGTAACTTGTATAAAATCTGTTAAGTGGAAGAGTTAAATTTGAACCAAGGCAGTCTGTCTCTGGAGTCTGCAGGTCACCATTGCACTGTGCTATGCTATACTATTGCACTAACCCAACTTTTAAAAAAGAATTGATATATAAACGGTGTAGAGCTATAGTGTAAGTTTAAGGAATACAATCTGTTGACTTGATACATTTATATATTGCAATATTATTACTATCATAACTAAGTTTACACCTTCATCACATCACATTATTAGCTTTTATGTGATCAAAACATTAAAGATCTACTCTCTTAGTAGTTTTGATTATGTAATTCAGTATTATTGACTGTAAGCACAATGTTGTACATTAGATTCCCAGAATTTATTCATTTTCTAACTTCAACTATATACTTTGGACAAACATCTCCCAATTACCACACATCCAGTCCCTGGTAACAACCATTCTACTCTCAGTATTGTTTGTTTGTTTAGTCTTTCTTGGATTTCACCTATAAGTGACACTGTACAATATTTGACTATCTCTGCATGACTTATCTCATTTAACACAATGTTCTCAAGGTTCATCTATGTTGTTGTAAGTGACAAAATGTCTTTTTATGTGGCTGAATAACATGTCATTACATATCTAATCACATCTTCTTTATCCATCATATTTTGATAGGTACTTAGGTTGTATCCATATCATGACTATTGTGAATAATGCTACAATAAATATGAGAGTGCAGATGTCTATTTAATATCCTGTTTTCCTTTCCTTTGAATATACACCCAGAAGAGGAATTGTTGGATCAAATGGTAGTTCTCTTTTGAGTTTACTGAGAAATATTCACACTGCTTTCCATAGTGGCTGACCCAATTATTACTCCCAGCAGTGCTGCACAAGCATTCCCTTTTCTCTGTATCCTCACACTATTTCTTTCTTGTCTTATTGATAGTCATTCTAACTTAAATAAGTGAGTTGATATCTCATTGTGGTTTAGATTTGCATTTTTCTGATGATTAATGACATTGAGTATCTCCATGTACCTGTGAGCCTTTCAGATGTTCTTTGGAAAAATGTCTATTTAGTTATTTTACCCATATTTTCAATCATATTGTTTCAAATTAGGGTATTAATTTTCAATGGGCCAATTCTGGTGGCTCCCTCTCCCTTCTATCTATCCTCTGATATCAGTCCAAGCATTCCCACTCTACTTTACCTTTCCACTGATGTTTCTGCCCCTGTAGAGATCCACAAGTTTATAATCTTACATTTCAGACTTAGTTCCTGGGGGTTCAGAGTGTTCTAACAGATATTTAGCTCAGTTTAGGTGACCAGTTGAAACAGGGTCTCTTCTCCTCCATCTTGACCCTCCTCAATCATATTGTTTGAAAGTTAAGTCATATGAGTTGTTTACATATTTTAGGTATTCACAGCTTGTTCCATGAATAAATATTTTCTCTCACTTATTAGATTATATTTTCTTTATTGTTTCTTCCTTGCAGAAACTTTTTGGTTTGATGTAGTCCTACTTATAAATTTTTACTTTTGCTGTTTGTGCTTTTGGTGTCATATCTAAAGAATAGTTGTCAAGACCTATGTTAGTGAACATTTTCCTGTTAGTTTTTCTGAGTTTTATACTTTCAGGTCTTATGTTTAAATTTTTAATTCATTTCAAGTTTTGTTTTGTTTTGTTTTGTCTTAAATCATTTTATTTCATTTGTATGGAACCAGAAAAGACCCCAAATTTCTAAGGAAATGTTGAAAAAGAAAAACTAAACTGGAGGCATCACGTTGCCTGATTTCAAGCTTTACTACAAAGCTGTGATCACCAAGAGAGCATGATACTGACATAAAAACAGATGGAACAGAGTAGAGAGTCCAGATATGGACCTGCAGCTCTATGGCCAAATATTCCTCAACAAAGCAGGAAAAAAAAATCAGTGGAAAAAAGATAGTCTCTTCAATAAATGGTGCTGGGAAAATTGGACAGCTATGTGTAGAAGAATGAAACTTGATCATTCTCTTACACCATACACAAAGATAAACTTGAAATGGATAAAAGACCTCAACATGAGGCAGGAATCCATCAGAATCCTAGAGGAGAACATAGGCAGTAACATCTTCGACATCAGCCACAACAGCTTCTTTTAAGATATGTCTCCAAAGGCAAAGAAAACAAAAGCGAAAATGAACCTTTGGGACTTCATCAAGATCAAAAGCATTAGTAGAACACATCAACAAAACTAGAAGCTGGTTTTTTGAAAGAATCAATAAGATCGATAAGCCATTGGCCAAACTAATGCAAAAGAAAAGAGAGAAGGCCCAAATTAATTAAATTATGAATCAAAAGGGAGAGATCCTGAATAACACCAAGTAAATAGAAAAAAAAACATCAGAAATTATGCATTCCTGGATGCATTTCTGGAAACTTCCAAGACTGCATCAGGAAGAAATTGACAACCTGAAGAGACTAATATCTAGTAACAAGAGTGAAGGAGTGATCAAAAACCTCCCAAAAAACAAGAGCCCAGGACCTGATGGATTCCCTGGGGGATTCTACCAAACTTTCAAAGAAGAAATAATACCTATTCTCTGGAAGCTGTTCCAAAACATTTGAGCAGAAGGAAAACTTCCAGACTCTTTTTATGAAGCCAGCATTACCCTGGTCCCCAAACCAGGCAATGACCGCACCAAAAAGGAGAATTTCAGATCAATATCCCTGATGAATATGGATGCTAAGATTCTCAATAAGATCCTATCTAATATGATCCAACAGTATATTAAAAAGGTTATCCACCATGACCAGGTGGGATTCATCCCTGGGTTGCAAGGGTGTTCAACATTCGCAAATCAATCAATGTGATAGAACAAATCAATAAGAGAAGAGAGAAGAACCACATGGTCTTCTCAACTGATACAGAAAAACCATTTTTAAAATTAATTAATTTATTTTCAGCATAACAGTATTCATTATTTTTTCACCACACCCAGTGCTCCATGCAATCCGTGCCCTCTATAATACCCACCACCTGGTACCCCTAACCTCCCACCCCCCAGCCACTTCAAACCCCTCAGATTGTTTTTCAGATTCTATAGTCTCTCATGATTCACCTCCCCTTCCAATTTACCCCAACTCCCTTCTCCTCTCTAACTCCCCATGTCCTCCATGCTATTTGTTATGCTCCACAAATAAGTGAAACCATATGATAATAGACTCTCTCTGCTTGATTTATTTCACTCAGCAGTTAGAATGACCAAAATTAACAAGACAGGAAACAACATGTGTTGGAGGGGATGTGGAGAAAGGGGAACCCTCTAACACTGTTGGTGGGAATGCAAGTTGGTGTAGCCACTTTGGAGAACAGTGTGGAGATTCCTCAAGAAATTAAAAATAGAACTTAACTATGACCCTGCAATTGTACTCCTGGGTATTTACCCCGAAGATACAGATGTAGGGAAAAGAAGGGCCATCTGTACCCCAATGTTTATAGCAGCAATGGCCACGGTCGCCAAACTATAGAAAGAACCAAGATGCTCTTCAACGGATGAATGGATAAGGAAAATGTGGTCCATATACACTATGGAGTATTATGCCTCCATCAGAAAAAACATTTGACAAGATACAGCATCCATTCCTGATTAAAACTCTTCAAAGTATAGGGATAGAGGGAATATTCCTCAGCTTCATAAAATCTATCAATGAAAAACCCACAGCAAATATCATTCTCAAAGGGGAAAAGCTGACAGCTTTCCCTTTGAGATCAAGAACATGACAAGGATGTCCACTCTCACCACTCTTGTTCAACATAGTATTAGAAGTCCTAGCAACAGCAATCAGACAACAAAGAGAAATAAAATGTATTCAAATTGGTAAAGAAGAAATCAAACTCTCTCTCTTCACATATGACCTGATACTTTATATGGAAAACCCAAAAGATTCCACCCCCAAACTACTAGAATTCATACAGCAATTCAGTAATGTGGTAGGATAAAAAAATCAATGCACAGAAATCAGTTGCTTTATTATACACTAACAATGACAATACAGAAAGAGAAATTAGAGAATTGATTCCATTTACTATAGCACTAAGAACCATAGATACCTGGGAATAAACCTAACCAAAGAGGTAAAGGATCTGCATTCAAGGAACTATAGATCACTCATGAAGGAAATTAAAGAAGACCCAAAAAGATGGAAGACCATTCCATGCTCATGGATCAGAAAAATAAACATTGTTAAAATGTCTATACTGCCTAGAGCAATCTATACTTTCAATGCCGTTTCAACCAAAATTCCACTGGCATTTTTCAAAGAGCTGGAGGAAACAATCCTAAAATTTGTATGAAATCTGAAGAGAGCCTGGATTGCTAAGGAAATGTTGAAAAATAAAAACAAAACTGGGGTCATCATGTTGCCTGATTTTAAGCTTTACTACAAAGCTGTCATCACCAAGATAGCCTGGTACTGACACAAAAACAGACACATCGACCAATGGAACAGAGTAGAGAGCCCAGATATGGACCCTCAACTCTATGGTCAAATCATCTTCGACAAAGCAGGAAAAAATATACAGTCGGAAAAAGACAGTTTCTTCAATAAGTGCTAGGAAAATAGGATAGCTATGTGTAGAAAAATGAAACTCGACCATTCTCTTACACCATACACATAGATAAACTTGAAATGGATAAAAGACCTCAATGTGAGGTAGGAATCTGTCAGAATCCTAGAGGAGAACATAGACAGTAATCTCTTTAACATTGGTACAGCAACTTCTTTATTTTTTAATTTAATTTTATTTTTTCAGTGTTCCAAGATTCATTGTTTATGCACCACACCCAGTGCTCCATGCAACACCTACTTCCTTAATACCAACCACCAAGCTCACCCATCCCCCACCTGCTCCCTTCCAAAATCCTGTTTGTTTCTCAGTGTCCACAGTGTCTCATGGTTCATTCTCCCCCTCAATAGCAGTTTTTTCAAATGTATATGTGAAAGAATAATGAATATACTTATCTCAGTGCAATATACTTATCTACTTATCTCAGTGAAGCAAGACTGCTTATGATCCATCTTTCAACAGCACACTAAATTTTTGTAGATGTGCTAGAAATTGGGGGCAGGAGGAAAAGAAAGAAGCAAGGTGGCTAGAGCTGGACATCTGAACACACAGTAGGCTCCTGGGTCATTTCCCAGGCTTTTGAGGGTTAAGACTAACTGTGTGTGTCTCCACTCCACCCCCCAAATAAGTCACCTCTTGCTATAGTCAGATATCATGTAATCTTGGGGCAAATTTAATGAATTCCCAGGCAACCTCTTGCAAAACTTTGACCCTTATCTCACAAGATCTCTGGACAAAACTTGGGAATTCAAAAGCCACTCCTTGGAACTTAGCCAAAACCTACTGAGAGGTCAGGCCACATCTTGAGACATCTCTGGCTATCTTTGAGACCTGGGGAGAAATCTCACTGGAGTGTGACACAGCTGGGAGCTCCCTAGCCGTGATTCCTGTGAAGCATCATACATAGCACTGGAACATGCCTTGATTGAGGACCCCTGGAGCACCTGTAATGCCACAATAGCCCATAGATGCCAGCATCACAAAGACACAAGTTGTTTCCATTGTATCTCCACCACCTTCATCATCCTGGGTGACTGGGGATCAAAACGGAGCATTGAAAAAGGGATGAATGGTCCTCCAGGTCCCTTATGGATACTACCTTGAAGGTGATAGACACAGGAGGGCAGAATGGTCAGGAAGAGACAAAAGGATAGGAACTCACTCATCTTAGCACATAGAAAGGCTCCCTGGGTGTTCCAGGCTTTTGACTATAAACATCTGGGCCCCCAGGAGGACCTGGCATTCCCTAGCTGAGCCTCAGTTATGCTAATTAAGTGGGCAGGGATGACACACATCCCAGGATTGGGCACAACTACCAATATTTGCTATTTCACAAATTCTCCCAGATGCAATCTATACAAAGATCCAAGAGGTCTCACTCCTATATCTCTGGTGTTTCCGTATCCTCTGTTTAGTTGGGGTAACAAGGAAGCCCTAAATTCAGGATAATTGTGTTCTGTAGTGTCTTATTAATACTAAACTGGAGGTAATAAAAACAGGAAGGCAAGAGAAGGAAAGAAGCAGTGAGCCCCAGAGCTTGACTCTGAGAAAACAGATAGGCTTCCTGGGAGCTTTCCAAGTCTTTCAACATGATAAGGCTCTCTGTGTGTGTCTTGCTCACCACCCACCAAAAAAAGATAAGCCACCTCTCACCTTTGTCAGATTTCATGTAATCTTGGAACAAATGTTGTGAATTCTCAGAATACCTCTGGGGAAACATGGACCAAATTTCATGTGATCTCTTCACAGATGTCATAGGGTCAGAGGCTACTCTTTGGATCTTGGCAAAAATCTCCTGAGAAATCAGGTAAAATCTTGTGAGAGCTATCTTGCAAGAGATGGCAAGAAATCTCAGGGAACTCAGCATGGGAGGGAACACCCAGCCACAATTCCTGTGCAGATAATAACTAGTACTAGGAAATTACTGGATTGAGGATACCTGAGAACACCTGGCATTCCACAAATGCTCCTGCCAATATGATGTGGGGGTAAAAATGGACCCATGAAAGAGGGATAAATGGGCATCCAAGTTCATTACTGACACTACATTAACTATATTAGAGGTGTAATTAGAGGTGATAGGCACAGGAGGGCAACAGAATGTGAGCTGGCTCATCTGAACACACAGATATCTCCCTGTGTGCTTTCCAAGGCTTTTGGCTATTCAGGACCATTGGTTTGAGACTCAGCATCTAAAGAAACAAGCTGCCAGATCTTTCATGATCTTGGGGGAAATCTTGTATGATCTAAGTCTATATCTCAGGAAATCCCATACAAACTTTATGAGATCTTGGGCCCAGCCAGCAAGAGGGCAAAAACTCATGAGATCTCTGACCAAACCTCCCAGCCCCTTGGAAGGACCTGACACTCCTTTGCCCAGCCTACTTTGTCCTAGTGAAGTGGGTAGGGATGGTACATTCCAGGATTGGGCACAACTGCCAATATTTGTGGTTTCATAAATTCTCCCAGAAGCGACCTGCATGAAGACACTAGAGGTCTCAGCCCTATATCCCTGGTGTTTCAGCATCCTGGGTGAAGTGGGGGGTACCTGCATAGCACTAAAACAGGATGAATGGCCCCTGTGCCCTCTTATTCACACTAAATTGGAGATGATAGAAATAGAAAGAATTATAAGGAAGAAGCAATAAGCCCCAGAGCTGGACATCTGAGCACAAAGGGAGCATCCCTGGGGGTTTTCCTAGGCTTTCAACATGTTAAGGCTCTCTGTGTGGGTCTCATCTCACCCCTTGTCCCACCAGAGAGAGAGAGAGAGAGAGAGAGAGAGAGAGAATCCCCCTCTTACCTTTAGCCAGAACTCATGTAATCTTGGGGGAAAATCTTGTGAATTTCAGGCTACCTCTGGTGAGACCTTGGACCAAATCTTACACGATCTCTGGAAAAATCCATGAGATGAATGGCCACTCTTCAGAAATATGTCATAATCCCCAGAGTTCAGGCCAGATCTCTCAAGATCTATGACCAAATCATATGACACCTGGGAAGAAATCGCAACAGAACTTGATAGATGAGGGAACTCCTTGGCCTCAACTCCTGTGCAGCCTATTAGGTCATTTTGGGACATTCCTGGGTTGAGGATACCTGGAAACACCCGACACTGTAGAAATATCCCCAGATCTCATGTGATGTGGAAGTAATAACAGAAGAAGGAATGAATGGACCTCCATGTGCCTTATTTGTACTACATTAGAGGTGATAAATGCAGGAGGGTGGTAGGTGCAGGAAGAAGCAACAAGTATGGGATCTGGTTTATCTGAACACACAGGAACTCTCCTCGGGTGCTTTCTGAGGCTTTTGACAGTCCAAGACAGTTTGCTGAAAACTTGTCACCTCTTCCCTCTGCCATATCTTTTGTGATCTTGGGACAAATATCTCATGATCTCAGTTCAAATCTTGGGAGAACTCACCCAAATCTCATGAGATCTCAGGCTCAGTCAGTGAGATCTAGGGCCAAAACTTGCAAGATCTCTGGCCAAAGCTCCTGGACCCTCAGGAGGACTTGGCCCTCCCCAGAAGTCTCCTTTGTACTGCTTACCTGGATAAGAATGGCACATCAAAGATTGGGCACAACTGCCAATATTTGCAGTTTCACAAATGTTCCCAGATACGACCTGCATGAAGACACTATATCCTTATGTTTCAGCATCCTGTGTGAAGGGGGTTGGGAGATAAAAAGGTAGATCTGTTTTCAGGATGAATGGGCCCTATGGCCTCTTCTTCATATGAAATTGGAGGTGATAGATACAGGAGGGCAGGAGGAGAAGAAAAGAAGCAGCATGTCCTGGAACTGGCCAACTGAATACATAGGGAGGTTCCTTGGGAGATTTCCCCAGCTTTTAACATGTTTAGAGTATGTGTGTCTCACACCACCACCACCAAAAAAAAAAAAAAAAAAAAAAAAAAAAAAAAAAAGTGCCCTAATAATAATCTTGGAGCAAATCTTGTGAATTTCAGGCTACCTCTCCTGAAAGCCTGGATCACATCTCCTGATATCTCTGGACAAATCTCTTGAGATCAAAGGCCATTCTTGAAACTGCCAAAAACCTCATGAGAGGTCAGTGCAAATCTCCTGAAATCTGGGGAGAAATATCACAGGGACCTGGCAGGGGAGAGAATTCTCTAAATTTGACTCCTGTGCAGCACAGCAGGTAGAGCTCAGACTTTCCTGGATTGGGGATACCTGGGAACACCTTGCTTTCCACAGATGCCTCCAGATGCCATTGTGATATGGGGCAAAATGGGCCCATAAACATGAGATTAATGGGCCTCCAGGTCTCTTATTGACATTGTGTTAAAGATGATAGACACAGGAGAGCAATAGGTGCAGGAAGAGGCAACACGCCTGGGAGCTGGCTCATCTGAACACACAGGAAGACTCATCTGAACACACAGGGTGCTTTCCCAGGCTTTTGACAAATTGAGACAGTTTGTTTGAGATTCACCCCTGGCAGCAACAAACCACCTCTTCCCTCTGACAAATCTCACATGATCGTGGGATAGTCTTGTATGATATCAGTCCAAATTTCATGAGATCTCTGACCCAGTCAGCAAGATATAGTCAGCAAGATAAAAACTCCTGGGCCCTCAGGAAGACCTGGAACTCCCTGCCAGAGCCTCTCTTGTACTGCTGAATTAGATAGGCATGGCACATTGCAGTGTGGGCACAGCCACAAATATTTGTGATCTCACAAACACTTCCAGATATGACTTGCACAAAGGCACAAGGAGTCTCACTCCTATATCCCTAGTGTTTCAGCATCCTGGGTAAAGTGTGGGCAACAAGACAACACTGAATTCAGGATGAATGATTTTTTTTTTCACAGTAAATTTGAGGTGGCAGAAACAGGAGAGCAGGAGAAGGAAGAAACAATGTGCATGGGAGCTAACGAAATCTTGTTGCGAGTCTTGCAGGATCTCACTACAAACATCACAAGATTTCAGCCACAAGTCTCATGAGTACCTGGGCCAAATCTCATGAAATCTATGGCCAATTCTGATATCACATCAAGACAAATGTCAAGGAAACTTAGCAGGAGTAGGCACTTCAGAGCCTCCCCTCCCTTGCATAATTTAAGTAAGGATATGCCTGGGATATGCCTGGATTTGGGACATCTGGGAACCTGTCATAAAACAAACGGCCTCACACACCACCAGCATAAAGACACAGAGTGTCTCAGTCATGTCACACCTCTTATCGTGTCCTGGATGATGTGAAGCTAACAACAGGGACTGAAATAGGGCTGAATTGACCTTGCGGTTCCTCTCTCACAAAAAAAGTGAACATAATGGAATAGAAGGACACTAAGTGCAGGAAGATGCAATGTGCAGGGGAGCTGGCTCACCTGAACACACAATATGCCTCTTTGGGAGCCTTCCCAAACTTTTGACACTTCAGGACAGTCTTTAGTGTCTTGCCTCTACCAACAATAAACCACCTCTTTCCTTTTCCAGGGCTCACAAAATCTAGACTCAAATCTTGTGAGATCTATGGTCTAACCTCCCAATGTCTCAGACCATGGTTCAGGTGATTTGGGGCCAAATTCATGAGATCTATGGACAAATCTCATGAGATTTCTAGCCAAATCTCATGGCACCCTGATTTGGGGGAAATGCAGAGCCTGGCCAAATTCAACACTGTCCAGTGGTCAGATCTGCAATGTTCCTGTTTGGGATCTGCTGGAAGTATCTGTTGTTTCACAAAGACTTTAGATGCGACCAGCAGACAGTCCCAAGGTATCTCTCTGCTATATCTGGCCTTTCTGTATCCTGAGTGGTGTGAGATAATAACAGGGAACTAAAATAGTGATGATTGGTCCTCGTGGTTTATTATTCACATTAAATTAGAGGTGATAGAACAGAAGGACTGGAAAAAGCAATGTTTACAGGACCTGACTCATCTGAACACAAGCAGGCTACATGGGTGCTTCCAATGTTCAGACACTTGAGGATGTCAGTGTGCTTGTGTCTTGCACCCTCCAAGATACAAGTCCATTTTTCCATTTGCCATATCACACATAATCTTGTGGACAACTCTTGTGAGATCACAGTCTGTTCTGAGATCTCTGTCCCAAACCTCTGGGAGCTCCACAGGAGTCGGAACACCTTAGCATAGCCCACTTCCTACAGGATATGTAGGTAGGCCTGGGGAGTTACTGGATCAGGAATACTTGGGAACACCTGATGTCCAACTAATACTCCCCCATTACAAAGGCCGATAGTTTCTTTTTTTTAATCCAAATTTTACTTTTCAATTTTTTAATTTTTTTTTTTTAATCAGTAAAGCTTTTATTGCATCTTTAAAATATCACAAATAAGTCTGAAAAATCATCCGGCTTCTCGCTGTTTCTGCAGATGGACAACTCAGATCTTATTCATCAGCCTGCTGAACTGTTCCTTTTTCAGAAACATAGATACCATCCAAAAATTTTCTGATATCCTTGTTTTTAACAGTTGTGGCTTGCTGAATCAAAGCAGCTGAGTTCGATACAAGTTCAATGTCATTTCCTTCAAGAATTAACTCATCTTTTTGGGCTTGAGATACAGAACAAGCAACACCTGGCCTCATCCGAACCCTGCGGATATATTTTTCACCCAAGAAATTTCGGATTTCAACAAGAGAACCATTCTCCTGAATAACAACGTTGATGGGGAAGTGAGCATACACAGACCTCATCTTGTATCGGAAGCCCAGTGTAACGCCCTTGATCATGTTCTGCACGTGACTACAGATGGTGCGAACCGTAGCCAGCTCTTTTCTGTTCCCCCACCATTTGTCAACTCGGAGCCTCTTCTTTTTCTTTCCAAGAAGACTGAGTTCTACGTTGATGTGGTTGAAGTCCCTTCGCAGGGTTCCTCTGGGGCCCTTCACGATCACCGTGCGTCCCTTCAGGGTGATGTCGACATTCTCCGGGATGTCGACCGTCTGATTGCTGAGAATGGTCTTCATCCTCGCAGTAGATGCGGCAAAGAGCTAATTTTTTAATTTTTAAATTTCTTTTCAGTGTACCAGAACTCATTGTTTATGTCCCAGACCCAGTGTTCCATGCAATACGTGCCCTTCCAAATACCCACCACCAGGTTCACCCAACCTCCCATCCCCCACTCCTTCAAAACCCTCAGATTACTTTTCAGAGTCCATAGTGTCTCATGGTTCATCTCCTCCTCCAATTTCCCCCAACTCTCTTCTCCTCTCCATCTCCCCATGTCCTCTGTGTTATTTCTTATGTTCCACAAATTAGTGAAAACATATGATAATTGACTCTCTCTGATTGACTTATTTCACTCAGTATGATCTCTTCCAGTCATGTCCATGTTGTTACAAAGTTGGGTATTCATCGTTTCTGATGGAGGCATAATTCTCCATAGTGTATATGGATCACATCTTCCTTATCCATTTGTCTGTTGAAGGACATCTTGATCTTTCCACAGTTTGGTGAACGTGCCCATTGCTGCTATGAACATTGGGGTACAGATGGCCTTCTTTTCCCTACATCTGTATCTTTGGGGTAAGTACCCAGTAGTGCAATTGCATGGTCATAAGGAGGCTCTATTTTTAATTTCTTAAGGAATCTCCACACTGTTCTCCAAAGTGGCTGCACCAACTTGCATTCCCACCAACAGTGTAAGAGGGTTCCCCTTTCTCCACATCCTCTCCAACACATGTTGTTTCCTTTCTTGCTAATTTTGGCCATTCTAACTGGTGTAAGGTGGTATCTCAATGTGGTTTTAATTTGAATCTCTCTGACGGCTAGTGATGATGAACATTTTTTCATGTGCCTGATAGCCATTTGTATGTATTCATTGGAGAAGTGTCTTCAAGTCTTCTGCCCATTTTTTGATATAATTGTCTGTTTTGTGTGTGTTGAGTTTGAGAAGTTCTTTATAGATCCTGGATATTAGCCTTTTGTCTGTACTACCATTTGCGAATATCTTCTCCCATTCCGTGAGTTGCCTCTTTGTTTTGTTGACTGTTTCCTTTGCTGTGCAGAAGCTTTTGATCTTGATGAAGTCCCCAAAATTCATTTTTGCTTTTTTTCCCTTTGCCTTTGGAGACATATCATGAAAGAAGTTGTGGCTGATATCGAAGAGGTTACTGCCTATGTTCTCCTCTAGGATTCTGATGGATTCCTGTCTCACATTGATGTCTTTTATCCATTTCGAGTTTATCTTTGTGTATGGTGTAAGAGAATGGTTGAGTTTCATTCTTCTACACATAGTTGTCTAATTTTCCCAGCACGATTTATTGAAGAGACTGTTTTTTTTCCACTGTATATTTTATTCCTGCTTTGTCGAAGATTATTTGACCATAGAGTTGAGGGCTCATATCTGGACTCTCTACCCTGTTCCACTGGTCTATGTGTTTGTTTTTATGCCTGTACCATGCTGTCTTGGTGATAACAGCTTTGTAGTAAAAGCTTGAAGTCAGACAACGTGATGCTGCCAGTTTTGTTTTTCTTTTTCAACATTTCCTTGGCAATTCAGGGTCTCTTCAGATTCCATACAAATTTTAGGATTGTTTCCTCCAGCTCTTTGAAAAATGCTGATAGAATTTTGATTGGAATGGCATTGAAAGAATAGATTTCACTACACAATATAGACATTTTTAACAATGTTTATTTTTCTGATCCATGAGCATGGAATGGTCTTCCATCTTTTTGTGTCTTTTTCGATTTCTTTCATAAGTGTTCTGTAGTTCCTCAAGTACAGATCCTTTACCTCTTTAGCTAGGTTTATTCCCAGGTATCTTATGGTTCTTAGTGCTATAGTAAATGGAATTGATACTCTAATTTCCCTTTCTGTGTTTTCATTGTTAGTGTATAAGAAAGCAACTGATTTCTGTATATTGATTTTGTATCCTGCAACATTACTGAATTGCTGTATGAGTTCTAGTAGTTTGGGGGTGGAATCTTTTGGTTTTTCTGTATAAAGGATCATGTCATCTGCAAAGAGAGAGTTTGACTTCTTCATTGCCAATTTGAATACCTTTTATTTCTCTTTGTTGTCTTATTGCTGTTTCTAGGACTTTAATATTATGTTGAACAAGAGTGGTGAGAGTGGGCACTCTTGTGTTCTTGATCTCAACGGGAAGGCTGTGAGCTTTTCCCCATTGAGGATGATATTGCTTTGGGTTTTTCATAGATAGATTTTGTGAAGTTGAGGAATCTTCCCTCTATTCCAATACTTTGAAGCGTTTTAATCAGGAACAGATGCTGTGTTTTGTCAAAGCCTTCTTCTGCATCAATTGAGAGGACCACGTAGTTTTCCTCTCTTCTCTTATTGACTTGTTCTATCATACTCATTGATTTGCCAGAGTTGAACCACCCATGTTGAACTAACCATCCCAAGGATGAATCCCACCTGGTCATGGTGGATAATCTTTTTAATGTGCTGTTGGATCCTATTGGCTAGGATCTTGTTGAGAATATTAGCATTCATATTCATTGGGGATATTGGTCTGAAATTCTCCTTTTTGGTGGGGTATTTGCCTGGTTTGGGATCCAGGATAATGCTGGCTTCATAAAAAGAGTCTGGAAGTTTACCTCCTGCTTCAATTTTTTGAAACGGCTTCTGGAGAATAGGTATTATTTCTTCTTTGAAAGTTTGTTGGAATTCCCCAGGGAACCCCTTAGGTCCTGGGCTCTTGTTTCTTGGAGGTTTTTGATCACTGCGTCAATCTCGTTACTAGATATTAGTCTCTTCAGGTTGTCAATTTCTTCCTGATGCAGTCTTGGAAGTTTATAGGTTTCCAGGAATGCATCTATTTCATCTAGGTTGCTTAACTTATTGGCATATGGCTGTTGGCAATTTCTGATGTTTGTTTCTATTTACTTGGTGTTATTCAGGATCTCTCCCTTTTGATTAATAATTTTATTAATTTGGGCCTTTTCTCTTTTCTTTTGCGTTAGTTTGGCCAATGGTTTATCGATCTTATTGATTCTTCCAAAAAAAAAAAAAAAAACCAGCTTCTAGTTTCATTGATGCATTCTACAGTATCTCTAGCTTCTATCTCATTGATCTCTGCTATAATCTTGGTTATTTCTCTTCTTGTGTGTGGAGTTGGCTTAATTTGTTGTTGATTCTTCAGTTCTTTAAGTTGTAGATACAGCTGGTGTATTATGGATTTTTCAGTTTTTTTGAGGGAAGCTTGGATGACTATATATTTCCCCCTTAGGACTGCCTTTGCTGTATCCCATGTGTTTTGGACCAAAGTGTCTTCATTATCATTGCTTTCCATGAATTGTTTCAGTTCTTCTTCGATTTCCTGGTTGATCCAAGCATTCTAAAGCAAGGTGGTCTTTAGTTTCTAGGTATTTGAATTCCTTCCAAACGTTTCTTTGTGGTTGAGCTCCAGTTTCAAAGCATTGTGATCTGAGAATATGCAGGGAATAATGTCGCTCTCGGCCCGCAAGAACGACCCGCAGATGAGGTGAGTGGCAAACTTCTTTATTTACAATCTTCAGCCCCGGGACCCCGTACAACGATTATAGCCCCTAATTATAGGACACAGCGGATAGAAAGCAACCAATCACCACATAACATGACTAGTATAACACCCAATCAGAAGGGATACAGATGACTTCAGTCCGGAGCATGCAGGGTGCTCGTGTCTAATGACGTGAGCTCCCGAAACTCATTGTTCACTTACTCCTGTGCCTTTCCCATGATCCCTGGTTAATCTTATACTAGTCCCAATACTTCAGTACAGGTTGTGCGTTCCCCTTGAGCGCCCCCACATACCATAAATATTCACCTGCCTTTCTCCTCAAGCCTCGCCTAGTACGTGACTCCTTGCTCCTGCTGCATGGCTCTCCACAGAATAATCTCGATCTTTGAAAGATCAAGTTGAGCCCTGATTTGTGACCCAGTATGTGGTCTATTCTGGAGAAGGTTTCATGTGCACTTGAGAGGAATGAGCATTCTGTTGTTTCAGGGTGGAATGTTCTGTATATATCTATGAGGTCCATCTGGTCCAATGTGTTATTCAATGCTCTTGTTTCTTTATTAATTTTCTGCTTGAATGATCTATTTCTGAAAGAGGCATGTTAAGTTCTTCTGCTATTAATGTATTCATATCAATTTGACTCTTTATCTTGATTAACATTTTTTTTTTTTTTATGTAATTGGCTGCTCCCATATTGGGGGCATAAATATTTACAATTGTTAGATCTTCTTGGTGGATAGTCCCTTTAAGAATGATGTAGTGTCCTTCTGTATCTCTGACTATAGTCTTTAAAGTCTAATTTATCTGATATGAGAATCACTACCCCAGCCTTCTTTTGAGACCCATTGGCATAAAAGATGCTTCTCCATCCCTCACTTCCAGTCTGGATGTGTCCTTAGGTTCAGAATGGGTTTCTTGTAGACAGCATATGAATGGGTCTTGTCATTTTATCCACTCTGCAACCCTGTGCCATTTTATGGGCGCATTTAGTCATTTGCATTGAGAGTGATTATTGGGAGATACGTTTTTATGGATATCGTGTTACCTTTGAAGTCTTTGTTTTTATAGATTGTCTCCATATATTTCTGTTCAATGATGTTCCTGGGCTTTTCCTCTTTTATAGAACCCCCCTTAATATTTCTTACAGTGCCGGCTTAGTGGTCACATACTCTTTTAAAACTTGCCCATCTTGGGGCGCCTGGGTGGCTCGGTGGGTTGAGCCTCTGCCTTTGGCTTGGGTCATGATCTCAGGGTCTTGGGATCGAGTCCCGCATGGGGCTCTCTGCTCGGCAGGAAGCCTGCTTCTTCCTCTCTCTCTCTCTGCCTGCCTCTCTGCCTACTTGTGATCTGTCTGTGTCAAATAAACAAATAAAATCTTAAAAAAAAACTTGCCCATCTTGGAAGCTCTTTATCTCTTCATCCATTTTGAATGTCCGTCTTGCTGGAACAAGAGTTCTTGGCTCCATGTTTTTCGCATTTAGTGCCCTGAATACATCTTGTCAGCCTTTTCTGGCTTGCCAGGTTTCTGTGGACAGGTCTGACATTATTCTGATAGGCTTACTTCTGTATGTAAGAAATCTCTTCGCCCTAGCTGTTTTCAAGAGTTCCTGTCTAAAATTATGATTCATCATTTTCACAATCAGGGGTCTCAAGGTCTTTCTAGATTCTATCAACTTGGGGGCATACCTTTCTGCCTCTAGGACACGAACACTAGTTCAATTTGCCAGATTGGAAAATTTTTCATGGAGAATTTGTTCAAGTGTATCCTCTAGTCTTCTTTCTTTCTCCTCCCCCTCAGGGATTCCAATAATTCTGACGTTGGAACTTTTCATGGCATCATTTATTTCCTAATTCTGTTTTCATGACTTCTAAGCTGTTTGTTTCAGCTTTTCTCCTCATCCTTTTTCTCTTTTTGTCCTCCAGATCATTAATTTTATCTTCTGCTTCAGTTACCCTAGCTTTTTGAAAATTTAGATTATATTGGAGCTCACTGAGAACATTGTGAACATCATCCTTGGTGGCTTTCACTTCTGCCCTAATCAATTCCATTTTGTCATCAAAGGCTTTCTCCAACCTAGCTATTGCTTGGATAATTGTTAGCATGAATTCCCTTTCCAACATACTGTTTATGTCCATATCCTATAGCTCTGATGGAGAGGGCCCAGTCTCTGAAATTTTCTTCTGTTGGGCACTCCTCTTTCTAGTCATTTTGATGAGATATGGCTGAACAGATGTGTAAGTGAATGTTTCAACTGTGGTGCAAGCTAGGTGTACCCTGGAATGCTTTTGACCAATCAAGTCCACACCAAAAAGAAAGGAAAAAGAAAAAAAAAATAAGGGAGAGAGAGACACACACGCATGGGGGAAAAAAGATAAAATAAAAGAGAAGGTCCAGCCCAAATAGGCCCCAAAGTAAGATTTATAAAGTAAACAAACAAAAACAGATAGATGACAAGAGAAAAATAAATAAATAAATAAATAAATAAATAAATAAGAACCCCATCAAAATGAACCCAAAGTATAAAATTTATATACTACCAGAACCAAAACAAATACACAGAAACACTGACAGAAGAATAAGATGGGTGGGTGGCTCTCAATTCTCAGTGTGAGCGAGGAAGTTTATATTGATTCTTCCCGGATGTATCTTGATATCTTTGTTAAAGGACTCAACTATCCTGAAATAAAGGGGTATTAAAACCGGTTTACCTATAGGGTTAGCATTGATTGGGTGAAGGTGATTGTGTTGAAGCTTGTCTCTATATGAATATAAAAAAATAATAAAAGAAAAGAAAAATTAAAAAATAGAAAAGCAAATGATAAACACAGATACATGTATCAAAAAAGTACAGGTTAAAAGGCTAGTATGGAATTTGAGGTACTGAACATCTCATTGTGATGGCAAATAAGTTAAAAAGAAATTTAAAAAAAAATGAAAAGAGCCAGAATAGTGGGGATGAATTAAAAATAAAAGTTGTATCTATGAATTAGTAGTGGTTATCCTCTTGGTTTTGTTTGTTTGTTTGTTTGTTTGTTTTTTGGCTGGCTTTCTTGGGGAGTGGCCTGCCACGTGGTTTTTCAGGGAGTCTTACTAGAGCTGAGTCCTACTGCCCCCATCAAGGGGCTGGGCTCTGAGGAAACTGGTTTTTCAGGCTTTTGTTATCTGGAGGGTTTTTTGTTTTTTTGTTTGTTTGTTTTTTCTCCCCTTGGCGGCCTTTGGCCCATTCTTTGGAGGTTTAGAGAGGAAGGCAAACTGCACCCAGACCTCCATCTCAGAAAGAAGCCTCAGTCTGTTCTCTTCTGGGTGCCCCAGAGCACAGAAATTCCCCCTCTGCCACTGGCAGATCACGTCCCCAGTTACAGTCTCTGGGGTCACAGGAACTCTCACTTGTACCCCAAACCATGACAAATTACTAGCCACAGCTGTCTGGGCAGGTCCAGACCACCAGAGAGGTCCCAACAAGAGATAGCACACTGAGATTTTCACACTGGCCCAGGCTTAGAGTGCTCAGACTCTCTGGGTCCTAGCAAGCCACAGGCTTCTCTCAGGTCTGAGCGCTACTCAGACCCTGATTACGTGCACGTGCATAGTGCAAAAGGCTGTGGTTCTGCCAGCTGGCGTCCATAGCAAGCTGTGGCATCCACGGCAGGCTCCTTCACCCTCATGGGAGCCGCCACCCAGACGCTATCAGGTGTGCCAGCGGCTCAGGGACCAAGACCTGGTTTCTTTACTGCACTCTTTGGTTCCCTGCTGACAGTGGCAGTCCTGGGACTGTGGACTTAAGCCCTATCCCTAGCCGCCCAATTCCACCAATTTCCCCTTAAGATCTTTTGTTCTTTTTGAGTGCTTTCAACCAGACTCCAAGTTAATGCTGGTCCCCAATCATAGCTCACTCTTGTATTGGGGTATTACTTTCCAATGTGTTGCTTCTGGTGGCTCCCTCTCCTTTTTGTTTATTTTCTGATATCAGTCCGATGTTCCCACTCTGCTTTACCTGTCCACTTGTGTCTTCTGCCCCGGTAGAGATCCAGAAGTGTATAATTCTAATCCTAGGCTGATTTCATGGGTGATCAGAGTTCTTTGATAGAGATAATCAGCTCACTTTAGGGGGCAGGTTGAAAGAGCACCTCCTCCTACTTCTTGCCATCTTGTCTCCCTCTCTCTCTCCAGTGTTTCTAACTAGAACTCAGTGCGGTATTAAATACAAGGGCTCTCTCTGGACAGGCCATGCCATGGAGAGCTCTGTGCATGGGTGAACTCTCTTCTCTTTCTAATGAAGGCCTGTCCATCAGCTGGGAGATGGAGACAAGCTTGGTACAGTTCAGCAAGCTGACACCAGCCATCCAAGTGTTAAGCAGGCGTGTGTGTTTTTGTGCACATGTGTGTGCCTCTGTGTGTGTGTGTGTGTGTGAAAGACCCCTCCCCCATAAAGCCCCCTCCCCTAGAAGATAGATAGGATAACTAACCGCTTGTTTGCTTTTCTGTGAACCGCTGGCTTTTAGGCGTAGATTAGGTTATTAATTGCATGATTAATTGCTCTTTTGCCCTTCTGTAACTGCTTGGCTTATAGAAATAATAGAAGACGCCATGATGGCATTCCTACCTTCCCCCTTCTTGTTCCCCCTCCCTGCCTCTCTCCTCCCGCGCGCGCGCGGGCCCTCAGAACCAATCAGCTTGTTCCCCCTTCCCGCCTCTCTCTTCCGCGCGAGCGGGTCCCCAAAGCCAATCAGCAAACTCCACGAATGCCTTTTTCAAAAGTTCAAACTGTCCACCAACCAGTTGCGCCCCACCCAAAACTTGTTTGTACCTGTCTATAAAAACCCGGCACCACCCCAGCCGGGTGTGCTCAGCTAGCAGGCGCGCGCTGACCACCCGCAGGCGCCTGCGTAACAATAAAGAACCTCTTGCTGATTGCATCCAGTGGCAGTGTTGGATTCTTGGGTAAGGGGATCCGCGGGTCTTTCAGTGTGTGTGTGTGTGTGTGTGTGTGTGTTTGTGTGTCTGTCTGTGCTCATTATTTGAATAGTGTGTGGTATGGTGTATGGGTGAGTTTGTAGATAGTGTGGTTTGCATGTGATGTGAGTGGGATAAGTGTTCTGACTTTGTGGTGTGTGTGGTCTATGGAGGTGTGTTGAATATGTGGGTGTATGGGGCGCCTGGGTGGCTTAGTGGGTTAAAGCCTCTGCCTTCGGCTCAGGTTATGATCCCACTGTCCTGGGATCGAGCCCCGCATTGGGCTCTCTACTCAGCTGGGAGCCTGTTTCCTCCTCTCTCTCTGCCTGCCTCTCTGCCTACTTGTGATCTCTGTCAAATAAATAAATAAAATCTTAAAAAAAAAAAAAGAATATGTGGGTGTAGCTAAGTGTAGAGGTGTGGTGTTTTTGTGTGTAGTTCCTGAGTGTGGTCTGTTTTCTGTGTTATATGTGTGGTTTGTGTGTGTTGGAGATGTGTTTTGTGTAGTGTATGTTTGGTGTTTGTGTAGTGTGTGTAAGGACCTATTTAGAAACTGTCCCTGCTCCCCTTCCCCCAGGGGATTTACTTGGAGACAATCCTGGAAACCAGCTTCAGGTAACAAAGCCCAGATACAAAGGTGGGTCAGGCCAGGTGGAGACCTCAGTGGAGGGGGGGTGCATACTGTCTCCCTGGTTACCAAGGAGTATGGGCTCCACCCTTTGGGAGCCTTTTGGCGCCAATCCTAATCAAGGTGTAATAGGCTGGTTCAAATGTCTACTAGGGTAAATTGTAATTCATTTGGTCACCTAGCATCACTGTGGAGTTTCCTGTGTGTGTTACAATCTCATTGGTCACTGTGCATGGCCAGGCCCAACTGCATGGCTTTTGCCCTTAAAAACTAGTCTGTGAAACAGGGAAGGGTCACCCTCTCTTGTAAGAGGTGCGTCCCTGAACATTTGGTTAGATTCTTGATGCTTGGTGTGAAATAAAGCTTTGATTGACCCTCGCTTTTTATCAGTCTCACTCCTTTAATCACAGACCCATTATTGGAGCATAACAGTGTGTATGGGTGGGGTATCTGTGGTGTGTATATATGATATATGTGCAGTGTGTTTGTGGTGCATGTGTTGTGCATGGGTTATTTGTGTGCTCTGTGCATGGTGTATGTGTGATGTGGTTTTGGGTGGTCTGTGTGGGCTGAGTGTGGTGTATCGATGGTGTGTGCATGCTCTGTGTGTGTGTGTGTGTGTGTGTGTGTGTGTGCCTACTGTGTTTGCATGTGGTCCATGTGTGGTGTGTTGGTGGGAGATGCATGGTGCGCATGGTATATTTTAGTTTGTATATGGTGTGCATGTTGTGTGACCTGTTTTTTCTGTTGTCAAAGTGTAAGTGTCTGGCATATATGTGGCATATGTTGTTAGGTGACCTACATGTACTTAGTACATGCCTGTAATGTGCGTTGCCTGTGCGGTGTACATTATATTGTGTAAAGTATTTATGTGTATGTTGGTGTTTGTGTGGGTTTTGTGTGTTCATTTGGCCTATGTCTGGTGTGTGTGTGAGGCCAGTGTGTTGTGTTTCTTTGGTAAGTGTGCGGTGATGTAAGGAGTGGGTGAGTTGTAGAGTTGTGGCATGTGGACAGTGTATGCAGGGTGGGTAGGTGCTGAATGTGTGCTGGCTATTGGTGCAACTGTAGTGTGTGTGAAGGGAGTATGTGACATTTTTTGTATGGGGTGTCCAGTGCCTTTGTGGTAGGTTCGTGTTTGGTATGTGTGTTGTGTGTGTTTGAGCGTGCATTTTGTGGAATATGTGTAGTGCATGTATTCTATTGGGTAGTGTGTGTGGTCTATATGATGTGGGTAGTGTGTGTGTGTGTGTGTGTGTGTGTGTGTGTGTATGTGGTCTATGTGTTGTAAGTGTCATGTGTCTTTTGTTTGTGATGTACATGTGTTAATGGGTCAATTATGTGTGGTATGAATTTGTTGCCTGTGTGTTATACTCATGGATTCAATGTGGGATGGGAGTGGTGTGTCTCTTCTTGTGCAATGTTTGTATGGTGTGTGGTGTGTGTTTGCATTGTATAGGTGGTGTGTGTTGTAGATGTGATGTGTCTGTGTTGTAGGTGTGCCCGTTTGGTGGCCTTTTGGAGTGTGTGTACTATGAGTGTTGTGTGTGGTGTTCATGTGTTTTCATGGTGCATGGGTGAGTGTGGTTATGTGTGTGGTGCCAGTCTGTGTGTGATTGACAAGTGCTGGTGTTGTATGGGTGATGTGACTATTGTATGTACTGTGTGTTCAGCTTCTGAGGTTTCTTTGTGGTGTGGGTGTTTAGCATTTGTGTGGTGTTTGTGGGGTTTCTGTGTGGGCAGTGTACATGTAATTGTGTGGTGCATGTGTGATGTCTGTGTGTGATTGTGTGTGCTATGTGTGCGGTGTGTGTCATGTGTATTTTGTATTTGTGGTGTGCATGTCTGTAGGCATTGTGTGTGTGTTTGGAAGTGTGTGTGTGTTACACACACATTGTGTGTGGTATGAGGTGTATGTGTGATGAATTTAGTGGTAGTGGACTGGTGAATGTGTCGTCTAGGAAATTTGAGTGTGGTGTCTGACATGCATGTGAGTTTATGTAGGAAAGTGATGGCGTGTGCCTTCTTGTGTGTGTGTGTGTGTACACACAATGTTCTGTTTCAGTGACGTATTTGCATTAAATATACTTGGCGCTCCTGGTGTGACCATGCTGTATATGAGGTAAATGAAACATGTGTGTGTGGTATGTGTTTGGTATATATGTTTTTTGGGTGGTGTGTGTATAGTAGGTGGGTGGCATACATTGTGCATTTTGTTGTGGAGTGTGTGTGTGTGTGTGTGTGTGTGTGTGTGTAGTTAACTTGGTCTGCATTCTGTATGTCTAAATGTGTGTTACATTGTTGGGTGAGAGTCTTGTGTGTGGCACATACATGGTATATGTTGCATATGTGCACAGTGTGTTTGGAGATTGTGTGGTAATATGTGTCTATGTGTCTGTGGCATAGGTATGGTGTGTGGTGTGTGTGTATTATGTGTTTTCAAGTGTGTGAAGGGTAAATGCAGTGTATATATGTGTTCTGTGTAGGAGTGGTGGGTATATGGTGTATATCTCATATGGGTGTGCTCTATTGAAGTGTGTAGGTGTTTGGTGTATGGATGCAGTGTGTGTGTGAGGTATTGGTACTGTGTCTCCAGGCACTGTGTTGTGTGTGGTGGCTCTGTGTAGTTTGTGCCATGGGCATGTGATGGAAGTGTGCCTGGGCCTGCTGTTTGTGTGGTGTCTGTGGGGTATGCAATTGCATGTGGTACACACAGGTGTGAGAGTGGCATGGGTGGGGTGATTGGATGGCTAATCATCAGTGCACTAACCACTGTCCTTTGAGCAGCAACTGTACAGGGACAGGAGGGCCATCCTCCTGGGAATATGGCAGACAACAATTATGCTCAGTTACCCAGAAACAATGTGAGAACTCATCAAAATCTTCTTGTGATGTCAGTGTGAATGAGAGCTCTATCCCCCCTGAATGTGAGCCATGTCTTTACATAGAAATACAGAAGGTTATAGGAAGGTGTACTGAGAGGATCCATGTTCTACACTTCACACAGGAGAGGGGGAAAAGAAAATCCTGCCAGGGAGAGATCTCACTTTGTTTCTTCTTGCCCCGGGAATGAGGCCAACTTCCACCAAAACCCTATAGTTTGGCCCACACACAAACATTTTCTGCTGAGCCTCTTCAAACTCCTGAAGGTTTTGGATATCCCAAATGTTCTGAAACGAACGTGGCACAACGTCGCCACAGTCTTAAGATCTCTCCATGATCCCTATGTTAGAGAGAGGCTCTAAGACACTAGCTCAAAGTGATCCCCTGGGTTCATCTAGTTTTGGGTAAAAAGAAAAGGGTAGGGCCCTCTGGTTGGCTCTGGGGGCTAAGAATCTGACTCTTGGTTGCAGCTGAGGTCAGGATCTCATGGATTGTGAGATGAGGCCCCAAGACTAACTCTGTGCTCAGCAGGGAGTCTACTTGAAGATCCTCTCATTCTGAGCCTCCCCCTAGTCATGTGTACTCTCCTTCCTCTCTCTCACATAAATCAGTAAATAAACCCTAAGGAAAGAATGAAAGGGTCAACCTGGATACACAGAAGTTTAAAGTTCATGAGGAGAGATGAGAATGGCCTCATGTGGTGAATGGCATTGCACCTGGCAAGGGGACCACCTCCAGAAGAGCTAACACCTGTGATCTTGGGCAAAGAGAAATCCCCATTGTTTGCATATGGCACCCCTGTCAGCAAGAAGCTGACATTCTCCCCTCAGGATGACAGGGACAGCTTCTGGACTTGGCTGTTTCCCGACCCATCTCACTGGTGGATAAAGATAGCAGAGGTTCAACAGTACCATGCAGGTGCTTGCCACTGCTGCTTAAGCATTGAGAATGGGACCTTGGTACGGTATGACTCGAAAGGACAGTTTCTGCACTAACCACGTCCTGGGGCATACTGCATGTGCACAGCTTATCTGCTGTTCATAATGAAGGCATCTGGATGAGCCAAGGGAGGGAAGAAACCTGGTTATTGGGCATGATGATACCACCAGTCGGCCAAGCACATGCTCAGGATCACGAATGCCATGGTTTTTTTGGGATGTCAGACACTGATTACTCCCCCTTACCACTGGATTATAGTGGGAACTTCACAGCAATCCTTGGATGTTGGCTGCATGGGAGCCCCCCTGGATGGAAGCAAGGCCTCATTAAAAATAATGCAAGAATATAGGGATGGCTAACCAAAAGAGTCAAGGTCTCCATTTCAAGGAGGAAGGGGAAATATCAGGGAGATGCCCCTATGTCTATTTGCCCCAGAGATGAGGCCAGCTCTTTTCCCAACAAGGGATGGCCCCGCCTACCCTCAAACACTCTCTGCTGGGCATTTCAAATGCCCTAGGCCTCACAATGCCCAGATAGTGCCAAAGTCAAATCACGAGTAGTCTGGTGGCCTCACCTCTCCCATGCTCACAAAAACATTACCAGGCTCCCAGGTTTCCTTTTTGTTGTTTATTTCAATTTCTATTTAAATCCTAGTTAGTTAATATTTGGCATTCTCCTCATTTCAGGAGTAGAATTTAAGATTTATTTATTTATTTATTTGACAGACAGAGATCACAAGTAGGAAGAGAGGAAGGCAGAGAGAGAGGGGGAAGCAGGCTCCATTCCAAGCAGAAAGCCCTATGTGGGACTTGATCCCAGAACCCTGGGATCATGACCCAAGCTGAAGGTAGAGGTCTTAACCCACTGAGCCACCCAGGCACCCCCAGGAGTAGAATTTAGTGATTATTCACTTATATAACACCTCAGTGTAGAAAAATACTGTTTCAATAAACATCTTCTTTCCTGAAGATGGAAGCACTTTGAAAAGTGCATTTGATGGGATGAGGATGTCTCAGAATCCACTCTGTAGAAAAATAATCTCTTTTGTACCATCCTTTGGGAAGACAGGAGTGTTTTTTGCACAATATGTGTGGCAGTACAAGGAAGTTGACATATATTTGACTCTGGGAAAAAAGTTCATGCAGAATGGCCCTTTCAAACAACATCCTGTATCTTGAGTGTGTTGTTTGCAAGTTCCCAAGATGTTTGTAAGTTCCATGTGAATGTGTGGCAGAAAAGGGAAGTGCCATCCACTTAACAGTAAGAAGCAACAATGTAGAGTAATTTGTTTCAATGAATGTCATCATTCCTGAAGACAGAAGCATTTTCAAAAGTGTGTGTGAAGGCATGAGGAACTTGTCATGGATTTCACGTTGAGGGAGAATCAAGTCTATTTAGAATGACCCTTTCAACTCATATCTTTCATGAAGCTGGAAATGTTATCAATGTGTATGTGGAAACATAAGCGCCATCCACTGAACTCTAAGAAACACTGTGGAGAAACTTTCTTATAAGCACCACCTTTTTCTTCAGATTTGAGACTCGTTTTCCAAAGTGTGTGTGAATGCACCAGGAAATGGCCATACACATAGCACTGAGAGAGGAGCCTGCAGAGAAGCATCTTCCCACTAGAAGGCTGAGGAGTGATGGGAGGTGGGACAGAAGAAGAGTATGGATAAATCCTCCAAGACTGTGGAGAAGCATGCATGGACAAGTACAAGGGAGGACCCAATAACATGATTCTGAGGAACACCTGACCCTGGACTAAGCAAGGAGCCTAACCCCACAGATCAAAAACATTCACACTGGTTTCACACTAATGCTCCCCTAAACTCTGGCCTCAGGACAGGTCTCCACATGGCCATCAAATAGACTCCCACCATCTCCTGGCCCAGAACTTCAACCTTAGCCCTGGCCATGGAAGTAAAGGTGTATGAACCCTAGTTCTGAGGGCGGAGATGATTTGGCTCCTAGACTGATGTCAGATAAATGAGTAAGGAGCACTGAAGGAGACCAAGGCACTTGCAATGCCCAGATTGCAAACAAACAGGATTCGAGCCCCAAACCAGCAACTCAGCCCCACTGTGAAAATTTCTGTGAGGGGATTCCTGAAGACTGAGCCTCGCTGTAATAACAGACCTCCATTCAGACCTCAGGTTAGGACTATGCACTGCCATCCCTTGCGCCCCTAATCTCTTCATGACTCTGTAGCCCTAACCTTAGCCCTGGATATTGCCCTGACCAGACCTGAATCCTACTTGGGAGATCTCAGTAAATTTTGAACTCCTATGTAATGCTAGGCTAATCAGGCAAGAGCATAGGGGGAAACCATGTGGCTTGCAACCCCTGAGGATGTTGCTTGAAATAGACTATGTTTAGAGTGAAGTTCCTAAATCTCAGGAAGACAAGGAGAATGTACCTGGGGCCACATACTCCCCTAATTCTAACCCTTTTCTCTGTCCTCAGACACTTGCCCTCACTGCCATGACACAGGTGCCTACCACCTCCCAGATTCTCACACTCAGCTAGACATGGCTATTTTCCTTCCTGGGCCCAAATGCAATATCTGAGGAACAATGGGGTTGTTAGGGATACAATACTGGTGTAGGACCACTCTTACAGGAATGCAGAAACAAACCAGGCCAAGTGCCACCATCATAGCTGAGAAAGTAGCATGAATCTAGCAGAAATCTGACCCCTGATCCCACAGTGGGCTTAGCGCCTGAGTGCAAATGCTAATGTTGAAGTTCACCTGAATCCTTGCCCTCAACTCAGGCCTCACAACAGGTCTCCATACTGTCATTGGATAGACTCCTACCATCTCCTGGACCATAAACCTTGTCTTGCTTGGCTGTGTCACTCTCTGAAACTTAAAAAATAAAAATCTGAGAACCAATGGTTTTGGGATATCTAGAAGATAGCAGACCACTGATGGAAGAAAGCAAAAGAAACTGTCTTGCAACACTGGTTTTCAGCAGAGGAGATGGATTCTAGTGAATACTGAATCCTCACCAACACCCTTAGCATTCCCATGAAGTCAGAACAGAAGCTTGAGCCTCACCGTAGTGTCAGTTACAAACATAAGCCCTCAGGGTAGGCCCTCACACTGTCATTAGATAGGTTCCAACTGCCACCCATTCACTCACCCTAACCCTAGACCAGCCTGTGGGGCTGAAAGCACTCAAACACTACTTCTGGGGTTATAATGGATTTGTGACACCTGGCCGATGTCAGACTACTCAGGCAAGAGCACAGAACCAAGCATGCCACATGCAGTCCCCGGGTTCTTCTGGGAGAGCATGCTTTTACTGAATTCATAACTTTATCATCACTATTAACATCCCACTGAAATTAAACAAGAAGCAGGAGTCTCATCCTAAGGGTCATCCTCAACTCAGTACCTGGTCATATCTCCTTGCTGCCACTGAATCAGCTCCTATCGTCTCCTGAACTGGAACAGTTGTCCTAGTCCTGGCTGTGGCAATGACAGGGCCTGAGCTCACAATCTGAGGGTACAATGGATCTGGACCCCTGGCAAATGTAAGAATACTTAAGCCACTGCATGAAGGTACAGAAGGAGACTGTGCCACAGGCAGCCCTCAGAATGGAGTGGGAGAGAAGTATTGTAGTGAAAATCTAACCCTAAACATGACCCTCAGCAACCCCTGAGGCCACATTGAAAGCCATAAACTTACCTTAATGCCAGCCCTCAACTCAGCCCTCATGGCAGATCTCTGCACTGTTATCAATAGGCCTCCAATATATCAGGTGCAATCATCATAAACCCAAACAGGCCTGTGGGGCAGAAAGGGCCTGAACACTAGGACTCAAGGTGCAAGGTGCAAGGGATACACAATTAAAACAGAAGTGTTTTGAAAGGTATGTGTGGAGATATAAGCAAAGTGCCATGTAAGAAAGAACACTGTGTAGGTAGCATCCTTGTTTACCATCTTTCAGGAAGATAAAAGAGTTTTCAAATGTCTCTGTAGAAGCATAGGGAAAGTACCATAGATTTAATGCCAAGAAATGACATGATATAGAGACCATCTTTCAACTAAGACCATCTTTCATTAAGATAGGAGCATTTACCAATGTAGGTGTGAAAGCATAAGTAGCATTTACTTCTCTCTGAGAAAGAAAACTGTACAGCTACCTCCCTTCAACTGCATCTTCAGTCATAAAAATGGAAGCCTTTTGCAATGTACCTATGGAAGCATGAGGAAAGTAACATATACATGAGTCTAAATAAGAACACTCTAAAGAAACATCTTTAACTACAATCTTTCATAGAGATGGAAGCATTTTCAAATGTGTGTGTGAAAGCAAAGGGTAAAGGCCTTATATCGTGCCCTACAAGAGCATGTTATATAAAAAGTCTCTTTTGACCAACATGATTGTTCATGAAGATAGAAACTTTTTCATATGTATGCATGCAAACCTAAGGCAAGTAACCATCTACTTAACTTTGAGAAAGAAGCCTGTGTAGATAGTCTCCTTCAAAATATATATATATATATATTCTTTCATGAAGATAGAGTGATTCTCCATGTATGTGTGGAAGCATTAGAAAAGTGCCATACACTTACTCTGCCAAAGAACAATGTATAGAAACCCTCTCTTAATGAACGTCTTCTTTCTTGACCATAAAAGTGTCTTCCAATGAATGTATGTGTTGTAGCATATGGGAAGTGCCATACATTGAACTTTAAGAAAGAACACAGTATAGAAACCATCTTTCAACTCACCTCTTCTGCAATGAAGGTGAAATCATTTGCAAAAGTGTGTGTGAATGCATAAAGAAAGTGCCATGTAGTGAATGTTAAGAAACTTTTGTTGTGTAGATAGAATGCACCTTTGAACTAACATGTTGATTCATGAAGGTACAAGGATTTTCAAATATGTCATTTGAAGCTTAAAAAAAATGCCCTATACTTAACTCTAAGAAGTGACACTTTAGAGAAACTGTCTTTCAATGAACTCTTTCTTTTCAGAAGATAAAAGTACTTTCAAAAGTGTGTCTGAAACATAAGTACAAGTGAAATATTCTTGACTTGGAGGACCAAGTCTGTATAGAAGGAAACTTTGAATGAATATCCGGTTTCACAAAGATAGAAGAGTTTTCAGATGTATGTATGGAAGCATAAGAAAAGTGCCACAAATATAACTCGAAGAAACAACACAGGAGAGAAACTGAATTTCAACTAACATCATGTTTCCTGAAGGTGGAAGCATGTTCAAAAGTGTGTGATGAACCATGAAAGACTGTAGACTCTGAGAAACAATCTGAGGGTTTTGGAGGGGAGAGGGGTGGAAGCTGGGTGAGCCTGGCGGTGGTTATTGTGGAGGGCATGTACTGCATGGAGCACTGGGTATGGTGCATAAACAATGAATTCTGGAACACTGAAAAGAAATTTAAAAAATAAGTAAAAAATTTTAAACAGTGTGTGTGAAAGAAAAAAGATACTGTCCTGTACTTACCTCTGAGAAACAAGTTTGCATTGAATACATCCTTCCACTAAAATCTTGTTTCATGATGATAAAAATTATTTCAAATATACATATGGGGACGCCTGGGTGGCTCAGTTGGTTGGGCAGCTGCCTTCGGCTCAGGTCATGATTCCAGTGTCCTGGAATCGAGTCCCACATCGGGCTCCTTGCTCAGGAGGGAGCCTGCTTCTCCCTCTGCCTCTGCCTGCCATTCTGTCTGCCTGTGCTCACTCTCTCCCCCTCTCTCTCTCTGATAAATAAATAAAATCTTAAAAAAATATATACATATGGATGCTCAAACAAAGCACAATAAACGTTATGAAACAGCACTGTAGGGAAAAAACAGATTCAATAAATATCTTTTTTCCTGAGGCTGGAAGCACTTCCAAAAGTGTGCGTGATAGCATAAGGAAATTGCCACATATGTAACACTCTTGAGATGTTACCCTATAGAGAAATCATACTTCCACTACCATCTTTCAGGTAGACAGGAGTGTTTTAAAAGTTGCGTGTGAAAGCACAAGTAAAGTGACATGTACTTGACTGAGAAACAAGTTCATGTAGAATGGGACTTTCAATCAACTTCTTGTATCAGGAAGACAGGCACTTTTTCAAATGTACACGTGAAAGTGAAATGAAGTGCCATTAGAAACTGTTTCAACTAACATCATCATTCCTGAAGACAGAAGAATTTTCAAATGTGTGTGTGAAAGCATGAGGAACATATAATATACTTCACTCAGGGAGGAACAAATCTCTTTAGAATGCCCCTTTCAACTCACATCTTGTTTCATGAAGATAGAAATGTTATCAATATATGTGTGGAAGTGAAAGTGCCATCCACTGAACTTTAAAAAACAACACTGTGGAGAAACTGTCTTTCAACCAACATCTTCTTTGCAGAGAGACAAGCATTTTCCAAAGTGTGTGTGAATGCAAAAGGATACGGCCATACACATAACTCTGAGAAAGTTATGGAAGGCATCCTTCCATTAAAGGGCTGAGGAATTAAGGGACAGGAGACAAAAGAACGGTGTGGGACAAATCCTTCAAAAATTCTAAGTGCAATACATTAAGAAGAGAAAGAAAATTATCATATGGTTTTGTTCATATGTGAAAAATAAAGAATAGTTCAGAGGACAATAGGGGAAGGTTGGAAAAACTGAATGGGAAAAAGTCAGACCAGGAGACAAACCCCAAGAGAATCTTGACTCTGGGAAATATATGGAAGGTTAAAGAAGACAGGAGGGTGGGGGTATGGGTAACTGAATGATGGGAATGAAGGAGGGTGTGTGATATGAGCAGCACTGGGTATTATATACAACTAATAAATCATTGAACACTACATAAAAATGAATTATGTATCATATATTGGTTAGTTAAGCATAATAAAATGGAAAAATCACTCAATTTAAGCCATCTTTCAGTTAAAATCTTCCTTCGTGTAGGTACAAGTATTTTCAATTATATTTGTGGAAGCATAGGGAATGTGTCATAGACTTAACTCTGTGAAACAGGTCTGTGTAGAATATCTCTTTCAACTAGTTGTGTTTCATGAAGATAGAAGCATTTTCAAATATGAGTGGAAGCATAAGGAATTGCCATATCCTTAACTCTAAGAAATAATAGTGTATAGAAAACTTCTTTCTTTTTAAAAATTTTGTTATGTTAGTCACCATAAAAAACAAGAATAGTTTTTGATGTAGTGTTCCAAAATAGAAACCTTTGAACCAACACTTTCTTTCCTGATTATGGAAGCATTATCAAAGGTGTGTTTGAAAGCTTAAGGAAAGTGCAATATCCTTAACTCTGGGAAACAAGTCAGTGTAGGATGCATCTTTTATATATATATAATAACCTTTATTTCTTTTCATTATTCTTCTAATTTCTGTCCTCATTATCCTTATATAGTCTTCTTCTTTTTTTTTACATTTCTTTTCAGCATAACAGTATTTATTGTTTTTGCACCGCACCCAGTGCTCCATGCAATACGTGCCCTCCCTAATACCTACCACCTGGTTCCCCAACCTCCCACCCCCCCGCCCCTTCAAAACCCTCAGATTGTTTTTCAGAGTCCATAGTCTCTCATGGTTCACCTCCCTTTCCAATTTCCCTCAGCTCCCTTCTCTCTAACTCCATGGTATTTGTTATGCTCCACAAATAAGTGAAACCATATGATACTTGACTCTCTCTCCTTGACTTATTTCACTCAGCATAATCTCTTCCAGTCCCGTCCATGTTGCTACAAAAGTTGGGTATTCATCCTTTCTGATGGAGGCATAATACTCCATAGTGTATATGGACCACATCTTCCTTATCCATTCATTCGTTGAAGGGCATCTTGGTTCTTTCCACAGTTTGGTGACCGTGGCCATTGCGGCTATAAACATTGGGGTACAGATGGCCCTTCTTTTCCCTACATCTGTATCTTCGGGGTAAATACCCAGGAGTACAATTGCAGGGTCATAGGGGAGCTCTATATTTAATTTCTTGAGGAATCTTCACACTGTTCTCCAAAGTGGCTACAACAACTTGCATTCCCACCAACAGTGTAAGAGGGTTCCCCTTTCTCCACATCCTCTCCAACACATGTTGTTTCCTGTCTTGCTAATTTTGGCCATTTCTAACTGGTGTAAGGTGTTATCTCCATGAGGTTTTAATTTGAATCTCCCGATGGCTACTGATGATGAACATTTTTTCATCTGTCTGATATCCATTTGTATGTCTTCATTGGAGAAGTGTCTGTTCATATCTTCTGCCCATTTTTTTGATATGATTATCTGTTTTTTTGTGTGTGTTGAGTTTGAGGAGTTCATTATAGATCCTGGATATCAACCTTTTGACTGTACTGTCATTTGCAAATATCTTCTCCCATTCCGTGGGTTGTCTCTTTGTTTTTTTGACTGTTTCCTTTGCTGTGCATCTTTAACTAACATCTTGTTTTATGATAGTAAAAGCACTTTCCAAATTTATGTGTGGAAGCCTAAGTAACATGCCATATAACAAATAACTCTAAAAATAACACTGGAGATGGAAGGCACATATTATGTTAGAGCACTGGATGTGGTGCATAAACAATGAATTCTGGAACACTGAAAAGAAATTTAAAAAATAAATAAATAAAATAAAAATAACACTGGAGAAACTGTGTTTCAACTAACGTTTTCTTCCCTGAAGATAGAAGAATTTTCAAAATCTGTGTGGGAGGCAAGAGGGCAGAGATGTAGAGGACCTTATTTCAGCTGGTCCCTGCATTTAGCTGAATATCTATCAAACCATTAGGAACACCCACCAAATCATCCTGAGATGTAACATATATCTGGATTTCTACAAGCAGAGAATGGACTGCCTTTTGCAACATAGGAAGTACAGAATCGTGAATCTGTAGGGAGATATTGGAAGATAGATAGTAGAGGGAGCTTTCATAAGTTGCCTCCTGGAAAGTGATGTAACACCAGAGCACAAAATCAGAACCCTTAGAAATCAGCTATCGTGAAAGACATCCCTCTCTGAAAGTGGATCTGGAAATTAAAGGCAGAATTCTAGGTGGGGCACTGTTGTCTCAGGATCCAAGTGGTTACAGGTTGAACAGGGGTGCCTAAACCAGCAGAGTGCCTGAACAGTGGAGTCAGGAAGCAAGTTATGGTCAGGGAGCCCAGGAGAGGAATCTCAGCTCATGTCACATGAATCAGGCTTGTTGGTAATCACTCCTTTCCTGATCAGCCTGAAAAGAACTGGAACATGGGGTCCATTTACCATCCCCTGAGAGTGATGAAACAGCTGTACCCACAACTAGGCAAAAGCTTGCAGGATGGTAGCAGCTCATAAAAGACATTAGGGTGTACCCAGACATAATCCAAGAGCTTTGGTTGTGCATGCCAACCCATGGCCACTTGCAGTTTTAGAGTAATGCAGGACAGTGGCACTCCCAGGTCCCTGGGACTACTTTTGAGAGAGTTGCAGTGAGTGTGTGCCATGGGATACTGTGGGTTTGGGCACATAAAGAAGTGAAGACTGTCCCAGAAGGTTTATTAGAGTGGGAAGATGGCATTCTTTCTGCTCCAGGCCAGAGATTTGGTGAGAGCCATTTTTGGTCTGATTCTCTGAAAAGGTGTGAAAAACCTCCAGGGACCAAAAGCTACACAGAGGACTGGTTTTCACTGAGTCCATCCCTGTGTTAGGGGGTGGGACAACTCCACCCAGGCAGGCATACCTGAGAAAACAGCACAGCAGTCCCCTCCCACAGAAAATAGTCTGGAAAAACAGGTGAACAACAAACTTATGGATCCCACAAGACTGTAAAATTCCAATGCCAGGGAAAATAGTATATTGAACTCCAGGTGTTGCCTCACAAGTCTTTTCTTTTCTTTTTTTTTTTTTTCCAGATAAAATTCTCCTTTTCTTTTTTTCCTTCTTATGCCTCGTGTCTCTTTTTCCTTTCTTCATATATTCTTCCCATTTCAACTTGATGCTCATTATACCAACATATCTGATAGGCGCTTTTTAACATGTATTTTTTCACATCTATATCTTATATATACTTCATTTTAGTGCTTTCCTCATCATATTCAAATATATTACATTCCTTGTAGTTTGGGGATGTAATATTTTCTAACACAGAGACCAAAATTCACTTGGGAACAATTGGATCACCCTGCTTTGTCCACGTGTGAGATTATAGTCTTTCCTCCTTCCCCCTTTTCAAAATATTTTTATTTCATTCTTATGTTTCATTGTGGCTTTGTTTGATTTTCTGTGGTGCCTCCCAAACACTCTGGATTATTCTAAGGTACATCTTGCTTGGGTCATGGCTGACATGTTGGACTCTGTTATTCACCCACCCATCATTCTCTGGACAGATTGACTAGAAGGAGGCGAAAAAAAAAAAAAAAAAAAAAACCAAACCCAGAGGTACTGTTCTCTGCCACAGAGCTAATTTGATATGGATATAAAGAATAAGTCAGAGATAGAATTCAGGATAGCAATAATAAAGGTAATAGGTAGGCTAGCAAAAAGCATACATTGCAATACAGAATCTCTTAAGTGGAGGATCAGGCCAAACTTAAAAAAAATGCTATGAATGAGAAGCAGTATAAACTGGATCCTCTAACATCTAGGGTAAATGAAGCAGAAGAGAGAATAAGTGATGTAGAGGATAAGATGGAAAGGAAAGAAGTTGAAAAAAAGAGGGAAAAACAACTAATGGCCCATGGGAGTGGGGAAACCTTGGAGAGATTAATGATGCCATGAAACATTCCAATGTCGAAATTATTAGGATCCCTAAGAGGGCAGAGAGAGAGAGAGAGAGAGTGAGAAAAGGTATATTTGAGAAAATCTTAGCTGAGAACTTCCCTAATCTGGGGAAGGAAAAAAGCATGTGAGTCCAAGAAGCAGACAAGGACCCCTCCCAGAGTCAATAAAAATAGATCAATATCCTTACATGTAATAGTAAAACTTGCAGATCTTAGAGACAAAGAAACTGTCCTGAAAGCAGCTGGGGAGAAGAGGTTCTTTACTTAATGAGGGAGGAACATCAGAATAATATCAGACTTATCTCCAAACAGTTGGCAGGCCACAAAGGGCTTGCAAGACATATTTTGTGTACTATATGAGAGGAACATTCAGGCAAGAATATTTCATCCAGCAAGGCCATCGTCCAAAATGCATGGAGAAATAAAAATTTTCTAGGAGAGGCAGAATCTGAAAGCATATATGACCACCAAACCAGCCCTTCAGGAAATACTAGGGTGATTCTTTACACAAAGAGACTAAAAGAATACCAGACCAGAAAGAAACAGAGGCAAATTACAGAAACAGAGACTTTACAGGCAATACAATGATACTAAATTCATACCTTTCAATAGTAACTCTGAATGTAAATGGGCAGAATGCTACAATCAAAAGACACAGAGTATCAGATTGGATAAAAAAGCAGGGTGCGTCCTTATAGACCTTACAACCTGTAGACCCTACAAAGTGTACATCCTTGTAGATCCTTACTATCTACAAGAGAAGAGTTTTAAACTTAAACACACCTCCAGATTGATAGTGAGGATATGGAGAATGACTTACTATGCTAATGGCTTTAAAAGAATACTGGTGTAGCAATCCTTATTGCTGACCCCATTATGCAGACAAATTGGATTTTAAACCAAAGATTGTAGTAAGAGATGCAGAGAGACTCTCTATCATATGGCCAAAGTAAAGAAATATATTGATAATAATACATGAATAGCAGACTTCAACACCCCACTCACAGTAATGGACAGATCATCTTAGCAGAAGATCAACAAAGAAACAAGGGCTTTGAATGACATACTGGCCCAGATGGACTTTGCAGATATATATTGAATCCTAAAACAATAGAATACTCATTCTTCTTGGAGCATGTGGAACTTCCTCCATGACAGTTGAAATACTGGGTCACAAGTCAGGCCTCAACCAGTACCAAAAGATTGAGATGGTCTCTGCATTTGTTTAAGAATACAATGTTTTGAAACAAGGATTAAATCATTTGGAAGGTATTCAAATGTTTTGAGGTTAAAGAACATGCTGCTAAAGAATGAATGGGTCAACTAAGGTATTATAGAATTTAAACAATTCATCAAAACCAACAAAAATGAAAACACATCATATCCCTTAGATATGAGGGCTTAATCTTACATGGATAAAACTACTAAAAGCCTTTCATTGAAATTTTCATAGCGACTCTGTGTTGAAATCACGTGTCAAAGAGCTCCTAAATTACATGAGTATTTAGTGAACTCCTTTGAATGACCTTGAGGGAAGTAACACTATAGAAATGGCTTACCACATCAGGAAAGAAGAGAGTACAAAGACTGTCTCTGGACAGATTTGAAACTATGAATTAAGTATATGGCACTCTTCTTATGCTACTAAAACTTATATTCAGAGAGTACAAAATGGACGACAGAGCTGTCTACATCTGTTGAAAATGATTCAACTGTCAGGAAGGAAATTTGCAGAAGGTAAGATGTAAGATTAAGCCCTCACATCAAAAGGAAAGAAAGTGTTCCTCAGAGTATGGATTAAAAACCATGTAGTTTCCAGAATGTGTATACAATGCCATTTCCTTGTAATAAAACAACAACTTTGAAAATAGTCCTTAACTTGCCGGATCCGGGTTTCGTGGAGAGGCGTTTCTGTCTGTTTTGGCACATGGCCAGAAATGCCCCTATAGCCCAGAGAGAGCCAGTTCATTGAGTGACATTGTTCTCTGCAGTGTGCTGTGACACTAGAACAAGCTTGGTTTAGGGAATGCCCTTCAGGTGTGTGCACCTTAGTTGCAATGGCTTTTCACTTCAGGAAAGAAGATAGAGCAAAGATGGTCTCTGGGCCATTTTGAAACTGCGAAGGAAGTGCAAGGCACTGCAGTTTGAAACATGGAAGCTGTTGGAACTGACTGTTGACTAGGGCCCTGCACGCAACTCTTCATGTTTTAAAACCCAGTCAGTTCCAACAGCTTCCCCGTTTTGACAATCTCAAGAGTGTCACTAGTCTGTCCCAAAGCAAAATTCCCTCATGATGTTTGAAGTGTTCTTGACAGAAGTAGACAGTTTGGATGACTAGAGGTCGTGCTCTGCCAATATACGTTTTGGAAACCTAGGAGACTTGGCCTGCACATAACTCATAGTGTCCTACCATCCTAGAGTCCATCCTTGTTCTATTTTCTTTCCTCAACTGGGAAGTCAATGCCATGAATGGGTGTCCACCTGAAGAAGTTTCACTAACACAGACCTTCCTGTGGCCACCGGAATGGACGTCCGAGACTAGGGCCCTGTACGTGACTCTTTATGTTTCTAAACCCAGTCAGTTCCAATAGCTTCCATGTTTTGACAGTCTCAAAACTATTGCAATTCAGTCCTAAACCTCACTTCCCTCACTATGTTTGAAGCGTTTTCGACAGAGGTAGAGAGTTTGGATGACCAGAGGTCGTGCTCTTCCAATATACGTTTTGGAAGCCTAAGAGTCATGTCCTGCACTTAACTCACAGTATACAAACAGGGCAGAGTCCGTCCTTGTTGTATGTGCTTTCCTCAACTGGAAAGACACTGCCACAAATGGGTGTCCACCTGAAGAAGTTTTACTGAAACAGACCTTCCTATGGTCACTGGTATGGACCTCCCAGAGTAGGGCCATGTACGCGACTCTTCATGTTTCAACACAGCCAGTTCCAATAGTGTCTACGTTTCCACAGTCTCAAAATTGTCACGAGTCTGTCCTACAGCACACTTCCCTCACGACGTTTGAAGCGTTTTCCACAGAGTTAGACAGTTTGGATGACCAGAGGTTGTGCTCTTCCAATATACGTCTTGGAAACCTAGGACCCTTGGCCTGCACATAACTCATATTGTCCTACCCTCCCAGAGTCCATCCTTGTTCTATTCTTCTTTCCTCAACTGGGAAGTCAATGCCATGAATGGGTGTCCCCCTGAAGAAGTTTCACTGAACACAGACCTTCCTATGGTCACCGGTATGGTCCTCCGAGACTAGGGCCCGGTATGTGACTCTTCATGTTTTCAAACCAAGTCAGTTCCAATAGCTTCCATGTTTCGACAGTCTCAAAACTGTTGTGAGTCAGTCCTAAACCTCACTTCCCTCATGGCATTTGAAGTGTTTTTGACAGAGGTAGAGAGTTGGGATGACCACAGATCATGCTCTTCCAGTAAACGTTTTGGAAGCCTAAGAGCCGTAGCCTGCACTTAACTCACAGTATCCAACCTGCCCTGAGTCCATCCTTGTTCTATCTTCTTTCATCAACTGGGAAGACACTGCCATGATTGGGTGTTGGCCTGAAGAAATTTCACTCAACACAAACCTTCCTATGATCATAGGTATGGACCTCCGAGACTAGGGCTCTGCATGCGACTCCTCACGTTCTCAACATAGTCATTTCTAACAGCTTCCATGTTTCGACAGTCTCAAAAATGTCTTGCTATGCCAATAAGCATTGTGGAAGTCTAAGAGCCATGGCTTGCACTAAACTCACAGTATCTAACTTGCCCAGAGTCCGTCCTTGTTCTATCTTCTTTCATCAACTGGGAAGACACTGCCATGAATGGTGTCTTCCTGAAGTTTCTCTAAACACAGACCTTCCTATGGTCACCAGTACAGTCCTCCAAGACTAGGGCCCTGGACACGACTCTTCATGTTTTCAACACAGTCAATTCCAACAGCTTCCATGTTTGGACAGACTCAAAACTGTTGCGAGTCCATCCTACAGCACACTTCCCTCATGACTTTTGAAGCATTTTCAACAGAGGTAGACAGTTTGGATGACCACGTGCTCTGCCAGTATACATTTTGTAATACTATGAGCCATGGCTTGCACTTAAATCACAGTATCCAACCTGCCCAGAGTCTGTCCTTGTTCCATTTTCTTTCCTCCACTGGGAAGACACTGCTAAGATTGGGTGTCCACCTGAAGAAGTTTCACTGAAAACAGACTTTCCTATGACCACTGTATGGAAGTCTGAGACTAGGGCCTTGTAGGTGACTCTTCATGTTTTGAAACCCAGTCAGTTCCAACAGCATCCACGTTTCAACAGTCTCAGAGCTGTTGTGATTCCATTTTAAAGCACACAAAATTAATGACGTTTAAGTGTTTTTGACAAGGTAAACAGTTTGGATGACCAGAGGTCATGCTCTTCCAATATACGTTTTGGAAGTCTAAGAGCCATGGCCTGCACATAACTCATATGTCCAGCCTATCCTCTTTCTTCAACTTGGAAGACACTGCCACAAATGGGTGTCCACCTGAAGAAACTTCACTGAACACAGACCTTCCTATGGTCACCGGAATGGACGTCAGAGACTAGGGCCCTGTACATGACTCTTCATGTTTCTAAACCCAGTCAGTTCCAACGGTTTCCATGTTTTGACAGTCTCAAAACTGTTGTGAGTCAGTCCTAAACCTCACTTCCCTTATGGTGTTAGAAGCGTTTTCGACAGAGGTAGACAATTTGGATGACCAGAAGCAGTGCTCTTCCAATATACATTTTGGAAGCCTAAGAGCCATGGCCTGCACCTAACTCTCAGTATCCAAACTGCCACAGTCCGTCCTTGTTCTATCTTCTTTCCTCAACTGGGAAGACACTGCCACAAATTGGTGTCCACCTGAAGAAGTTTCTCTGAACACAGACCTTTCTATGGTCATTGGTATGGTCCTGCAGACTAGGGCCCTGGATGTGACACTTCCTGTTATCAACACAGTCAGTTCCTACAGATTCCATGTTTGATATTCTCAAAACTGTTGCAAGTCCGTCCTAAAGCACACTTCACTTGTGACGTTTGAAGCGTTTACGACAGAGGTAGTTTGGAGGACCAGAGGTCATGTTCTTCAAATATATGTTTTGGAAGCCTACGAACCATCGCCTGTCCCTAACTCACAGTATCCAACCTGTCTACTGTCCGTCCTTCTTCTATTTTGTTTCTTCAACTGGGAAGTCACTGTCACGAATGGGTATCTGACTGAAGAAGTTTCACTGAACACCGACCTTCCTATGGTCATCATTATGGAGTCCGAGATTAGGGCCTTGTAAATGACTCTTCACGTTTTCAACACAGTCAGTTCCAACAGTTTCCATGTTTTGACAGTCTCAAAAGTGTCGCGAGTCCGTCCTAAAGCACACTTCCCTCACGACGTTTGAAGCGTTTTAAACAGAGTTAGACAGTTTGGATGACCAGAAGTCGTGGTCTTCTAATATATGTTTTTGAAGCCTAGGAGCCCTGGTCTGCACTTAACTCACAGTATCCACCCAGCCCAGAATCAGTCCTTGTTCTATGTTCTTTCCTCAACTGGGAAGATACTGCCACGAATGGGTGTCCGCCTGAAGAAATTTCACTAACACAAATCTTCCTATGGTAACCGGTATGGGCCTCCGAGACTAGGGCCCTGTACATGACTCTTTGTGTTTTCAGCACAGTCAGTTCCTACAGCTTCCATGTTTTGAGAGTCTAAAAACTGGCACGAGTCCATCCTAAAGCATGCTTCCCTCACGACGTTTGAAGCATTTTCGACAGGGATAGAGTTTGGATGATCATGGGTCGTGCTCTGCCAATATGCGTTTTGGTATCCTAAGACTGTGGCCTGCACCTAACTCACAGTATCCAACCTGCCCAGAGTCCGTTCTTGTTCTATCTTCTTTCCTCAACTGGGAAGACCCATCCACAAATGGGTGTCTGCCTGAAGAAGTTTCACTTAACACAGACCTTCCTATGATCACCGCACCCTGCAGAGAAAATATCCTTCAAAGAACGTCCGGTCTCTGGGCTAGAGGGGCCTTTTCAGCCATGGGAAAAATGTGGGGAACCAGCTGCTCCACATGTCAACCTGCTCCAGGCAACTCTGCGGAGAATGCACCTTTGAACCAACCTCTTGATGCAGGGACACGGCCTCTTCAAACGTGAGTGTGGAAGTGATAGGGAACGACCATGTAATTAACTCAGAGAAACAAGACGTTTTTGACTATGATTGGTTTCACGAAACGGGGAGGGTTCCAATGGTGTGGTATGTGGAATCATACAGCGTGGATAGTTCTGCACATACCTGTATGGTGGGATGACCTTGACTCTGAGAAAGAGCACTGAGAGGAGAGTACTCTCTACATAACCCTCCTCCTGCCACTCTGAGGAAAATGCATTGTTGTGTGATGTGTGAGCCCCTTAATTCTGACAAAGAACACAGAACTTGAACCTCTTCATGGAATGATGGAAGCCCTTCCCAAAGTAGGAGCAGACTCACTCAGGGAGTGCCGTAAGAAACAGGACAGCGAGGAAACAGAAACAGAAACTCAACTCCCTTTCCAAGTGTATGTTAGAGCATTAGAAAAAATGCTCTGCACGCAGACAAACCTGTTGGTTCACCATGGAACTTGCCAAGAAGTGCAGGTGTGGTGGTGACAGCGAACGTTTCAGAGAAACGTATGGACATTCAAGACTCGGGCCATGTACGCAACTCTTCATGTTTTCAGCATTGTGAGTTCCAACAGCTTACTGCCACAAATGGGTGTATGACTGAAGAAGTTTCACTGAACAGAGACATGCCTTTGGTCACCGCACACTGCAGAGAATATGTCCTTCAAAGAACTTACTTTCTCTGAGCTAGAGGAACATTTTCAGCTATAGGCACAAATGTGGGGAACATGCTGCTCCGCACGTCACCCTGGATATCCAACCTAGTGTTTGGGATTGGTCCTGGGAGAATGGATGACGTTATGTGTCAGTGCAGAGTCAGGCTCTCCGGATGGCTGAGTTGAAGGCATTGCTCCAGAAGCCCATCAGGCTCCAGGATTGTGGTGTGGGGGTCCTCGGAAGGTGTGGGTGGCTTTAGATGGCATGGAGGTTTCACCTGCCAAGAGGGTTCTGCACAGGGTCAAGTGGCACAGTTTCCACATGGGTGGCAGCCAGAGTCCTGTGTTGTGAATATGAGGTCCCCAATCTAGAGGGCTAGGGTGCCAGGCCTCCGGGGATGGAAGCCTCAATACCCAACCTAGGGTTAGGGTTAGGTTGTAGGGGAATGGCAGCCCCGATCTGCTGGTGCTGTGGTGAACCCTCCCAAGGCCTGAGTTGAGGGCGCGAGTCTGCTGGACTGTGAGACTCCTGGTTCCTAGTCTGGGGGTGGCAGAAGTTGGGGGTGCCTTCAGGGAAGCATGCAGGTTTCCCAAACACTGCGGGTTCAGTATATTTCTAAAGGGAATAATTTCCTAATGGGATCAGGTGACATTATGGGTTACAGCTCAGGGGTCCCCCAACAGTGCTGAGGAGGCAGCGAAGGTCAGGCACCTGAACACCCAATGTGCTCTAGATTTACTATGAGGGCTAGTGTTAGGTTTAGGGTTAGGGATATGTCTTCGGGACAAGGAATGTCGAATCTGCCAGCGCAGATAAGGGCTCACCCAAGGTCTGAGTTGAGGTCAAGAGTCAGGTGGGTCGTCAGGCCCTGGACATTTGGCCTGCAGGGGCAAAGTTGGTGGGAAAACACCAGGGGAACATGCTGATTTCTACAGATCTGAGGCTCAGAGTTAGAACGCAATAAAACGGTTTCCTCCTGGCTGAGCGGCTGAGTACTGCCATCAAATGATTCTCCCATCCATGGGAGGAACTGGATGTCAGGCCTCTGGGGTCCAGAGCCACAAAACCCAACCTAGGGTTAGGGTTTGGCCCTGGGAGAATGGCAGACCTGATTTATCAGTGCAGAGTCAAGTTCTCCATGGGGCTCAGTTGAGAGCGTACATTGAGACCACTGTATGGTGGTCCATCAGGTTCTGAGATTGTGGTGTGGGGATCCTAGGAAGCTGTGGGTGGCTTTACGGAGCAGGCAGGTCTCTCCCACCAAGAAGGTCCTGCACAGGGCCAAATGGCACAGTTTCCTCGTGGGTGGCACCCAGAGTCCTGCATTGTGAAGAAGGAGTCCCCAAACTGGAGGGCTATTGGGCCAGGCCACCGGGGACGGAAGTATGAATAAGCACCCTAGGGTTAGGGTTAGGCTGACAGGGCATGGCAGGCCCAATCTACCTGTGCTGAGGTGGCCTCTCCTTAGGGCTGATTTGAGGGCTTGTGTCTGCAGGATCGTCAGACCCCTGTTCGTGGTCCTGGTGGGCGCCTAACGTGGCCGAAGCCCAAGGGATGCATGAAGGTTTCTTTTGCTCTGCGAGTTCAGCAAATTTCTAAAGGTCATGCTTTCCTATTGGGATCAAGTACAATTGTGCGGTGCAGCTCAGGGTTCTCACGTCTGGAGAGTTTGGAGCCAGGCCTCTGAGGACGGAAGCCTGAGCATCGGACCTGGGCTTTGAGTTAGGGTTAGGGTTAGGGTTAAGTCTGAGGGACAAGGCATGTCAGATCTGGCAACACAAATATGGGCTCACCCAAGGCCTGAGTTCAGGGAGGGGCTCAGGAGGCTCCTCAGGGGTTGGGTTTTGGCCTGGAGGGGCAAAGTGTGTCAGAATGGCCTCACGGGATCATGCTGATTTCTAAGTCTCTGAGGGTATTGGATAGCAGGGAATGAAATGGTTTGTTCCTGGCTGAAAGGCTAAGTCCTTCTGACAGTCTGATGCTCCTATTCATGGGAGGAACTGGGTGTCAGGCCTCTGGGGTCTAGAGCCAGAACACCCAACCTGGGGTTAGGATTTACTTCTGGGAGAATGGCAGACCTGATTTGTCAGTGCAGAGTCAGGCTCTCCATAGGGCTTAGTTAAGAGCAGAGCACGGACAGCCCCTTAGGCTCCGGGATGGTGGTATGGGGATCCTAGGAAGGTATGGATGGCTTAACGGTGAAACAGGTTTATCCCCCCACTAGGGTCCTGAACAGGGCCAAATGGCACAGTTTCCTCCTGGGTGGCACCAAGATTCCTGTGTTGTGAAGAAGGAGTCCCCAAACTGGAGGGCTACCAGGTCAAGTCACAGGCAACGAAGTCTGAATAAGCACCCTAGGGTTAGGGTTAGGCTGACGGGGCATGGCTGGCCCAATATGCAATCACTGAGGAGACCTCTCCCTAAGGCTTAGTTGAGAGCTTGTGTCTGTAGGATTGTCAGATTCCTGGTTCATGGTCATGTGGGCGCTTAATGTGGCTGTGGCCCAAGGGATGGATGCAGGTTTCTTTTGCTCTGAGGGTTCAGCTCATTTCTAAAGGGCATGCTTTCCTATTGGGATCAAGTGCAATTGTGTGGTGCAGCTCAGGAGTCCCCCACCTGGAGAGTTTGAGAACCAGGCCTCTGAGAACGGCAGCCTGAGCACCCGACCTGGGCTTTGGGTTAGGGATAGGGTTAGGGTAAGGGTTAGAGTGATGTTTTAGGGACAAGGCATGTCAGATCTGGCAACACAGATATGGGCACATCCAAGGGCTCGGTTGAGGACGGGACTCAGGAGGCCCCTCAGGCCCTGGGTTTTTGGCCTGGAGGGGCAAAGAGGTTGGGAATGGCCTCAGGGGATCATGCTGATTTCTAAGTCTCCGAGGGTATTGGAAAGCATAGAATGAAACGGTTTGTTCCTGGCTGAGAGGCTGATTACTTTTGACAGCCCGATGCTCCCATTCATGGGAAGATCTGGGTGTCAGGCCTCTGGGGACCAGAGCCTGAACACCCAACCTAGGTTTAGGGTTTGGATCTAGGAGAATGGCAGGCCTGATTTGTCAGTGCAGAGTCAGGCTCCCCACAGGACTCAGTTTAGGGCGTAGCTCTGGCGGATCATCAGGCTCCGGGATGGTGGTATGTTGGACCCAGGATGGTTTGGATTTCTACTGCTCTGCCGTTTCAGCTCATTTCTAAAGGGCATGCTTTCTTTTGGATCAAGTGCAAATGTGCCATGTAAGTCAGAGTTCCCCCATCTGGAGTGTTTGGGAACCAGACCTCTGAGGACAGAAGCCTGAGCACCCGACCTAGGCTTTGGGTTAGGGTTAGTGATAGGGTTAGGGTTAGGGTTATGTCTTAGGGAGAGGCATGTTGGATCTGACAACTCAGATATGGGCTCACCCAGGCACTGAGTTGAGGGTAGGACTCAGGAGGCTTCTCAGGCCCTGGGGTTTTGTCATGGAGGGGCAAAGAGGGAAGGAAGGCCTTAGGAGACATGCTGGTTTCCTCGTCTCTCAGGGTATTGGATAGCACAGAATGAAAGGGTTTGTTCCTGATTGAGAGGCTGAGTCCTTCTGACAGTCTGATGCTCCCATCCATGGGAGGACCTGGGTGTCTAGCCTCTAGGGTCCAGAGCCTGAACACACAACCAAAGGTTAGGATTTGGCTCTGGGAGAATGGCAGACCTGATTTCTCATTGCAGTTAGGCTCTCCACAGGGCTTAATTGAGGGAGTATATCTGCTGGCCCATCATGCTCCGGGATAGTGGTGTGGGGGTCCTAGGAAAGTGTGGGTGGCTTTATGGGGCTGGCAGAATTCTCCCACCACGTGGGTCCTGCACAGGGCCAAATGGCACAGTTTCCTCGTGGGTGGCACCCAGAGTCCTGCGTTGTGAAAAAGGAGTCCCCAGCTGGAGGGCTACCGGGCCAGGCCACCGGTGAAGGAAGTCTGAATGAGCATCCTAGGGTTAGGTTAGGTCAACGGGGCATAACAGGCCCAATGCCACGCTGAGTTGGCTTCTCCCTAGGGTTGAGTTGAGGGTTTGTGTCTGTATGATCATCAGAGTCCTGGTTCGTGGTTTTGGTGGGCACCAAAGTGACTATGTCCCAAGAGATGCATGCAGGTTTCACATGATCTGTGGGTTCAGCTCATTTCTAAAGGGCATGCTTTCCTATTGGGATCAAGTGCAATTGTGCGGTACAGCTCATGGTTCCCCCATCTGGAGAGTTTGGGCCTCTGAGAACAGAAGCCTGAGCATCCAACCAGGACTTCGTGTAAGGGTTAAGGTTAGGGGTAGGGTTAGGTTATGGTTATGTCTTAGGGACAAGGTATATAGGATCTGGGAACACAGATATGGGTTCACCCAAGGGCTGAGTTAGGGCAGGACTCAGGAGGCTCCCAAGGCCCTAGGTTTTTCTCCTTGAGGGGCAAAGATGGTGAGAATTGCTTCAGAGGATTATGCTGGTTTCTGCACTTCTGAGGATATTGGATAGCACAAAATGAAGCAATTTTTTCCTGGCTGAGAGGCTGAGTCCTTCTGAAAGTCTGATGCTCCTGTTCATGGGAGGAACTGGGTGTAGGTTCTTTTCTAAAGGGCATGCTTTCCTATTGGGATCAAGTGCAATTGTGCAGTGCAGCTCAGGGTTCCTTCATCTGGAGAGTTTGGGAACCAGGCCTCTGAGGACTGAAGCCGGAGCACCCGAACTCGGTTTCAATTTAGGTTTAGGTATAGGGTTAGGGTTAGGGTTAGGTTAGGGTGAAGGTTAGTGTTATGTCTTAGGGACAAGGCATGTGGGATCTGGCAACACAGATATGGGCTAACCAAGGGCTGAGTTGTGGGCGGGACTCAGGAGGCTCCGCAGGCATTGTGTTTTTGGACGGGAAGGGCAAAAAAGGCGGGAATGGCCTCAGGGCAGTATGCTGGTTTCTATGTATCTGAGGGTATTGGATCACACAGAATGAAAGGGTTTGTTCCTGCCTGAGAGGCTGAGTACTTCCGACAGTCTGATGCTCCCATCCATGGCAGGACCTGGGTGTCAGTCCTCCAAGGTCCATAGCCTGAACACCCAACCTAGGCTTAGGGTTTGGCTCTGGGAGAATGGCAGGCCTGATTTGTCAGTGCAGAGATAGGCTCTCCACGGGGCTCAGTTGAGGGCGTAGCTCTGGCGGACCATCAGGTTCCGGGATTGTGGTGTGGGGGTCCTAGACAGGTGTGGTTGGATTTACAGGGCATGCAGATTTCTCCCACCCCAAGGATCCCGCACAGGGCTAAATTGCACAGTTTCCTAGTGGGTGGCACCCAGAGGTCTGCGATGTGAAGAAGGGGTCCCCAAACTGGAGGGCTACCGGGGCAGGCAACCGGGGACAGAAGTCTGAATAAGCACTCTAGGGTTAGAGTTAGGACGACGGGACATGGGAGGCCCAATCTGCCCGTGCTGAGGTGGCCTCTCCCTAGAACTGAATTGAGGGCTTGTGTCTGTAAGATGGTCAGAGCAGTGGTTCATGGTCCAGGTGGGCGCTTCTTGTGGCTGTGTCCCAAGAGATGCGTGCAGGTTTCACCTGTTCTGTGGGTTCAGCTCTTTTCTAAAGGGGAAGCTTTCCTATTGGGATCAAGTGGAATTGTGCAGTTCAGCTCAGGGTTCCCCCATCCGGAGAGTTCGTGAACTAGGCCACTGAGGACAGAAGCCTGAGCACCCGACAGGGGCTTCCCGTTAAGATTCCGTTGAAGTTCATTTCTAAAGGAAATGCTTTCCGGAACACCTCGGTGGCTCAGTGGGTTAGGCCTCTGCCTTCAGCTCAGGACATGATCCCAGGGTCCTGGGATTGAGCCCCACTTCGGGCTCTTGCTCAGCAGGGAGCCTGCTTTCCCTTCTCTCTGCCTGCAACACTGCCAACATCTGATGTCTCTGTCAAATAAATAAATAAAATCTTGAAAAAATAAATAAATAAGTATGTAAGTAAATAAATATATAAATAAATGGCAAGGTTTCCTGTTGGGGTCATGTGCAATTGTGCAGTGCAGCTCAGGGTTCCCCCATGGGGAGAGTTTGGGAACCAGGCCTCTGAGGACAGAAGCCTGAGAACCCGACTAGGGCTTTGCCTTAGAGTTAGGGTTAGGGTGATGTTTTAGGGACAAGGCAGGTAGGATCTGGGAACTCAGATATACGCTCACCCAAGGCCTGAGTTCTGAGCGGGTCTCAGGAGACTCCTCAGGCCCTGGGTTTTTGGCCTGGAAGGGCAAAGAGAACGTATGGACTCAGGGGTTCATGCTGATTTCTAAGTATCTGAGGGTATTGCATAGCACGGAATGAAAGAGTTTGCTCCAGCCTGAGAGGCTGAGACCTTCTGACAGTCTGAAGCCCCCTTCCAAGGAAGGACCTGGGTGTCAGTCCTCCGGGGTCCAGAGCCTGAACACCCAAACTAGGCTTAGGGTTTGGCTCTGGGAAAATGGCAGGCCTGATTTGTCAGGGCACAGTTAGCCTCTCCACGGGGTTCAGTTGAGGGCGAGCTCTGGCGGACCATTAGGTTCAGGGATTGTGGTGTGGGGGTCCTAGGAAGGTGTGCATGAAATTAGCGGGCAGGTAGATTTCTCCCGCTCCGAGGGGTCCACACAAGCTAAATTACCCAGTTTCAATGTGGATGTCAGCCAGAGGACAGTGATGTGAGGAAGGAGTCCCCAACCTGGAGGGCTACCAGGGCAGGCAACCGGGAATAGAAGTCTGAATAAGCACCCTAGGGATAGGATTACACCGATGGGACATGGGAGGGCCAATCGGCCCATATGAGGTGGCCTCTCCTTAGGGCTGAGTTGAGGGCTTGTGTCTGTAGGATCCTCAGACTCCTGGTTTGTGGTCCAGGTAGGCGCTTCTCATGGCTGTAACCCAAGGGGTTCGAGCAGGTTTCACCTGCTCTGAGGATCCAGCTCATTTCTAAAGGGCAATCTTTCCAATTAGGATCAAGTGCAATTGTGTGGTGCAGCTCAGGGTACCCCCATCTAGAGAGTTCGTGAACCAGGCCACTGAGGACAGAAGCCTGAGCACCGGACAGGGGCTTCTGGTTAGGATGTGGTGAAGGTCATTTCTAAAGGGAATGCTTTCTGGAACACCTGGGTGGCTCAGTGGATTAGGCCTCTGCCTTCAGCTCAGGACATGATCCCAGAGTCCTGGGATGGAGCCCCACATCGGGCTGTCTTCTCAGCAGGGAGCCTTCTTTCCCTTCTCTAGGCCTGCAACAGTGCCTACATCTGATCTCTCTCTGCCAAAAGAATAAGTAAAATCTTGAATAAATTAATAAGGGAGTAAACAAAAAATAAATTAATAATTAAATATATAAGAAAAGGGCATGGTTTCCTACTGGGATCTAGTGCAATTATGTGTTTCAGCTCAGGGTTCCCCCATGGGGAGAGGTTGGGAACCAGGCCTCTGAGGACAGAAGACAGAGCACCCGACTTGGGCTTTGCATAACAAATCCGCTGAAGGTCATTTCTAAAGGGCATGCTTTGCGGAACACCTGGGTGGCTAGGTGGATGTGGCCTCTTGCCTCGGCCCAGGTCAAGATCCCAGGGAACTGGGATCGAGCGTGACACATGGCTCTCTGCATAGCGGGGAGCCTGCTTCCCCCTTCCTTCAGCCTGAAACACAGCTTAGTTGTGATCTTTGTTTGTCTAATATATAAATAAAATCATTATAAATAAGTAAATAAATCAATATATATATTAAGCCATGCTTTCCTATGGGGTTCAAGTGCAATTGCGCAATGTGGCTCAGGGTTCCTGCATCTAGAGATTTTGGGAACTAGGCCTCTTTGGATCGAGGCCTGAGCACCTGACCTCGGCTTCACGTTAGGGTTAGGTTTAGGGCTAGTGTTAGGTTTAGGTGAGGGTTAGGGTAAGGGTTAGGGTTATGTCTTAGGGACAAGGCATGTGGGATCTGGCAACACAATATGGGCTAACCAAGAACTGCGTTGATGGCAGGACTCAGGAGGCTCCACAGGCTTTGGGTTTTTGGACTGAAAGGGCAAAGAGGGCGGGAATGGCCTCAGGGCAGTATGCTGGTTTCTGTCTATCTGAGAGTATTGGATCACACAGAATGAAAGCGTCTGTTCCTGCCTGAGAGGCTGAGTCCCTCTGACAGACGGACCCTCCCATCTATAAAAGGACCTGGGTATCAGTCCTCATGGGTCCAGAGCCTGAACACCCAACCTAGGCTTAGGGTTTGGCTCTGGGAGAATGGCAGGTCTGATTTGTCAGTGCAGAGATAGGCTCTCCACGGGGCTCAGTTGAGGGCATAGCTCTGGTGGACCACCAGGCTCTGTGATTGTGGTGTGGGGGTCCTAGGAAGGTGAGGGTGGAATGACCGGGCAGGCAGATTTCTTCTACCCCGAGGTTCCCGCACAGGGCTAAAGTGCCCAGTTGCCTAGTGAGGGGCACCCAGAGACCTAAGATGTGAAGAAGGAGTCCCCAACCTGGAGGGCTACCACGGCAGGCAACCGGAACTGAAGTCTGAGTAAGCACCCTAGGGTCAGGGTTAGGCCGATGGCACCTGGCAGACCCGACCTGCCCGGGCCATGGTGGCCTCTCCCTAGGGCTGAGTTAAGGGCTTGTGTCTGTGGGAACGTCAGACTGTCGGTTCGTGGTCCAGGTGGGTGTACTCGTGGCTGTTACCCACGGGGTGCATGCAGGTTTCACCTGCTCTACAGATTCAGCTCATTTCTAAAGGGTAGTTTTTCCAATATGGTCAAGTGCAATTGTGCGGTGCACCTCAGGGTTCCCCCATCTGGAGAGTTCGTGACCCAGGCCAGTGAGGACAGAAGCCTTTGCATGGGATAGGGGCTTCACCTCAGGATTACGGTGAAGATCATTTTTTAAGTGGACGCGTTCGGTAACACCTGGGTGAGTCAGTGGGTGAGGCCACTGACTTCAGGTCAGGACATGATCCCAGGGTCCTGGGATGGAGCCCCACATCGGGCTGTCTCCTCAGCAGGGAGCCTGCTTTCCCTTCTCTCAGCCTGCAACACTGCCTACTTCTGCTCTCTCCCTGCGAAGTGAAAAGTAAAATCTTGCAGCGATAAATAAATAAATGATAAAATATATATAAAAAAAGGCATGATTTCTTTGGAATCTAGTTCATTTGTGCGGTGCAGCTCAGGGTTCCCCATGAAGAGAGTTTGGGAACCAGACCTTTGAGGACAGAAGACAGAGTACCCAAATTGGGCTTTGCATAACAAATCCGCTGAAGGTCATTTCTAAAGGGCATTTTTTGCGGAACACCTGGGTGGCTAGGTGGATGTGGCCTCTTGCCTCGGCCCAGGTCAAGGTCCCAGGGAAGTGGGATCTAGTTTGACAGCAGGCCCTCCCCACACCAGGGAGCCTTATTCCCCTTTCTTCATCCTGCAACACAGCCTACTTGTGATCTCAGTCTGTCCAACAAATAAATAAAATCATTATAAAAAAATAAATAAATAAATTCAGGCATGTTTTATATAGTTACCAAGTGCAATTCTACAGTGTGGCTCAGGGTTCTTCCATTGGGAGATTTTGGGAACCAGGCCACTGAGGATGGAAGGCTGAGCAGCCGACCAAGTCTTCATGTGAGGATTAGTGTTAGGGTTAAGGTTAGGGTTAGGTGAGGGATAGAATAAGTCTTAGCGTGATGTCTTAGCAACAAGGCATGTCGGAACTGGCCACACAATACTGGCACACCAAGGACGGAGTTGAGGGTGGGACTCAGCAGAATCCTCAGGCGATGGAATTTTGGCTGGAACTGGGAAAAGAGGGAGGAATGCCCTCAGGGGAGAATGCTGGTTTCTATATATATCAAGTTACTGCATAGCACAGAAGGAAACGGTCAGTTTCTGCCTGAGAGGCTGAGTCCTTTCTACAGACTGACTTTCCCATCCACAGGAGGACCTGGGTTCAGTCCTCCGGTGTCCAGAGTCTGATCACGGAACCTAGGCTTAGGGTTAGGCTCTGGGAGAATGGCTGACCTGATTTGTCAGGGCAGAATTAGGCTTTCCACGGGACTCAGTTGAGGACGTGGCCCTGGCGGACCATCATATTCCGGGATTGTGGTGTGGGGGTCCTAAAAAGGTGTGGGTAGAATGACCGGACAGGCAGATTTCTCCAGCCCCGAGGGTCTTGCACAGGGCTAAACTTCCCACTTGCCTAGTGGGCGGCACCCAGAGGCCTGCGATGTGAAGAAGGAATCCTCTACCTAGAGGGCTACCAGGGCAGGCAACAGGGGATAGAAGTCTGAAGAAGCACCCTCGGGTTAGGGTTAGGCCGATGCACATGGGAGGCCCTACCGGCACTTGCTGAGGGATCGTCAAACTCCTGTTTCCTGCTTCCGGTGGGCGCTCCTTGGAGCTGTGTCCCAAGGGGTGCATGCAGATTTCACCTGTTCTACGGATTCAGCTCATTTCTAAAAGGCAAACTTTCCTATTGGGATCTATTGCCATTGTGCGGTGCACCTCAGGGTTCCCGCATCTGCTGAGTTCATGCACCAGGCTACTGAGGACAGAAGCCTGAGGATGGGACAGGGCTTTGCGTCAGGATTACGGTGAAGGTTATTTCATAAGTGTATGCTGTTGGTAACACCTAGGTGAGAAAATGGGTTAGGCCACTGCCTTCAGCTCAGGACATGATCCCAGAAACCGGGGATCGAGCCCCACTTCGGCTGTCTACTCAGCAGGAAGCCTTCTTTCCCTTCTCTGGGCGTGCAACACTGCCTACATCTGTTCGCTCCCTGCAAAGTGAAAAAGTAAAATCTTGAAGCTATAAATAAATAAATAAATAATAAATATATAAAAAAGAGGGCATGATTTCCTATTGGAATGTAGGTCATTTGTGCAAGGCAGCTCAGTGTTCCCCCATGGGGAGAGTTTGGGAACCAGGCCTTTGAGGACAGAAGACGGAGCACATGACTTGGGCTTCGCATTGTGCTAAGGCTGAAGGTCATTGCTATAGGGTATGCTTTCCAGAGTACCTGTGTACCTCATTGGATGTGACCTCTTGCCTCGGCCCAGGTCAAGATCCCAGGGAAGAGGTATCTATTTTGACACCGGGCCCTCCCCACTGCAGGGAGCCTTATTCCCCCTTCCTTCAGACAAAAACACAGCCTACTAGTGATCTCAGTCTGTCCAACAAATAAATAAAATCATTATAAAATATAAATAAATATATTCAGGCATGTTTTATACAGTGATCAAGTGCAATTCTGCAGTGTGGCTCTGTTCTTCCATCGGGAGATTTTGGGAACCAGGCCTCTGAGGTTGGAAGGCTGAGCAGCCGAACACGGCTTCATGTGAGGTATAGGCTTAGGGTTAGGGTTAGGGTTAGGGTTAGGGTTATGTTTAGGTGATGGTTAGAGTAAGGGTTAGGGTTATGTCTTAGGAACAAGGCATGTCTGAACTGGCCACACAATACTGGCACACAAAGGGCTGAGTTGAGGGTGGGACTCAGCAGAATCCTCAGGCGATGGAATTTTGAACGGGACAGGCCAAGAGGGTGGAATGCCCTCAGGGGAGCATGCTGGTTTCTATATATCTGAAGGTACTGGATAGCACAGAAGGAAAGGGTCAGTTTCTGCCTGAGAGGCTGAGACCTTCCTACAGACTGACTTTCCCATCCACAGGAGGACCTGGGTTCAGTCCTCCGGTGTACAGAGTCTGATCACGTAACCTAGGCTTAGGGTTTGGCTCTGGGAGAATGGCGGAACTGATTTGTCAGGGCAGAATTAGGCTTTCCACGGGACTCAGTTGAGGAGGTAGTCCTTGCGGACCATCATATTCCCGGATTGTGTTGTGGGGGTCCTAGGAAGGTGGTGGTAGAATGATCGGACAGGCAGATTTCTCCAGCCCCGAGGGTCTTGCACAGGGCTAAACTTCCCACTTGCCTAGTGGGCGGCACCCAGAGGCCTGCGATGTGAAGAAGGAATCCCCTACCTAGAGGGCTACCAGGGCAGGCAACAGGGGATAGAAGTCTGAAGAAGCACCCTCGGGTTAGGGTTAGGCCGATGCACATGGGAGGCCCTACCGGCACTTGCTGAGGGATCGTCAAACTCCTGTTTCCTGCTTCCGGTGGGCGCTCCTTGGAGCTGTGTCCCAAGGGGTGCATGCAGATTTCACCTGTTCTACGGATTCAGCTCATTTCTAAAAGGCAAACTTTCCTATTGGGATCTATTGCCATTGTGCGGTGCACCTCAGGGTTCCCGCATCTGCTGAGTTCATGCACCAGGCTACTGAGGACAGAAGCCTGAGGATGGGACAGGGCTTTGCGTCAGGATTACGGTGAAGGTTATTTCATAAGTGTATGCTGTTGGTAACACCTAGGTGAGAAAATGGGTTAGGCCACTGCCTTCAGCTCAGGACATGATCCCAGAAACCGGGGATCGAGCCCCACTTCGGCTGTCTACTCAGCAGGAAGCCTTCTTTCCCTTCTCTGGGCGTGCAACACTGCCTACATCTGTTCGCTCCCTGCAAAGTGAAAAAGTAAAATCTTGAAGCTATAAATAAATAAATAAATAATAAATATATAAAAAAGAGGGCATGATTTCCTATTGGAATGTAGGTCATTTGTGCAAGGCAGCTCAGTGTTCCCCCATGGGGAGAGTTTGGGAACCAGGCCTTTGAGGACAGAAGACGGAGCACATGACTTGGGCTTCGCATTGTGCTAAGGCTGAAGGTCATTGCTATAGGGTATGCTTTCCAGAGTACCTGTGTACCTCATTGGATGTGACCTCTTGCCTCGGCCCAGGTCAAGATCCCAGGGAAGAGGTATCTATTTTGACACCGGGCCCTCCCCACTGCAGGGAGCCTTATTCCCCCTTCCTTCAGACAAAAACACAGCCTACTTGTGATCTCAGTCTGTCCAACAAATAAATAAAATCATTATAAAATATAAATAAATATATTCAGGCATGTTTTATACAGTGATCAAGTGCAATTCTGAAGTGTGGCTCTGTTCTTCCATCGGGAGATTTTGGGAACCAGGCCTCTGAGGTTGGAAGGCTGAGCAGCCGACCACGGCTTCATGTGAGGTATAGGCTTAGGGTTAGGGTTAGGGTTAGGGTTAGGGTTATGTTTAGGGGATGGTTAGAGTAAGGGTTAGGGTTATGTCTTAGGAACAAGGCATGTCTGAACTGGCCACACAATACTGGCACACAAAGGGCTGAGTTGAGGGTGGGACTCAGCAGAATCCTCAGGCGATGGAATTTTGAACGGGACAGGCCAAGAGGGTGGAATGCCCTCAGGGGAGCATGCTGGTTTCTATATATCTGAAGGTACTGGATAGCACAGAAGGAAAGGGTCAGTTTCTGCCTGAGAGGCTGAGACCTTCCTACAGACTGACTTTCCCATCCACAGGAGGACCTGGGTTCAGTCCTCCGGTGGCCAGAGTCTGATCACGTAACCTAGGCTTAGGGTTTGGCTCTGGGAGAATGGCGGACCTGATTTGTCAGGGCAGAATTAGGCTTTCCACGGGACTCAGTTGAGGAGGTAGTCCTTGCGGACCATCATATTCCCGGATTGTGTTGTGGGGGTCCTAGGAAGGTGGTGGTAGAATGATCGGACAGGCAGATTTCTCCCGCCCCGAGGGTCTTCCACAGGGCTAAATTTCCCATTATCATAGTGGGCGGCACCCAGAAGCCTGCGATGTGAAGAAGGAATCCCCTACCTAGAGGGCTACCAGGGCAGGCAACCGGGGATAGAAGTCTGAAGAAGCACCCTCGGGTTAGGGTTAGGCCGATGCACATGGGAGGCCCTACCGGCCCTTGCTGAGGGATCATCAAACTCCTGGTTCCCGCTTCAGGTGGGTGCTCCTTGGAGCTGTGTCCTAAGGGGTGCATGCAGATTTCACCTGTTCTACGGATTCAGCTCATTTCTAAAGGGCAAACGTTCCCATTGGGATCTATGGACATTGTGCGGTGCACCTCAGGGTTCCCACATCTGCAGAGTTCATGGACCAGGCTACTGAGGACAGAAGCCTGAGCATGGGACAGAGGCTTTGCATCAGGAATACCCTGAAGTTTATTTCAGAAGTGAATGCTTTTGGTAACACCTGGGTGAGTCAGTGGGTTAGGCTACTGCCTTTAGCTCAGGACATGATCCCAGAGTCCTGGGATGGAGCCCCACCTCGGGCTGTCTCCTCAGCAGGGAGCCTTCTTTCCCTTCTCTGGGCGTGCAACACTGCCTACATCTTTTCTCTCCCTGCAAAGTGAAAAAGTAAAATCTTGAAGCAATCAATCAATCAATAAATAAATAATAAATATATAAAAGAGAGGGCATGATTTCCTATTGGAATCTAGGTCATTCGTGCGGGGCAGCTCAGGGTTCCCCCAAGGGGAGAGTTTGGGAACCAGGCCTTTGAGGACAGAAGACTGAGCACATGACTTGGGCTTCGCATTATGCTAAGGCTAAGGTCATTGCTATAGGGTATGCTTTCCAGAAAACCTGTGTATGTCATGGGATGTGACCTCTTGCCTCGGCCCAGGTCAAGATCCCAGGGAAGAGGAATCTAGTTTGACACCGGGCCCTCCCCACTGCAGGGAGCCTTATTCCCCCTTCCTTCAGACAAAAACACAGCCTACTTGTGATCGCAGTCTGTCCAACAAATAAATAAAATCATTATAAAAATAATATATTCAGGCATGTTTTATATAGTGATCAAGTGCAATTCTGCAGTGTGGCTCAGGGTTCTTCCGTCGGGAGATTTTGGGAACCAGGCCTCTGAGGTTGGAAGGCTGAGCAGCCGGCAACGGCTTCATGTGAGGTATAGGGTTAGGGTTAGGGTTAAGGTTAGGGTTAGGGTTATGTTTAGGTGAGGGTTAGAGTAAGGGTTAGGGTTATGTCTTAGGAACAAGGCATGTCGGAACTGGCCACACAATACTGGCACACCAAGGGCTGAGTTGAGGGTGGGACTCAGCAGAATCCTCAGGCGATGGAATTTTGGACGGGACAGGCCAAGAGGGTGGAATGCCCTCAGGGGAGCATGCTGGTTTCTATATATCTGAATGTACTGGATAGCACAGAAGGAAAGGGTCAGTTTCTGCCTGAGAGGCTGAGTCCTTCCTACAGACTGACTTTCCCCTCCACAGGAGGACCTGGGTTCAGTCCTCCGGTGGCCAGAGTCTGATCACGTAACCTAGGCTTAGGGTTTGGCTCTTGGAGAATGGCTGACCTGATTTGTCAGGGCAGAATTAGGCTTTCCACGGGACTCAGTTGAGGACGTAGCCCTGGCGGACCATCATATTCCCGGCTTGTGGTGTGGGGGTCCTAGGAAGGTGTTGGTAGAATGATCGGACAGGCAGATTTCTCCCGCCCCGAGGGTCTTCCACAGGGCTAAATTTCCCATTATCATAGTGGGCGGCACCCAGAAGCCTGCGATGTGAAGAAGGAATCCCCTACCTAGAGGGCTACCAGGGCAGGCAACCGGGGATAGAAGTCTGAAGAAGCACCCTCCGGTTAGGGTTAGGCCGATGCACATGGGAGGCCCTACCGGTCCTTGCTGAGGGATCATCAAACTCCTGGTTCCCGCTTCAGGTGGGCGCTCCCTGGAGCTGTGTCCCAAGGGGTGCATGCAGATTTCACCTGTTCTACAGATTCAGCTCATTTCTAAAGGGCCAACGTTCCCATTGGGATCTATGGACATTGTGCGGTGCACCTCAGGGTTCCCGCATCTGCAGAGTTCATGGACCAGGCTACTGAGGACAGAAGCCTGAGCATTGGACAGGGGCTTTGCATCAGGATTACCGTGAAGGTTATCACACAAGTGAATGCTGTTGGTAACACCTGGGTGAGTCAGTGGGTTAGGCCACTGCCTTCAGCTCAGTACATGATCCCAGAGTCCTGGGATGGAGCCCCACATCGGGCTGTTTCCTCAGCAGGGAGCCTTCCTTCCCTTCTCTGGGCGTGCAACAGTGCCTACATCTTTTCGCTCCATGCAAAGTGAAAAAGTAAAATCTTGAAGCAATAAATAAACAAATAAATAAAAAATAAATATATAAAAGAGAGGGCATGATTTCCTATTGGAATCTAGGTCATTTGTGCGCGGCAGCTCAGGGTTCCCCCATGGGGAGATTTTGGGAACCAGGCCTTTGAGGACAGAAGACTGAGCACATGAATTGGCCTCGCATTATGCTAAGGCTAAAGGTCATTGCTATGGGGTATGCTTTCCAGAACACCTGTGTACCTCATTGGATGTGACCTCTTGCCTCGGCTCAGGTCAAGATCCCAGGGAAGAGGAATCTAGTTTGACACCGGGCCCTCCCCACTGCAGGGAGCCTTATTCCCCCTTTCTTCACACAAAACCACAGCCTACTTGTGATCTCCGACTGTCCAACAAATAAATGAAATCATTATTAAAAAAATATATATTCAGGCATGTTTTATATAGTGATCAAGTGCAATTCTGCAGTGTGGCTCAGGGTTCTTCCACCGGGAGATTTTGGGAACCAGGCCTCTGAGCTTGGAAGGCTGAGCAGCCGGCAACGGCTTCATGTGAGGTATAGGGTTAGGGTTAGGGTTAGGGTTATGTTTAGGTGAGGGTTAGAGTAAGGGTTAGGGTTATGTCTTAGGAACAAGGCATGTCGGAACTGGCCACACAATACTGGCACACCAAGGGCTGAGTTGAGGGTGGGACTCAGCAGAATCCTCAGGCGATGGAATTTTGGACGGGACAGGCCAAGAGGGTGGAATGCCCTCAGGGGAGCATGCTGGTTTCTATATATCTGAAGGTACTGGATAGCACAGTAGGAAAGGTTCAGTTTCTGCCTGAGAGGCTGAGTCGTTCCTACAGACTGACTTTCCCATCCACAGGAGGACCTGGGTTCAGTCCTCCGGTGGCCAGAGTCTGATCACGTAACCTAGGCTTAGGGTTTGGCTCTTGGAGAATGGCTGACCTGATTTGTCAGGGCAGAATTAGGCTTTCCACGGGACTCAGTTGAGGACGTAGCCCTGGCGGACCATCATATTCCCGGCTTGTGGTGTGGGGGTCCAAGGAAGGTGTTGGTAGAATGATCGGACAGGCAGATTTCTCCCGCCCCGAGGGTCTTCCACAGGGCTAAATTTCCCATTATCATAGTGGGCGGCACCCAGAAGCCTGCGATGTGAAGAAGGAATCCCCTACCTAGAGGGCTACCAGGGCAGGCAACCGGGGATAGAAGTCTGAAGAAGCACCCTCGGGTTAGGGTTAGGCCGATGCACATGGGAGGCCCTACCGGCCCTTGCTGAGGGATCATCAAACTCCTGGTTCCCGCTTCAGGTGGGCGCTCCTAGGAGCTGTGTCCCAAGGGGTGCATGCAGATTTCACCTGTTCTACGGATTCAGCTCATTTCTAAAGGGCAAACGTTCCCATTGGGATCTATGGACATTGTGCGGTGCACCTCAGGGTTCCCGCATCTGCAGAGTTCATGGACCAGGCTACTGAGGACAGAAGCCTGAGCATGGGACAGGGGCTTTGCATCAGGATACCGTGAAGGTTATCTCACAAGTGAATGCTGTTGGTAACACCTGGGTGAGTCAGTGGGTTAGGCCACTGCCTTCAGCTCAGGACATGATCCCAGAGTCCTGGGATGGAGCCCCACATCGGGCTGTCTCCTCAGCAGGGAGCCTTCCTTCCCTTCTCTGGGCGTGCAACACTGCCTACATCTTTTCGCTCCCTGCAAAGTGAAAAAGTAAAATCTTGAAGCAATAAATAAACAAATAAATAAAAAATAAATATATAAAAGAGAGGGCATGATTTCCTATTGGAATCTAGGTCATTTGTGCGCGGCAGCTCAGGGTTTCCCCATGGGGAGAGTTTGGGAACCAGGCCTTTGAGGACAGAAGACTGAGAACATGACTTGGCCTCGCATTATGCTAAGGCTGAAGGTCATTGCTATAGGGTATGCTTTCCAGAACACCTGTGTACCTCATTGGATGTGACCTCTTGCCTCGGCCCAGGTCAAGATCCCAGGGAAGAGGAATCTAGTTTGACACCGGGCCCTCCCCACTGCAGGGAGCCTTATTCCCCCTTCCTTCAGACAAAAACACAGCCTTCTTGTAATCGCAGACTGTCCAAAAATAAATGAAATCATTATTAAAAAAAATATATATTCAGGCATGTTTTATATAGTGATCAAGTGCAATTCTGCAGTGTGGCTCAGGGTTCTTCCACCGGGAGATTTTGGGAACCAGGCCTCTGAGCTTGGAAGGCTAAGCAGCCGGCAACGGCTTCATGTGAGGCATAGGTTAGGTTTAGTGTTTGGGTTAGGGTTATGTTTAGGTGAGGGTTAGAGTAAGGGTTAGGGTTATGTCTTAGGAACAAGGCATGTCGGAACTGGCCACACAATACTGGCACACCAAGGGCCGAATTGAGGGTGGGACTCAGCAGAATCCTCAGGCGATGGAATTTTGGACGGGACAGGCCAAGAGGTTGGAATGCCCTCAGGGGAGCATGCTGGTTTCTATATATCTGAAGGGACTGGATAGCACAGAAGGAAAGGGTCAGTTTCTGCCTGAGAGGCTGAGTCCTTTCTACAGATTGACTTTCCATCCACAGGAGGACCTGGGTTCAGTCCTCCGGTGGCCAGAGTCTGATCACGAAACCTAGGCTTAGGGTTTGGCTCTTGGAGAATGGCTGACCTGATTTGTCAGGGCAGAATTAGGCTTTCCACGGGACTCAGTTGAGGACCTAGCCCTGGCGGACCATCATATTCCCGGATTGTGGTGTGGGGGTCCTAGGAAGGTGTTGGTAGAATGACCGGACAGGCAGATTTCTAACGCCCCGAGGGTCTTCCACAGGGCTAAATTTCCCATTATCATAGTGGGCGGCACCCAGAAGCCTGCGATGTGAAGAAGGAATCCCCTACCTAGAGGGCTACCAGGACAGGCAACCGGGGATAGAAGTCTGAAGAAGCACCCTCGGGTTAGGGTTAGGCCGATGCACATGGGAGGCCCTACCGGCCCTTGCTGAGGGATCATCAAACTCCTGGTTCCCGCTTCAGATGGGCGCTCCTTGGAGCTGTTTCCCAAGGGGTGCATGCAGATTTCACCTGTTCTACGGATTCAGCTCATTTCTAAAGGGCAAACGTTCCCATTGGGATCTATGGACATTGTGCGGTGCACCTCAGGGTTCCCGCATCTGTAGAGTTCATGGAACAGGCTACTGAGGACAGAAGCCTGAGCATGGGACAGGGGCTTTGCATCAGGATTACCGTGAAGGTTATCTCACAAGTGAATGCTGTTGGTAACACTTGGGTGAGTCAGTGGGTTAGGCCACTGCCTTCAGCTCAGGACATGATCCCAGAGTCCTGGGATGGAGCCCCACATCGGGCTGTCTCCTCAGCAGGGAGCCTTCCTTCCCTTCTCTGGGCGTGCAACAGTGCCTATATCTTTTCGCTCCCTGCAAAGTGAAAAAGTAAAATCTTGAAGCAATAAATAAACAAATAAATAAATAATAAATATATAAAAGAGAGGGCATGATTTCCTTTGGAATCTAGGTCATTTGTGCGGGGCAGCTCAGGGTTCCCCCATGGGGAGAGTTTGGGAACCAGTCCTTTGAGGACAGAAGACTGAGCACATGACTTGGGCTTTGCATTATGCTAAGACTGAAGGTCATTGCTGTAGGGTATGCTTTCCAGAACACCTGTGTACCTCATTGGATGTGACCTCTTGCCTCGGCCCAGGTCAATATCCCAGGGAAGAAGAATCTAGTTTGACACCAGGCCCTCGCCACTGCAGGGAGCCTTATTCCCCCTTTCTTCACACAAAAACACAGCCTACTTGTGATCTCAGACTGTCCAACAAATAAATGAAATCATTATTAAAAAATATATATATTCAGGCATGTTTTATATAGTGATCAAGTGCAAATCTGCAGTGCGGCTCAGGGTTCTTCCATCGGGAGATTTTGGGAACCAGGCCTCTGAGCTTGGAAGGCTGAGCAGCCGGCAACGGCTTCATGTGAGGTATAGGGTTAGGGTTAGGGTTAGGGTTATGTTTAGGTGAGGGTTAGAGTAAGGGTTAGGGTTATGTCTTAGGAACAAGGCATGTCGGAAGTGGCCACACAATCCTGGCACACCAAGGGCTGAGTTGAGGGTGGGACTCAGCAGAATCCTCAGGCGATGGAATTTTGGACAGGACAGGCCAAGAGGGTGGAATGCCCTCAGGGGAGCATGCTGGTTTCTATATATCTGAAGGGACTGGATAGCACAGTAGGAAAGGTTCAGTTTCTGCCTGAGAGGCTGAGTCCTTCCTACAGACTGACTTTCCCATCCACAGGAGGACCTGTGGGTTCAGTCCTCCGGTGGCCAGAGTCTGATCACGTAACCTAGGCTTAGGGTTTGGCTCTTGGAGAATGGCTGACCTGATTTGTCAGGGCAGAATTAGGCTTTCCACGGGACTCAGTTGAGGACGTAGCCCTGGCGGACCATCATATTCCCGGATTGTGGTGTGGGGGTCCTAGGAAGGTGTTGGTAGAATGATCGGACAGGCAGATTTCTCCCGCCCCGAGGGTCTTCCACAGGGCTAAATTTCCCATTATCATAGTGGGCGGCACCCAGAAGCCTGCGATGTGAAGAAGGAATCCCCTACCTAGAGGGCTACCAGGACAGGCAACCGGGGATAGAAGTCTGAAGAAGCACCCTCGGGTTAGGGTTTGGCGGATGCACATGGGAAGCCCTACCGGCCCTTGCTGAGGGATCATCAAACTCCTGGTTCCCGCTTCAGGTGGGCGCTCCTTGGAGCTGTGTCCCAAGGGGTGCATGCAGATTTCACCTGTTCTACGGATTCAGCTCATTTCTAAAAGGCAAACGTTCCCATTGGGATCTATGGACATTGTGCGGTGCACCTCAGGGTTCCCGCATCTGCAGAGTTCATGGACCAGGCTTTTGAGGACAGAAGCTGAGCATGGGACAGGGGCTTTTCATCAGGATTACCGTGAAGGTTATCTCACAATTGAATGCTGTTGGTAACACCTGGGTGAGTCAGAGGGTTAGGCCACTGCCTTCAGCTCAGGACATGATCCCAGAGTCCTGGGATGGAGCCCCACATCGGGCTGTCTCCTCATAGGGAGCCTTCCTTCCCATTTCTGGGCGTGCACAATGCCTACATCTTTTCGCTCCCTGCAAAGTGAAAAAGTAAAATCTTGAAGCAATAAATAAACAAATAAATAAATAATAAATATATAAAAGAGAGGGCATGATTTCCTATTGGAATCTAGGTCATTTGTGCGGGGCAGCTCAGGGTTCCCCCATGGGGAGAGTTTGGGAACCAGGCCTTTGAGGACAGAAGACTGAGCACATGACTTGGACTTCGCATTATGCTAAGGCTGAAGGTCATTGCTATAGGGTATGCTTTCCAGAACACCTGTGTACCTCATTGGATGTGACCTCTTGCCTCGGCCCAGGTCAAGATCCCAGGGAAGCGAATCTAGTTTGACACCGGGCCCTCCCAACTGCAGGGAGCCTTATTCCCCCTTCCTTCAGACAAAAACACAGCCTACTTGTGATCTCAGACTGTCCAACAAATAAATGAAATCATTATTAAAAAAAATATATATTCAGGCATGTTTTATATAGTGATCAAGTGCAATTCTGCAGTGTGGCTCAGGGTTCTTCCATCGGGAGATTTTGGGAACCAGGCCTCTGAGCTTGGAAGGCTGAGTAGCCGGCAACGGCTTCATGTGAGGCATAGGGTTAGGTTTAGGGTTAGGGTTAGGGTTATGTTTAGGTGAGGGTTAGAGTAAGGGTTATGGTTATGTCTTAGGAACAAGGCATGTCGGAACTGGCCACACAATACTGGCACACCAAGGGCTGAGTTGAGGGTGGGACTCAGCAGAATCCTCAGGCGATGGAATTTTGGACGGGACAGGCCAAGAGGGTGGAATGCCCTCAGGGGAGCATGCTGGTTTCTATATATCTGAAGGTACTGGATAGCACAGTAGGAAAGGTTCAGTTTCTGCCTGAGAGGCTGAGTCCTTCCTACAGACTGACTTTCCCATCCACAGGAGGACCTGGGTTCAGTCCTCCGGTGGCCAGAGTCTGATCACGTAACCTAGGCTTAGGGTTTGGCTCTTGGAGAATGGCTGACCTGATTTGTCAGGGCAGAATTAGGCTTCCACGGGACTCAGTTGAGGACGTAGCCCTGGCGGACCATCATATTCCCGGATTGTGGTGTGGGGGTCCTAGGAAGGTGTTGGTAGAATGACCGGACAGGCCGATTTCTAACGCCCCGAGGGTCTTCCACAGGGCTAAATTTCCCATTATCATAGTGGGCGGCACCCAGAAGCCTGCGATGTGAAGAAGGAATCCCCTACCTAGAGGGCTACCAGGACAGGCAACCGGGGATAGAAGTCTGAAGAAGCACCCTCGGGTTAGGGTTTGGCGGATGCACATGGGAGGCCCTACCGGCCCTTGCTGAGGGATCATCAAACTCCTGGTTCCCGCTTCAGGTGGGCGCTCCTTGGAGCTGTGTTCCAAGGGGTGCATGCAGATTTCACCTGTTCTACGGATTCAGCTCATTTCTAAAGGGCAAACGTTCCCATTGGGATCTATGGACATTGTGCGGTGCACCTCAGGGTTCCCGCATCTGCAGAGTTCATGGACCAGGCTACTGAGGACAGAAGCCTGAGCATGGGACAGGGGCTTTGCATCAGGATTACCGTGAAGGTTATCACACAAGTGAATGCTGTTGGTAACACCTGGGTGAGTCAGTGGGTTAGGCCACTGCCTTCAGCTCAGGACATGATCCCAGAGTCCTAGGATGGAGCCCCACATCGGGCTGTCTCCTCAGCAGGGAGCCTTCCTTCCCTTCTCTGGGCGTGCAACAGTGCCTACATCTTTTCGCTCCCTGCAAAGTGAAAAAGTAAAATCTTGAAGCAATAAATAAACAAATAAATAAATAATAAATATATAAAAGAGAGGGCATGATTTCCTATTGGAATCTAGGTCATTTGTGCGGGGCAGCTCAGGGTTCCCCCATGGGGAGAGTTTGGGAACCAGGCCTTTGAGGACAGAAGACGGAGCACATGACTTGGGCTTCGCATTATCCTAAGGCTGAAGGTCATTGCTATAGGGTATGCTTTCCAGAACACCTGTGTACCTCATTGGATGTGACCTCTTGCCTCGGCCCAGGTCAAGATCCCAGGGAAGAGGAATCTAGTTTGACACCAGGCCCTCCCCACTGCAGGGAGCCTTATTCCCCCTTTCTTCACACAAAAACACAGCCTACTTGTGATCTCAGACTGTCCAACAAATAAATGAAATCATTATTAAAAAAAATATATATTCAGGCATGTTTTATATAGTGATCAAGTGCATATCTGCAGTGCGGCTCAGGTTCTTCCATCGGGAGATTTTGGGAACCAGGCCTCTGAGCTTGGAAGGCTGAGCAGCCGGCAACGGCTTCATGTGAGGCATAGGGTTAGGGTTAGGGTTAGGGTTATGTTTAGGTGAGGGTTAGAGTAAGGGTTAGGGTTATGTCTTAGGAACAAGGCATTTCGGAAGTGGCCACACAATCCTGGCACACCAAGGGCTGAGTTGAGGGTGGGACTCAGCAGAATCCTCAGGCGATGGAATTTTGGACGGGACAGGCCAAGAGGGTGGAATGCCCTCAGGGGAGCATGCTGGTTTCTATATATCTGAAGGTACTGGATAGCACAGTAGGAAAGGTTCAGTTTCTGCTTGAGAGGCTGAGTCCTTCCTACAGACTGACTTTCCCATCCACAGGAGGACCTGGGTTCAGTCCTCCGGTGGCCAGAGTCTGATCACGTAACCTAGGCTTAGGGTTTGGCTCTTGGAGAATGGCTGACCTGATTTGTCAGGGCAGAATTAGGCTTTCCACGGGACTCAGTTGAGGACGTAGCCCTGGCGGACCATCATATTCCTGGCTTGTGGTGTGGGGGTCCTAGGAAGGTGTTGGTAGAATGACCGGACAGGCAGATTTCTAACGCCCGGAGGGTCTTCCACAGGGCTAAATTTCCCATTATCATAGTGGGCGGCACCCAGAAGCCTGCGATGTGAAGAAGGAATCCCCTACCTTGAGGGCTACCAGGGCAGGCAACCGGGGATAGAAGTCTGAAGAAGCACCCTCGGGTTAGGGTTAGGCCGATGCACATGGGAGGCCCTACCGGCCCTTGCTGAGGGATCATCAAACTCCTGGTTCCCGCTTCAGGTGGGCGCTCCTTGGAGCTGTGTCCCAAGGGGTGCATGCAGATTTCACCTGTTCTACGGATTCAGCTCATTTCTAAAAGGCAAACGTTCCCATTGGGATCTATGGACATTGTGTGGTGCACCTCAGGGTTCCCGCATCTGCAGAGTTCATGGACCAGGCTACTGAGGACAGAAGCTGAGCATGGGACATGGGCTTTGCATCAGGATTACCGTGAAGGTTATCTCACAATTGAATGCTGTTGGTAACACCTGGGTGAGTCAGTGGGTTAGGCCACTGCCTTCATCTATGGACATGATCCCAGAGTCCTGGGATGGAGCCCCACATCGGGCTGTCTCCTCATAGGGAGCCTTCCTTCCCATTTCTGGGCGTGCACAATGCCTACATCTTTTCGCTCCCTGCAAAGTGAAAAAGTAAAATCTTGAAGCAATAAATAAACAAATAAATAAAAAATAAATATATAAAAGAGAGGGCATGATTTCCTATTGGAATCTAGGTCCTTTGTGCGCGGCAGCTCAGGGTTCCCCCATGGGGAGAGTTTGGGAACCAGGCCTCTGAGCTTGGAAGGCTGAGCAGCCGGCAACGGCTTCATGTGAGGCATAGGGTTAGGTTTAGTGTTAGGGTTAGGGTTATGTTTAGGTGAGGGTTAGAGTAAGGTTTAGGGTTATGTCTTAGGAACAAGGCATGTCGGAACTGGCCACACAATACTGGCACACCAAAGGCTGAGTTGAGGGTGGGACTCAGCAGAATCCTCAGGCGATGGAATTTTGGACGGGACAGGCCAAGAGGGTGGAATGCCCTCAGGGGAGCATGCTGGTTTCTATATATCTGAAGGTACTGGATAGCACAGTAGGAAAGGTTCAGTTTCTGCCTGAGAGGCTGAGTCCTTCCTACAGACTGACTTTCCCATCCACAGGAGGACCTGGGTTCAGTCCTCCGGTGGCCAGAGTCTGATCACGTAACCTAGGCTTAGGGTTTGGCTCTTGGAGAATGGCTGACCTGATTTGTCAGGGCAGAATTAGGCTTTCCACGGGACTCAGTTGAGGACGTAGCCCTGGCGGACCATCATATTCCCGGATTGTGGTGTGGGGGTCCTAGGAAGGTGTTGGTAGAATGATCGGACAGGCAGATTTCTCCCGCCCCGAGGGTCTTCCACAGGGCTAAATTTCCCATTATCATAGTGGGCGGCACCCAGAAGCCTGCGATGTGAAGAAGGAATCCCCTACCTAGAGGGCTACCAGGGCAGGCAACCGGGGATAGAAGTCTGAAGAAGCACCCTCGGGTTAGGGTTAGGCCGATGCACATGGGAGGCCCTACCGGCCCTTGCTGAGGGATCATCAAACTCCTGGTTCCCGCTTCAGGTGGGCGCTCCTTGGAGCTGTTTCCCAAGGGGTGCATGCAGATTTCACCTGTTCTACGGATTCAGCTCATTTCTAAAAGGCAAACGTTCCCATTGGGATCTATGGACATTGTGCGGTGCACCTCAGGGTTCCCACATCTGCAGAGTTCATGGACCAGGCTACTGAGGACAGAAGCTGAGCATGGGACAGGGGCTTTTCATCAGGATTACCGTGAGGGTTATCTCACAATTGAATGCTGTTGGTAACACCTGGGTGAGTCAGAGGGTTAGGCCACTGCCTTCAGCTCAGGACATGATCCCAGAGTCCTGGGATGGAGCCCCACATCGGGCTGTCTCCTCATAGGGAGCCTTCCTTCCCATTTCTGGGCGTGCACAATGCCTACATCTTTTCGCTCCCTGCAAAGTGAAAAAGTAAAATCTTGAAGCAATAAATAAACAAATAAATAAATAATAAATATATAAAAGAGAGGGCATGATTTCCTATTGGAATCTAGGTCATTTGTGCGCGGCAACTCAGGGTTCCCCCATAGGGAGAGTTTGGGAACCAGGCCTTTGAGGACAGAAGACTGAGCACATGACTTGGCCTCGCTTTATGCTAAGGCTGAAGGTCATTGCTATAGGGTATGCTTTCCAGAACACCTGTGTACCTCATTGGATGTGACCTCTTTCCTCGGCCCAGGTCAAGATCCCAGGGAAGGAGAATCTAGTTTGACACCGGGCCCTCCCCACTGCAGGGAGCCTTATTCCCCCTTCCTTCAGACAAAAACACGGCCTAATTGTGATCTCAGACTGTCCAACAAATAAATGAAATCATTATTAAAAAAAATATATATTCAGGCATGTTTTATATAGTGATCAAGTGCAATTCTGCAGTGTGGCTCAGGGTTATTCTACCGGGAGATTTTGGGAACCAGGCCTCTGAGCTTGGAAGGCTGAGCAGCCGGCATCGGCTTCATGTGAGGCATAGGGTTAGGTTTAGTGTTAGGGTTAGGGTTATGTTTAGGTGAGGGTTAGAGTAAGGGTTAGGGTTATGTCTTAGGAACAAGGCATGTCGAAACTGGCCACACAATACTGGCACACCAAGGGCTGAGTTGAGGGTGGGACTCATTAGAATCCTCAGGCGATGGAATTTTGGACGGGACATGCCAAGAGGGTGGAATGCCCTCAGGGGAGCATGCTGGTTTCTATATATCTGAATGTACTGGATAGCACAGAAGGAAAGGGTCAGTTTCTGCCTGAGAGGCTGAGTCCTTTCTACAGATTGACTTTCCATCCACAGGAGGACCTGGGTTCAGTCCTCCGGTGGCCAGAGTCTGATCACGTAACCTAGGCTTAGGGTTTGGCTCTTGGAGAATGGCTGACTTGATTTGTCAGGGCATTATTAGGCTTTCCACGGGACTCAGTTGAGGACGTAGCCCTGGCGGACCATCATATTCCCGGATTGTGGTGTGGGGGTCCTAGGAAGGTGTTTGTAGAATGAACGGACAGGCAGATTTCTAACGCCCCGAGGGTCTTCCACAGGGCTAAATTTCCCATTATCATAGTGGGCGGCACCCAGAAGCCTGCGATGTGAAGAAGGAATCCCCTACCTAGAGGGCTACCAGGACAGGCAACCGGGGATAGAAGTCTGAAGAAGCACCCTCGGGTTAGGGTTAGGCCGATGCACATGGGAGGCCCTACCGGCCCTTGCTGAGGGATCATCAAACTCCTGGTTCCCGCTTCAGGTGGGCGCTCCTTGGAGCTGTGTTCCAAGGGGTGCATGCAGATTTCACCGGTTCTACGGATTCAGCTCATTTCTAAAGGGCAAACGTTCCCATTGGGATCTATGGACATTGTGCGGTGCACCTCAGGGTTCCCGCATCTGTAGAGTTCATGGAACAGGCTACTGAGGACAGAAGCCTGAGCATGGGACAGGGGCTTTGCATCAGGATTACCGTGAAGGTTATCTCACAAGTGAATGCTGTTGGTAACACTTGGGTGAGTCAGTGGGTTAGGCCACTGCCTTCAGCTCAGGACATGATCCCAGAGTCCTGGGATGGAGCCCCACATCGGGCTGTCTCCTCAGCAGGGAGCCTTCCTTCCCTTCTCTGGGCGTGCAACACTGCCTACATCTTTTCGCTCCCTGCAAAGTGAAAAAGTAAAATCTTGAAGCAATAAATAAACAAATAAATAAATAATAAATATATAAAAGAGAGGGCATGATTTCCTATTGGAATCTGGGTCATTTGTGCGGGGCAGCTCAGGGTTCCCCCATGGGGAGAGTTTGGGAACCAGGCCTTTGAGAACAGAAGACTGAGCACATGACTTGGGCTTTGCATTATGCTAAGGCTGAAGGTCATTGCTATAGGGTATGCTTTCCAGAACACCTGTGTACCTCATTGGACGTGACCTCTTGCCTCGGCCCAGCTCAAGATCCCAGGGAAGAGGAATCTAGTTTGACACCAGGCCCTCCCCACTGCAGGGAGCCTTATTCCCCCATTCTTCACACAAAAACACAGCCTACTTGTGATCTCAGACTGTCCAACAAATAAATGAAATCATTATTAAAAAATATATATATTCAGGCATGTTTTATATTGTGATCAAGTGCAAATCTGCATTGCGGCTCAGGGTTCTTCCATCGGGAGATTTTGGGAACCAGGCCTCTGAGCTTGGAAGGCTGAGCAGCCGGCAACGGCTTCATGTGAGGTATAGGGTTAGGGTTAGGGTTAGGGTTATGTTTAGGTGAGGGTTAGAGTAAGGGTTAGGGTTATGTCTTAGGAACAAGGCATGTCGGAAGTGGCCACACAATCCTGGCACACCGAGGGCTGAGTTGAGGGTGGGATTCATTAGAATCCTCAGGCGATGGAATTTTGGACAGGACAGGCCAAGAGGGTGGAATGCCCTCAGGGGAGCATGCTGGTTTCTATATATCTGAAGGTACTGGATAGCACAGTAGGAAAGGTTCAGTTTCTGCTTGAGAGGCTGAGTCCTTCCTACAGACTGACTTTCCCATCCACAGGAGGACCTGGGTTCAGTCCTACGGTGGCCAGAGTCTGATCACGTAACCTAGGCTTAGGGTTTGGCTCTTGGAGAATGGCTGACCTGATTTGTCAGGGCAGAATTAGGCTTTCCACGGGACTCAGTTGAGGAAGTAGCCCTGGCGGACCATCATATTCCCGGATTGTGGTGTGGGGGTCCTAGGAAGGTGTTGGTAGAATGATCGGACAGGCAGATTTCTCCCGCCCCGAGGGTCTTCCACAGGGCTAAATTTCCCATTATCATAGTAGGCGGCACCCAGAAGCCTGCGATGTGAAGAAGGAATCCCCTACCTAGAGGGCTACCAGGGCAGGCAACCGGGGATAGAAGTCTGAAGAAGCACCCTCGGGTTAGGGTTAGGCCGATGAACATGGGAGGCCCTACCGGCCCTTGCTGAGGGATCATCAAACTCCTGGTTCCCGCTTCAGGTGGGCGCTCCTTGGAGCTGTGTCCCAAGGGGTGCATGCACATTTCACCTGTTCTACGGATTCAGCTCATTTCTAAAAGGCAAACGTTCCCATTGGGATCTATGGACATTGTGCAGTGCACCTCAGGGTTCCCGCATCTGCAGAGTTCATGGACCAGGCTACTGAGGACAGAAGCTGAGCATGGGACAGGGGCTTTTCATCAGGATTACCGTGAAGGTTATCTCACAATTGAATGCTGTTGGTAACACCTGGGTGAGTCAGTGGGTTAGGCCACTGCCTTCAGCTCAGGACATGATCCCAGAGTCCTGGGATGGAGCCCCACATCGGGCTGTCTCCTCATAGGGAGCCTTCCTTCCCATTTCTGGGCGTGCACAATGCCTACATCTTTTCGCTCCCTGCAAAGTGAAAAAGTAAAATCTTGAAGCAATAAATAAACAAATAAATAAATAATAAATATATAAAAGAGAGGGCATGATTTCCTATTGGAATCTAGGTCATTTGTGCGGGGCAGCTCAGGGTTCCCCCATGGGGAGAGTTTGGGAACCAGGCCTTTGAGGACAGAAGACTGAGCACATGACTTGGACTTCGCATTATGCTAAGGCTGAAGGTCATTGCTATAGGGTATGCTTTCCAGAACACCTGTGTACCTCATTGGATGTGACCTCTTGCCTCGGCCCAGGTCAAGATCCCAGGGAAGCGAATCTAGTTTGACACCGGGCCCTCCCAACTGCAGGGAGCCTTATTCCCCCTTCCTTCAGACAAAAACACAGCCTAGTTGTGATCTCAGACTGTCCAACAAATAAATGAAATCATTATTAAAAAAAATATATATTCAGGCATGTTTTATATAGTGATCAAGTGCAATTCTGCAGTGTGGCTCAGTGTTCTTCCATCGGGAGATTTTGGGAACCAGGCCTCTGAGCTTGGAAGGCTGAGTATCCGGCAACGGCTTCATGTGAGGCATAGGGTTAGGTTTAGGGTTAGGGTTAGGGTTATGTTTAGGTGAGGGTTAGAGTAAGGGTTAGGGTTATGTCTTAGGAACAAGGCATGTCGGAACTGGCCACACAATACTGGCACACCAAGGGCTGAGTTGAGGGTGGGACTCAGCAGAATCCTCAGGGGATGGAATTTTGGACGGGACAGGCCAAGAGGGTGGAATGCCCTCAGGGGAGCATGCTGGTTTCTATATATCTGAAGGTACTGGATAGCACAGTAGGAAAGGTTCAGGTTCTGCCTGAGAGGCTGAGTCCTTCCTACAGACTGACTTTCCCATCCACAGGAGGACCTGGGTTCAGTCCTCCGGTGGCCAGAGTCTGATCACGTAACCTAGGCTTAGGGTTTGGCTCTTGGAGAATGGCTGACCTGATTTGTCAGGGCAGAATTAGGCTTTCCACGGGACTCAGTTGAGGACGTAGCCCTGGCGGACCATCATATTCCCGGATTGTGGTGTGGGGGTCCTAGGAAGGTGTTGGTAGAATGACCGGACAGGCAGATTTCTAACGCCCCGAGGGTCTTCCACAGGGCTAAATTTCCCATTATCATAGTGGGCGGCACCCAGAAGCCTGCGATGTGAAGAAGGAATCCCCTACCTAGAGGGCTACCAGGACAGGCAACCGGGGATAGAAGTCTGAAGAAGCACCCTCGGGTTAGGGTTAGGCCGATGCACATGGGAGGCCCTACCGGCCCTTGCTGAGGGATCATCAAACTCCTGGTTCCCGCTTCAGGTGGGCGCTCCTTGGAGCTGTGTTCCAAGGGGTGCATGCAGATTTCACCGGTTCTACGGATTCAGCTCATTTCTAAAGGGCAAACGTTCCCATTGGGATCTATGGACATTGTGCGGTGCACCTCAGGGTTCCCACATCTGCAGAGTTCATGGACCAGGCTACTGAGGACAGAAGCCTGAGCATGGGACAGGGGCTTTGCATCAGGATTACCGTGAAGGTTATCACACAAATGAATGCTGTTGGTAACACCTGGGTGAGTCAGTGGGTTAGGCCACTGCCTTCAGCTCAGGACATGATCCCAGAGTCCTGGGATGGAGCCCCACATCGGGCTGTCTCCTCAGCAGGGAGCCTTCCTTCCCTTCTCTGGGCGTGCAACAGTGCCTACATCTTTTCGCTCCCTGCAAAGTGAAAAAGTAAAATCTTGAAGCAATAAATAAACAAATAAATAAAAAATAAATATATAAAAGAGAGGGCATGATTTCCTATTGGAATCTAGGTCATTTGTGCGGGGCAGCTCAGGGTTCCCCCATGGGGAGAGTTTGGGAACCAGGCCTTTGAGGACAGAAGACTGAGCACATGACTTGGCCTCGCTTTATGCTAAGGCTGAAGGTCATTGCTATAGGGTATGCTTTCCAGAACACCTGTGTACCTCATTGGATGTGACCTCTTGCCTCGGCCCAGGTCAAGATCCCAGGGAAGATGAATCTAGTTTGACACCGGGCCCTCCCCACTGCAGGGAGCCTTATTCCCCCTTCCTTCACACAAAAACACAGCCTACTTGTGATCTCAGACGGTCCAACAAATAAATGAAATCATTATTAAAAAAAATACATATTCAGGCATGTTTTATATAGTGATCAAGTGCAATTCTGCAGTGTGGCTCAGGGTTCTTCCATCGGGAGATTTTGGGAACCAGGCCTCTGAGCTTGGAAGGCTGAGCAGCCGGCAACGGCTTCATGTGAGGCATAGGGTTAGGTTTAGGTTTAGTGTTAGGGTTAGGGTTATGTTTAGGTGAGGGTTAGAGTAAGGGTCAGGGTTATGTCTTAGGAACAAGGCATGTCGGAACTGGCCACACAATACTGGCACACCAAGGGCTGAGTTGAGGGTGGGACTCAGCAGAATCCTCAGGCGATGGATTTTGGACGGGACAGGCCAAGAGGGTGGAATGCCCTCAGGGGAGCATGCTGGTTTCTATATATCTGAAGGTACTGGATAGCACAGTAGGAAAGGTTCAGTTTCTGCTTGAGAGGCTGAGTCCTTCCTACAGACTGACTTTCCCATCCACAGGAGGACCTGGGTTCAGTCCTACGGTGGCCAGAGTCTGATCACGTAACCTAGGCTTAGGGTTTGGCTCTTGGAGAATGGCTGACCTGATTTGTCAGGGCAGAATTAGGCTTTCCACGGGACTCAGTTGAGGAAGTAGCCCTGGCGGACCATCATATTCCCGGATTGTGGTGTGGGGGTCCTTGGAAGGTGTTGGTAGAATGACCGGACAGGCAGATTTCTAACGCCCCGAGGGTCTTCCACAGGGCTAAATTTCCCATTATCATAGTGGGCGGCACCCAGAAGCCTGCTATGTGAAGAAGGAATCCCCTACCTAGAGGGCTACCAGGACAGGCAACCGGGGATAGAAGTCTGAAGAAGCACCCTCGGGTTAGGGTTAGGCCGATGCACATGGGAGGCCCTACCGGCCCTTGCTGAGGGATCATCAAACTCCTGGTTCCCGCTTCAGGTGGGCGCTCCTTGGAGCTGTGTCCCAAGGGGTGCATGCAGATTTCACCTGTTCTACGGATTCAGCTCATTTCTAAAGGGCAAACGTTCCCATTGGGATCTATGGACATTGTGCGGTGCACCTCAGGGTTCCCGCATCTGCAGAGTTCATGGACCAGGCTACTGAGGACAGAAGCCTGAGCATGGGACAGGGGCTTTGCATCAGGATTACCGTGAATGTTATCTCACAAGTGAATGCTGTTGGTAACACCTGGGTGAGTCAGTGGGTTAGGCCACTGCCTTCAGCTCAGGACATGATCCCAGAGTCCTGGGATGGAGCCCCACATCGGGCTGTCTCCTCAGCAGGGAGCCTTCCTTCCCTTCTCTGGGCGTGCAACAGTGCCTACATCTTTTCGCTCCCTGCAAAGTGAAAAAGTAAAATCTTGAAGCAATAAATAAACAAATAAATAAATAATAAATATATAAAAGAGAGGGCATGATTTCCTATTGGAATCTAGGTCATTTGTGCGTGGCAGCTCAGGGTTCCCCCATGGGGAGAGTTTGGGAACCAGGCCTTTGAGGAGAGAAGACTGAGCACATGACTTGGCCTCCCATTATGCTAAGGCTGAAGGTCATTGCTATAGGGTATGCTTTCCAGAACACCTGTGTACCTCATTGGATGTGACCTCTTGCCTCGGCCCAGGTCAAGATCCCTGGGAAGAAGAATCTAGTTTGACACCGGGCCCTCCCCACTGCAGGGAGCCTTATTCCCCCTTCCTTCAGACAAAAACACAGCCTACTTGTGATCTCAGACTGTCCAACAAATAAATGAAATCATTATTAAAAAAAATATATATTCAGGCATGTTTTATATAGTGATCAAGTGCAATTCTGCAGTGTGGCTCAGGGTTCTTCCATCGGGAGATTTTGGGAACCAGGCCTCTGAGCTTGGAAGGCTGAGCAGCCGGCAACGGCTTCATGTGAGGCATAGGGTTAAGTTTAGTGTTAGGGTTAGGGTTATGTTTAGGTGAGGGTTAGAGTAAGGGTTAGGGTTATGTCTTAGGAACAAGGCATGTCGGAACTGGCCACACAATACTGGCACACCAAGGGCTGAGTTGAGGGTGGGACTCAGCAGAATCCTCAGGCGATGGAATTTTGGACGGGACAGGCCAAGAGGGTGGAATGCCCTCTGGGGAGCATGCTGGTTTCTATATATCTGAAGGGACTGGATAGCACAGTAGGAAAGGTTCAGTTTCTGCCTGAGAGGCTGAGTCCTTACTACAGACTGAGTTTCCCATCCACAGGAGGACCTGGGTTCAGTCCTCCGGTGGCCAGAGTCTGATCACGTAACCTAGGCTTAGGGTTTGGCTCTTGGAGAATGGCTGACCTGATTTGTCAGGGCAGAATTAGGCTTTCCACGGGACTCAGTTGAGGACCTAGCCCTGGAGGACCATCATATTCCCGGATTGTGGTGTGGGGGTCCTAGGAAGTTGTTGGTAGAATGACCGGACAGGCAGATTTCTAACGCCCCGAGGGTCTTCCACAGGGCTAAATTTCCCATTATCATAGTGGGCGGCACCCAGAAGCCTGCGATGTGAAGAAGGAATCCCTTACCGAGAGGGCTACCAGGACAGGCAACCGGGGATAGAAGTGTGAAGAAGCACCCTCGGGTTAGGGTTAGGCCGATGCACATGGGAGGCCCTACCGGCCCTTGCTGAGGGATCATCAAACTCCTGGTTCCCGCTTCAGGTGGGCGCTCCTTGGAGCTGTGTCCCAAGGGGTGCATGCAGATTTCACCTGTTCTACGGATTCAGCTCATTTCTAAAGGGCAAACGTTCCCATTGGGATCTATGGACATTGTGCGGTGCACCTCAGGGTTCCCGCATCTGCAGAGTTCATGGACCAGGCTACTGTGGACAGAAGCCTGAGCATGGGACAGGGGCTTTGCATCAGGATTACCGTGAAGGTTATCTCACAAGTGAATGCTGTTGGTAACACCTGGGTGAGTCAGTGGGTTAGGCCACTGCCTTCAGCTCAGGACATGATCCCAGAGTCCTGGGATGGAGCCCCACATCGGGCTGTCTCCTCAGCAGGGAGCCTTCCTTCCCTTCTCTGGGCGTGCAACAGTGCCTACATCTTTTCGCTCCCTGCAAAGTGAAAAAGTAAAATCTTGAAGCAATAAATAAACAAATAAATAAATAATAAATATATAAAAGAGAGGGCATTATTTCCTATTGGAATCTAGGTCATTTGTGCGGGGCAGCTCAGGGTTCCCCCATGGGGAGAGTTTGGGAACCAGGCCTTTGAGGACAGAAGACTGAGCACATGACTTGGCCTCCCATTATGCTAAGGCTGAAGGTCATTGCTATAGGGTATGCTTTCCAGAACACCTGTGTACCTCATTGGATGTGACCTCTTGCCTCGGCCCAGGTCAAGATCCCTGGGAAGAAGAATCTAGTTTGACACCGGGCCCTCCCCACTGCAGGGAGCCTTATTCCCCCTTCCTTCAGACAAAAACACAGCCTACTTGTGATCTCAGACTGTCCAACAAATAAATGAAATCATTATTAAAAAAAATATATATTCAGGCATGTTTTATATAGTGATCAAGTGCAATTCTGCAGTGTGGCTCAGGGTTCTTCCATCGGGAGATTTTGGGAACCAGGCCTCTGAGCTTGGAAGGCTGAGCAGCCGGCAACGGCTTCATGTGAGGCATAGGGTTACGTTTAGTGTTAGGGTTAGGGTTATGTTTAGGTGAGGGTTACAGTAAGGGTTAGGGTTATGTCTTAGGAACAAGGCATGTCGGAAAGGCCACACAATACTGGCACACCAAGGGCTGAGTTGAGGGTGGGACTCAGCAGAATCCTCAGGCGATGGAATTTTGGTCGGGATAGGCCAAGAGGGTGGAATGCCCTCAGGGGAGCATGCTGGTTTCTATATATGTGAAGGTACTGGATAGCACAGTAGGAAAGGTTCAGTTTCTGCCTGAGAGTCTGAGTCCTTCCTACAGACTGACTTTCCCATCTACAGGCGGACCTGGGTTCAGTCCTCCGGTGGCCAGAGTCTGATCACGTAAACTAGGCTTAGGGTTTGGCTCTTGGAGAATGGCTGACCTGATTTGTCAGGGCAGAATTAGGCTTTCCACGGGACTAAGTTGAGGAAGTAGCCCTGGCGGACCATCATATTCCCGGATTGTGGTGTGGGGGTCCTAGGAAGGTGTTGGTAGAATGGTCGGACAGGCAGATTTCTCCCGCCCCGAGGGTATTCCACAGGGCTAAATTTCCCATTATCATAGTGGGCGGCACCCAGAAGCCTGCGATGTGAAGAAGGAATCCCCTACCTAGAGGGCTACCAGGGCAGGCAACCGGGGATAGAAGTCTGAAGAAGTACCCTCGGGTTAGGTTTAGGCCGATGCACATGGGAGGCCCTACCGGCCCTTGCTGAGGGATCATCAAACTCCTGGTTCCCGCTTCAGGTGGGCGCTCCTTGGAGCAGTGTCCCAAGGGGTGCATGCAGATTTCACCTGTTCTACGGATTCAGCTCATTTCTAAAGGGCAAACGTTCCCATTGGGATCTATGGACATTGTGCGGTGCACCTCAGGGTTCCCGCATCTGCAGAGTTCATGGACCAGGCTACTGAGGACAGAAGCTGAGCATGGGACAGGGGCTTTGCATCAGAATTACCGTGAAGGTTATTTCACAAGTGAATGCTGTTGGTAACACATGGGTGAGTCAGTGGGTTAGGCCACTGCCTTCAGCTCAGGACATGAGATGAGTCCTGGGATGGAGCCCCACATCGGGCTGTCTCCTCAGCAGGGAGCCTTCCTTCCCTTCTCTGGGCGTGCAACAGTGCCTACATCTTTTCGCTCCCTGCAAAGTGAAAAAGTAAAATCTTGAAGCAATAAATAAACAAATAAATAAATAATAAATATATAAAAGAGAGGGCATGATTTCCTATTGGAATCTAGGTCATTTGTGCAGGGCAGCTCAGGGTTCCCCCATGGGGAGAGTTTGGGAACCAGGCCTTTGAGGACAGAAGACTGAGCACATGACTTGGGCTTTGCATTATGCTAAGGCTGAAGGTCATTGCTATAGGGTATGCTTTCCAGAACACCTGTGTACCTCATTGGATGTGACCTCTTGCCTCGGCCCAGGTCAAGATCCCAGGGAAGAGGAATCTAGTTTGACACCAGGCCCTCCCCACTGCAGGGAGCCTTATTCCCCCTTTCTTCACACAAAAACACAGCCTACTTGTGATCTCAGACTGTCCAACAAATAAATGAAATCATTATTAAAAAAAATACGTATTCAGGCATGTTTTATATAGTGATCAAGTGCAATTCTGCAGTGTGGCTCTGGGTTCTTCCATCGGGAGATTTTGGGAACCAGGCCTCTGAGCTTGGAAGGCTGAGCAGCCGGCAACGGCTTCATGTGAGGCATAGGGTTAGGTTTAGGGTTAGGGTTAGGGTTAGGGTTATGTTTAGGTGAGGGTTAGAGTAAGGGTTAGGGTTATGTCTTAGGAACAAGGCATGTCGGAACTGGCCACACAATACTGGCACACCAAGGGCTGAGTTGAGGGTGGGACTCAGCAGAATCCTCAGGCGATGGAATTTTGGACGGGACAGGCCAAGAGGGTGGAATGCCCTCAGGGGAGCATGCTGGTTTCTATATATCTGAAGGTACTGGATAGCACAGTAGGAAAGGTTCAGTTTCTGCCTGAGAGGCTGAGTCCTTCCTACAGACTGACTTTCCCATCCACAGGAGGACCTGGGTTCAGTCCTCCGGTGGCCAGAGTCTGATCACGTAACCTAGGCTTAGGGTTTGGCTCTCGGAGAATGGCTGACCTGATTTGTCAGGGCAGAATTAGGCTTTCCACGGGACTCAGTTGAGGACGTAGCCCTGGCGGACCATCATATTCCCGGATTGTGGTGTGGGGGTCCTAGGAACGTGTTGGTAGAATGACCGGACAGGCAGATTTCTAACGCCCCGAGGGTCTTCCACAGGGCTAAATTTCCCATTATCATAGTGGGCGGCACCCAGAAGCCTGCGATGTGAAGAAGGAATCCCCTACCTAGAGGGCTACCAGGACAGGCAACCGGGGATAGAAGTCTGAAGAAGCACCCTCGGGTTAGGGTTAGGCCGATGCACATGGGAGGCCCTACCGGCCCTTGCTGAGGGATCATCAAACTCCTGGTTCCCGCTTCAGGTGGGCGCTCCTTGGAGCTGTTTCCCAAGGGGTGCATGCAGATTTCACCTGTTCTACGGATTCAGCTCATTTCTAAAGGGCAAACGTTCCCATTGGGATCTATGGACATTGTGCGGTGCACCTCAGGGTTCCCGCATCTGCAGAGTTCATGGACCAGGCTACTGAGGACAGAAGCCTGAGCATGGGACAGGGGCTTTGCATCAGGATTACCGTGAATGTTATCTCACAAGTGAATGCTGTTGGTAACACCTGGGTGAGTCAGTGGGTTAGGCCACTGCCTTCAGCTCAGGACATGATCCCAGAGTCCTGGGATGGAGCCCCACATCGGGCTGTCTCCTCAGCAGGGAGCCTTCCTTCCCTTCTCTGGGCGTGCAACAGTGCCTACATCTTTTCGCTCCCTGCAAAGTGAAAAAGTAAAATCTTGAAGCAATAAATAAACAAATAAATAAAAAATAAATATATAAAAGAGAGGGCATGATTTCCTATTGGAATCTAGGTCATTTGTGCGTGGCAGCTCAGGGTTCCCCCATGGGGAGAGTTTGGGAACCAGGCCTTTGAGGACAGAAGACTGAGCACATGACTTGGCCTCCCATTATGCTAAGGCTGAAGGTCATTGCTATAGGGTATGCTTTCCAGAACACCTGTGTACCTCATTGGATGTGACCTCTTGCCTCGGCCCAGGTCAAGATCCCAGGGAAGAAGAATCTAGTTTGACACCGGGCCCTCCCCACTGCAGGGAGCCTTATTCCCCCTTCCTTCAGACAAAAACACAGCCTACTTGTGATCTCAGACTGTCCAACAAATAAATGAAATCATTATTAAAAAAAATATATATTCAGGCATGTTTTATATAGTGATCAAGTGCAATTCTGCAGTGTGGCTCAGGGTTCTTCCATCGGGAGATTTTGGGAACCAGGCCTCTAGGCTTGGAAGGCTGAGCAGCCGGCAACGGCTTCATGTGAGGCATAGGGTTAGGTTTAGTGTTAGGGTTAGGGTTATGTTTAGGTGAGGGTTAGAGTAAGGGTTAGGGTTATGTCTTAGGAACAAGGCATGTCGGAACTGGCCACACAATACTGGCACACCAAGGGCTGAGTTGAGGGTGGGACTCAGCAGAATCCTCAGGCGATGGAATTTTGGACGGGACAGGCCAAGAGGGTGGAATGCCCTCAGGGGAGCATGCTGGTTTCTATATATCTGAATGTACTGGATAGCACAGAAGGAAAGGGTCAGTTTCTGCCTGAGAGGCTGAGTCCTTTCTACAGACTGACTTTCCATCCACAGGAGGACCTGGGTTCAGTCCTCCGGTGGCCAGAGTCTGATCACGTAACCTAGGCTTAGGGTTTGGCTCTTGGAGAATGGCTGACCTGATTTGTCAGGGCAGAATTAGGCTTTCCACGGGACTCAGTTGAGGACCTAGCCCTGGCGGACCATCATATTCCCGGATTGTGGTGTGGGGGTCCTAGGAAGGTGTTGGTAGAATGACCGGACAGGCAGATTTCTCCCGCCCCGAGGGTCTTCCACAGGGCTAAATTTCCCATTATCATAGTGGTAGGCACCCAGAAGCCTGCTATGTGAAGAAGGAATCCCCTACCTAGAGGGCTACCAGGACAGGCAACCGGGGATAGAAGTCTGAAGAAGCACCCTCGGGTTAGGGTTAGGCCGATGCACATGGGAGGCCCTACCGGCCCTTGCTGAGGGATCATCAAACTCCTGGTTCCCACTTCAGGTGGGCGCTCCTTGGAGCTGTTTCCCAAGGGGTGCATGCAGATTTCACCTGTTCTACGGATTCAGCTCATTTCTAAAGGGCAAACGTTCCCATTGGGATCTATGGACATTGTGCGGTGCACCTCAGGGTTCCCGCATCTGCAGAGTTCATGGACCAGGCTACTGAGGACAGAAGCCTGAGCATGGGACAGGGGCTTTGCATCAGGATTACCGTGAATGTTATCTCACAAGTGAATGCTGTTGGTAACACCTGGGTGAGTCAGTGGGTTAGGCCACTGCCTTCAGCTCAGGACATGATCCCAGAGTCCTGGGATGGAGCCCCACATCGGGCTGTCTCCTCAGCAGGGAGCCTTCCTTCCCTTCTCTGGGCGTGCAACAGTGCCTACATCTTTTCGCTCCCTGCAAAGTGAAAAAGTAAAATCTTGAAGCAATAAATAAACAAATAAATAAATAATAAATATATAAAAGAGAGGGCATGATTTCCTATTGGAATCTAGGTCATTTGTGCGGGGCAGCTCAGGGTTCCCCCATGGGGAGAGTTTGGGAACCAGGCCTTTGAGGACAGAAGACTGAGCACATGACTTGGGCTTTGCATTATGCTAAGGCTGAAGGTCATTGCTATAGGGTAAGCTTTCCAGAACACCTGTGTACCTCATTGGATGTGACCTCTTGCCTCGGCCCAGGTCAAGATCCCAGGGAAGAGGAATCTAGTTTGACACCAGGCCCTCCCCACTGCAGGGAGCCTTTTTCCCCCTTCCTTCAGACAAAAACACAGCCTACTTGTGATCTCAGACTGTCCAACAAATAAATGAAATCATTATTAAAAAAAATATATATTCAGGCATGTTTTATATAGTGATCAAGTGCAAATCTGCAGTGCGGCTCAGGGTTCTTCCATCGGAGATTTTGGGAACCAGGCCTCTGAGCGTGGAAGGCTGAGCAGCCGGCAACGGCTTCATGTGAGGTATAGGGTTAGGGTTAGGGTTAGGGTTATGTTTAGGTGAGGGTTAGAGTAAGGGTTAGGGTTATGTCTTAGGAAAAATGCATGTCGGAACTGGCCACACAATACTGGCACACCAAGGGCTGAGTTGAGGGTGGGACTCAGCAGAATCCTCAGGCGATGGAATTTTGGACAGGACAGGCCAAGAGGGTGGAATGCCCTCAGGGGAGCATGCTGGTTTCTATATATCTGAAGGTACTGGATAGAACAGTAGGAAAGGTTCATTTTCTGCCTGAGAGGCTGAGTCCTTCCTACAGACTGACTTTCCCATCCACAGGAGGACCTGGGTTCAGTCCTCCGGTGGCCAGAGTCTGATCACGTAACCTAGGCTTAGGGTTTGGCTCTTGGAGAATGGCTGACCTGATTTGTCAGGGCAGAATTAGGCTTTCCACGGGACTCAGTTGAGGACGTAGCCCTGGCGGACCATCATATTCCCGGATTGTGGTGTGGGGGTCCTAGGAACGTGTTGGTAGAATGACCGGACAGGCAGATTTCTCCCGCCCCGAGGGTCTTCCACAGGGCTAAATTTCCCATTATCATAGTGGGCGGCACCCAGAAGCCTGCTATGTGAAGAAGGAATCCCCTACCTAGAGGGCTACCAGGACAGGCAACCGGGGATAGAAGTGTGAAGAAGCACCCTCGGGTTAGGGTTAGGCCGATGCACATGGGAGGCCCTACCGGCCCTTGCTGAGGGATCATCAAACTCCTGGTTCCCGCTTCAGGTGGGCGCTCCTTGGAGCTGTTTCCCAAGGGGTGCATGCAGATTTCACCTGTTCTACGGATTCAGCTCATTTCTAAAGGGCAAACGTTCCCATTGGGATCTATGGACATTGTGCGGTGCACCTCAGGGTTCCCGCATCTGCAGAGTTCATGGACCAGGCTACTGAGGACAGAAGCCTGAGCATGGGACAGGGGCTTTGCATCAGGATTACCGTGAAGGTTATTTCACAAGTGAATGCTGTTGGTAACACCTGGGTGAGTCAGTGGGTTAGGCCACTGCCTTCAGCTCAGGACATGATCCCAGAGTCCTGGGATGGAGCCCCACATCGGGCTGTCTCCTCAGCAGGGAGCCTTCCTTCCCTTCTCTGGGCGTGCAACAGTGCCTACATCTTTTCGCTCCCTGCAAAGTGAAAAAGTAAAATCTTGAAGCAATAAATAAACAAATAAATAAATAATAAATATATAAAAGAGAGGGCATGATTTCCTATTGGAATCTAGGTCATTTGTGCGTGGCAGCTCAGGGTTCCCCCATGGGGAGAGTTTGGGAACCAGGCCTTTGAGGACAGAAGACTGAGCACATGACTTGGCCTCCCATTATGCTAAGGCTGAAGGTCATTGCTATAGGGTATGCTTTCCAGAACACCTGTGTACCTCATTGGATGTGACCTCTTGCCTCGGCCCAGGTCAAGATCCCTGGGAAGAAGAATCTAGTTTGACACCGGGCCCTCCCCACTGCAGGGAGCCTTATTCCCCCTTCCTTCAGACAAAAACACAGCCTACTTGTGATCTCAGACTGTCCAACAAATAAATGAAATCATTATTAAAAAAAATATATATTCAGGCATGTTTTATATAGTGATCAAGTGCAATTCTGCAGTGTGGCTCAGGGTTCTTCCATCGGGAGATTTTGGGAACCAGGCCTCTGAGCTTGGAAGGCTGAGCAGCCGGCAACGGCTTCATGTGAGGCATAGGGTTAAGTTTAGTGTTAGGGTTAGGGTTATGATTAGGTGAGGGTTACAGTAAGGGTTAGGGTTATGTCTTAGGAACAAGGCATGTCGGAACTGGCCACACAATACTGGCACACCAAGGGCTGAGTTGAGGGTGGGACTCAGCAGAATCCTCAGGCGATGGAATTTTGGACGGGACAGGCCAAGAGGGTGGAATGCCCTCTGGGGAGCATGCTGGTTTCTATATATCTGAAGGGACTGGATAGCACAGTAGGAAAGGTTCAGTTTCTGCCTGAGAGGCTGAGTCCTTACTACAGACTGACTTTCCCATCCACAGGAGGACCTGGGTTCAGTCCTCCGGTGGCCAGAGTCTGATCACGTAACCTAGGCTTAGGGTTTGGCTCTTGGAGAATGGCTGACCTGATTTGTCAGGGCAGAATTAGGCTTTCCACGGGACTCAGTTGAGGACCTAGCCCTGGAGGACCATCATATTCCCGGATTGTGGTGTGGGGGTCCTAGGAAGTTGTTGGTAGAATGACCGGACAGGCAGATTTCTAACGCCCCGAGGGTCTTCCACAGGGCTAAATTTCCCATTATCATAGTGGGCGGCACCCAGAAGCCTGCGATGTGAAGAAGGAATCCCCTACCAAGAGGGCTACCAGGGCAGGCTACCGGGGATAGAAGTCTGAAGAAGCACCCTCGGGTTAGGGTTAGGCCGATGCACATGGGAGGCCCTACCGGCCCTTGCTGAGGGATCATCAAACTCCTGGTTCCCGCTTCAGGTGGGCGCTCCTTGGAGCTGTGTCCCAAGGGGTGCATGCAGATTTCACCTGTTCTACGGATTCAGCTCATTTCTAAAGGGCAAACGTTCCCATTGGGATCTATGGACATTGTGCGGTGCACCTCAGGGTTCCCGCATCTGCAGAGTTCATGGACCAGGCTACTGTGGACAGAAGCCTGAGCATGGGACAGGGGCTTTGCATCAGGATTACCGTGAAGGTTATCTCACAAGTGAATGCTGTTGGTAACACCTGGGTGAGTCAGTGGGTTAGGCCACTGCCTTCAGCTCAGGACATGATCCCAGAGTCCTGGGATGGAGCCCCACATCGGGCTGTCTCCTCAGCAGGGAGCCTTCCTTCCCTTCTCTGGGCGTGCAACAGTGCCTACATCTTTTCGCTCCCTGCAAAGTGAAAAAGTAAAATCTTGAAGCAATAAATAAACAAATAAATAAATAATAAATATATAAAAGAGAGGGCATGATTTCCTATTGGAATCTAGGTCATTTGTGCGTGGCAGCTCAGGGTTCCCCCATGGGGAGAGTTTGGGAACCAGGCCTTTGAGGACAGAAGACTGAGCACATGACTTGGCCTCCCATTATGCTAAGGCTGAAGGTCATTGCTATAGGGTATGCTTTCCAGAACACCTGTGTACCTCATTGGATGTGACCTCTTGCCTCGGCCCAGGTCAAGATCCCTGGGAAGAAGAATCTAGTTTGACACCGGGCCCTCCCCACTGCAGGGAGCCTTATTCCCCCTTCCTTCAGACAAAAACACAGCCTACTTGTGATCTCAGACTGTCCAACAAATAAATGAAATCATTATTAAAAAAAATATATATTCAGGCATGTTTTATATAGTGATCAAGTGCAATTCTGCAGTGTGGCTCAGGGTTCTTCCATCGGGAGATTTTGGGAACCAGGCCTCTGAGCTTGGAAGGCTGAGCAGCCGGCAACGGCTTCATGTGAGGCATAGGGTTACGTTTAGTGTTAGGGTTAGGGTTATGTTTAGGTGAGGGTTACAGTAAGGGTTAGGGTTATGTCTTAGGAACAAGGCATGTCGGAAAGGCCACACAATACTGGCACACCAAGGGCTGAGTTGAGGGTGGGACTCAGCAGAATCCTCAGGCGATGGAATTTTGGTCGGGATAGGCCAAGAGGGTGGAATGCCCTCAGGGTAGCATGCTGGTTTCTATATATGTGAAGGTACTGGATAGCACAGTAGGAAAGGTTCAGTTTCTGCCTGAGAGTCTGAGTCCTTCCTACAGACTGACTTTCCCATCTACAGGAGGACCTGGGTTCAGTCCTCCGGTGGCCAGAGTCTGATCACGTAAACTAGGCTTAGGGTTTGGCTCTTGGAGAATGGCTGACCTGATTTGTCAGGGCAGAATTAGGCTTTCCACGGGACTAAGTTGAGGAAGTAGCCCTGGCGGACCATCATATTCCCGGATTGTGGTGTGGGGGTCCTAGGAAGGTGTTGGTAGAATGGTCGGACAGGCAGATTTCTCCCGCCCCGAGGGTCTTCCACAGGGCTAAATTTCCCATTATCATAGTGGGCGGCACCCAGAAGCCTGCGATGTGAAGAAGGAATCCCCTACCTAGAGGGCTACCAGGGCAGGCAACCGGGGATAGAAGTCTGAAGAAGTACCCTCGGGTTAGGTTTAGGCCGATGCACATGGGAGGCCCTACCGGCCCTTGCTGAGGGATCATCAAACTCCTGGTTCCCGCTTCAGGTGGGCGCTCCTTGGAGCTGTGTCCCAAGGGGTGCATGCAGATTTCACCTGTTCTACGGATTCAGCTCATTTCTAAAGGGCAAACGTTCCCATTGGGATCTATGGACATTGTGCGGTGCACCTCAGGGTTCCCGCATCTGCAGAGTTCATGGACCAGGCTACTGAGGACAGAAGCTGAGCATGGGACAGGGGCTTTGCATCAGAATTACCGTGAAGGTTATTTCACAAGTGAATGCTGTTGGTAACACATGGGTGAGTCAGTGGGTTAGGCCACTGCCTTCAGCTCAGGACATGAGATGAGTCCTGGGATGGAGCCCCACATCGGGCTGTCTCCTCAGCAGGGAGCCTTCCTTCCCTTCTCTGGGCGTGCAACACTGCCTACATCTTTTCGCTCCCTGCAAAGGGAAAAAGTAAAATCTTGAAGCAATAAATAAACAAATAAATAAATAATAAATATATAAAAGAGAGGGCATGATTTCCTATTGGAATCTAGGTCATTTGTGCGGGGCAGCTCAGGGTTCCCCCATGGGGAGAGTTTGGGAACCAGGCCTTTGAGGACAGAAGACTGAGCACATGACTTGGGCTTTGCATTATGCTAAGGCTGAAGGTCATTGCTATAGGGTATGCTTTCCAGAACACCTGTGTACCTCATTGGATGTGACCTCTTGCCTCGGCCCAGGTCAAGATCCCAGGGAAGAGGAATCTAGTTTGACACCAGGCCCTCCCCACTGCAGGGAGCCTTATTCCCCCTTTCTTCACACAAAAACACAGCCTACTTGTGATCTCAGACTGTCCAACAAATAAATGAAATCATTATTAAAAAAAATACGTATTCAGGCATGTTTTATATAGTGATCAAGTGCAATTCTGCAGTGTGGCTCAGGGTTCTTCCATCGGGAGATTTTGGGAACCAGGCCTCTGAGCTTGGAAGGCTGAGCAGCCGGCAACGGCTTCATGTGAGGCATAGGGTTAGGTTTAGGGTTAGGGTTAGGGTTAGGGTTATGTTTAGGTGAGGGTTAGAGTAAGGGTTAGGGTTATGTCTTAGGAACAAGGCATGTCGGAACTGGCCACACAATACTGGCACACCAAGGGCTGAGTTGAGGGTGGGACTCAGCAGAATCCTCAGGCGATGGAATTTTGGACGGGACAGGCCAAGAGGGTGGAATGCCCTCAGGGGAGCATGCTGGTTTCTATATATCTGAAGGTACTGGATAGCACAGTAGGAAAGGTTCAGTTTCTGCCTGAGAGGCTGAGTCCTTCCTACAGACTGACTTTCCCATCCACAGGAGGACCTGGGTTCAGTCCTCCGGTGGCCAGAGTCTGATCACGTAACCTAGGCTTAGGGTTTGGCTCTCGGAGAATGGCTGACCTGATTTGTCAGGGCAGAATTAGGCTTTCCACGGGACTCAGTTGAGGACGTAGCCCTGGCGGACCATCATATTCCCGGATTGTGGTGTGGGGGTCCTAGGAAGGTGTTGGTAGAATGACCGGACAGGCAGATTTCTAACGCCCCGAGGGTCTTCCACAGGGCTAAATTTCCCATTATCATAGTGGGCGGCACCCAGAAGCCTGCGATGTGAAGAAGGAATCCCCTACCTAGAGGGCTACCAGGGCAGGCAACCGGGGATAGAAGTCTGAAGAAGCACCCTCGGGTTAGGGTTAGGCCGATGCACATGGGAGGCCCTACCGGCCCTTGCTGAGGGATCATCACACTCCTGGTTCCCGCTTCAGGTGGGCGCTCCTTGGAGCTGTGTCCCAAGGGGTGCATGCAGATTTCACCTGTTCTACGGATTCAGCTCATTTCTAAAGGGCAAACGTTCCCATTGGGATCTATGGACATTGTGCGGTGCACCTCCGGGTTCCAGCATCTGCAGAGTTCATGGACCAGGCTACTGAGGACAGAAGCCTGAGCATGGGACAGGGGCTTTGCATCAGGATTACCGTGAAGGTTATCTCACAAGTGAATGCTGTTGGTAACACCTGGGTGAGTCAGTGGGTTAGGCCACTGCCTTCAGCTCAGGACATGATCCCAGAGTCCTGGGATGGAGCCCCACATCGGGCTGTCTCCTCAGCAGGGAGCCTTCCTTCCCTTCTCTGGGCGTGCAACACTGCCTACATCTTTTCGCTCCCTGCAAAGGGAAAAAGTAAAATCTTGAAGCAATAAATAAACAAATAAATAAATAATAAATATATAAAAGAGAGGGCATGATTTCCTATTGGAATCTAGGTCATTTGTGCGGGGCAGCTCAGGGTTCCCCCATGGGGAGAGTTTGGGAACCAGGCCTTTGAGGACAGAAGACTGAGCACATGACTTGGGCTTTGCATTATGCTAAGGCTGAAGGTCATTGCTATAGGGTATGCTTTCCAGAACACCTGTGTACCTCATTGGATGTGACCTCTTGCCTCGGCCCAGGTCAAGATCCCAGGGAAGAGGAATCTAGTTTGACACCAGGCCCTCCCCACTGCAGGGAGCCTTATTCCCCCTTCCTTCTCACAAAAACACAGCCTACTTGTGATCTCAGACTGTCCAACAAATAAATGAAATCATTATTAAAAAAAATATATATTCAGGCATGTTTTATATAGTGATCAAGTGCAAATCTGCAGTGCGGCTCAGGGTTCTTCCATCGGAGATTTTGGGAACCAGGCCTCTGAGCTTGGAAGGCTGAGCAGCCGGCAACGGCTTCATGTGAGGTATAGGGTTAGGGTTAGTGTTAGGGTTATGTTTAGGTGAGGGTTAGAGTAAGGGTTAGGGTTATGTTTAGGAAAAATGCATGTCGGAAAGGCCACACAATACTGGCACACCAAGGGCTGAGTTGAGGGTGGGACTCAGCAGAATCCTCAGGCGATGGAATTTTGGTCGGGATAGGCCAAGAGGGTGGAATGCCCTCAGGGGAGCATGCTGGTTTCTATATATGTGAAGGTACTGGATAGCACAGTAGGAAAGGTTCAGTTTCTGCCTGAGAGTCTGAGTCCTTCCTACAGACTGACTTTCCCATCTACAGGAGGACCTGGGTTCAGTCCTCCGGTGGCCAGAGTCTGATCACGTAAACTAGGCTTAGGGTTTGGCTCTTGGAGAATGGCTGACCTGATTTGTCAGGGCAGAATTAGGCTTTCCACGGGACTAAGTTGAGGAAGTAGCCCTGGCGGACCATCATATTCCCGGATTGTGGTGTGGGGGTCCTAGGAAGGTGTTGGTAGAATGGTCGGACAGGCAGATTTCTCCCGCCCCGAGGGTCTTCCACAGGGCTAAATTTCCCATTATCATAGTGGGCGGCACCCAGAAGCCTGCGATGTGAAGAAGGAATCCCCTACCTAGAGGGCTACCAGGGCAGGCAACCGGGGATAGAAGTCTGAAGAAGTACCCTCGGGTTAGGTTTAGGCCGATGCACATGGGAGGCCCTACCGGCCCTTGCTGAGGGATCATCAAACTCCTGGTTCCCGCTTCAGGTGGGCGCTCCTTGGAGCTGTGTCCCAAGGGGTGCATGCAGATTTCACCTGTTCTACGGATTCAGCTCATTTCTAAAGGGCAAACGTTCCCATTGGGATCTATGGACATTGTGCGGTGCACCTCAGGGTTCCCGCATCTGCAGAGTTCATGGACCAGGCTACTGAGGACAGAAGCTGAGCATGGGACAGGGGCTTTGCATCAGAATTACCGTGAAGGTTATTTCACAAGTGAATGCTGTTGGTAACACATGGGTGAGTCAGTGGGTTAGGCCACTGCCTTCAGCTCAGGACATGAGATGAGTCCTGGGATGGAGCCCCACATCGGGCTGTCTCCTCAGCAGGGAGCCTTCCTTCCCTTCTCTGGGCGTGCAACAGTGCCTACATCTTTTCGCTCCCTGCAAAGTGAAAAAGTAAAATCTTGAAGCAATAAATAAACAAATAAATAAATAATAAATATATAAAAGAGAGGGCATGATTTCCTATTGGAATCTAGGTCATTTGTGCGGGGCAGCTCAGGGTTCCCCCATGGGGAGAGTTTGGGAACCAGGCCTTTGAGGACAGAAGACTGAGCACATGACTTGGGCTTTGCATTATGCTAAGGCTGAAGGTCATTGCTATAGGGTATGCTTTCCAGAACACCTGTGTACCTCATTGGATGTGACCTCTTGCCTCGGCCCAGGTCAAGATCCCAGGGAAGAGGAATCTAGTTTGACACCAGGCCCTCCCCACTGCAGGGAGCCTTATTCCCCCTTTCTTCACACAAAAACACAGCCTACTTGTGATCTCAGACTGTCCAACAAATAAATGAAATCATTATTAAAAAAAATACGTATTCAGGCATGTTTTATATAGTGATCAAGTGCAATTCTGCAGTGTGGCTCAGGGTTCTTCCATCGGGAGATTTTGGGAACCAGGCCTCTGAGCTTGGAAGGCTGAGCAGCCGGCAACGGCTTCATGTGAGGCATAGGGTTAGGTTTAGGGTTAGGGTTAGGGTTAGGGTTATGTTTAGGTGAGGGTTAGAGTAAGGGTTAGGGTTATGTCTTAGGAACAAGGCATGTCGGAACTGGCCACACAATACTGGCACACCAAGGGCTGAGTTGAGGGTGGGACTCAGCAGAATCCTCAGGCGATGGAATTTTGGACGGGACAGGCCAAGAGGGTGGAATGCCCTCAGGGGAGCATGCTGGTTTCTATATATCTGAAGGTACTGGATAGCACAGTAGGAAAGGTTCAGTTTCTGCCTGAGAGGCTGAGTCCTTCCTACAGACTGACTTTCCCATCCACAGGAGGACCTGGGTTCAGTCCTCCGGTGGCCAGAGTCTGATCATGTAACCTAGGCTTAGGGTTTGGCTCTCGGAGAATGGCTGACCTGATTTGTCAGGGCAGAATTAGGCTTTCCACGGGACTCAGTTGAGGACGTAGCCCTGGCGGACCATCATATTCCCGGATTGTGGTGTGGGGGTCCTAGGAAGGTGTTGGTAGAATGACCGGACAGGCAGATTTCTAACGCCCCGAGGGTCTTCCACAGGGCTAAATTTCCCATTATCATAGTGGGCGGCACCCAGAAGCCTGCGATGTGAAGAAGGAATCCCCTACCTAGAGGGCTACCAGGGCAGGCAACCGGGGATAGAAGTCTGAAGAAGCACCCTCGGGTTAGGGTTAGGCCGATGCACATGGGAGGCCCTACCGGCCCTTGCTGAGGGATCATCACACTCCTGGTTCCCGCTTCAGGTGGGCGCTCCTTGGAGCTGTGTCCCAAGGGGTGCATGCAGATTTCACCTGTTCTACGGATTCAGCTCATTTCTAAAGGGCAAACGTTCCCATTGGGATCTATGGACATTGTGCGGTGCACCTCCGGGTTCCAGCATCTGCAGAGTTCATGGACCAGGCTACTGAGGACAGAAGCCTGAGCATGGGACAGGGGCTTTGCATCAGGATTACCGTGAAGGTTATCTCACAAGTGAATGCTGTTGGTAACACCTGGGTGAGTCAGTGGGTTAGGCCACTGCCTTCAGCTCAGGACATGATCCCAGAGTCCTGGGATGGAGCCCCACATCGGGCTGTCTCCTCAGCAGGGAGCCTTCCTTCCCTTCTCTGGGCGTGCAACACTGCCTACATCTTTTCGCTCCCTGCAAAGGGAAAAAGTAAAATCTTGAAGCAATAAATAAACAAATAAATAAATAATAAATATATAAAAGAGAGGGCATGATTTCCTATTGGAATCTAGGTCATTTGTGCGGGGCAGCTCAGGGTTCCCCCATGGGGAGAGTTTGGGAACCAGGCCTTTGAGGACAGAAGACTGAGCACATGACTTGGGCTTTGCATTATGCTAAGGCTGAAGGTCATTGCTATAGGGTATGCTTTCCAGAACACCTGTGTACCTCATTGGATGTGACCTCTTGCCTCGGCCCAGGTCAAGATCCCAGGGAAGAGGAATCTAGTTTGACACCAGGCCCTCCCCACTGCAGGGAGCCTTATTCCCCCTTCCTTCTCACAAAAACACAGCCTACTTGTGATCTCAGACTGTCCAACAAATAAATGAAATCATTATTAAAAAAAATATATATTCAGGCATGTTTTATATAGTGATCAAGTGCAAATCTGCAGTGCGGCTCAGGGTTCTTCCATCGGAGATTTTGGGAACCAGGCCTCTGAGCTTGGAAGGCTGAGCAGCCGGCAACGGCTTCATGTGAGGTATAGGGTTAGGGTTAGTGTTAGGGTTATGTTTAGGTGAGGGTTAGAGTAAGGGTTAGGGTTATGTTTAGGAAAAATGCATGTCGGAAAGGCCACACAATACTGGCACACCAAGGGCTGAGTTGAGGGTGGGACTCAGCAGAATCCTCAGGCGATGGAATTTTGGACGGGACAGGCCAAGAGGGTGGAATGCCCTCAGGGGAGCATGCTGGTTTCTATATATCTGAAGGTACTGGATAGCACAGTAGGAAAGGTTCAGTTTCTGCCTGAGAGGCTGAGTCCTTCCTACAGACTGACTTTCCCATCCACAGGAGGACCTGGGTTCAGTCCTCCGGTGGCCAGAGTCTGAACACGTAACCTAGGCTTAGGGTTTGGCTCTTGGAGAATGGCTGACCTGATTTGTCAGGGCAGAATTAGGCTTTCCACGGGACTCAGTTGAGGACGTAGCCCTGGCGGACCATCATATTCCCGGATTGTGGTGTGGGGGTCCTAGGAAGGTGTTGGTAGAATGACCGGACAGGCAGATTTCTCCCGCCCCGAGGGTCTTCCACAGGGCTAAATTTCCCATTATCATAGTGGGCGGCACCCAGAAGCCTGCGATGTGAAGAAGGAATCCCCTACCTAGAGGGCTACCAGGACAGGCAACCGGGGATAGAAATCTGAAGAAGCACCCTCGGGTTAGGGTTAGGCCGATGCACATGGGAGGCCCTACCGGCCCTTGCTGAGGGATCATCAAACTCCTGGTTCCCGCTTCAGGTGGGCGCTCCTTGGAGCTGTTTGCCAAGGGGTGCATGCAGATTTCACCTGTTCGACGGATTCAGCTCATTTCTAAAGGGCAAACGTTCCCATTGGGATCTATGGACATTGTGCGGTGCACCTCAGGGTTCCCGCAACTGCAGAGTTCATGGACCAGGCTACTGAGGACAGAAGCCTGAGCATGGGACAGGGGCTTTGCATCAGGATTACCGTGAATGTTATCTCACAAGTGAATGCTGTTGGTAACACCTGGGTGAGTCAGTGGGTTAGGCCACTGCCTTCAGCTCAGGACATGATCCCAGAGTCCTGGGATGGAGCCCCACATCGGGCTGTCTCCTCAGCAGGGAGCCTTCCTTCCCTTCTCTGGGCGTGCAACAGTGCCTACATCTTTTCGCTCCCTGCAAAGTGAAAAAGTAAAATCTTGAAGCAATAAATAAACAAATAAATAAATAATAAATATATAAAAGAGAGGGCATGATTTCCTATTGGAATCTAGGTTATTTGTGCGGGGCAGCTCAGGGTTCCCCCATGGGGAGAGTTTGGGAACCAGGCCTTTGAGGACAGAAGACTGAGCACATGACTTGGGCTTTGCATTATGCTAAGGCTGAAGGTCATTGCTATAGGGTATGCTTTCCAGAACACCTGTGTACCTCATTGGATGTGACCTCTTGCCTCAGCCCAGGTCACGATCCCAGGGAAGAGGAATCTAGTTTGACACCAGGCCCTCCCCACTGCAGGGAGCCTTATTCCCCCTTTCTTCACACAAAAACACAGCCTACTTGTGATCTCAGACTGTCCAACAAATAAATGAAATCATTATTAAAAAAAATATATATTCAGGCATGTTTTATGTAGTGATCAAGTGCAAATCTGCAGTGCGGCTCAGGGTTCTTCCATCGGGAGATTTTGGGAACCAGGCCTCTGAGCTTGGAAGGCTGAGCAGCCGGCAACGGCTTCATGTGAGGTATAGGGTTAGGGTTAGGGTTAGGGTTATGTTTAGGTGAGGGTTAGAGTAAGGGTTAGGGTTATGTCTTAGGAACAAGGCATGTCGGAACTGGCCACACAATACTGGCACACCAAGGGCTGAGTTGAGGGTGGGACTCAGCAGAATCCTCAGGCGATGGAATTTTGGACGGGACAGGCCAAGAGGGTGGAATGCCCTCAGGGGAGCATGCTGGTTTCTATATATCTGAATGTACTGGATAGCACAGAAGGAAAGGGTCAGTTTCTGCCTGAGAGCTGAGTCCTTCCTACAGACTGACTTTCCATCCACAGGAGGACCTGGGTTCAGTCCTCCGGTGGCCAGAGTCTGATCACGTAAACTAGGCTTAGGGTTTGGCTCTGGGAGAATGGCTGACCTGATTTTTCAGGGCAGAATTAGGCTTTCCACGGGACTCAGTTGAGGACCTAGCCCTGGCGGACCATCATATTCCCAGATTGTGGTGTGGGGGTCCTAGGAAGGTGTTGGTAGAATGACCGGACAGGCAGATTTCTAACGCTCCGAGGTTCTTCCACAGGGCTAAATTTTCCATTATCATAGTGGGCGGCACCCAGAAGCCTGCGATGTGAAGAAGGAATCCCCTACCTAGAGGGCTACCATGGCAGGCAACCGGGGATAGAAGTCTGAAGAAGCACCCTCGGGTTAGGGTTAGGCCGATGCACATGGGAGGCCCTACCGGCCCTTGTTGAGGGATCATCAAACTCCTGGTTCCCGCTTCAGGTGGGCGCTCCTTGGAGCTGTGTCCCAAGGGGTGCATGCAGATTTCACCTGTTCTACGGATTCAGCTCATTTCTAAAGGGCAAACGTTCCCATTGGGATCTATGGACATTGTGCGGTGCACCTCCGGGTTCCAGCATCTGCAGAGTTCATGGACCAGGCTACTGAGGAAAGAAGCCTGAGCATGGGACAGGGGCTTTGCATCAGGATTACCGTGAAGGTTATCACACAAGTGAATGCTGTTGGTAACACCTGGGTGAATCAGTGGGTTAGGCCACTGCCTTCAGCTCAGGACATGATCCCAGAGTCCTGGGATGGAGCCCCACATCGGGCTGTCTCCTCAGCAGGGAGCCTTCCTTCCCTTCTCTGGGCGTGCAACAGTGCCTACATCTTTTCGCTCCCTGCAAAGTGAAAAAGTAAAATCTTGAAGCAATAAATAAACAAATAAATAAATAATAAATATATAAAAGAGAGGGCATGATTTCCTATTGGAATCTAGGTCATTTGTGCGGGGCAGCTCAGGGTTCCCCCATGGGGAGAGTTTGGGAACCAGGCCTTTGAGGACAGAAGACTGAGCACATGACTTGGGCTTCGCATTATGCTAAGGCTGAAGGTCATTGCTATAGGGTATGCTTTCCAGAACACCTGTGTACCTCATTGGATGTGACCTCTTGCCTCGGCCCAGGTCAAGATCCCAGGGAAGAGGAATCTAGTTTGACACCAGGCCCTCCCCACTGCAGGGAGCCTTATTCCCCCATTCTTCACACAAAAACACAGCCTACTTGTGATCTCAGACTGTCCAACAAATAAATGAAATCATTATTAAAAAAAATATATATTCAGGCATGTTTTATGTAGTGATCAAGTGCAAATCTGCAGTGCGGCTCAGGGTTCTTCCATCGGGAGATTTTGGGAACCAGGCCTCTGAGCTTGGAAGGCTGAGCAGCCGGCAACGGCTTCATGTGAGGTATAGGGTTAGGGTTAGGGTTAGGGTTATGTTTAGGTGAGGGTTAGAGTAAGGGTTAGGGTTATGTCTTAGGAACAAGGCATGTCGGAACTGGCCACACAATACTGGCACACCAAGGGCTGAGTTGAGGGTGGGACTCAGCAGAATCCTCAGGCGATGGAATTTTGGACGGGACAGGCCAAGAGGGTGGAATGCCCTCAGGGGAGCATGCTGGTTTCTATATATCTGAATGTACTGGATAGCACAGAAGGAAAGGGTCAGTTTCTGCCTGAGAGCTGAGTCCTTCCTACAGACTGACTTTCCATCCACAGGAGGACCTGGGTTCAGTCCTCCGGTGGCCAGAGTCTGATCACGTAAACTAGGCTTAGGGTTTGGCTCTGGGAGAATGGCTGACCTGATTTTTCAGGGCAGAATTAGGCTTTCCACGGGACTCAGTTGAGGACCTAGCCCTGGCGGACCATCATATTCCCAGATTGTGGTGTGGGGGTCCTAGGAAGGTGTTGGTAGAATGACCGGACAGGCAGATTTCTAACGCTCCGAGGTTCTTCCACAGGGCTAAATTTTCCATTATCATAGTGGGCGGCACCCAGAAGCCTGCGATGTGAAGAAGGAATCCCCTACCTAGAGGGCTACCATGGCAGGCAACCGGGGATAGAAGTCTGAAGAAGCACCCTCGGGTTAGGGTTAGGCCGATGCACATGGGAGGCCCTACCGGCCCTTGTTGAGGGATCATCAAACTCCTGGTTCCCGCTTCAGGTGGGCGCTCCTTGGAGCTGTGTCCCAAGGGGTGCATGCAGATTTCACCTGTTCTACGGATTCAGCTCATTTCTAAAGGGCAAACGTTCCCATTGGGATCTATGGACATTGTGCGGTGCACCTCCGGGTTCCAGCATCTGCAGAGTTCATGGACCAGGCTACTGAGGAAAGAAGCCTGAGCATGGGACAGGGGCTTTGCATCAGGATTACCGTGAAGGTTATCACACAAGTGAATGCTGTTGGTAACACCTGGGTGAATCAGTGGGTTAGGCCACTGCCTTCAGCTCAGGACATGATCCCAGAGTCCTGGGATGGAGCCCCACATCGGGCTGTCTCCTCAGCAGGGAGCCTTCCTTCCCTTCTCTGGGCGTGCAACAGTGCCTACATCTTTTCGCTCCCTGCAAAGTGAAAAAGTAAAATCTTGAAGCAATAAATAAACAAATAAATAAATAATAAATATATAAAAGAGAGGGCATGATTTCCTATTGGAATCTAGGTCATTTGTGCGGGGCAGCTCAGGGTTCCCCCATGGGGAGAGTTTGGGAACCAGGCCTTTGAGGACAGAAGACTGAGCACATGACTTGGGCTTCGCATTATGCTAAGGCTGAAGGTCATTGCTATAGGGTATGCTTTCCAGAACACCTGTGTACCTCATTGGATGTGACCTCTTGCCTCGGCCCAGGTCAAGATCCCAGGGAAGAGGAATCTAGTTTGACACCAGGCCCTCCCCACTGCAGGGAGCCTTATTCCCCCATTCTTCACACAAAAACACAGCCTACTTGTGATCTCAGACTGTCCAACAAATAAATGAAATCATTATTAAAAAAAATATATATTCAGGCATGTTTTATGTAGTGATCAAGTGCAAATCTGCAGTGCGGCTCAGGGTTCTTCCATCGGGAGATTTTGGGAACCAGGCCTCTGAGCTTGGAAGGCTGAGCAGCCGGCAACGGCTTCATGTGAGGTATAGGGTTAGGGTTAGGGTTAGGGTTATGTTTAGGTGAGGGTTAGAGTAAGGGTTAGGGTTATGTCTTAGGAACAAGGCATGTCGGAACTGGCCACACAATACTGGCACACCAAGGGCTGAGTTGAGGGTGGGACTCAGCAGAATCCTCAGGCGATGGAATTTTGGACGGGACAGGCCAAGAGGGTGGAATGCCCTCAGGGGAGCATGCTGGTTTCTATATATCTGAATGTACTGGATAGCACAGAAGGAAAGGGTCAGTTTCTGCCTGAGAGGCTGAGTCCTTCCTACAGACTGACTTTCCATCCACAGGAGGACCTGGGTTCAGTCCTCCGGTGGCCAGAGTCTGATCACGTAACCTAGGCTTAGGGTTTGGCTCTGGGAGAATGGCTGACCTGATTTTTCAGGGCAGAATTAGGCTTTCCACGGGACTCAGTTGAGGACCTAGCCCTGGCGGACCATCATATTCCCAGATTGTGGTGTGGGGGTCCTAGGAAGGTGTTGGTAGAATGACCGGACAGGCAGATTTCTCCCGCCCCGAGGTTCTTCCACAGGGCTAAATTTTCCATTATCATAGTGGGCGGCACCCAGAAGCCTGCGATGTGAAGAAGGAATCCCCTACCTAGAGGGCTACCATGGCAGGCAACCGGGGATAGAAGTCTGAAGAAGCACCCTCGGGTTAGGGTTAGGCCGATGCACATGGGAGGCCCTACCGGCCCTTGTTGAGGGATCATCAAACTCCTGGTTCCCGCTTCAGGTGGGCGCTCCTTGGAGCTGTGTCCCAAGGGGTGCATGCAGATTTCACCTGTTCTACGGATTCAGCTCATTTCTAAAGGGCAAACGTTCCCATTGGGATCTATGGACATTGTGCGGTGCACCTCCGGGTTCCAGCATCTGCAGAGTTCATGGACCAGGCTACTGAGGAAAGAAGCCTGAGCATGGGACAGGGGCTTTGCATCAGGATTACCGTGAAGGTTATCACACAAGTGAATGCTGTTGGTAACACCTGGGTGAGTCAGTGGGTTAGGCCACTGCCTTCAGCTCAGGACATGATCCCAGAGTCCTGGGATGGAGCCCCACATCGGGCTGTCTCCTCAGCAGGGAGCCTTCCTTCCCTTCTCTGGGCGTGCAACAGTGCCTACATCTTTTCGCTCCCTGCAAAGTGAAAAAGTAAAATCTTGAAGCAATAAATAAACAAATAAATAAATAATAAATATATAAAAGAGAGGGCATGATTTCCTATTGGAATCTAGGTCATTTGTGCGGGGCAGCTCAGGGTTCCCCCATGGGGAGAGTTTGGGAACCAGGCCTTTGAGGACAGAAGACTGAGCACATGACCTGGGCTTCGCATTATGCTAAGGCTGAAGGTCATTGCTATAGGGTATGCTTTCCAGAACACCTGTGTACCTCATTGGATGTGACCTCTTGCCTCGGCCCAGGTCAAGATCCCAGGGAAGAGGAATCTAGTTTGACACCGGGCCCTCCCCACTGCAGGGAGCCTTATTCCCCCATTCTTCACACAAAAACACAGCCTACTTGTGATCTCAGACTGTCCAACAAATAAATGAAATCATTATTAAAAAAAATATATATTCAGGCATGTTTTATATAGTGATCAAGTGCAAATCTGCAGTGCGGCTCAGGGTTCTTCCATCGGGAGATTTTGGGAACCAGGCCTCTGAGCTTGGAAGGCTGAGCAGCCGGCAACGGCTTCATGTGAGGTATAGGGTTAGGGTTAGGGTTAGGGTTATGTTTAGGTGAGGGTTAGAGTAAGGGTTAGGGTTATGTCTTAGGAACAAGGCATGTCGGAACTGGCCACACAATACTGGCACACCAAGGGCTGAGTTGAGGGTGGGACTCAGCAGAATCCTCAGGCGATGGAATTTTGGACGGGACAGGCCAAGAGGGTGGAATGCCCTCAGGGGAGCATGCTGGTTTCTATATATCTGAATGTACTGGATAGCACAGAAGGAAAGGGTCAGTTTCTGCCTGAGAGGCTGAGTCCTTCCTACAGACTGACTTTCCATCCACAGGAGGACCTGGGTTCAGTCCTCCGGTGGCCAGAGTCTGATCACGTAACCTAGGCTTAGGGTTTGGCTCTGGGAGAATGGCTGACCTGATTTTTCAGGGCAGAATTAGGCTTTCCACGGGACTCAGTTGAGGACGTAGCCCTGGCGGACCATCATATTCCCGGCTTGTGGTGTGGGGGTCCTAGGAAGGTGTTGGTAGAATGATCGGACAGGCAGATTTCTCCCGCCCCGAGGGTCTTCCACAGGGCTAAATTTCCCATTATCATAGTGGGCGGCACCCAGAAGCCTGCGATGTGAAGAAGGAATCCCCTACCTAGAGGGCTACCAGGGCAGGCAACCGGGGATAGAAGTCTGAAGAAGCACCCTCGGGTTAGGGTTAGGCCGATGCACATGGGAGGCCCTACCGGCCCTTGCTGAGGGATCATCAAACTCCTGGTTCCCGCTTCAGGTGGGCGCTCCTTGGAGCTGTGTCCCAAGGGGTGCATGCAGATTTCACCTGTTCTACGGATTCAGCTCATTTCTAAAGGGCAAACGTTCCCATTGGGATCTATGGACATTGTGCGGTGCACCTCAGGGTTCCCGCATCTGCAGAGTTCATGGACCAGGCTACTGAGGACAGAAGCCTGAGCATGGGACAGGGGCTTTGCATCAGGATTACCGTGAAGGTTATCTCACAAGTGAATGCTGTTGGTAACACCTGGGTGAGTCAGTGGGTTAGGCCACTGCCTTCAGCTCAGGACATGATCCCAGAGTCCTGGGATGGAGCCCCACATCGGGCTGTCTCCTCATAGGGAGCCTTCCTTCCCATCTCTCGGCGTGCACAGTGCCTACATCTTTTCGCTCCCTGCAAAGTGTAAAAGTAAAATCTTGAAGCAATAAATAAACAAATAAATAAAAAATAAATATATAAAAGAGAGGGCATGATTTCCTATAGGAATCTAGGTCATTTGTGCGCGGCAGCTCAGGGTTCCCACTTGGGGAGAGTTTGGGAACCAGGCCTTTGAGGACAGAAGACTGAGCACATGAATTGGCCTCGCATTATGCTAAGGCTGAAGGTCATTGCTATAGGGTATGCTTTCCAGAACACCTGTGTACCTTATTGGATGTGACCTCTTGCCTCGGCCCAGGTCAAGATCCCAGGGAAGAGGAATCTAGTTTGACACCGGGACCTCCCCACTGCCGGGAGCCTTATTCCCCCTTTCTTCACACAAAAACACAGCCTACTTGTGATCTCAGACTGTCCAACAAATAAATGAAATCATTATTAAAAAAAATATATATTCAGGCATGTTTTATATAGTGATCAAGTGCAATTCTGCAGTGTGGCTCAGGGTTCTTCCACCAGGAGATTTTGGGAACCAGGCCTCTGAGCTTGGAAGGCTGAGCAGCCGGCAACGGCTTCATGTGAGGCATAGGGTTAGGTTTAGTGTTAGGGTTAGGGTTATGTTTAGGTGAGGGTTAGAGTAAGGGTTAGGGTTATGTCTTAGGAACAAGGCATGTCGGAAAGGCCACACAATACTGGCACACCAAGGGCTGAGTTGAGGGTGGGACTCAGCAGAATCCTCAGGCGATGGAATTTTGGACGGGACAGGCCAAGAGGGTGGAATGCCCTCAGGGGAGCATGCTGGTTTCTATATATCTGAATGTACTGGATAGCACAGAAGGAAAGGGTCAGTTTCTGCCTGAGAGGCTGAGTCCTTCCTACAGACTGACTTTCCATCCACAGGAGGACCTGGGTTCAGTCCTCCGGTGGCCAGAGTCTGATCACGTAACCTAGGCTTAGGGTTTGGCTCTGGGAGAATGGCTGACCTGATTTTTCAGGGCAGAATTAGGCTTTCCACGGGACTCAGTTGAGGACCTAGCCCTGGCGGACCATCATATTCCCAGATTGTGGTGTGGGGGTCCTAGGAAGGTGTTGGTAGAATGATCGGACAGGCAGATTTCTCCCGCCCCGAGGGTCTTCCACAGGGCTAAATTTCCCATTATCATAGTGGGCGGCACCCAGAAGCCTGCGATGTGAAGAAGGAATCCCCTACCTAGAGGGCTACCAGGGCAGGCAACCGGGGATAGAAGTCTGAAGAAGCACCCTCGGGTTAGGGTTAGGCCGATGCACATGGGAGGCCCTACCGGCCCTTGCTGAGGGATCATCAAACTCCTGGTTCCCGCTTCAGGTGGGCGCTCCTTGGAGCTGTGTCCCAAGGGGTGCATGCAGATTTCACCTGTTCTACGGATAAAGCTCATTTCTAAAGGGCAAACGTTCCCATTGGGATCTATGGACATTGTGCGGTGCACCTCAGGGTTCCCGCATCTGCAGAGTTCATGGACCAGGCTACTGAGGACAGAAGCCTGAGCATGGGACAGGGGCTTTGCATCAGGATTACCGTGAAGGTTATCTCACAAGTGAATGCTGTTGGTAACACCTGGGTGAGTCAGTGGGTTAGGCCACTGCCTTCAGCTCAGGACATGATCCCAGAGTCCTGGGATGGAGCCCCACATCGGGCTGTCTCCTCATAGGGAGCCTTCCTTCCCATCTCTCGGCGTGCACAGTGCCTACATCTTTTCGCTCCCTGCAAAGTGTAAAAGTAAAATCTTGAAGCAATAAATAAACAAATAAATAAAAAATAAATATATAAAAGAGAGGGCATGATTTCCTATAGGAATCTAGGTCATTTGTGCGCGGCAGCTCAGGGTTCCCACTTGGGGAGAGTTTGGGAACCAGGCCTTTGAGGACAGAAGACTGAGCACATGAATTGGCCTCGCATTATGCTAAGGCTGAAGGTCATTGCTATAGGGTATGCTTTCCAGAACACCTGTGTACCTTATTGGATGTGACCTCTTGCCTCGGCCCAGGTCAAGATCCCAGGGAAGAGGAATCTAGTTTGACACCGGGACCTCCCCACTGCCGGGAGCCTTATTCCCCCTTTCTTCACACAAAAACACAGCCTACTTGTGATCTCAGACTGTCCAACAAATAAATGAAATCATTATTAAAAAAAATATATATTCAGGCATGTTTTATATAGTGATCAAGTGCAATTCTGCAGTGTGGCTCAGGGTTCTTCCACCAGGAGATTTTGGGAACCAGGCCTCTGAGCTTGGAAGGCTGAGCAGCCGGCAACGGCTTCATGTGAGGCATAGGGTTAGGTTTAGTGTTAGGGTTAGGGTTATGTTTAGGTGAGGGTTAGAGTAAGGGTTAGGGTTATGTCTTAGGAACAAGGCATGTCGGAAAGGCCACACAATACTGGCACACCAAGGGCTGAGTTGAGGGTGGGACTCAGCAGAATCCTCAGGCGATGGAATTTTGGACGGGACAGGCCAAGAGGGTGGAATGCCCTCAGGGGAGCATGCTGGTTTCTATATATCTGAATGTACTGGATAGCACAGAAGGAAAGGGTCAGTTTCTGCCTGAGAGGCTGAGTCCTTCCTACAGACTGACTTTCCCATCCACAGGAGGACCTGGGTTCAGTCCTCCGGTGGACAGAGTCTGATCACGTAACCTAGGCTTAGGGTTTGGCTCTGGGAGAATGGCTGACCTGATTTTTCAGGGCAGAATTAGGCTTTCCACGGGACTCAGTTGAGGACCTAGCCCTGGCGGACCATCATATTCCCAGATTGTGGTGTGGGGGTCCTAGGAAGGTGTTGGTAGAATGATCGGACAGGCAGATTTCTCCCGCCCCGAGGGTCTTCCACAGGGCTAAATTTCCCATTATCATAGTGGGCGGCACCCAGAAGCCTGCGATGTGAAGAAGGAATCCCCTACCTAGAGGGCTACCAGGGCAGGCAACCGGGGATAGAAGTCTGAAGAAGCACCCTCGGGTTAGGGTTAGGCCGATGCACATGGGAGGCCCTACCGGCCCTTGCTGAGGGATCATCAAACTCCTGGTTCCCGCTTCAGGTGGGCGCTCCTTGGAGCTGTGTCCCAAGGGGTGCATGCAGATTTCACCTGTTCTACGGATAAAGCTCATTTCTAAAGGGCAAACGTTCCCATTGGGATCTATGGACATTGTGCGGTGCACCTCAGGGTTCCCGCATCTGCAGAGTTCATGGACCAGGCTACTGAGGACAGAAGCCTGAGCATGGGACAGGGGCTTTGCATCAGGATTACCGTGAAGGTTATCTCACAAGTGAATGCTGTTGGTAACACCTGGGTGAGTCAGTGGGTTAGGCCACTGCCTTCAGCTCAGGACATGATCCCAGAGTCCTGGGATGGAGCCCCACATCGGGCTGTCTCCTCATAGGGAGCCTTCCTTCCCATCTCTCGGCGTGCACAGTGCCTACATCTTTTCGCTCCCTGCAAAGTGTAAAAGTAAAATCTTGAAGCAATAAATAAACAAATAAATAAAAAATAAATATATAAAAGAGAGGGCATGATTTCCTATAGGAATCTAGGTCATTTGTGCGCGGCAGCTCAGGGTTCCCACTTGGGGAGAGTTTGGGAACCAGGCCTTTGAGGACAGAAGACTGAGCACATGAATTGGCCTCGCATTATGCTAAGGCTGAAGGTCATTGCTATAGGGTATGCTTTCCAGAACACCTGTGTACCTTATTGGATGTGACCTCTTGCCTCGGCCCAGGTCAAGATCCCAGGGAAGAGGAATCTAGTTTGACACCGGGACCTCCCCACTGCCGGTAGCCTTATTCCCCCTTTCTTCACACAAAAACACAGCCTACTTGTGATCTCAGACTGTCCAACAAATAAATGAAATCATTATTAAAAAAAATATATATTCAGGCATGTTTTATATAGTGATCAAGTGCAATTCTGCAGTGTGGCTCAGGGTTCTTCCACCAGGAGATTTTGGGAACCAGGCCTCTGAGCTTGGAAGGCTGAGCAGCCGGCAACGGCTTCATGTGAGGCATAGGGTTAGGTTTAGTGTTAGGGTTAGGGTTATGTTTAGGTGAGGGTTAGAGTAAGGGTTAGGGTTATGTCTTAGGAACAAGGCATGTCGGAAAGGCCACACAATACTGGCACACCAAGGGCTGAGTTGAGGGTGGGACTCAGCAGAATCCTCAGGCGATGGAATTTTGGACGGGACAGGCCAAGAGGGTGGAATGCCCTCAGGGGAGCATGCTGGTTTCTATATATCTGAAGGTACTGGATAGCACAGAAGGAAAGGGTCAGTTTCTGCCTGAGAGGCTGAGTCCTTCCTACAGACTGACTTTCCATCCACAGGAGGACCTGGGTTCAGTCCTCCGTGGCCAGAGTCTGATCACGTATCCTAGGCTTAGGTTTTGGCTCTGGGAGAATGGCTGACCTGATTTTTCAGGGCAGAATTAGGCTTTCCACGGGACTCAGTTGAGGACCTAGCCCTGGCGGACCATCATATTCCCAGATTGTGGTGTGGGGGTCCTAGGAAGGTGTTGGTAGAATGATCGGACAGGCAGATTTCCCGCCCCGAGGGTCTTCCACAGGGCTAAATTTCCCATTATCATAGTGGGCGGCACCCAGAAGCCTGCGATGTGAAGAAGGAATCCCCTACCTAGAGGGCTACCAGGGCAGGCAACCGGGGATAGAAGTCTGAAGAAGCACCCTCGGGTTAGGGTTAGGCCGATGCACATGGGAGGCCCTACCGGCCCTTGCTGAGGGATCATCAAACTCCTGGTTCCCGCTTCAGGTGGGCGCTCCTTGGAGCTGTGTCCCAAGGGGTGCATGCAGATTTCACCTGTTCTACGGATTCAGCTCATTTCTAAAGGGCAAACGTTCCCATTGGGATCTATGGACATTGTGCAGTGCACCTCAGGGTTCCCGCATCTGCAGAGTTCATGGACCAGGCTACTGAGGACAGAAGCCTGAGCATGGGACAGGGGCTTTGCATCAGGATTACCGTGAAGGTTATCACACAAGTGAATGCTGTTGGTAACACCTGGGTGAGTCAGTGGGTTAGGCCACTGCCTTCAGCTCAGGACATGATCCCAGAGTCCTGGGATGGAGCCCCACATCGGGCTGTCTCCTCATAGGGAGCCTTCCTTCCCATTTCTGGGCGTGAACAATGCCTACATCTTTTCGCTCCCTGCAAAGTGAAAAAGTAAAATCTTGAAGCAATAAATAAACAAGTAAATAAAAAATAAATATATAATAGAGAGGGCATGATTTCCTATTGGAATCTAGGTCATTTGTGCGCGGCAACTCAGGGTTCCCCCATGGGGAGAGTTTGGGAACCAGGCCTTTGAGGACAGAAGACTGAGCACATGACTTGGCCTCGCATTATGCTAAGGCTGAAGGTCATTGCTATAGGGTATGCTTTCCAGAACACCTGTGTACCTCATTGGATGTGACCTCTTGCCTCGGCCCAGGTCAAGATCCCAGGGAAGAGGAATCTAGTTTGACACCGGGCCCTCCCCACTGCAGGGAGCCTTATTCCCCCTTCCTTCAGACAAAAACACAGCCTTCTTGTGATCTCAGACTGTCCAACAAATAAATGAAATCATTATTAAAAAAAATATATATTCAGGCATGTTTTATACAGTGATCAAGTGCAATTCTGCAGTGTGGCTCAGGGTTCTTCCACCGGGAGATTTTGGGAACCAGGCCTCTGAGCTTGGAAGGCTAAGCAGCCGGCAACGGCTTCATGTGAGGCATAGGGTTAGGTTTAGTGTTAGGGTTCGGGTTATGTTTAGGTGAGGGTTAGAGTAAGGGTTAGGGTTATGTCTTAGGAACAAGGCATGTCGGAACTGGCTACACAATACTGGCACACCAAGGGCTGAGTTGAGGGTGGGACTCAGCAGAATCCTCAGGCGATGGAATTTTGGACGGGACAGGCCAAGAGGGTGGAATGCCCTCAGGGGAGCATGCTGGTTTCTATATATCTGAAGGTACTGGATAGCACAGAAGGAAAGGGTCAGTTTCTGCCTGAGAGGCTGAGACCTACCTACAGACTGACTTTCCATCCACAGGAGGACCTGGGTTCAGTCCTCCGGTGGCCAGAGTCTGATCACGTAACCTAGGCTTAGGGTTTGGCTCTTGGAGAATGGCTGACCTGATTTTTCAGGCAGAATTAGGCTTTCCACGGGACTCAGTGGAGGACCTAGCCCTGGCGGACCATCATATTCCCGGATTGTGGTGTGGGGGTCCTAGGAAGGTGTTGGTAGAATGACCGGACAGGCAGATTTCTAACGCCCCGAGGGTCTTCCACAGGGCTAAATTTCCCATTATCATAGTGGGCGGCACCCAGAAGCCTGCGATGTGAAGAAGGAATCCCCTACCTAGAGGGCTACCAGGGCAGGCAACCGGGGATAGAAGTCTGAAGAAGCACCCTCGGCTTAGGGTTAGGCCGATGCACATGGGAGGCCCTACCGGCCCTTGCTGAGGGATCATCAAACTCCTGGTTCCCGCTTCAGGTGGGCGCTCCTTGGAGCTGTGTCCCAAGGGGTGCATGCAGATTTCACCTGTTCTACGGATTCAGCTCATTTCTAAAGGGCAAACTTTCCCATTGGGATCTATGGACATTGTGCGGTGCACCTCAGGGTTCCCACATCTGCAGAGTTCATGGACCAGTCTACTGAGGACAGAAGCCTGAGCATGGGACAGGGGCTTTGCATCAGGATTACCCTGAAGGTTATCACACAAGTGAACGCTGTTGGTAACACCTGGGTGAGTCAGTGGGTTAGGCCACTGCCTTCAGCTCAGGACATAATCCCAGAGTCCTGGGATGGAGCCCCACATCGGGCTGTCTCCTCAACAGGGAGCCTTCCTTCCCTTCTCTGGGCGTGCAACAGTGCCTACATCTTTTCGCTCCCTGCAAAGTGAAAAAGTAAAATCTTGAAGCAATAAATAAACAAATAAATAAATAATAAATATATAAAAGAGAGGGCATGATTTCCTATTGGAATCTAGGTCATTTGTGCGGGGCAGCTCAGGGTTCCCCCATGGGGAGAGTTTGGGAACCAGGCCTTTGAGGACAGAAGACTGAGCACATGACTTGGGCTTCGCATTATGCTAAGGCTGAAGGTCATTGCTATAGGGTATGCTTTCCAGAACACCTGTGTACCTCATTGGATGTGACCTCTTGCCTCGGCCCAGGTCAAGATCCCAGGGAAGAGGAATCTAGTTTGACACCAGGCCCTCCCCACTGCAGGGAGCCTTATTCCCCCTTTCTTCACACAAAAACACAGCCTACTTGTGATCTCAGACTGTCCAACAAATAAATGAAATCATTATTAAAAAAAATATATATTCAGGCATGTTTTATATAGTGATCAAGTGCAAATCTGCAGTGCGGCTCAGGGTTCTTCCATCGGGAGATTTTGGGAACCAGGCCTCTGAGCTTGGAAGGCTGAGCAGCCGGCAACGGCTTCATGTGAGGTATAGGGTTAGGGTTAGGGTTAGGGTTATGTTTAGGTGAGGGTTAGAGTAAGGGTTAGGGTTATGTCTTAGGAACAAGGCATGTCGGAACTGGCCACACAATACTGGCACACCAAGGGCTGAGTTGAGGGTGGGACTCAGCAGAATCCTCAGGCGATGGAATTTTGGACGGGACAGGCCAAGAGGGTGGAATGCCCTCAGGGGAGCATGCTGGTTTCTATATATCTGAAGGTACTGGATAGCACAGTAGGAAAGGTTCAGTTTCTGCCTGAGAGGCTGAGTCCTTCCTACAGACTGACTTTCCCATCCACAGGAGGACCTGGGTTCAGTCCTCCGGTGGCCAGAGTCTGATCACGTAACCTAGGCTTAGGGTTTGGCTCTTGGAGAATGGCTGACCTGATTTGTCAGGGCAGAATTAGGCTTTCCACTTTTACTCAGTTGTGGACGTAGCCCTGGCGGACCATCATATTCCCGGATTGTGGTGTGGGGGTCCTAGGAAGGTGTTGGTAGAATGATCGGAGAGGCAGATTTCTCCCGCCCCGAGGGTCTTCCACAGGGCTAAATTTCCCATTATCATAGTGGGCGGCACCCAGAAGCCTGCGATGTGAAGAAGGAATCCCCTACCTAGAGGGCTACCAGGGCAGGCAACCGGGGATAGAAGTCTGAAGAAGCACCCTCGGGTTAGGGTTAGGCCGATGCACATGGGAGGCCCTACCGGCCCTTGCTGAGGGATCATCAAACTCCTGGTTCCCGCTTCAGGTGGGCGCTCCTTGGAGCTGTGTCCCAAGGGGTGCATGCAGATTTCACCTGTTCTACGGATTCAGCTCATTTCTAAAGGGCAAACGTTCCCATTGGGATCTATGGACATTGTGCGGTGCACCTCAGGGTTCCCGCATCTGCAGAGTTCATGGACCAGGCTACTGAGGACAGAAGCCTGAGCATGGGACAGGGGCTTTGCATCAGGATACCGTGAAGGTTATCTCACAAGCGAATGCTGTTGGTAACACCTGGGTGAGTCAGTGGGTTAGGCCACTGCCTTCAGCTCAGGACATGATCCCAGAGTCCTGGGATGGAGCCCCACATCGGGCTGTCTCCTCATAGGGAGCCTTCATTCCCATCTCTGGGCTTGCACAGTGCCTACATCTTTTCGCTCCCTGCAAAGTGAAAAAGTAAAATCTTGATGCAATAAATAAACAAATAAATAAAAAAATAAATATATAAAAGAGAGGGCATGATTTCCTATTGGAATCTAGGTCATTTGTGCGCGGCAGCTCAGGGTTCCCCCATGGGGAGAGTTTGGGAACCGGGCCTTTGAGGACAGACGACTGAGCACATGACTTGGCCTCGCATTATGCTAAGGCTGAAGGTCATTGCTATAGGGTATGCTTTCCAGAACACCTGTGTACCTCATTGGATGTGAACTCTTGCCACGGCCCAGGTCAAGATCCCAGGGAAGAGGAATCTAGTTTGACACCAGGCCCTCCCCACTGCAGGGAGCCTTATTCCCCCTTTCTTCAGACAAAAACACAGCATACTTGTGATCTCAGACTGTCCAACAAATAAATGAAATCATTATTAAAAAAAATATATATTCAGGCATGTTTTATATAGTGATCAAGTGCAATTCTGCAGTGTGGCTCAGGGTTCTTCCACCGGGAGATTTTGGGAACCAGGCCTCTGAGCTTGGAAGGCTGAGCAGCCGGCAACGGCTTCATGTGAGGCATAGGGTTAGGTTTAGTGTTAGGGTTAGGGTTATGTTTAGGTGAGGGTTAGAGTAAGGGTTAGGGTTATGTCTTAGGAACAAGGCATGTCGGAACTGGCCACACAATACTGGCACACCAAGGGCTGAGTTGAGGGTGGGACTCAGCAGAATCCTCAGGCGATGGAATTTTGGACGGGACAGGCCAAGAGGGTGGAATGCCCTCAGGGGAGCATGCTGGTTTCTATATATCTGAAGGTACTGGATAGCACAGAAGGAAAGGGTCAGTTTCTGCCTGAGAGGCTGAGTCCTTCCTACAGACTGACTTTCCCATCCACAGGAGGACCTGGGTTCAGTCCTCCGGTGGCCAGAGTCTGATCACGTAACCTAGGCTTAGGGTTTGGCTCTTGGAGAATGGCTGACCTGATTTGTCAGGGCAGAATTAGGCTTTCCACGGGACTCAGTTGAGGACGTAGCCCTGGTGGACCATCATATTCCTGGATTGTGGTGTGGGGGTCCTAGGAAGGTGTTGGTAGAATGATCAGACAGGCAGATTTCTCCCGCCCCGAGGGTCTTCCACAGGGCTAAATTTCCCATTATCATAGTGGGCGGCACCCAGAAGCCTGCGATGTGAAGAAGGAATCCCCTACCTAGAGGGCTACCAGGGCAGGCAACCGGGGATAGAAGTCTGAAGAAGCACCCTCGGGTTAGGGTTAGGCCGATGCACATGGGAGGCCCTACCGGCCCTTGCTGAGGGATCATCAAACTCCTGGTTCCCGCTTCAGGTGGGCGCTCCTTGGAGCTGTGTCCCAAGGGGTGCATGCATATTTCACCTGTTCTACGGATTCAGCTCATTTCTAAAGGGCAAACGTTCCCATTGGGATCTATGGACATTGTGCGGTGCACCTCAGGGTTCCCGCATCTGCAGAGTTCATGGACCTGGCGACTGAGGACAGAAGCCTGAGCAGGGCACAGGGGCTTTGCATCAGGATTACCGTGAAGGTTATTTCACAAGTGAATGCTGTTGGTAACACCTGGGTGAGTCAGTGGGTTAGGCCACTGCCTTCAGCTCAGGACATGAGATGAGTCCTGGGATGGAGCCCCACATCGGGCTGTCTCCTCAGCAGGGAGCCTTCCTTCCCTTCTCTGGGCGTGCAACAGTGCCTACATCTTTTCGCTCCCTGCAAAGTGAAAAAGTAAAATCTTGAAGCAATAAATAAACAAATAAATAAATAATAAATATATAAAAGAGAGGGCACGATTTCCTATTGGAATCTAGGTCATTTGTGCGGGGCAGCTCAGGGTTCCCCCATGGGGAGAGTTTGGGAACCAGGCCTTTGAGGACAGAAGACTGAGAACATGACTTGGGCTTCGCATTATGCTAAGGCTGAAGGTCATTGCTATAGGGTATGCTTTCCAGAACACCTGTGTACCTCATTGGATGTGACCTCTTGCCTCGGCCCAGGTCAAGATTCCAGGGAAGAGGAATCTAGTTTGACACCAGGCCCTCCCCACTGCAGGGAGTTTTATTCCCCCTTTCTTCACACAAAAACACAGCCTACTTGTGATCTCAGACTGTCCAACAAATAAATGAAATCATTATTAAAAAAAATATATATTCAGGCATGTTTTATATAGTGATCAAGTGCAAATCTGCAGTGCGGCTCAGGGTTCTTCCATCGGGAGATTTTGGGAACCAGGCCTCTGAGCTTGGAAGGCTGAGCAGCCGGCAACGGGTTCATGTGAGGTATAGGGTTAGGGTTAGGGTTATGGTTATGTTTAGGTGAGGGTTAGAGTAAGGGTTAGGGTTATGTCTTAGGAACAAGGCATGTCGGAACTGGCCACACAATACTGGCACACCAAGGGCTGAGTTGAGGGTGGGACTCAGCAGAATCCTCAGGCGATGGAATTTTGGACGGGACAGGCCAAGAGGGTGGAATGCCCTCAGGGGAGCATGCTGGTTTCTATATATCTGAAGGTACTGGATAGCACAGTAGGAAAGGTTCAGTTTCTGCCTGAGAGGCTGAGTCCTTCCTACAGACTGACTTTCCCATCCACAGGAGGACCTGGGTTCAGTCCTCCGGTGGCCAGAGTCTGATCACGTAACCTAGGCTTAGGGTTTGGCTCTTGGAGAATGGCTGACCTGATTTGTCAGGGCAGAATTAGGCTTTCCACGGGACTCAGTTGAGGACGTAGCCCTGGTGGACCATCATATCACGGATTGTGGAGTGGGGGTCCTAGGAAGGTGTTGGTAGAATGATCGGACAGGCAGATTTCTAACGCCCCGAGGGTCTTCCACAGGGCTAAATTTCCCATTATCATAGTGGGCAGCACCCAGAAGCCTGCGATGTGAAGAAGGAATCCCCTACCTAGAGGGCTACCAGGGCAGGCAACCGGGGATAGAAGTCTGAAGAAGCACCCTCGGGTTAGGGTTAGGCCGATGCACATGGGAGGCCCTACCGGCCCTTGCTGAGGGATCATCAAACTCCTGGGTCCCGCTTCAGGTGGGCGCTCCTTGGAGCTGTGTCCCAAGGGGTGCATGCAGATTTCACCTGTTCTACGGATTCAGCTCATTTCTAAAGGGCAAACGTTCCCATTGGGATCTATGGACATTGTGCGGTGCACCTCAGGGTTCCCGCATCTGCAGAGTTCATGGACCAGGCTACTGAGGACAGAAGCCTGAGCATGGGACAGGGGCTTTGCATCAGGATTACCGTGAAGGTTATCTCACAAGTGAATGCTGTTGGTAACACCTGGGTGAGTCAGTGGGTTAGGCCACTGCCTTCAGCTCAGGACATGATCCCAGAGTCCTGGGATGGAGCCCCACATCGGGCTGTCTCCTCAGCAGGGAGCCTTCCTTCCCTTCTCTGGGCGTGCAACAGTGCCTACATCTTTTCGCTCCCTGCAAAGTGAAAAAGTAAAATCTTGAAGCATAAATAAACAAATAAATAAATAATAAATATATAAAAGAGAGGGCATGATTTCCTATTGGAATCTAGGTCATTTGTGCGGGGCAGCTCAGGGTTCCCCCATGGGGAGAGTTTGGGAACCAGGCCTTTGAGGACAGAAGACTGAGCACATGACTTGGGCTTTGCGTTATGCTAAGGCTGAAGGTCATTGCTATAGGTTATGCTTTCCAGAACACCTGTGTACCTCATTGGATGTGACCTCTTGCCTCGGCCCAGGTCAAGATCCCAGGGAAGAGGAATCTAGTTTGACACCAGGCCCTCCCCACTGCAGGGAGCCTTATTCCCGTTTTCTTCACACAAAAACACAGCCTACTTGTGATCTCAGACTGTCCAACAAATAAATGAAATCATTATTAAAAAAAATATATATTCAGGCATGTTTTATATAGTGATCAAGTGCAAATCTGCAGTGCGGCTCAGGGTTCTTCCATCGGGAGATTTTGGGAACCAGGCCTCTGAGCTTGGAAGGCTGAGCAGCCGGCAACGGCTTCATGTGAGGTATAGGGTTAGGGTTAGGGTTAGGGTTATGTTTAGGTGAGGGTTAGAGTAAGGGTTAGGGATATGTCTTAGGAACAAGGCATGTCGGAACTGGCCACACAATACTGGCACACCAAGGGCTGAGTTGAGGGTGGGACTCAGCAGAATCCTCAGGCGATGGAATTTTGGACGGGACAGGTCAAGAGGGTGGAATGCCCTCAGGGGAGCATGCTGGTTTCCATATATCTGAAGGTACTGGATAGCACAGTAGGAAAGGTTCAGTTTCTGCCTGAGAGGCTGAGTCCTTCCTACAGACTGACTTTCCCATCCACAGGAGGACCTGGGTTCAGTCCTCCGGTGGCCAGAGTCTGATCACGTAACCTAGGCTTAGGGTTTGGCTCTTGGAGAATGGCTGACCTGATTTGTCAGGGCAGAATTAGGCTTTCCACGGGACTCAGTTGAGGACGTAGCCCTGGCGGACCATCATATTCCCGGCTTGTGGTGTGGGGGTCCTAGGAAGGTGTTGGTAGAATGATCGGACAGGCAGATTTCTCCCGCCCCGAGGGTCTTCCACAGGGCTAAATTTCCCATTATCATAGTGGGCGGCACCCAGAAGCCTGCGATGTGAAGAAGGAATCCCCTACCTAGAGGGCTACCAGGGCAGGCAACCGGGGATAGAAGTCTGAAGAAGCACCCTCGGGTTAGGGTTAGGCCGATGCACATGGGAGGCCCTACCGGCCCTTGCTGAGGGATCATCAAACTCCTGGTTCCCGCTTCAGGTGGGCGCTCCTTGGAGCTGTGTCCCAAGGGGTGCATGCAGATTTCACCTGTTCTACGGATTCAGCTCATTTCTAAAGGGCAAACGTTCCCATTGGGATCTATGGACATTGTGCGGTGCACCTCCGGGTTCCCGCATCTGCAGAGTTCATGGACCAGGCTACTGAGGACAGAAGCTGAGCATGGGACAGGGGCTTTGCATCAGGATTACCGTGAAGGTTATTTCACAAGTGAATGCTGTTGGTAACACCTGGGTGAGTCAGTGGGTTAGGCCACTGCCTTCAGCTCAGGACATGAGATGAGTCCTGGGATGGAGCCCCACATCGGGCTGTCTCCTCAGCAGGGAGCCTTCCTTCCCTTCTCTGGGCGTGCAACAGTGCCTACATCTTTTCGCTCCCTGCAAAGTGAAAAAGTAAAATCTTGAAGCAATAAATAAACAAATAAATAAATAATAAATATATAAAAGAGAGGGCATGATTTCCTATTGGAATCTAGGTCATTTGTGCGGGGCAGCTCAGGGTTCCCCCATGGGGAGAGTTTGGGAACCAGGCCTTTGAGGACAGAAGACTGAGCACATGACTTGGGCTTCGCATTATGCTAAGGCTGAAGGTCATTGCTATAGGGTATGCTTTCCAGAACACCTGTGTACCTCATTGGATGTGACCTCTTGCCTCGGCCCAGGTCAAGATCCCAGGGAAGAGGAATCTAGTTTGACACCGGGCCCTCCCCACTGCAGGGAGCCTTATTCCCCCTTCCTTCACACAAAAACACAGCCTACTTGTGATCTCAGACTGTCCAACAAATAAATGAAATCATTATTAAAAAAAATACATATTCAGGCATGTTTTATATAGTGATCAAGTGCAATTCTGCAGTGTGGCTCAGGGTTCTTCCATCGGGAGATTTTGGGAACCAGGCCTCTGAGCTTGGAAGGCTGAGCAGCCGGCAACGGCTTCATGTGAGGCATAGGGTTAGGTTTAGGGTTAGGGTTAGGGTTAGGGTTATGTTTAGGTGAGGGTTAGAGTAAGGGTTAGGGTTATGTCTTAGGAACAAGGCATGTCGGAACTGGCCACACAATACTGGCACACCAAGGGCTGAGTTGAGGGTGGGACTCAGCAGAATCCTCAGGCGATGGAATTTTGGACGGGACAGGCCAAGAGGGTGGAATGCCCTCAGGGGAGCATGCTGGTTTCTATATATCTGAAGGTACTGGATAGCACAGTAGGAAAGGTTCAGTTTCTGCCTGAGAGGCTGAGTCCTTCCTACAGACTGACTTTCCCATCCACAGGAGGACCTGGGTTCAGTCCTCCGGTGGCCAGAGTCTGATCACGTAACCTAGGCTTAGGGTTTGGCTCTTGGAGAATGGCTGACCTGATTTGTCAGGGCAGAATTAGGCTTTCCACGGGACTCAGTTGAGGACGTAGCCCTGGCGGACCATCATATTCCCGGCTTGTGGTGTGGGGGTCCTAGGAAGGTGTTGGTAGAATGATCGGACAGGCAGATTTCTCCCGCCCCGAGGGTCTTCCACAGGGCTAAATTTCCCATTATCATAGTGGGCGGCACCCAGAAGCCTGCGATGTGAAGAAGGAATCCCCTACCTAGAGGGCTACCAGGGCAGGCAACCGGGGATAGAAGTCTGAAGAAGCACCCTCGGGTTAGGTTTAGGCCGATGCACATGGGAGGCCCTACCGGCCCTTGCTGAGGGATCATCAAACTCCTGGTTCCCGCTTCAGGTGGGCGCTCCTTGGAGCTGTGTCCCAAGGGGTGCATGCAGATTTCACCTGTTCTACGGATTCAGCTCATTTCTAAAGGGCAAACGTTCCCATTGGGATCTATGGACATTGTGCGGTGCACCTCAGGGTTCCCGCATCTGCAGAGTTCATGGACCAGGCTACTGAGGACAGAAGCTGAGCATGGGACAGGGGCTTTGCATCAGGATTACCGTGAAGGTTATTTCACAAGTGAATGCTGTTGGTAACACCTGGGTGAGTCAGTGGGTTAGGCCACTGCCTTCAGCTCAGGACATGAGATGAGTCCTGGGATGGAGCCCCACATCGGGCTGTCTCCTCAGCAGGGAGCCTTCCTTCCCTTCTCTGGGCGTGCAACAGTGCCTACATCTTTTCGCTCCCTGCAAAGTGAAAAAGTAAAATCTTGAAGCAATAAATAAACAAATAAATAAATAATAAATATATAAAAGAGAGGGCATGATTTCCTATTGGAATCTAGGTCATTTGTGCGGGGCAGCTCAGGGTTCCCCCATGGGGAGAGTTTGGGAACCAGGCCTTTGAGGACAGAAGACTGAGCACATGACTTGGGCTTCGCATTATGCTAAGGCTGAAGGTCATTGCTATAGGGTATGCTTTCCAGAACACCTGTGTACCTCATTGGATGTGACCTCTTGCCTCGGCCCAGGTCAAGATCCCAGGGAAGAGGAATCTAGTTTGACACCGGGCCCTCCCCACTGCAGGGAGCCTTATTCCCCCTTCCTTCACACAAAAACACAGCCTACTTGTGATCTCAGACGGTCCAACAAATAAATGAAATCATTATTAAAAAAAATACATATTCAGGCATGTTTTATATAGTGATCAAGTGCAATTCTGCAGTGTGGCTCAGGGTTCTTCCATCGGGAGATTTTGGGAACCAGGCCTCTGAGCTTGGAAGTCTGAGCAGCCGGCAACGGCTTCATGTGAGGCATAGGGTTAGGTTTAGGGTTAGGGTTAGGGTTAGGGTTATGTTTAGGTGAGGGTTAGAGTAAGGGTTAGGGTTATGTCTTAGGAACAAGGCATGTCGGAACTGGCCACGCAATACTGGCACACCAAGGGCTGAGTTGAGGGTGGGACTCAGCAGAATCCTCAGGCGATGGAATTTTGGACGGGACAGGCCAAGAGGGTGGAATGCCCTCAGGGGAGCATGCTGGTTTCTATATATCTGAAGGTACTGGATAGCACAGTAGGAAAGGTTCAGTTTCTGCCTGAGAGGCTGAGTCCTTCCTACAGACTGACTTTCCCATCCACAGGAGGACCTGGGTTCAGTCCTCCGGTGGCCAGAGTCTGATCACGTAACCTAGGCTTAGGGTTTGGCTCTTGGAGAATGGCTGACCTGATTTGTCAGGGCAGAATTAGGCTTTCCACGGGACTCAGTTGAGGACGTAGCCCTGGCGGACCATCATATTCCCGGATTGTGGTGTGGGGGTCCTAGGAAGGTGTTGGTAGAATGATCGGACAGGCAGATTTCTCCCGCCCCGAGGGTCTTCCACAGGGCTAAATTTCCCATTATCATAGTGGGCGGCACCCAGAAGCCTGCGATGTGAAGAAGGAATCCCCTACCTAGAGGGCTACCAGGGCAGGCAACCGGGGATAGAAGTCTGAAGAAGCACCCTCGGCTTAGGGTTAGGCCGATGCACATGGGAGGCCCTACCGGCCCTTGCTGAGGGATCATCAAACTCCTGGTTCCCGCTTCAGGTGGGCGCTCCTTGGAGCTGTGTCCCAAGGAGTGCATGCAGATTTCACCTGTTCTACGGAGTCAGCTCATTTCTAAAGGGCAAACGTTCCCATTGGGATCTATGGACATTGTGCGGTGCACCTCAGGGTTCCCGCATCTGCAGAGTTCATGGACCAGGCTACTGAGGACAGAAGCTGAGCATGGGACAGGGGCTTTGCATCAGGATTACCGTGAAGGTTATCACACAAGTGAATGCTGTTGGTAACACCTGGGTGAGTCAGTGGGTTAGGCCACTGCCTTCAGCTCAGGACATGAGATGAGTCCTGGGATGGAGCCCCACATCGGGCTGTCTCCTCAGCAGGGAGCCTTCCTTCCCTTCTCTGGGCGTGCAACAGTGCCTACATCTTTTCGCTCCCTGCAAAGTGAAAAAGTAAAATCTTGAAGCAATAAACAAATAAATAAATAATAAATATATAAAAGAGAGGGCATGATTTCCTATTGGAATCTAGGTCATTTGTGCGGGGCAGCTCAGGGTTCCCCCATGGGGAGAGTTTGGGAACCAGGCCTTTGAGGACAGAAGACTGAGCACATGACTTGGGCTTCGCATTATGCTAAGGCTGAAGGTCATTGCTATAGGGTATGCTTTCCAGAACACCTGTGTACCTCATTGGATGTGACCTCTTGCCTCGGCCCAGGTCAAGATCCCAGGGAAGAGGAATCTAGTTTGACACCGGGCCCTCCCCACTGCAGGGAGCCTTATTCCCCCTTCCTTCACACAAAAACACAGCCTACTTGTGATCTCAGACTGTCCAACAAATAAATGAAATCTATTAAAAAAAATACATATTCAGGCATGTTTTATATAGTGATCAAGTGCAATTCTGCAGTGTGGCTCAGGGTTCTTCCATCGGGAGATTTTGGGAACCAGGCCTCTGAGCTTGGAAGGCTGAGCAGCCGGCAACGGCTTCATGTGAGGCATAGGGTTAGGTTTAGGGTTAGGGTTAGGGTTAGGGTTAGGGTTATGTTTAGGTGAGGGTTAGAGTAAGGGTTAGGGTTATGTCTTAGGAACAAGGCATGTAGGATCTGGCCACACAATACTGGCACACCAAGGGCTGAGTTGAGGGTGGGACTCAGCAGAATCCTCAGGCGATGGAATTTTGGACGGGACAGGCCAAGAGGGTGGAATGCCCTCAGGGGAGCATGCTGGTTTCTATATATCTGAAGGTACTGGATAGCACAGTAGGAAAGGTTCAGTTTCTGCCTGAGAGGCTGAGTCCTTCCTACAGACTGACTTTCCCATCCACAGGAGAACCTGGGTTCAGTCCTCCGGTGGCCAGAGTCTGATCACGTAACCTAGGCTTAGGGTTTGGCTCTTGGAGAATGGCTGACCTGATTTGTCAGGGCAGAATTAGGCTTTCCACGGGACTCAGTTGAGGACGTAGCCCTGGCGGACCATCATATTCCCGGCTTGTGGTGTGGGGGTCCTAGGAAGGTGTTGGTAGAATGATCGGACAGGCAGATTTCTCCCGCCCCGAGGGTCTTCCACAGGGCTAAATTTCCCATTATCATAGTGGGCGGCACCCAGAAGCCTGCGATGTGAAGAAGGAATCCCCTACCTAGAGGGCTACCAGGGCAGGCAACCGGGGATAGAAGTCTGAAGAAGCACCCTCGGGTTAGGGTTAGGCCGATGCACATGGGAGGCCCTACCGGCCCTTGCTGAGGGATCATCAAACTCCTGGTTCCCGCTTCAGGTGGGCGCTCCTTGGAGCTGTGTCCCAAGGGGTGCATGCAGATTTCACCTGTTCTACGGATTCAGCTCATTTCTAAAGGGCAAACGTTCCCATTGGGATCTATGGACATTGTGCGGTGCACCTCCGGGTTCCCGCATCTGCAGAGTTCATGGACCAGGCTACTGAGGACAGAAGCTGAGCATGGGACAGGGGCTTTGCATCAGGATTACCGTGAAGGTTATTTCACAAGTGAATGCTGTTGGTAACACCTGGGTGAGTCAGTGGGTTAGGCCACTGCCTTCAGCTCAGGACATGAGATGAGTCCTGGGATGGAGCCCCACATCGGGCTGTCTCCTCAGCAGGGAGCCTTCCTTCCCTTCTCTGGGCGTGCAACAGTGCCTACATCTTTTCGCTCCCTGCAAAGTGAAAAAGTAAAATCTTGAAGCAATAAATAAACAAATAAATAAATAATAAATATATAAAAGAGAGGGCATGATTTCCTATTGGAATCTAGGTCATTTGTGCGGGGCAGCTCAGGGTTCCCCCATGGGGAGAGTTTGGGAACCAGGCCTTTGAGGACAGAAGACTGAGCACATGACTTGGGCTTCGCATTATGCTAAGGCTGAAGGTCATTGCTATAGGGTATGCTTTCCAGAACACCTGTGTACCTCATTGGATGTGACCTCTTGCCTCGGCCCAGGTCAAGATCCCAGGGAAGAGGAATCTAGTTTGACACCGGGCCCTCCCCACTGCAGGGAGCCTTATTCCCCCTTCCTTCACACAAAAACACAGCCTACTTGTGATCTCAGACGGTCCAACAAATAAATGAAATCATTATTAAAAAAAAATACATATTCAGGCATGTTTTATATAGTGATCAAGTGCAATTCTGCAGTGTGGCTCAGGGTTCTTCCATCGGGAGATTTTGGGAACCAGGCCTCTGAGCTTGGAAGGCTGAGCAGCCGGCAACGGCTTCATGTGAGGCATAGGGTTAGGTTTAGGGTTAGGGTTAGGGTTAGGGTTATGTTTAGGTGAGGGTTAGAGTAAGGGTTAGGGTTATGTCTTAGGAACAAGGCATGTCGGAACTGGCCACACAATACTGGCACACCAAGGGCTGAGTTGAGGGTGGGACTCAGCAGAATCCTCAGGCGATGGAATTTTGGACGGGACAGGCCAAGAGGGTGGAATGCCCTCAGGGGAGCATGCTGGTTTCTATATATCTGAAGGTACTGGATAGCACAGTAGGAAAGGTTCAGTTTCTGCCTGAGAGGCTGAGTCCTTCCTACAGACTGACTTTCCCATCCACAGGAGGACCTGGGTTCAGTCCTCCGGTGGCCAGAGTCTGATCACGTAACCTAGGCTTAGGGTTTGGCTCTTGGAGAATGGCTGACCTGATTTGTCAGGGCAGAATTAGGCTTTCCACGGGACTCAGTTGAGGACGTAGCCCTGGCGGACCATCATATTCCCGGCTTGTGGTGTGGGGGTCCTAGGAAGGTGTTGGTAGAATGATCGGACAGGCAGATTTCTCCCGCCCCGAGGGTCTTCCACAGGGCTAAATTTCCCATTATCATAGTGGGCGGCACCCAGAAGCCTGCGATGTGAAGAAGGAATCCCCTACCTAGAGGGCTACCAGGGCAGGCAACCGGGGATAGAAGTCTGAAGAAGCACCCTCGGGTTAGGGTTAGGCCGATGCACATGGGAGGCCCTACCGGCCCTTGCTGAGGGATCATCAAACTCCTGGTTCCCGCTTCAGGTGGGCGCTCCTTGGAGCTGTGTCCCAAGGGGTGCATGCAGATTTCACCTGTTCTACGGATTCAGCTCATTTCTAAAGGGCAAACGTTCCCATTGGGATCTATGGACATTGTGCGGTGCACCTCCGGGTTCCCGCATCTGCAGAGTTCATGGACCAGGCTACTGAGGACAGAAGCTGAGCATGGGACAGGGGCTTTGCATCAGGATTACCGTGAAGGTTATTTCACAAGTGAATGCTGTTGGTAACACCTGGGTGAGTCAGTGGGTTAGGCCACTGCCTTCAGCTCAGGACATGAGATGAGTCCTGGGATGGAGCCCCACATCGGGCTGTCTCCTCAGCAGGGAGCCTTCCTTCCCTTCTCTGGGCGTGCAACAGTGCCTACATCTTTTCGCTCCCTGCAAAGTGAAAAAGTAAAATCTTGAAGCAATAAATAAACAAATAAATAAATAATAAATATATAAAAGAGAGGGCATGATTTCCTATTGGAATCTAGGTCATTTGTGCGGGGCAGCTCAGGGTTCCCCCATGGGGAGAGTTTGGGAACCAGGCCTTTGAGGACAGAAGACTGAGCACATGACTTGGGCTTCGCATTATGCTAAGGCTGAAGGTCATTGCTATAGGGTATGCTTTCCAGAACACCTGTGTACCTCATTGGATGTGACCTCTTGCCTCGGCCCAGGTCAAGATCCCAGGGAAGAGGAATCTAGTTTGACACCGGGCCCTCCCCACTGCAGGGAGCCTTATTCCCCCTTCCTTCACACAAAAACACAGCCTACTTGTGATCTCAGACTGTCCAACAAATAAATGAAATCATTATTAAAAAAAATACATATTCAGGCATGTTTTATATAGTGATCAAGTGCAATTCTGCAGTGTGGCTCAGGGTTCTTCCATCGGGAGATTTTGGGAACCAGGCCTCTGAGCTTGGAAGGCTGAGCAGCCGGCAACGGCTTCATGTGAGGCATAGGGTTAGGTTTAGGGTTAGGGTTAGGGTTAGGGTTATGTTTAGGTGAGGGTTAGAGTAAGGGTTAGGGTTATGTCTTAGGAACAAGGCATGTCGGAACTGGCCACACAATACTGGCACACCAAGGGCTGAGTTGAGGGTGGGACTCAGCAGAATCCTCAGGCGATGGAATTTTGGACGGGACAGGCCAAGAGGGTGGAATGCCCTCAGGGGAGCATGCTGGTTTCTATATATCTGAAGGTACTGGATAGCACAGTAGGAAAGGTTCAGTTTCTGCCTGAGAGGCTGAGTCCTTCCTACAGACTGACTTTCCCATCCACAGGAGGACCTGGGTTCAGTCCTCCGGTGGCCAGAGTCTGATCACGTAACCTAGGCTTAGGGTTTGGCTCTTGGAGAATGGCTGACCTGATTTGTCAGGGCAGAATTAGGCTTTCCACGGGACTCAGTTGAGGACGTAGCCCTGGCGGACCATCATATTCCCGGCTTGTGGTGTGGGGGTCCTAGGAAGGTGTTGGTAGAATGATCGGACAGGCAGATTTCTCCCGCCCCGAGGGTCTTCCACAGGGCTAAATTTCCCATTATCATAGTGGGCGGCACCCAGAAGCCTGCGATGTGAAGAAGGAATCCCCTACCTAGAGGGCTACCAGGGCAGGCAACCGGGGATAGAAGTCTGAAGAAGCACCCTCGGGTTAGGGTTAGGCCGATGCACATGGGAGGCCCTACCGGCCCTTGCTGAGGGATCATCAAACTCCTGGTTCCCGCTTCAGGTGGGCGCTCCTTGGAGCTGTGTCCCAAGGGGTGCATGCAGATTTCACCTGTTCTACGGATTCAGCTCATTTCTAAAGGGCAAACGTTCCCATTGGGATCTATGGACATTGTGCGGTGCACCTCAGGGTTCCCGCATCTGCAGAGTTCATGGACCAGGCTACTGAGGACAGAAGCTGAGCATGGGACAGGGGCTTTGCATCAGGATTACCGTGAAGGTTATTTCACAAGTGAATGCTGTTGGTAACACCTGGGTGAGTCAGTGGGTTAGGCCACTGCCTTCAGCTCAGGACATGAGATGAGTCCTGGGATGGAGCCCCACATCGGGCTGTCTCCTCAGCAGGGAGCCTTCCTTCCCTTCTCTGGGCGTGCAACAGTGCCTACATCTTTTCGCTCCCTGCAAAGTGAAAAAGTAAAATCTTGAAGCAATAAATAAACAAATAAATAAATAATAAATATATAAAAAAGAGGGCATGATTTCCTATTGGAATCTAGGTCATTTGTGCGGGGCAGCTCAGGGTTCCCCCATGGGGAGAGTTTGGGAACCAGGCCTTTGAGGACAGAAGACTGAGCACATGACTTGGGCTTCGCATTATGCTAAGGCTGAAGGTCATTGCTATAGGGTATGCTTTCCAGAACACCTGTGTACCTCATTGGATGTGACCTCTTGCCTCGGCCCAGGTCAAGATCCCAGGGAAGAGGAATCTAGTTTGACACCGGGCCCTCCCCACTGCAGGGAGCCTTATTCCCCCTTCCTTCACACAAAAACACAGCCTACTTGTGATCTCAGACGGTCCAACAAATAAATGAAATCATTATTAAAAAAAATACATATTCAGGCATGTTTTATATAGTGATCAAGTGCAATTCTGCAGTGTGGCTCAGGGTTCTTCCATCGGGAGATTTTGGGAACCAGGCCTCTGAGCTTGGAAGTCTGAGCAGCCGGCAACGGCTTCATGTGAGGCATAGGGTTAGGTTTAGGGTTAGGGTTAGGGTTAGGGTTATGTTTAGGTGAGGGTTAGAGTAAGGGTTAGGGTTATGTCTTAGGAACAAGGCATGTCGGAACTGGCCACGCAATACTGGCACACCAAGGGCTGAGTTGAGGGTGGGACTCAGCAGAATCCTCAGGCGATGGAATTTTGGACGGGACAGGCCAAGAGGGTGGAATGCCCTCAGGGGAGCATGCTGGTTTCTATATATCTGAAGGTACTGGATAGCACAGTAGGAAAGGTTCAGTTTCTGCCTGAGAGGCTGAGTCCTTCCTACAGACTGACTTTCCCATCCACAGGAGGACCTGGGTTCAGTCCTCCGGTGGCCAGAGTCTGATCACGTAACCTAGGCTTAGGGTTTGGCTCTTGGAGAATGGCTGACCTGATTTGTCAGGGCAGAATTAGGCTTTCCACGGGACTCAGTTGAGGACGTAGCCCTGGCGGACCATCATATTCCCGGATTGTGGTGTGGGGGTCCTAGGAAGGTGTTGGTAGAATGATCGGACAGGCAGATTTCTCCCGCCCCGAGGGTCTTCCACAGGGCTAAATTTCCCATTATCATAGTGGGCGGCACCCAGAAGCCTGCGATGTGAAGAAGGAATCCCCTACCTAGAGGGCTACCAGGGCAGGCAACCGGGGATAGAAGTCTGAAGAAGCACCCTCGGGTTAGGGTTAGGCCGATGCACATGGGAGGCCCTACCGGCCCTTGCTGAGGGATCATCAAACTCCTGGTTCCCGCTTCAGGTGGGCGCTCCTTGGAGCTGTGTCCCAAGGGGTGCATGCAGATTTCACCTGTTCTACGGAGTCAGCTCATTTCTAAAGGGCAAACGTTCCCATTGGGATCTATGGACATTGTGCGGTGCACCTCAGGGTTCCCGCATCTGCAGAGTTCATGGACCAGGCTACTGAGGACAGAAGCTGAGCATGGGACAGGGGCTTTGCATCAGGATTACCGTGAAGGTTATTTCACAAGTGAATGCTGTTGGTAACACCTGGGTGAGTCAGTGGGTTAGGCCACTGCCTTCAGCTCAGGACATGAGATGAGTCCTGGGATGGAGCCCCACATCGGGCTGTCTCCTCAGCAGGGAGCCTTCCTTCCCTTCTCTGGGCGTGCAACAGTGCCTACATCTTTTCGCTCCCTGCAAAGTGAAAAAGTAAAATCTTGAAGCAATAAATAAACAAATAAATAAATAATAAATATATAAAAGAGAGGGCATGATTTCCTATTGGAATCTAGGTCATTTGTGCGGGGCAGCTCAGGGTTCCCCCATGGGGAGAGTTTGGGAACCAGGCCTTTGAGGACAGAAGACTGAGCACATGACTTGGGCTTCGCATTATGCTAAGGCTGAAGGTCATTGCTATAGGGTATGCTTTCCAGAACACCTGTGTACCTCATTGGATGTGACCTGTTGCCTCGGCCCAGGTCAAGATCCCAGGGAAGAGGAATCTAGTTTGACACCGGGCCCTCCCCACTGCAGGGAGCCTTATTCCCCCTTCCTTCACACAAAAACACAGCCTACTTGTGATCTCAGACTGTCCAACAAATAAATGAAATCATTATTAAAAAAAATACATATTCAGGCATGTTTTATATAGTGATCAAGTGCAATTCTGCAGTGTGGCTCAGGGTTCTTCCATCGGGAGATTTTGGGAACCAGGCCTCTGAGCTTGGAAGGCTGAGCAGCCGGCAACGGCTTCATGTGAGGCATAGGGTTAGGTTTAGGGTTAGGGTTAGGGTTAGGGTTATGTTTAGGTGAGGGTTAGAGTAAGGGTTAGGGTTATGTCTTAGGAACAAGGCATGTAGGATCTGGCCACACAATACTGGCACACCAAGGGCTGAGTTGAGGGTGGGACTCAGCAGAATCCTCAGGCGATGGAATTTTGGACGGGACAGGCCAAGAGGGTGGAATGCCCTCAGGGGAGCATGCTGGTTTCTATATATCTGAAGGTACTGGATAGCACAGTAGGAAAGGTTCAGTTTCTGCCTGAGAGGCTGAGTCCTTCCTACAGACTGACTTTCCCATCCACAGGAGAACCTGGGTTCAGTCCTCCGGTGGCCAGAGTCTGATCACGTAACCTAGGCTTAGGGTTTGGCTCTTGGAGAATGGCTGACCTGATTTGTCAGGGCAGAATTAGGCTTTCCACGGGACTCAGTTGAGGACGTAGCCCTGGCGGACCATCATATTCCCGGATTGTGGTGTGGGGGTCCTAGGAAGGTGTTGGTAGAATGATCGGACAGGCAGATTTCTCCCGCCCCGAGGGTCTTCCACAGGGCTAAATTTCCCATTATCATAGTGGGCGGCACCCAGAAGCCTGCGATGTGAAGAAGGAATCCCCTACCTAGAGGGCTACCAGGGCAGGCAACCGGGGATAGAAGTCTGAAGAAGCACCCTCGGGTTAGGGTTAGGCCGATGCACATGGGAGGCCCTACCGGCCCTTGCTGAGGGATCATCAAACTCCTGGTTCCCGCTTCAGGTGGGCGCTCCTTGGAGCTGTGTCCCAAGGGGTGCATGCAGATTTCACCTGTTCTACGGATTCAGCTCATTTCTAAAGGGCAAACGTTCCCATTGGGATCTATGGACATTGTGCGGTGCACCTCCGGGTTCCCGCATCTGCAGAGTTCATGGACCAGGCTACTGAGGACAGAAGCTGAGCATGGGACAGGGGCTTTGCATCAGGATTACCGTGAAGGTTATTTCACAAGTGAATGCTGTTGGTAACACCTGGGTGAGTCAGTGGGTTAGGCCACTGCCTTCAGCTCAGGACATGAGATGAGTCCTGGGATGGAGCCCCACATCGGGCTGTCTCCTCAGCAGGGAGCCTTCCTTCCCTTCTCTGGGCGTGCAACAGTGCCTACATCTTTTCGCTCCCTGCAAAGTGAAAAAGTAAAATCTTGAAGCAATAAATAAACAAATAAATAAATAATAAATATATAAAAGAGAGGGCATGATTTCCTATTGGAATCTAGGTCATTTGTGCGGGGCAGCTCAGGGTTCCCCCATGGGGAGAGTTTGGGAACCAGGCCTTTGAGGACAGAAGACTGAGCACATGACTTGGGCTTCGCATTATGCTAAGGCTGAAGGTCATTGCTATAGGGTATGCTTTCCAGAACACCTGTGTACCTCATTGGATGTGACCTCTTGCCTCGGCCCAGGTCAAGATCCCAGGGAAGAGGAATCTAGTTTGACACCGGGCCCTCCCCACTGCAGGGAGCCTTATTCCCCCTTCCTTCAGACAAAAACACAGCCTACTTGTGATCTCAGACGGTCCAACAAATAAATGAAATCATTATTAAAAAAAAATACATATTCAGGCATGTTTTATATAGTGATCAAGTGCAATTCTGCAGTGTGGCTCAGGGTTCTTCCATCGGGAGATTTTGGGAACCAGGCCTCTGAGCTTGGAAGGCTGAGCAGCCGGCAACGGCTTCATGTGAGGCATAGGGTTAGGTTTAGGGTTAGGGTTAGGGTTATGTTTAGGTGAGGGTTAGAGTAAGGGTTAGGGTTATGTCTTAGGAACAAGGCATGTCGGAACTGGCCACACAATACTGGCACACCAAGGGCTGAGTTGAGGGTGGGACTCAGCAGAATCCTCAGGCGATGGAATTTTGGACGGGACAGGCCAAGAGGGTGGAATGCCCTCAGGGGAGCATGCTGGTTTCTATATATCTGAAGGTACTGGATAGCACAGTAGGAAAGGTTCAGTTTCTGCCTGAGAGGCTGAGTCCTTCCTACAGACTGACTTTCCCATCCACAGGAGGACCTGGGTTCAGTCCTCCGGTGGCCAGAGTCTGATCACGTAACCTAGGCTTAGGGTTTGGCTCTTGGAGAATGGCTGACCTGATTTGTCAGGGCAGAATTAGGCTTTCCACGGGACTCAGTTGAGGACGTAGCCCTGGCGGACCATCATATTCCCGGCTTGTGGTGTGGGGGTCCTAGGAAGGTGTTGGTAGAATGATCGGACAGGCAGATTTCTCCCGCCCCGAGGGTCTTCCACAGGGCTAAATTTCCCATTATCATAGTGGGCGGCACCCAGAAGCCTGCGATGTGAAGAAGGAATCCCCTACCTAGAGGGCTACCAGGGCAGGCAACCGGGGATAGAAGTCTGAAGAAGCACCCTCGGGTTAAGGTTAGGCCGATGCACATGGGAGACCCTACCGGCCCTTGCTGAGGGATCATCAAACTCCTGGTTCCCGCTTCAGGTGGGCGCTCCTTGGAGCTCTGTCCCAAGGGGTGCATGCAGATTTCACCTGTTCTACGGAGTCAGCTCATTTCTAAAGGGCAAACGTTCCCATTGGGATCTATGGACATTGTGCGGTGCACCTCAGGGTTCCCGCATCTGCAGAGTTCATGGACCAGGCTACTGAGGAAAGAAGCCTGAGCATGGGACAGGGGCTTTGCATCAGGATTACCGTGAAGGTTATCACACAAGTGAATGCTGTTGGTAACACCTGGGTGAGTCAGTGGGTTAGGCCACTGCCTTCAGCTCAGGACATGATCCCAGAGTCCTGGGATGGAGCCCCACATCGGGCTGTCTCCTCAGCAGGGAGCCTTCCTTCCCTTCTCTGGGCGTGCAACAGTGCCTACATCTTTTCGCTCCCTGCAAAGTGAAAAAGTAAAATCTTGAAGCAATAAATAAACAAATAAATAAATAATAAATATATAAAAGAGAGGGCATGATTTCCTATTGGAATCTAGGTCATTTGTGCGGGGCAGCTCAGTGTTCCCCCATGGGGAGAGTTTGGGAACCAGGCCTTTGAGGACAGAAGACTGAGCACATGACTTGGGCTTCGTATTATGCTAAGGCTGAAGGTCATTGCTATAGGGTATGCTTTCCAGAACACCTGTGTACCTCATTGGATGTGACCTCTTGCCTCGGCCCAGGTCAAGATCCCAGGGAAGAGGAATCTAGTTTGACACCGGGCCCTCCCCACTGCAGGGAGCCTTATTCCCCCTTCCTTCACACAAAAACACAGCCTACTTGTGATCTCAGACGGTCCAACAAATAAATGAAATCATTATTAAAAAAAAAAATACAGAGGGAGGAGTCAAGATGGCGGAGAAGTAGCAAGCTGAGACTGCTTCAGCTGGCCGGAGATCAGCTAGATAGCTTATCTAAAGATTGCAAACACCTGAAAATCCATCGGCAGACCGAAGAGAAGAAGAACAGCAATTCTGGAAACAGAAAAACAACCACTTTCTGAAAGGTAGGACCGGCGGAGAAGTGAATCCAAAGCGACGGGAAGATAGACCCCGGGGGGAGGGGCCGGCTCCCGGCAAGCGGCGGAGCAACCGCGCACAAAATCGGGACTTTTAAAAGTCTGTTCCGCTGAGGGACATCAGTCCAGAGGCTAAACCGGGGCGAAGCCCACGCGGGGTCAGCGTGGCCTCAGGTCCCGCAGGGTCACAGAAGGATCGGGGGTGTCTGAGTGTCGCAGAGCTTGCGGGTATTGGAACGGGAAAGCCGGCTACAGAGACAGAGCCGACAGTAAGCTCGCAGCTCGGTGTTACCTTGAACCGATCGCAGGCTCGGTGAGCTCGGAGCGCGGCCGGAGGTCAGGCAGACGGGAGTAACTGGGCGCTGTTCTCTGAGGGCGCACTGAGGAGTGGGGCCCTGGGCTCTCGGCTCCTCCGGGCCGGAGACCAGGAGGCCGCCATTTGTGTTCCCGTCCTCCGGAACTCTACGGAAAGCGCTCAGGGAACAAAAGCTCCTGAAAGCAAACCCGAGCGGATTACTCACCCCGGCCCCGGGTAAGGGCGGTGTAATTCCGCCTGGGGCAAAGACACTTGAGAATCACTACAACAGGCCCCTCCCCCAGAAGATCAACAAGAAATCCAGCCGAGACCAAGTTCACCTACCAAGGAGTGCGGTTTCAATACCAAGGAGAGCAGCAGAATTCCAGAGGAGGAGAAAGCAAAGCACGGAACTCATGGCTTTTTTCCTGTGATTTTTTTTTAGTCTTGCAGTTAATTTAATTTTTTCTTTTTCATTTTTTTTTTTTCTTTTTTTCTTTTTCTTCTCGCCTTCGGGTAAAATTTTTTTTTTTTTTAACTGTTACCTTTTTCTTTTTTAACGATTTTTTACTAGTTTATCTAATATATATATTTTTTCTTTTTTACATTTTTCTCAGGTGTTTTCTTTTTTTAAAAAAATTTTTTTTTCTTTTCTTTTTTTTTCTTTCTTTCTTTTTGAACCTCTTTTTATCCCCTTTCTCCCCACTCACGATTTTGGATCTCTTCTAATTTAGTTAAAGCATATTTTCCTGGGGTTGTTGCCACCCTTTTAGTATTTTACTTGCCCCTTCATTTACTCTTATCTGGCCAAAATGACAAGACGTAAAAATTCAACGCAAAAAAAAGAACAAGAGGCAGTACCAAAGGCTAGGGACCTAATCAATACAGACATCGGTAATATGTCAGATCTAGAGTTCAGAATGACAATTCTCAAGGTTCTAGCCGGGCTCGAAAAAGGCATGGAAGATATTAGAGAAACCCTCTCGAGAGATATAAAAGCCCTTTCTGGAGAAATAAAAGAACTAAAATCTAACCAAGTTGAAATCAAAAAAGCTATTAATGAGGTGCAATCAAAAATGGAGGCTCTAACTGCTAGGATAAATGAGGCAGAAGAAAGAATTAGTGATATAGTAGACCAAATGACAGAGAATAAAGAAGCTGAGCAAAAGAGGGACAAACAGCTACTGGACCACGAGGGGAGAATTCGAGAATTAAGTGACACCATAAGACGAAACAACATTAGAATAATTGGGATTCCAGAAGAAGAAGAAAGAGAGAGGGGAGCAGAAGGTATACTGGAGAGAATTATTGGGGAGAATTTCCCCAATATGGCAAAGGGAAGGAGCATCAAAATTCAGGAGGTTCAGAGAACGCCCCTCAAAATCAATAAGAATAGGCCCACACCCCGTCACCTAATAGTAAAATTTACAAGTCTCAGTGACAAAGAGAAAATCCTGAAAGCAGCCCGGGAAAAGAAGTCTGTAACATACAATGGTAAAAATATTAGATTGGCAGCTGACTTATCCACAGAGACCTGGCAGGCCAGAAAGAGCTGGCATGATATTTTTAGAGCACTAAACGAGAAAAACATGCAGCCCAGAATACTATATCCAGCTAGGCTATCATTGAAAATAGAAGGAGAGATTAAAAGCTTCCAGGACAAACAACAACTGAAAGAATTTGCAAATACCAAACCAGCTCTACAGGAAATATTGAAAGGGGTCCTCTAAGCAAAGAGAGAGCCTACAAGTGGTAGATCAGAAAGGAACAGAGACCATATACAATAACAGTCACCTTACAGGCAATACAATGGCACTAAATTCATATCTCTCAATAGTTACCCTAAATGTGAATGGGCTAAATGCCCCTGTCAAAAGACACAGGGTATCAGAATGGATAAAAAAACAAAACCCATCTATATGTTGCCTCCAAGAAACTCATTTTAAGCCCGAAGACACCTCCAGATTTAAAGTGAGGGGGTGGAGAAGAATTTACCATGCTAATGGACATCAGAAGAAAGCAGGAGTGGCAATCCTTATATCAGATCAATTAGATTTTAAGCCAAAGACTATAATAAGAGATGAGGAAGGACACTATATCATACTCAAAGGGTCTGTCCAACAAGAAGATTTAACAATTTTAAATATCTATGCCCCCAACGTGGGAGCAGCCAACTATATAAACCAATTAATAACAAAATCAAAGAAACACATCAACAACAATACAATAATAGTAGGGGACTTTAACACTCCCCTCACTGAAATGGACAGGTCATCCAAGCAAAAGATCAGCAAGGAAATAAAGGCCTTAAACGACACACTAGACCAGATGGACATCACAGATATATTCAGAATATTTCATCCCAAAGCAACAGAATACACATTCTTCTCTAGTGCACATGGAACATTCTCTAGAATAGATCACATCCTCGGTCCTAAATCAGGACTCAACCGGTATCAAAAGATTGGGATCATTCCCTGCATATTTTCAGACCACAATGCTCTAAAGCTAGAACTCAACCACAAAAGGAAGTTTGGAAAGAACCCAAATACATGGAGACTAAACAGTATCCTTCTAAAGAATGAATGGGTCAACCGGGAAATTAAAGAAGAATTGAAAAAAATCATGGAAACAAATGATAATGAAAATACAACGGTTCAAAATCTGTGGGACACAATAAAGGCAGTCCTGAGAGGAAAATATATAGCGGTACAAGCCTTTCTCAAGAAACAAGAAAGGTCTCAGGTACACAACCTAACCCTACACCTAAAGGAGCTGGAGAAAGAACAAGAAAGAAACCCTAAGCCCAGCAGGAGAAGAGAAATCATAAAGATCAGAGCAGAAATCAATGAAATAGAAACCAAAAAAAAATAGAAAAAATCAACGAAAGTAGGAGCTGGTTCTTTGAAAGAATTAATAAAATTGATAAACCCCTGGCCCGACTTATCAAAAAGAAAAGAGAAAGGACCCAAATAAATAAAATCATGAATGAAAGAGGAGAGATCACAACTAACACCAAAGAAATACAAACTATTATAAGAACATACTATGAGCAACTCTACGGCAATAAATTTGACAATCTGGAAGAAATGGATGCATTCCTAGAAACATATAAACTACCACAACTGAACCAGGAAGAAATAGAAAGCCTGAACAGACCCATAACCAGTAAGGAGATTGAAACAGTCATTAAAAATCTCCAAACAAACAAAAGCCCAGGGCCAGACGGCTTCCCGGGGGAATTCTACCAAACATTTAAAGAAGAACTAATTCCTATTCTCCTGAAACTGTTCCAAAAAATAGAAATGGAAGGAAAACTTCCAAACTCATTTTATGAGGCCAGCATCACCTTGATCCCAAAACCAGACAAGGATCCCACCAAAAAAGAGAGCTATAGACCGATATCCTTGATGAACACAGATGCGAAAATACTCAACAAAATACTAGCCAATAGGATTCAACAGTACATTAAAAAGATTATTCACCACGACCAAGTGGGATTTATTCCAGGGCTGCAAGGTTGGTTCAACATCCGCAAATCAGTCAATGTGATACAACACATCAATAAAAGAAAGAACAAGAACCATATGATACTTTCAATAGATGCTGAAAAAGCATTTGACAAAGTACAGCATCCCTTCCTGATCAAAACTCTTCAAAGTGTAGGGATAGAGGGCACATACCTCAATATCATCAAAGCCATCTATGAAAAACCCACCGCAAATATCATTCTCAATGGAGAAAAACTGAAAGCTTTTCCACTAAGGTCAGGAACACGGCAGGGATGTCCATTATCACCACTGCTATTCAACATAGTACTAGAGGTCCTAGCCTCAGCAATCAGACAACAAAAGGAAATTAAAGGCATCCAAATCGGCAAAGAAGAAGTCAAATTATCACTCTTCGCAGATGATATGATACTATATGTGGAAAACCCAAGAGACTCCACTCCAAAACTGCTAGAACTTATACAGGAATTCAGTAAAGTGTCAGGATATAAAATCAATGCACAGAAATCAGTTGCATTTCTCTACACCAACAGCAAGACAGAAGAAAGAGATATTAAGGAGTCAATCCCATTTACAATTGCATCCAAAACCATAAGATACCTAGGAATAAACCTAACCAAAGAGACACAGAATCTATACTCAGAAAACTATAAAGTACTCATGAAAGAAATTGAGGAAGACACAAAGAAATGGAAAAATGTTCCATGCTCCTGGATTGGAAGAATAAATATTGTGAAAATGTCTATGCTACCTAAAGCAATCTACACATTTAATGCAATTCCTATCAAAGTACCATCCATCTTTTTCAAAGAAATGGAACAAATAATGTTAAAATTTATATGGAACCAGAAAAGACCTCGAATAGCCAAAGGGATATTGAAAAAGAAAGCCAACGTTGGTGGCATCACAATTCCGGACTTCAAGCTCTATTACAAAGCTGTCATCATCAAGACAGCATGGTACTGGCACAAAAACAGACACATAGATCAATGGAACAGAATAGAGAGCCCAGAAATAGACCCTCAAATCTATGGTCAACTCATCTTCGACAAAGCAGGAAAGAATGTCCAATGGAAAAAAGACAGCCTCTTCAATAAATGGTGCTGGGAAAATTGGACAGCCACATGCAGAAAAATGAAATTGGACCATTTCCTTACACCACACACAAAAATAGACTCAAAATGGATGAAGGACCTCAATGTGCGAAAGGAATCCATCAAAATCCTTGAGGAGAACACGGGCAGCAACCTCTTCGACCTCTGCCGCAGCAACATCTTCCTAGGAACAACGCAAAAGGCAAGGGAAGCAAGGGAAAAAATGAACTATTGGGATTTCATCAAGATCAAAAGCTTTTGCACAGCAAAGGAAACAGTTAACAAAATCAAAAGACAACTGACAGAATGGGAGAAGATATTTGCAAACGACATATCAGATAAAGGACTAGTGTCCAGAATCTATAAAGAACTTAGCAAACTCAACACCCAAAGAACAAATAATCCAATCAAGAAATGGGCAGAGGACATGAACAGACATTTCGGCAAAGAAGACATCCAGATGGCCAACAGACACATGAAAAAGTGCTCCATATCACTCGGCATCAGGGAAATACAAATCAAAACCACAATGAGATATCACCTCACACCAGTCAGAATGGCTAAAATCAACAAGTCAGGAAATGACAGATGCTGGCGAGGATGTGGAGAAAGGGGAACCCTCCTACACTGTTGGTGGGAATGCAAGCTGGTGCAGCCACTCTGGAAAACAGCATGGAGGTTCCTCAGAATGTTGAAAATAGAACTGCCCTATGACCCAGCAATTGCACTATTGGGTATTTACCCTAAAGATACAAATGTAGTGATCCAAAGGGGCACATGCACCCGAATGTTTATAGCAGCAATGTCCACAATAGCCAAACTATGGAAAGAACCTAGATGTCCATCCACAGATGAATGGATCAAGAAGATGTGGTATATATACACAATGGAATACTATGCAGCCATCAAAAGAAATGAAATCTTGCCATTTGCGACAACATGGATGGAACTAGAGCGTATCATGCTTAGCGAAATAAGTCAAGCAGAGAAAGACAACTATCATATGATCTCCCTGATATGAGGAAGTGGTGATGCAACATGGAGGATTAAGTGGGTAGGAGAAGAATAAATGAAACAAGATGGGATTGGGAGGGAGACAAACCATAAGTGACTCTTAATCTCACAAAACAAACTGAGGGTTGCTGGGGGGAGGGGGTTTGGGAGAAGGGGGTGGGATTATGGACATTGAGGAGGGTATGTGCTTTGGTGAGTGCTGTGAAGTGTGTAAACCTGGTGATTCACAGACCTGTACCCCTGGGGATAAAAATATATGTTTATAAAAAAAAAAAAAAAAAGAAAGGACAAATACCCAACTTTTGTAGCAGCATGGACGGGACTGGAAGAGATTATTATGCTGAGTGAAATAAGTCAAGCAGAGAGAGTCAATTATCATATGGTTTCACTTATTTGTGGAGCATAACAAATAGCATGGAGGACATGGGGAGTTAGAGAGGAGAAGGAAGTTGGGGGAAATTGGAAGGGGAGGTGAACCATGAGAGACTATGGACTCTGAAAAACAATCTGAGGATTTTGAAGGGGTGGGGGGTGGGAGTTTGGGGTACTAGGTGGTGGGTATTATAGAGGGCACGAATTGCATGGAGCACTGGGTGTGGTGAAAAATGATGAATACTGTTATGCTGAAAATAAAAAATAAAAAAAAAAAATACATATTCAGGCATGTTTTATATAGTGATCAAGTGCAATTCTGCAGTGTGGCTCAGGGTTCTTCCATCGGGAGATTTTGGGAACCAGGCCTCTGAGCTTGGAAGGCTGAGCAGCCGGCAACGGCTTCATGTGAGGCATAGGGTTAGGTTTAGGGTTAGGGTTAGGGTTAGGGTTATGTTTAGGTGAGGGTTAGAGTAAGGGTTAGGGTTATGTCTTAGGAACAAGGCATGTCGGAACTGGCCACACAATACTGGCACACCAAGGGCTGAGTTGAGGGTGGGACTCAGCAGAATCCTCAGGCGATGGAATTTTGGACGGGACAGGCCAAGAGGGTGGAATGCCCTCAGGGGAGCATGCTGGTTTCTATATATCTGAAGGTACTGGATAGCACAGTAGGAAAGGTTCAGTTTCTGCCTGAGAGGCTGAGTCCTTCCTACAGACTGACTTTCCCATCCACAGGAGGACCTGGGTTCAGTCCTCCGGTGGCCAGAGTCTGATCACGTAAACTAGGCTTAGGGTTTGGCTCTGGGAGAATGGCTGACCTGATTTGTCAGGGCAGAATTAGGCTTTCCGAGGGACTCAGTTGAGGACGTAGCCCTGGCGGACCATCATATTCCCGGCTTGTGGTGTGGGGGTCCTAGGAAGGTGTTGGTAGAATGATCGGACAGGCAGATTTCTCCCGCCCCGAGGGTCTTCCACAGGGCTAAATTTCCCATTATCATAGTGGGCGGCACCCAGAAGCCTGCGATGTGAAGAAGGAATCCCCTACCTAGAGGGCTACCAGGGCAGGCAACCGGGGATAGAAGTCTGAAGAAGCACCCTCGGGTTAGGGTTAGGCCGATGCACATGGGAGGCCCTACCGGCCCTTGCTGAGGGATCATCAAACTCCTGGTTCCCGCTTCAGGTGGGCGCTCCTTGGAGCTGTGTCCCAAGGGGTGCATGCAGATTTCACCTGTTCTACGGATTCAGCTCATTTCTAAAGGGCAAACGTTCACATTGGGATCTATGGACATTGTGCGGTGCACCTCAGGGTTCCCGCATCTGCAGAGTTCATGGACCAGGCTACTGAGGACAGAAGCTGAGCATGGGACAGGGGCTTTGCATCAGGATTACCGTGAAGGTTATTTCACAAGTGAATGCTGTTGGTAACACCTGGGTGAGTCAGTGGGTTAGGCCACTGCCTTCAGCTCAGGACATGAGATGAGTCCTGGGATGGAGCCCCACATCGGGCTGTCTCCTCAGCAGGGAGCCTTCCTTCCCTTCTCTGGGCGTGCAACAGTGCCTACATCTTTTCGCTCCCTGCAAAGTGAAAAAGTAAAATCTTGAAGCAATAAATAAACAAATAAATAAATAATAAATATATAAAAGAGAGGGCATGATTTCCTATTGGAATCTAGGTCATTTGTGCGGGGCAGCTCAGGGTTCCCCCATGGGGAGAGTTTGGGAACCAGGCCTTTGAGGACAGAAGACTGAGCACATGACTTGGGCTTCGCATTATGCTAAGGCTGAAGGTCATTGCTATAGGGTATGCTTTCCAGAACACCTGTGTACCTCATTGGATGTGACCTCTTGCCTCGGCCCAGGTCAAGATCCCAGGGAAGAGGAATCTAGTTTGACACCGGGCCCTCCCCACTGCAGGGAGCCTTATTCCCCCTTCCTTCACACAAAAACACAGCCTACTTGTGATCTCAGACGGTCCAACAAATAAATGAAATCATTATTAAAAAAAAATACATATTCAGGCATGTTTTATATAGTGATCAAGTGCAATTCTGCAGTGTGGCTCAGGGTTCTTCCATCGGGAGATTTTGGGAACCAGGCCTCTGAGCTTGGAAGGCTGAGCAGCCGGCAACGGCTTCATGTGAGGCATAGGGTTAGGTTTAGGGTTAGGGTTAGGGTTATGTTTAGGTGAGGGTTAGAGTAAGGGTTAGGGTTATGTCTTAGGAACAAGGCATGTCGGAACTGGCCACACAATACTGGCACACCAAGGGCTGAGTTGAGGGTGGGACTCAGCAGAATCCTCAGGCGATGGAATTTTGGACGGGACAGGCCAAGAGGGTGGAATGCCCTCAGGGGAGCATGCTGGTTTCTATATATCTGAAGGTACTGGATAGCACAGTAGGAAAGGTTCAGTTTCTGCCTGAGAGGCTGAGTCCTTCCTACAGACTGACTTTCCCATCCACAGGAGGACCTGGGTTCAGTCCTCCGGTGGCCAGAGTCTGATCACGTAACCTAGGCTTAGGGTTTGGCTCTTGGAGAATGGCTGACCTGATTTGTCAGGGCAGAATTAGGCTTTCCACGGGACTCAGTTGAGGACGTAGCCCTGGCGGACCATCATATTCCCGGATTGTCGTGTGGGGGTGCTAGGAAGGTGTTGGTAGAATGATCGGACAGGCAGATTTCTCCCGCCCCGAGGGTCTTCCACAGGGCTAAATTTCCCATTATCATAGTGGGCGGCACCCAGAAGCCTGCGATGTGAAGAAGGAATCCCCTACCTAGAGGGCTACCAGGGCAGGCAACCGGGGATAGAAGTCTGAAGAAGCACCCTCGGGTTAAGGTTAGGCCGATGCACATGGGAGACCCTACCGGCCCTTGCTGAGGGATCATCAAACTCCTGGTTCCCGCTTCAGGTGGGCGCTCCTTGGAGCTCTGTCCCAAGGGGTGCATGCAGATTTCACCTGTTCTACGGAGTCAGCTCATTTCTAAAGGGCAAACGTTCCCATTGGGATCTATGGACATTGTGCGGTGCACCTCAGGGTTCCCGCATCTGCAGAGTTCATGGACCAGGCTACTGAGGAAAGAAGCCTGAGCATGGGACAGGGGCTTTGCATCAGGATTACCGTGAAGGTTATCACACAAGTGAATGCTGTTGGTAACACCTGGGTGAGTCAGTGGGTTAGGCCACTGCCTTCAGCTCAGGACATGATCCCAGAGTCCTGGGATGGAGCCCCACATCGGGCTGTCTCCTCAGCAGGGAGCCTTCCTTCCCTTCTCTGGGCGTGCAACAGTGCCTACATCTTTTCGCTCCCTGCAAAGTGAAAAAGTAAAATCTTGAAGCAATAAATAAACAAATAAATAAATAATAAATATATAAAAGAGAGGGCATGATTTCCTATTGGAATCTAGGTCATTTGTGCGGGGCAGCTCAGGGTTCCCCCATGGGGAGAGTTTGGGAACCAGGCCTTTGAGGACAGAAGACTGAGCACATGACTTGGGCTTCGTATTATGCTAAGGCTGAAGGTCATTGCTATAGGGTATGCTTTCCAGAACACCTGTGTACCTCATTGGATGTGACCTCTTGCCTCGGCCCAGGTCAAGATCCCAGGGAAGAGGAATCTAGTTTGACACCGGGCCCTCCCCACTGCAGGGAGCCTTATTCCCCCTTCCTTCACACAAAAACACAGCCTACTTGTGATCTCAGACGGTCCAACAAATAAATGAAATCATTATTAAAAAAAATACATATTCAGGCATGTTTTATATAGTGATCAAGTGCAATTCTGCAGTGTGGCTCAGGGTTCTTCCATCGGGAGATTTTGGGAACCAGGCCTCTGAGCTTGGAAGGCTGAGCAGCCGGCAACGGCTTCATGTGAGGCATAGGGTTAGGTTTAGGGTTAGGGTTAGGGTTAGGGTTATGTTTAGGTGAGGGTTAGAGTAAGGGTTAGGGTTATGTCTTAGGAACAAGGCATGTCGGAACTGGCCACACAATACTGGCACACCAAGGGCTGAGTTGAGGGTGGGACTCAGCAGAATCCTCAGGCGATGGAATTTTGGACGGGACAGGCCAAGAGGGTGGAATGCCCTCAGGGGAGCATGCTGGTTTCTATATATCTGAAGGTACTGGATAGCACAGTAGGAAAGGTTCAGTTTCTGCCTGAGAGGCTGAGTCCTTCCTACAGACTGACTTTCCCATCCACAGGAGGACCTGGGTTCAGTCCTCCGGTGGCCAGAGTCTGATCACGTAACCTAGGCTTAGGGTTTGGCTCTTGGAGAATGGCTGACCTGATTTGTCAGGGCAGAATTAGGCTTTCCACGGGACTCAGTTGAGGACGTAGCCCTGGCGGACCATCATATTCCCGGCTTGTGGTGTGGGGGTCCTAGGAAGGTGTTGGTAGAATGATCGGACAGGCAGATTTCTCCCGCCCCGAGGGTCTTCCACAGGGCTAAATTTCCCATTATCATAGTGGGCGGCACCCAGAAGCCTGCGATGTGAAGAAGGAATCCCCTACCTAGAGGGCTACCAGGGCAGGCAACCGGGGATAGAAGTCTGAAGAAGCACCCTCGGGTTAGGGTTAGGCCGATGCACATGGGAGGCCCTACCGGCCCTTGCTGATGGATCATCAAACTCCTGGTTCCCGCTTCAGGTGGGCGCTCCTTGGAGCTGTGTCCCAAGGGGTGCATGCAGATTTCACCTGTTCTACGGATTCAGCTCATTTCTAAAGGGCAAACGTTCCCATTGGGATCTATGGACATTGTGCGGTGCACCTCCGGGTTCCCGCATCTGCAGAGTTCATGGACCAGGCTACTGAGGACAGAAGCTGAGCATGGGACAGGGGCTTTGCATCAGGATTACCGTGAAGGTTATTTCACAAGTGAATGCTGTTGGTAACACCTGGGTGAGTCAGTGGGTTAGGCCACTGCCTTCAGCTCAGGACATGAGATGAGTCCTGGGATGGAGCCCCACATCGGGCTGTCTCCTCAGCAGGGAGCCTTCCTTCCCTTCTCTGGGCGTGCAACAGTGCCTACATCTTTTCGCTCCCTGCAAAGTGAAAAAGTAAAATCTTGAAGCAATAAATAAACAAATAAATAAATAATAAATATATAAAAGAGAGGGCATGATTTCCTATTGGAATCTAGGTCATTTGTGCGGGGCAGCTCAGGGTTCCCCCATGGGGAGAGTTTGGGAACCAGGCCTTTGAGGACAGAAGACTGAGCACATGACTTGGGCTTCGCATTATGCTAAGGCTGAAGGTCATTGCTATAGGGTATGCTTTCCAGAACACCTGTGTACCTCATTGGATGTGACCTCTTGCCTCGGCCTAGGTCAAGATCCCAGGGAAGAGGAATCTAGTTTGACACCGGGCCCTCCCCACTGCAGGGAGCCTTATTCCCCCTTCCTTCACACAAAAACACAGCCTACTTGTGATCTCAGACGGTCCAACAAATAAATGAAATCATTATTAAAAAAAAATACATATTCAGGCATGTTTTATATAGTGATCAAGTGCAATTCTGCAGTGTGGCTCAGGGTTCTTCCATCGGGAGATTTTGGGAACCAGGCCTCTGAGCTTGGAAGGCTGAGCAGCCGGCAACGGCTTCATGTGAGGCATAGGGTTAGGTTTAGGGTTAGGGTTAGGGTTATGTTTAGGTGAGGGTTAGAGTAAGGGTTAGGGTTATGTCTTAGGAACAAGGCATGTCGGAACTGGCCACACAATACTGGCACACCAAGGGCTGAGTTGAGGGTGGGACTCAGCAGAATCCTCAGGCGATGGAATTTTGGACGGGACAGGCCAAGAGGGTGGAATGCCCTCAGGGGAGCATGCTGGTTTCTATATATCTGAAGGTACTGGATAGCACAGTAGGAAAGGTTCAGTTTCTGCCTGAGAGGCTGAGTCCTTCCTACAGACTGACTTTCCCATCCACAGGAGGACCTGGGTTCAGTCCTCCGGTGGCCAGAGTCTGATCACGTAACCTAGGCTTAGGGTTTGGCTCTTGGAGAATGGCTGACCTGATTTGTCAGGGCAGAATTAGGCTTTCCACGGGACTCAGTTGAGGACGTAGCCCTGGCGGACCATCATATTCCCGGATTGTCGTGTGGGGGTGCTAGGAAGGTGTTGGTAGAATGATCGGACAGGCAGATTTCTCCCGCCCCGAGGGTCTTCCACAGGGCTAAATTTCCCATTATCATAGTGGGCGGCACCCAGAAGCCTGCGATGTGAAGAAGGAATCCCCTACCTAGAGGGCTACCAGGGCAGGCAACCGGGGATAGAAGTCTGAAGAAGCACCCTCGGGTTAAGGTTAGGCCGATGCACATGGGAGACCCTACCGGCCCTTGCTGAGGGATCATCAAACTCCTGGTTCCCGCTTCAGGTGGGCGCTCCTTGGAGCTCTGTCCCAAGGGGTGCATGCAGATTTCACCTGTTCTACGGAGTCAGCTCATTTCTAAAGGGCAAACGTTCCCATTGGGATCTATGGACATTGTGCGGTGCACCTCAGGGTTCCCGCATCTGCAGAGTTCATGGACCAGGCTACTGAGGAAAGAAGCCTGAGCATGGGACAGGGGCTTTGCATCAGGATTACCGTGAAGGTTATCACACAAGTGAATGCTGTTGGTAACACCTGGGTGAGTCAGTGGGTTAGGCCACTGCCTTCAGCTCAGGACATGATCCCAGAGTCCTGGGATGGAGCCCCACATCGGGCTGTCTCCTCAGCAGGGAGCCTTCCTTCCCTTCTCTGGGCGTGCAACAGTGCCTACATCTTTTCGCTCCCTGCAAAGTGAAAAAGTAAAATCTTGAAGCAATAAATAAACAAATAAATAAATAATAAATATATAAAAGAGAGGGCATGATTTCCTATTGGAATCTAGGTCATTTGTGCGGGGCAGCTCAGGGTTCCCCCATGGGGAGAGTTTGGGAACCAGGCCTTTGAGGACAGAAGACTGAGCACATGACTTGGGCTTCGTATTATGCTAAGGCTGAAGGTCATTGCTATAGGGTATGCTTTCCAGAACACCTGTGTACCTCATTGGATGTGACCTCTTGCCTCGGCCCAGGTCAAGATCCCAGGGAAGAGGAATCTAGTTTGACACCGGGCCCTCCCCACTGCAGGGAGCCTTATTCCCCCTTCCTTCACACAAAAACACAGCCTACTTGTGATCTCAGACGGTCCAACAAATAAATGAAATCATTATTAAAAAAAATACATATTCAGGCATGTTTTATATAGTGATCAAGTGCAATTCTGCAGTGTGGCTCAGGGTTCTTCCATCGGGAGATTTTGGGAACCAGGCCTCTGAGCTTGGAAGGCTGAGCAGCCGGCAACGGCTTCATGTGAGGCATAGGGTTAGGTTTAGGGTTAGGGTTAGGGTTAGGGTTATGTTTAGGTGAGGGTTAGAGTAAGGGTTAGGGTTATGTCTTAGGAACAAGGCATGTCGGAACTGGCCACACAATACTGGCACACCAAGGGCTGAGTTGAGGGTGGGACTCAGCAGAATCCTCAGGCGATGGAATTTTGGACGGGACAGGCCAAGAGGGTGGAATGCCCTCAGGGGAGCATGCTGGTTTCTATATATCTGAAGGTACTGGATAGCACAGTAGGAAAGGTTCAGTTTCTGCCTGAGAGGCTGAGTCCTTCCTACAGACTGACTTTCCCATCCACAGGAGGACCTGGGTTCAGTCCTCCGGTGGCCAGAGTCTGATCACGTAACCTAGGCTTAGGGTTTGGCTCTTGGAGAATGGCTGACCTGATTTGTCAGGGCAGAATTAGGCTTTCCACGGGACTCAGTTGAGGACGTAGCCCTGGCGGACCATCATATTCCCGGCTTGTGGTGTGGGGGTCCTAGGAAGGTGTTGGTAGAATGATCGGACAGGCAGATTTCTCCCGCCCCGAGGGTCTTCCACAGGGCTAAATTTCCCATTATCATAGTGGGCGGCACCCAGAAGCCTGCGATGTGAAGAAGGAATCCCCTACCTAGAGGGCTACCAGGGCAGGCAACCGGGGATAGAAGTCTGAAGAAGCACCCTCGGGTTAGGGTTAGGCCGATGCACATGGGAGGCCCTACCGGCCCTTGCTGAGGGATCATCAAACTCCTGGTTCCCGCTTCAGGTGGGCGCTCCTTGGAGCTGTGTCCCAAGGGGTGCATGCAGATTTCACCTGTTCTACGGATTCAGCTCATTTCTAAAGGGCAAACGTTCCCATTGGGATCTATGGACATTGTGCGGTGCACCTCCGGGTTCCCGCATCTGCAGAGTTCATGGACCAGGCTACTGAGGACAGAAGCTGAGCATGGGACAGGGGCTTTGCATCAGGATTACCGTGAAGGTTATTTCACAAGTGAATGCTGTTGGTAACACCTGGGTGAGTCAGTGGGTTAGGCCACTGCCTTCAGCTCAGGACATGAGATGAGTCCTGGGATGGAGCCCCACATCGGGCTGTCTCCTCAGCAGGGAGCCTTCCTTCCCTTCTCTGGGCGTGCAACAGTGCCTACATCTTTTCGCTCCCTGCAAAGTGAAAAAGTAAAATCTTGAAGCAATAAATAAACAAATAAATAAATAATAAATATATAAAAGAGAGGGCATGATTTCCTATTGGAATCTAGGTCATTTGTGCGGGGCAGCTCAGGGTTCCCCCATGGGGAGAGTTTGGGAACCAGGCCTTTGAGGACAGAAGACTGAGCACATGACTTGGGCTTCGCATTATGCTAAGGCTGAAGGTCATTGCTATAGGGTATGCTTTCCAGAACACCTGTGTACCTCATTGGATGTGACCTCTTGCCTCGGCCCAGGTCAAGATCCCAGGGAAGAGGAATCTAGTTTGACACCGGGCCCTCCCCACTGCAGGGAGCCTTATTCCCCCTTCCTTCACACAAAAACACAGCCTACTTGTGATCTCAGACGGTCCAACAAATAAATGAAATCATTATTAAAAAAAAATACATATTCAGGCATGTTTTATATAGTGATCAAGTGCAATTCTGCAGTGTGGCTCAGGGTTCTTCCATCGGGAGATTTTGGGAACCAGGCCTCTGAGCTTGGAAGGCTGAGCAGCCGGCAACGGCTTCATGTGAGGCATAGGGTTAGGTTTAGGGTTAGGGTTAGGGTTATGTTTAGGTGAGGGTTAGAGTAAGGGTTAGGGTTATGTCTTAGGAACAAGGCATGTCGGAACTGGCCACACAATACTGGCACACCAAGGGCTGAGTTGAGGGTGGGACTCAGCAGAATCCTCAGGCGATGGAATTTTGGACGGGACAGGCCAAGAGGGTGGAATGCCCTCAGGGGAGCATGCTGGTTTCTATATATCTGAAGGTACTGGATAGCACAGTAGGAAAGGTTCAGTTTCTGCCTGAGAGGCTGAGTCCTTCCTACAGACTGACTTTCCCATCCACAGGAGGACCTGGGTTCAGTCCTCCGGTGGCCAGAGTCTGATCACGTAACCTAGGCTTAGGGTTTGGCTCTTGGAGAATGGCTGACCTGATTTGTCAGGGCAGAATTAGGCTTTCCACGGGACTCAGTTGAGGACGTAGCCCTGGCGGACCATCATATTCCCGGATTGTGGTGTGGGGGTGCTAGGAAGGTGTTGGTAGAATGATCGGACAGGCAGATTTCTCCCGCCCCGAGGGTCTTCCACAGGGCTAAATTTCCCATTATCATCGTGGGCGGCACCCAGAAGCCTGCGATGTGAAGAAGGAATCCCCTACCTAGAGGGCTACCAGGGCAGGCAACCGGGGATAGAAGTCTGAAGAAGCACCCTCGGGTTAAGGTTAGGCCGATGCACATGGGAGACCCTACCGGCCCTTGCTGAGGGATCATCAAACTCCTGGTTCCCGCTTCAGGTGGGCGCTCCTTGGAGCTCTGTCCCAAGGGGTGCATGCAGATTTCACCTGTTCTACGGAGTCAGCTCATTTCTAAAGGGCAAACGTTCCCATTGGGATCTATGGACATTGTGCGGTGCACCTCAGGGTTCCCGCATCTGCAGAGTTCATGGACCAGGCTACTGAGGAAAGAAGCCTGAGCATGGGACAGGGGCTTTGCATCAGGATTACCGTGAAGGTTATCACACAAGTGAATGCTGTTGGTAACACCTGGGTGAGTCAGTGGGTTAGGCCACTGCCTTCAGCTCAGGACATGATCCCAGAGTCCTGGGATGGAGCCCCACATCGGGCTGTCTCCTCAGCAGGGAGCCTTCCTTCCCTTCTCTGGGCGTGCAACAGTGCCTACATCTTTTCGCTCCCTGCAAAGTGAAAAAGTAAAATCTTGAAGCAATAAATAAACAAATAAATAAATAATAAATATATAAAAGAGAGGGCATGATTTCCTATTGGAATCTAGGTCATTTGTGCGGGGCAGCTCAGGGTTCCCCCATGGGGAGAGTTTGGGAACCAGGCCTTTGAGGACAGAAGACTGAGCACATGACTTGGGCTTCGCATTATGCTAAGGCTGAAGGTCATTGCTATAGGGTATGCTTTCCAGAACACCTGTGTACCTCATTGGATGTGACCTCTTGCCTCGGCCCAGGTCAAGATCCCAGGGAAGAGGAATCTAGTTTGACACCGGGCCCTCCCCACTGCAGGGAGCCTTATTCCCCCTTCCTTCACACAAAAACACAGCCTACTTGTGATCTCAGACGGTCCAACAAATAAATGAAATCATTATTAAAAAAAATACATATTCAGGCATGTTTTATATAGTGATCAAGTGCAATTCTGCAGTGTGGCTCAGGGTTCTTCCATCGGGAGATTTTGGGAACCAGGCCTCTGAGCTTGGAAGGCTGAGCAGCCGGCAACGGCTTCATGTGAGGCATAGGGTTAGGTTTAGGGTTAGGGTTAGGGTTAGGGTTATGTTTAGGTGAGGGTTAGAGTAAGGGTTAGGGTTATGTCTTAGGAACAAGGCATGTCGGAACTGGCCACACAATACTGGCACACCAAGGGCTGAGTTGAGGGTGGGACTCAGCAGAATCCTCAGGCGATGGAATTTTGGACGGGACAGGCCAAGAGGGTGGAATGCCCTCAGGGGAGCATGCTGGTTTCTATATATCTGAAGGTACTGGATAGCACAGTAGGAAAGGTTCAGTTTCTGCCTGAGAGGCTGAGTCCTTCCTACAGACTGACTTTCCCATCCACAGGAGGACCTGGGTTCAGTCCTCCGGTGGCCAGAGTCGGATCACGTAACCTAGGCTTAGGGTTTGGCTCTTGGAGAATGGCTGACCTGATTTGTCAGGGCAGAATTAGGCTTTCCACGGGACTCAGTTGAGGACGTAGCCCTGGCGGACCATCATATTCCCGGATTGTGGTGTGGGGGTCCTAGGAAGGTGTTGGTAGAATGATCGGACAGGCAGATTTCTCCCGCCCCGAGGGTCTTCCACAGGGCTAAATTTCCCATTATCATAGTGGGCGGCACCCAGAAGCCTGCGATGTGAAGAAGGAATCCCCTACCTAGAGGGCTACCAGGGCAGGCAACCGGGGATAGAAGTCTGAAGAAGCACCCTCGGGTTAGGGTTAGGCCGATGCACATGGGAGGCCCTACCGGCCCTTGCTGAGGGATCATCAAACTCCTGGTTCCCGCTTCAGGTGGGCGCTCCTTGGAGCTGTGTCCCAAGGGGTGCATGCAGATTTCACCTGTTCTACGGAGTCAGCTCATTTCTAAAGGGCAAACGTTCCCATTGGGATCTATGGACATTGTGCGGTGCACCTCAGGGTTCCCGCATCTGCAGATTTCATGGACCAGGCTACTGAGGACAGAAGCTGAGCATGGGACAGGGGCTTTGCATCAGGATTACCGTGAAGGTTATTTCACAAGTGAATGCTGTTGGTAACACCTGGGTGAGTCAGTGGGTTAGGCCACTGCCTTCAGCTCAGGACATGAGATGAGTCCTGGGATGGAGCCCCACATCGGGCTGTCTCCTCAGCAGGGAGCCTTCCTTCCCTTCTCTGGGCGTGCAACAGTGCCTACATCTTTTCGCTCCCTGCAAAGTGAAAAAGTAAAATCTTGAAGCAATAAACAAATAAATAAATAATAAATATATAAAAGAGAGGGCATGATTTCCTATTGGAATCTAGTTCATTTGTGCGGGGCAGCTCAGGGTTCCCCCATGGGGAGAGTTTGGGAACCAGGCCTTTGAGGACAGAAGACTGAGCACATGACTTGGGCTTCGCATTATGCTAAGGCTGAAGGTCATTGCTATAGGGTATGCTTTCCAGAACACCTGTGTACCTCATTGGATGTGACCTCTTGCCTCGGCCCAGGTCAAGATCCCAGGGAAGAGGAATCTAGTTTGACACCGGGCCCTCCCCACTGCAGGGAGCCTTATTCCCCCTTCCTTCAGACAAAAACACAGCCTACTTGTGATCTCAGACTGTCCAACAAATAAATGAAATCATTATTAAAAAAAATACATATTCAGGCATGTTTTATATAGTGATCAAGTGCAATTCTGCAGTGTGGCTCAGGGTTCTTCCATCGGGAGATTTTGGGAACCAGGCCTCTGAGCTTGGAAGGCTGAGCAGCCGGCAACGGCTTCATGTGAGGCATAGGGTTAGGTTTAGGGTTAGGGTTAGGGTTAGGGTTAGGGTTATGTTTAGGTGAGGGTTAGAGTAAGGGTTAGGGTTATGTCTTAGGAACCAGGCATGTCGGAACTGGCCACACAATACTGGCACACCAAGGGCTGAGTTGAGGGTGGGACTCAGCAGAATCCTCAGGCGATGGAATTTTGGACGGGACAGGCCAAGAGGGTGGAATGCCCTCAGGGGAGCATGCTGGTTTCTATATATCTGAAGGTACTGGATAGCACAGTAGGAAAGGTTCAGTTTCTGCCTGAGAGGCTGAGTCCTTCCTACAGACTGACTTTCCCATCCACAGGAGAACCTGGGTTCAGTCCTCCGGTGGCCAGAGTCTGATCACGTAACCTAGGCTTAGGGTTTGGCTCTTGGAGAATGGCTGACCTGATTTGTCAGGGCAGAATTAGGCTTTCCACGGGACTCAGTTGAGGACGTAGCCCTGGCGGACCATCATATTCCCGGATTGTGGTGTGGGGGTCCTAGGAAGGTGTTGGTAGAATGATCGGACAGGCAGATTTCTCCCGCCCCGAGGGTCTTCCACAGGGCTAAATTTCCCATTATCATAGTGGGCGGCACCCAGAAGCCTGCGATGTGAAGAAGGAATCCCCTACCTAGAGGGCTACCAGGGCAGGCAACCGGGGATAGAAGTCTGAAGAAGCACCCTCGGGTTAGGGTTAGGCCGATGCACATGGGAGGCCCTACCGGCCCTTGCTGAGGGATCATCAAACTCCTGGTTCCCGCTTCAGGTGGGCGCTCCTTGGAGCTGTGTCCCAAGGGGTGCATGCAGATTTCACCTGTTCTACGGATTCAGCTCATTTCTAAAGGGCAAACGTTCCCATTGGGATCTATGGACATTGTGCGGTGCACCTCCGGGTTCCCGCATCTGCAGAGTTCATGGACCAGGCTACTGAGGACAGAAGCTGAGCATGGGACAGGGGCTTTGCATCAGGATTACCGTGAAGGTTATTTCACAAGTGAATGCTGTTGGTAACACCTGGGTGAGTCAGTGGGTTAGGCCACTGCCTTCAGCTCAGGACATGAGATGAGTCCTGGGATGGAGCCCCACATCGGGCTGTCTCCTCAGCAGGGAGCCTTCCTTCCCTTCTCTGGGCGTGCAACAGTGCCTACATCTTTTCGCTCCCTGCAAAGTGAAAAAGTAAAATCTTGAAGCAATAAACAAATAAATAAATAATAAATATATAAAAGAGAGGGCATGATTTCCTATTGGAATCTAGGTCATTTGTGTGGGGCAGCTCAGGGTTCCCCCATGGGGAGAGTTTGGGAACCAGGCCTTTGAGGACAGAAGACTGAGCACATGACTTGGGCTTCGCATTATGCTAAGGCTGAAGGTCATTGCTATAGGGTATGCTTTCCAGAACACCTGTGTACCTCATTGGATGTGACCTCTTGCCTCGGCCCAGGTCAAGATCCCAGGGAAGAGGAATCTAGTTTGACACCGGGCCCTCCCCACTGCAGGGAGCCTTATTCCCCCTTCCTTCACACAAAAACACAGCCTACTTGTGATCTCAGACTGTCCAACAAATAAATGAAATCATTATTAAAAAAAATACATATTCAGGCATGTTTTATATAGTGATCAAGTGCAATTCTGCAGTGTGGCTCAGGGTTCTTCCATCGGGAGATTTTGGGAACCAGGCCTCTGAGCTTGGAAGGCTGAGCAGCCGGCAACGGCTTCATGTGAGGCATAGGGTTAGGTTTAGGGTTAGGGTTAGGGTTAGGGTTATGTTTAGGTGAGGGTTAGAGTAAGGGTTAGGGTTATGTCTTAGGAACAAGGCATGTCGGAACTGGCCACACAATACTGGCACACCAAGGGCTGAGTTGAGGGTGGGACTCAGCAGAATCCTCAGGCGATGGAATTTTGGACGGGACAGGCCAAGAGGGTGGAATGCCCTCAGGGGAGCATGCTGGTTTCTATATATCTGAAGGTACTGGATAGCACAGTAGGAAAGGTTCAGTTTCTGCCTGAGAGGCTGAGTCCTTCCTACAGACTGACTTTCCCATCCACAGGAGGACCTGGGTTCAGTCCTCCGGTGGCCAGAGTCTGATCACGTAACCTAGGCTTAGGGTTTGGCTCTTGGAGAATGGCTGACCTGATTTGTCAGGGCAGAATTAGGCTTTCCACGGGACTCAGTTGAGGACGTAGCCCTGGCGGACCATCATATTCCCGGCTTGTGGTGTGGGGGTCCTAGGAAGGTGTTGGTAGAATGATCGGACAGGCAGATTTCTCCCGCCCCGAGGGTCTTCCACAGGGCTAAATTTCCCATTATCATAGTGGGCGGCACCCAGAAGCCTGCGATGTGAAGAAGGAATCCCCTACCTAGAGGGCTACCAGGGCAGGCAACCGGGGATAGAAGTCTGAAGAAGCACCCTCGGGTTAAGGTTAGGCCGATGCACATGGGAGGCCCTACCGGCCCTTGCTGAGGGATCATCAAACTCCTGGTTCCCGCTTCAGGTGGGCGCTCCTTGGAGCTGTGTCCCAAGGGGTGCATGCAGATTTCACCTGTTCTACGGATTCAGCTCATTTCTAAAGGGCAAACGTTCCCATTGGGATCTATGGACATTGTGCGGTGCACCTCAGGGTTCCCGCATCTGCAGAGTTCATGGACCAGGCTACTGAGGACAGAAGCTGAGCATGGGACAGGGGCTTTGCATCAGGATTACCGTGAAGGTTATTTCACAAGTGAATGCTGTTGGTAACACCTGGGTGAGTCAGTGGGTTAGGCCACTGCCTTCAGCTCAGGACATGAGATGAGTCCTGGGATGGAGCCCCACATCGGGCTGTCTCCTCAGCAGGGAGCCTTCCTTCCCTTCTCTGGGCGTGCAACAGTGCCTACATCTTTTCGCTCCCTGCAAAGTGAAAAAGTAAAATCTTGAAGCAATAAATAAACAAATAAATAAATAATAAATATATAAAAGAGAGGGCATGATTTCCTATTGGAATCTAGGTCATTTGTGCGGGGCAGCTCAGGGTTCCCCCATGGGGAGAGTTTGGGAACCAGGCCTTTGAGGACAGAAGACTGAGCACATGACTTGGGCTTCGCATTATGCTAAGGCTGAAGGTCATTGCTATAGGGTATGCTTTCCAGAACACCTGTGTACCTCATTGGATGTGACCTCTTGCCTCGGCCCAGGTCAAGATCCCAGGGAAGAGGAATCTAGTTTGACACCGGGCCCTCCCCACTGCAGGGAGCCTTATTCCCCCTTCCTTCACACAAAAACACAGCCTACTTGTGATCTCAGACGGTCCAACAAATAAATGAAATCATTATTAAAAAAAAATACATATTCAGGCATGTTTTATATAGTGATCAAGTGCAATTCTGCAGTGTGGCTCAGGGTTCTTCCATCGGGAGATTTTGGGAACCAGGCCTCTGAGCTTGGAAGGCTGAGCAGCCGGCAACGGCTTCATGTGAGGCATAGGGTTAGGTTTAGGGTTAGGGTTAGGGTTAGGGTTATGTTTAGGTGAGGGTTAGAGTAAGGGTTAGGGTTATGTCTTAGGAACAAGGCATGTCGGAACTGGCCACACAATACTGGCACACCAAGGGCTGAGTTGAGGGTGGGACTCAGCAGAATCCTCAGGCGATGGAATTTTGGACGGGACAGGCCAAGAGGGTGGAATGCCCTCAGGGGAGCATGCTGGTTTCTATATATCTGAAGGTACTGGATAGCACAGTAGGAAAGTTTCAGTTTCTGCCTGAGAGGCTGAGTCCTTCCTACAGACTGACTTTCCCATCCACAGGAGGACCTGGGTTCAGTCCTCCGGTGGCCAGAGTCTGATCACGTAACCTAGGCTTAGGGTTTGGCTCTTGGAGAATGGCTGACCTGATTTGTCAGGGCAGAATTAGGCTTTCCACGGGACTCAGTTGAGGACGTAGCCCTGGCGGACCATCATATTCCCGGATTGTGGTGTGGGGGTGCTAGGAAGGTGTTGGTAGAATGATCGGACAGGCAGATTTCTCCCGCCCCGAGGGTCTTCCACAGGGCTAAATTTCCCATTATC